>NW_020209251.1:2227403-2855720 GCF_003025095.1 Trichoderma harzianum CBS 226.95 | reverse complement strand
CAAAAGAGAGGTTCGTCATACCAAATCCTTCTTCTCCAGCCATAACTCCAGCACATCATACTAACCCAATCATCTTCTCACAGCGCCCTCAAAACGCTCTCGCGCCGCCCGCCGCGCAACATCCCCCTCCATCAACACCGACAAGTCCCTCAAAGACGTCTCCCTCCCCTCCACAAAATCCTCCTCCGACTCCGCCCGCCCTTCCGTCCTCGCCGCCCGCCACTCCGCCGGCGTCACAAAAAAGTCCCGTCGCGGCCGCCAGCTCTCCGCAAAGGGCCGCCGACGCCAGGAAAAGGGCCTCGAGATGGCCGAGGCTTTCGTCGAGCGCACGAGCAAGAAGCTCGAGAAGAGCCTCGGCAAAGCGAAAGTCGTGCAGGCTAGGAGCAAGAAGTGGGACGACATCAACAAGGACGTGCAGGAGACCAAAGCCAATGCCTTTGCGGTGCTGGGTCAGGACGACGAGGCTAACGGTGGTGAATGGGAGACGGACGACGACATGGATGGTGACGACGGCGCAAAGGGCAAGACTGCCGCTGTAGCTGCAGCTCCTGCACCAGTGCTGGATGATGACGATGACGAGATTATGTAAATGGGTTTTTTATGACTGGACGACGGAAAAGATCATGGCGACAACTGGGAGGGGGGCTTGTTTGCTTTCTTTCTTTCTTTCTTTCGTGGGAATTCGGCGTTGTTGGCTTCTTAAAAGAAAGGACTGGCGTGGGAATTATGGCAACTATTTTGCAGCCATCTAAAGCGATGTTGTCAAAGATTGCCGCCTGACGTTGATAATCTCATCATCAGGGGTCGGGTTATAGACTATGGGCTCTCTACCTTTGGTACACACATATATAGTACATCTGTTTCTATGATACACGGAATACCCAAACAAGAAACATTCAACACAATGCCATACTCGTACATCATAATCACCTCTTGATACCCTCCAAATACAGCCTCATCGTCCCCCCAACCTGTCCCTCCGCCTTCTTCGTCTCCCTCGCCCCCTGCGCCTCAATCTCCTCCTGCACCTTTTTCAGCACATCCTTCGCCTCATCCACTTCCACCGCCCTCCCCCCCTTCTTCTTACCAATCATCAACTCAACCTTCATCCCCTTCCCCAAAAACCCTCCCATCTGCCGTAACTTGGTCGCCAAATCATGCCCGCCAATCGCCCACGTAAGCTCCATCTCCTTGGTCTTCGCCTTCGCCGCCACCGCCGTCTTCTTGCGCTCCTTGAGCTGCTTCTGCCGCTCATACTCATCCCGCTTATTCACAATCTTGCACACTGCAAACTTCGCCGGCGCGCCCGTCTCGCTGTTGGCGGGGACGTACGGCGTCATCATGCGCAGCGACTCGCCCTCCTCGAGCTTCGTCAGCACGTACCGCGTCGCCAGCGGGCCCTCGGCGCTGCCATTGTCAATCACCATGATCTGCGGGTCCGTAATCTCGTGGTCCCACGGCGGGCGGTCGCGGCCCGATCGCTCAATGTCGCGCTGCGTCGTGAAGCGGCGGTCGTATCCGCGGTCCTTGTCCGGGTCCTCGTCGGAGGGGGGGCTCGCCGAGGGCTTTTTGCCGCCTTTGTAAGGGCGTGACATGCCGGCGTAGCATCTCAATTGCTGTGAAGAAGGTCGACTTCGGAAGATGGAGTGAGGAGAGGGTGTTGCGGGCACGTGCTGCAGCAAGCTCTGTCTTGAAGCTTGACAGCTGATGGTCGAGGAGAGGGGCCGGGAGAAGAAGGAAGCGAATCTCGCAGAGTCGCAGACACAGCGAGTAGCAGCCATTGTGTGTTATAGGTAGTTTGTAAATATGTAGAAAAGACACAATACCAGCAGCCACTGGAGCTGGGAATAAACAGAGATCGAGGAGTTGATATTTCTAGGTCGGCGCTAGTAGTGAATCCATTTCGATGGAGGGGAAAAGAGAGTGGAAGACAGAGAGAAGCTGCATCGGAAAAATATAGCGTCACAGCTTAGTCTAGTATGGACCCTTGGTGCTAAGTAGAAAAGGCACATCAGCCAATCACATGTGTGTACTGCAAGGACTAACAATTCCCCATGAATAATTGTGAATAGCCTCATAACTTGCAACTCTCATACAACACTTTCTCTCAACTCAATCCCAACCTCACCTTCAACTCAACACAACACATATCTCATCTCATATCATACAACCAATATATTCAATCTCACTCAATCAAACCTCATACATCCTCCTCACCACAAAAAAAGCCATGTCAACACCATCACAACCACAGCCATCATGATCTCCCACCTCATCGGCCACCCCCTCCGCTTCACAATCTCCACCCTCAAAATCACCTGCCTCGCCCACCTCACCCTCTCCCACCTCCTCCAGGTCTCCCCCGCCCAGGGCCCCTCCATGCTGCCCACCTTCACCGTCGACGGCGACTGGATCGCCGCCGACATGCGCTACCGCCTCGGCCGCGGCGTCAAGGTCGGTGACCTCGTCCTCTACAAGATCCCCATCTTCGCCAGCCAAAACGGCGTCAAGCGCATCATTGGCATGCCGGGCGACTATGTCTCGTTGGGGACGCCGGGAGAGCCGGGCGAGGATCAAATGATTCAGGTACGCCGTTTTGTCTACTTTGCTGTATTGAGATTCACGTTCTTTAAATGATACGTGCGATTATGTGTAATATATATACCGAGACTAAACGGAGACAGGTTCCCGAGGGCCATTGCTGGATCGTTGGCGACAACCTCCCGGCTTCACGAGACTCCAGACAGTTTGGCCCGCTACCACTCGCCTTGGTCCAGGGCAAGATCATAGGCAAGATTCTGCCCTGGAAGGATCGCCAATGGGCAAAGGACGGCCTCGAGAAAATAGACTCATAATATTTCATCACTCAGACATCTCCAGAACAAGACATATACTATCAACGCACAACGGTGCAGCTTTACCAAGTAACGCATAGCATCATTAAACTCCAGTCACCAAAACATCTAGATAAGACAATCGGCCAGTAGGTGGGCAGTTGCATGTCAAGCATGTCAAATATCCTTGTCTAATTACATCTGCTTTTGCTCATGCCCAAACCACTCAAGTCCGCCGTCGTCATCTTTGTCTCTACTTTCATTCCAATAGGCATGCGGAACGAGTCGCAGTCATTGTCTGCGTGATATGTTTTGTACAAAAGAAAGGGGTAAAGGAAAACTGAAAACGAAATAAAACCTAAAACAAGCCGCCATCTGCATCCTTGGAACATGGCACTTTGTCCTCCCAGTCCCTCGGAAAAGGTTCTCTCTTCGGCTGGCGTAGTATAAAAAGAAAGAAACGGTACTCTCCTGGAAATAGCACGTCCTCGGGAATTCTTCGCTGAGCGGGGAAGTTAAAAAAAAAGCTATCAAAACGAAAAATTGAAGACCAAAGCCCGCAGAAACAAAAAAAGGATGCGAGGGCAAAAGGCCTCTTCCCAACAGACTTGGAAGCTTGGATGGGAAGGCAGCGACCCTCGTGGCTTGATCTGGAACAAAGCTTGAGACGCCTAAAACACCGTCGCCTTCGCCATGCCGCGCTAATCCTCCTCGCAACCTGGTTCACGGTTCCAAAGCAGCACTTCCAAGTGATATGCTAATCTTTGTTCGAGGCTCGCAAAGGCCATTTAGCCCTCAATGTGCGCCTTGGATCCGCCGCTCTGGCCCAGGAGCTCAAGACATCGCTGGGCCAAGTTGATCACCTCGCCTTCGTCCTCCTCCTCGACTTCGGGATCGGCAACCTGGCGGTTGGCAATGAGTCGAATGTTTTCGATAATGTCGTCAGCCTTTCCGATCTGGCCAATCAGGGTCTTGTCCTCGGACTCGAACAGCTGCAGCAGCGTCCACACGGCGATGTGCTGGAAGGTGGCGTCACCGGACTGGAGGAAGCGGCACAGGTACCCGTGGACACCACCGTTGGGCTCGTTCCAGTTCTGGACGAAAATGGAGTAGTCGCCAACTGTCAAACCGTCTGTTAGCTTCATGCTGCTGTGGAGTGGGTGAGGATAGCTAGCAAGCCTCTTACCTTTGGATGATAGGTTGCCCAGGGCAGCAGCGCTGTTGCCCTGCACTTCGATGCTCTCCGAGTGGGTCAGGGGGATCAAGACATCGCATACGCCGAGGTTCAACAGGTGAGACTTGAGGTCGTCGCTGAGGGCGAGGACCGCGATGGCGGCCGTCATCTCGGACTGAACAGTAACGGGGACATCCAGCACAAGCTGCTTGCACTTTTGCACGGCTCCGGCTTCCAACACCAACGCCTTGTTACGATCCGAACTAGCGGCCAAGTTTCGCAGCGTCGAGATGGCATGGCACTGGATTTCTTCGTTGTCGGTAGAGCCCAAGAGGTCCACCAGGGGCTTCAAGAAGTTTGCCTCGATGATCGGAGACTCGTTCAAGGGGTGGATGGAGATGTTGCGGATGCAGGCGACGGCGGAGAGGATGAGAGGTAGATACGATGACTGGAGGAGGCGGAGAAGAGGGTGGAGGCCGTTGGCTCGGACAATGTCCAGCTGGTACTTTTCGTCGGAGGCCAAGTTGCGGAGGGCCAAGGCGGCCTGGCACTGGACCTTGGGCGAGGACGAGTCCATGAGATTTACGAGGGACTGGACAAGCTTGGGTTCTGAGGAGGCCAGTTTCCGGCGGTTGTTGGAATCGACGGCAATGTTACTCAGGGCGGTCGTACAATAGTATTGGACGTCAACATCTGGAGAAGACAGGAGCTGGACAAGGACGGGGATGGCGCCAGCGTTGACCAGCTGTTGCCGGTTCTCGTCTATCAAGGTATACAGTTAGCAACCCAGCGCATTGCGTCACAGCCGTCTCCGCTTGAAAATTTCCGAAACCAAGTGAGACGGTATAAAAAACGAAGAAAAGTTGATTAAAAGAAACGCACCAGAATGTGTCATGTTGAGAAGAGCACCGGTGGCATTCCTTTGAACTCGCATGTCCTTGGACTTGGCCAGTCGAGTCAAGGGGCCCAAAGCCCCTGACCGGGCAATCTTGGCCTTGTTCTCCTCATGCGTAGCCAAGTTTGTAATGCATCCCACGGCGTTGCACTGAACCTCGACATTTGGCGAGAGCATCTGTCGGATCAGAGGCGTCAGGCCACCGAGCTGGACAATAAGGACCTTGTTCTCGGCTGCAGATGCGCGCACGCAGTAGTTAGAACGCTGGTCAGGTTTAGTCGGGTAGAAGCGCTTCCTTACTGTTGACAGCGAGATTGCCAAGTGCCGCACTGGCAGCTCTCTGGACCTCGATGTCGGGGCTTTGTAGCAGAAACAAGATGGGCTCAAGAGTATCGCGATCGACCTCGCGGACATCTACAAAGCTTCGTATTAGCACCGGCGCCACCACCCTTGCGTGATCCCAACTGCAGAGACCAGCTGCCCGAGATGGCCATACCTCGTTCTGTGATTTCGGCAAACGTCAAACTGGCGCTGCGCTGTAGATCGATGTTTTCCGAGAAAACCAGCGTGCTGAGGGCTCGGAGCGGTTCGCCAGAGAAGAAGTCGGTCTCGCCGCGCTGCATCCGTAGAGACAAGTCAGCTTTCAGTCATGGGGCGGCAAAGGGGGAAGAATGACGGCCAGCAGCATAGAAAGCCATCATCAGCAAGGTAGACGCACGTTTTCGAGATACTGAAGAAGGTCGGCAACTGCCTCTCGCTCGCTATCGGCGAGAGCAGGTTCGTAGAGGCCATCGCGGGCTCGCCCTGGAAACGGGAGTTAGAGAGAGACTCGGAGAAGGGGCGAAAGAAAAAAAAAGTCGGATAAACACAGGGCAGCGGATCAGGACTGGCTCACCTCCGCAGCATGTCGAGTTGCAAATACCCATGGCGGCGACAGCTGGGCTTTTGATCGACTTTGGGGCGGAGAGGATGGAGAGGAGAGGATGGAAGATGCTTCTGTTTCTTTTGTTGATGCTTTTGCTCTGGCTCTAGCCCTGGCGGTGCTTATTAGGCGGTGGTGATGGAGCTGGGACGCTAGCGCCACCTCTAAATGGGTACCTGTGCAGCTACGGGACGAGTACAAACAACGGCTGACCTGGACGCTTGTGCTCACTGCTGTTTATGCTGTGGCCAGGCCGAGGCGCCAAGTATCGGCCGTGTATCCACCGATGGGCCACGGCAACGGGAGCGTGACGAAAGGGCGGGTCCTGAAGCTGCTGTTGCTGGCTGCTGGCGCGATCGAGGGCCGCTAGAGCGAGCAACCGCAGGCTGGGAGCCCACTGAAGAGGAGCCCTAAGAAATTGATTGATGGCACTTGACCTAAGGAGACGGGAGGAGACTATGTGGATTTTGGATGTATAGAGCTTGCAGAGCGGTGGGCAGGAATTGGATCTCGATACAGTACTCGGGCCAGAGTGAACATGGGCATGAGCATAAGTGAGAAGGGGGCAGACAAGACAAGACGAGACGGCAAGAGGATTCCGCGGGCGATGCGGTGACAATCCGTTTCTATTTCTCAAGATCGGATTGATCGCTTCGAGAAAGAAAAAAAGGGCAAGGGCTAGGCTGGGCTTTGGAAGTGACTGACTGGACACCAAGGCTCGACGACGGTTAGGCCTTGGCCTTTGGGTCGCAGGGGGTCGCTGCGAAGTCGTCACAAGCACATGGAACATGGACATGAACCAGACGTCGAGTCGAGGCGGTACTTGCGGCAGCCATGGAAATCCCACGCCGCGCATAAGTACTCCCGCGACAAGACCCCCATGCAAGGCGGCCACTTGCTTGGGCGGCATTGGGAATAGTAATACGGAGTCTGCTGGCAGCACTAAGGCAGTAGTCAAGGGCTCAGATAGGCGGGCTTTGGACGATATGCGGCCACAAGTGCTTGGAGAAGGGCATCTAGTGGTGGCCCACTGCGGTCAGAGAAGACAGGCGTGACTACTGTATGGACATCGTTTAAACCTGGAGAGCAAAGCAGAGCTTCAGACTCGAGGTGAGGCGAGGCGAGGTGGTATCAGGTTTAGGTTTCTGTTCAGTTTTGGACGGTCCAACTCCAACCCCTGCTATCGGGCATCTACGTGGTCTGTTATGGCGCTGATCAATGCCGCTACATACTCGTACATGTAGATGAAACATGCATCCTATTGTTGTACAAGATGTGCTGCATGCCTGTCCTTACATGCTGGTGCTAGTTAGTACTCATACTTGTATGCACAACAGCGGCCAGCACGACACACTCCGTCTTATTCATGCCTCCTCTACCGGCGTCTATTGGACCATTTGCACCTCTTCACCGCGGCATGATTAAGTGTTCGGGATCCTACGTGTTCACGCCAGACGGTGCTATGAGGGCATGGCCAACATGGCCAACATGGGTATCTGCCACCGGCCGCCTCATTCGCAGCGCTCGGGGCCCAGCCAACCTGCGAATCGGCGGTCTATGCTGGTTCAGGCAGTGTCTTGGGTTGGACTCTTTGCGTTTGAGGGGGAGGGGGATCGGGTCCGCAAACACGTATGTAATGTAGCGGAACCAGTCCTGCGAGTCCAGCTGTCAAGGAGCCCATTGGCTGCGCAGTCCTACCGTCTTTGGATTTTTCCAAGCGTATCGGCGGCTACGACGATAATAAATGACGAGTTGAGCATAGGCTCTTTGGTCGAAAATTTTTCAACCCGACATTCGATAGCCTCGCTGGGGCTTGGTTTGGGCATGTTCGTGGGCCAAAAGGCGGAGATGTGCAGATTGATGGAGCTCGGCTCGAACGTTGGCTGCACCTTGTGACCACCAGATACTAGTAGTAGATGCTGATGATACAAAAGAATGTCGCCACGGATACGAAGCATTGGGTAATCTGAATTCAGCTTTATCATACTTGTATGTAAGAGAACAGTATGGAACGTGCTTCATCCGCATGGAATTTTTTATCTTGACTCAATCCCATCCATTCTGCCTAATCCTCAGCTGGTTGGTTACCCTGGATGAAGAGATGGAGAGACAATTGGCGGTGGACGATAAGCCATGAAACTCAAATGTGACTCCAAACATCAATTGAGAGCCAATGAGCACGTAATTGCTCAAAAGGCCTCGGGGAAATTCGAAATAAACGCCATCCCACAAAATCCCTACCTACATACCTAGGTACATATATATGCATGCATCGATTGATATCACCGTCACCGTCACCACTCACCTACAGTAGGGTGTCTACATCTAATCCATGGATATCTTATCGTGCCCACGGGGAGAAGGATTCAACTGCTTTGCATCAGATCAGTCAGCACATGTGCTTTATGCAGCTGCACCAAACGGGATCGCCTCACCTCACCTTACCCTGCAGAAATTCGCATCGAAAGAAAGGGTCTACGATGAATCCGGCGCGGTGACGTCAGACGGGATGACTCTGCACGGGCGTAGCATGACTTGCCTTTTTGCCTTTGTCGTATATCAAGGCGCATGAAGTGATAGATAACATGAGACTATGAGGAAAGAGGGTGTGGCCGGCGCCGAGTTCAAGTTGATTGGGACTATCAACTCGCCCCGTGTGTGCAGCGGCTGCAATGCTGAACCTTGTCTTGATACATTGGCTGGCTGTGATGCTTCCATTTTGGGGCATGACGAATTGCGTGTGTGTGTTGCTTTATCTATCAGAGTACACCACTGATAAGGTTCCCTCAGCAATATAAAGTATAAAGCGGCAAAACACTGTGTCTATCTGTAGTATCTAGTACTCACCAATGCAATTCTCAATTTGGATTATTTGTTTAGTTCTATGAATTCCATGTTGGCATGGGCCAAATACCATGTCCGAGACAACCGCCATTGATCCATGAATGTCTAGACCCGAACCGTTGCGTCCTCAGACACATGGCGCAGCACAGCAGATCGCCGCCAAAAGCTGCTTCTCCAGGCGTGAGCATCGGGGAAATCTGGATTTGGTGTAAATTAATCTATGTACTCGTATGTACTTACAGACATCCATGTACGATATTGCGGAATCCGCCCCATTAGGTGTAATTCCCTAGAAATAGCCGCAGCCGCTGTATGTATGAGTACGAGTACATGTACAGTAAACTCATGCCCGTCGAGATCGGCCGCAGGGCTGCCTGTTTCGTCGCATCCGTTTGAACTGCGTCTTTTGCTGTCCCGAAACCAAAAAAGAACACCAAAAACGACGGCCAAATCGGAGCCTGCCTCCGTACTCGTTACATGCAGATTCGCGAACAACTGCACTGCAGCACTGCACGACCACATAAGCCAAAAAGCCCGCTGTCATCAGCCGAGCTCCAGCGCCTGTGACACGCTGGAATGGAGGAAAGCGAGGAGGCTGCTAGCGCTCAGCTGGCCCCCGCACCTGCTGATGCGCCTGGCGATAGTGATATGGATAGCCGACAAGCGGCAGCATCTGCAGCTGGACCAGGCATCAACAACACCATCGCCGGTGGGAGCAACTGCAACTGCAGCGACAGCATCACCAGCAGCAACAACAATTCACTCGACAACAACAGCAGCAGTCGAATCAACGCTGATACCAGTGTAAACACCGCTGGTGACAGCACCAGAAGTCCTGGATCCGCAGCTGCACCCGCTCCCGGAACAATAGCACCAGCAGCCATAGCACCAGATCCTGCATCTGCTGCACCCGCATCTGCTACGATTACATCTGGAGCATCGCCATCGCCCGCTCCCCAGCCCGGATCTGCACCTCGCCGCAGCCTTGCATCCCCTGCATCGTCCCCCGGATCTTCTCCTCGATCCTCGCCCGGCTCTTCTGGATCTGCTTCTGGATCTGCACCGGCATCCGCAGCTATAACTCCCGGCTCTGCTGAGTCTGAACCCGCCTCGACTCCGGCGCCGGGCTTCAAGCTTCGTCCGCCATCCATTGCGCTGCCTCCTTTTGTCGCCCCGTCGTCGTATCTCTTCCACGCTGGTGCCATGGCTGATGCGCCGGATCCCAAGCCGCTGAGTCCCCTCGACAAGGAGCAGCGACAAGGCTTGGTACGTCTGCCTATCCTCCTCATACTATCATCCCTCCCTCCCTCCCTCCCTCCCTCCCGTTGGCCAGCCCCGATAGCGGTGCCACGCCATGGAGAGATATGTTTCTCTACATTTGCCCGTCTTTCTTTCTACTCTTTCTCCACGCCTTTTTCCCAATCGCCGCCCTTGCTGACCTCGTGTTGCCTCTCTTTAGAAAGCCATCCGGGACTTCCTCCGCAAGCGTACTAGCTACGATGTGCTCCCCCTATCCTTCCGCCTCATTGTGCTCGACACGGATCTGCTCATCAAGAAGAGTCTCAATATCCTGATTCAGAACTGTAAGTAGAATCAATCAATCAATTCCTGGACGATATCGGGCTCTCGATTCTGCCCCGCGCTTCTCCCCGCACCTTCTTGGGGGCTGCTTTTTGTCACGATGCTAATGGGAAGCTACTGTAGCCATTGTATCTGCCCCTCTATGGGATTCGCACACTTCGCGCTTCGCCGGCATCCTAACGGCGACCGACTACATCAATGTGATCCAGTATCACTGCCAGTTCCCCGATGAGATGAGCAAGCTGGATCAATTCCGCCTGGCCAGTTTGCGAGGTGCTTATTCCCCCCTCCCTCCCAATCTGCAATTGTCGTAGCGCAGGGCTAATTGTGACGTACCTAGACATCGAAAAAGCCATTGGGGCGACTCCCATCGAATCCGTCTCCGTCCATCCTTCGAGACCTCTGTACGAAGCACTTCGACGCATGCTCAAGACTCGTGCGCGAAGGATCCCCCTCGTCGACGTCGATGAAGAGACCGGCAGAGAGACTGTCATCTCCGTCATCACCCAATATCGAATCCTCAAGTTCATCGCTGTCAACAACGAACACAATACTATTCTGCTAAAGAAGACGCTTCGCGAGATCCAGCTGGGCACCTACAACGACCTGCTCGTCGCACGCATGGGAACCACAGTCCTCGAGGTTATCAACCTCATGGTCAACGGCAACATTAGCTGCGTGCCCATCGTCGATTCCGAAAACAGAGTTCTCAATGCTTTTGAAGCCGTGGACATTATTCCTTGCATCAAGGGCGGGGCTTACGACGAGTTAAACGGCAGCGTGGGCGAGGCACTGTGCAAGCGGCCCGAAGACAACCCGGGCATCTTCACATGCAGTCAGGACGATAGGCTGGACTCCATCTTCGACACGATTCGCAAGAGCCGCGTTCATCGATTGATTGTGGTCGATGATGAGAACAAGCTCAAGGGAGTGATTTCGCTTTCCGACATCCTCAAATACGTGCTGCTTCACGGCGAAGAAGATATTCCCGAGTAATGGTCGACAATGGTGCATGTGCATGACACGATATCAAGACGGAGGCTGTACACGGAAGAATGGGCACGGGGATTAAGATTAAGGATACATCTTGTGCGGCGTACTGGTGATTTTTGGGATGACGACGAGTAGCACTATGGGGGAATTGCTAGGATTCTGGTACATACTTACTTTAGCCCCTTTTTTTTTCTCTTTCTCATCGAACCGATAGAGTTTGGTAAGGTAGGTTTCTTTTTGGTTATTTTGGGCAGCTGTCGGAAAGCCAAAGACTCTTGGCTGGAAATTGTGTAGGTTGAGACTGTTAACAAGAAGCATTTTTGATTCTATTATCTTGGGGCTGTTGCTATCCTTTCTTGTGAAAGCTACACCGTCCGGTTTCAACACCTTTTTTCGCCTACTGAACTCTGCTGCAATTCGCCTTACGAGCAAAAAGATAAGACGAAGGAAATCAGGAAATGGGTACCTCTGTGGTATCCAAGGAAAGTCACCAGAAGCGCGGCTCTCTGGGCGTGACATAGAGTTTCTGTTTCTCTTGGCTGGCCAAGGTTTGGAAGAGCGCCTTCTCTCGAATAACTTCAACGCGCTCCTTTGCTTTTCTTTATCTTATACTTTAGTACAAGCACTGGCCACAGCCGTTGCTTCGGCAATCCCCCCATCCTTATTGTTTCCTTCTTTCCCACCCTCTCCCACTTCTTTCTTTCCTTCCCTCCCTCTCATACTTCTTCCCTCTCTGATTCTGCACGTTATTTGCAACATCCTACTTGGTGTTAGGAGAATTTACGAGCCTCTGGTGTTGCTGAGCAGTCGCAGAACGACGAATATCATACCAAGCGACTGGCATCAAAGCAAGAAGCATACATATATGCTAGAATTGGTTAAAGCGGCTTTGAATCGCCTTGATTGGATCCTCTTCTACAATTTGACAGAGATTTATCGAAGCATTTTCAGCCCATCTTCATCTTTGTTATAGGCGTATACACCTCTCTCCATCACGCCGACTCTCACTGCCGATCTTCCCCATTGAGGAAACATCAGAACATCACCTCAACTACAACATCACTCAATATCATCTCAAGTTCGACATTAGTCAACATGGTCTCCTTTACCAACCCCTTGGCTGGCTCATCTGCGGCCCAGCTGCGCGGTCAACCCCCGAGCGTCCAGTCTGCAGAGCCAGCCTTTGTTCCTCCAGTGAACCGGGCACGACATGTACCAAACAGCACATCACTAGCATTCCCTCTCTCTGAAGCTATCCCAGAGTTGATGGAGAACAATCCAACCATGCCCACCAGCAGCACGTGGACACCAAGCACCGTAACCCTGGACTTTCCCAGCGATGGAGGTAAAGAACGGGGTCAATCCATCTTCGTAAAGAAGTACAACCAGCTGGCAACCAAGGTAGGTTAAAATAACCAGAACCACCATATTAACTTGTGTTGAAGCTAATGGCCATCAGAACGGAGTGAGACCGCTAATCGCTGGGGACTTTGACGCTCATCTTCGCAACCGCGTAAGTAAAAGAAGTTCTCTTGTGATAAAGCTGCCTGTTGTTGTTCTAATCTTTCTGTTGTTGCAGAGTGGCTCTTCTAGTCCCGAAAAGAAAAGTTGGTTCTCTCGAATCTTTCGAGGATCGTCCAACCAGTCGACGCCAAAGAATGCAGCCCCTGTGCCTCGGGCGCATAAAAGAAGCACTTCGGACCTAGGATCCTCCATTCGCTCTAAACCAGATCTCAAGATTCTCGACATTCAAGAGTTGGTGCGGTTGACTGGCAGCAGCCTGCTGTACCTACCTCCAGCATTCTCCCCTCACCCTTTGGTTCTTCCTACGTGCATTCGAGCGACTGCTCACTACCTTGCTGAGAACCCTGACCTTCGAGGCGTTTTCAGAGTCTCAGGCTCCGTCAAGACTATACATGCTCTCTATGATTATTATTGTGACGCTAGTGGCAGCGACCCTTATATATCCAGCACCACCTATCAACCCACCCTGCCGACATCCATCCCGCATCGTGTCCACGAAGTGGCTTCTACATTCAAACGCATTCTCCGCGGGTTGCCAAGAGGTATTTTGGGATCGATCACGTTGCTTGATGCATTTCTTGCAATCTATTCAGAACTGAAAGATCGGCTGGAGGTTCCAGCAGAGAAACTGAAAAGGACTCGTGCACGACTGATTGCGTTGGCTATCCTCAGTATTGACTCGCGGCTCCAACGAGACCTGATTTGTGCAGTCTTTGGCTTGCTCAGCCTTATTGGCCGAACCACTGAACTATCGCCGACCACTGATGCCGAGGGCCGACCTCTCCCTAATGAGCTCATGTCGTATGATGCTCTCGGAATCATATTTGGTTCGTTGCTGGTTGGGTTAGACGACCTTGACAACTACGACATAAAGGAGTCTTCACCAACTTCTGGCCTATCCCTCATTCCGACACCAGCAAAGAAGCGCCGCGATCGGCAAAAAGTAAAGGACCGCGATTCGCAAAACGTAAAGGACCACGATTCTAATCATCCGGATCTCGCCAAGACAAAAGTTCTAATTGGCATCGCCCAGATGGTGATTTCTAACTGGCAAGATGTTGTTCGCCAGATGCTGATACTGGCACCAAACCCTGACCAAAAGACGGCGCCAATGCAGGAGACGCATGACGATTGCGACTCCTCCATCTGCGAATCATTCGTGGTCAATCGCACAATGGACTTGGGCGTAGAAAACAGGAGAGATTTGCCCGCTGAAAACCAAAATTTGGAATTCGTCACAGCCTCACTCAGGAGAACAAGGTCAGCAGGATCACGGTTGTCCAGACAGGGAAGCGGCAGAGGGCCTTCTAGACAATCATCGCTTCGTCGGATGACTCCGACTATGGAAGAGGGACACCAGAGGAATCCTTCCAACATTGCTCTCCTCCCTACCACGCCTACTAGTGGCATGGTTGGGCCAACTTCGACCAGCACCAGGAAGGTCACACCGCCCTCAAAGCAATCGTGTTAGGAGCACAATTGCGGAATCCTTGGAGCTCGCCAGAATGGCGCCACACCTCTTCTACATTCCCGCAGCTACCAAGAAGTCAGTCGATTATCGGCTGAAAATAGTGCCCCTGGTATTACCCAGAGCACTACTATGAAGACCATACCACCGCGCGTCTCCTCTCGCAATACTAATCGCTGTGGTGTTTACAAAAACTTACCAGCATCCGACACATTTTCAGGAGCCAGAAATATTGTACAAACACCCCCTTCACAGGTCCGATCCAAGAAAACACCTAAAGGGACCAAGAGGCGTGAGGGCATAGAAGCACAAACTCACAAGACCATTAGGTCCCCGTTGTCAGATAGACTGCACGGGAGAAGAAGGGCGTTTGAGAGATTACTCACGCGCAGCGGGGAGAAACTTCGAGGCACGCAATCATCTTACAACCTCTATCCACCTATATATATAAAAGAATCGGAAGATCCGTTCTTACAGCCGGCTCCGTCGACCGAAACCATCCGATGCGGGCAAGCTAATGGATTTTATGAGCATACACGTTGGATGGCTCCTCACTTGCAGGTAGTTGACCAAGATGGCCCGAATATCATTCATGGAAAGCCTCGGTTGCTAGATTTGATCTCAATTGGATCAGACGGCAGTCATGACGACAACAATAGCAAATATTCGTGTGAAGATAAAACACCGACAAAGAGGAGATCTGTCAAGGCCTTGGCGGCCATGTTTGAAGATCCGCATGAGTCTCCGCTGACGACTCGAAAGCCCAAGGTCGGGGCATCAAAAGATGCTCTCGGTCTGGCAGAAGGGGCATACCAAGATAAGCAAGCGTTGTATCAGATTTACAACAGCCCTCATAAACTTTACCACCCTACCAAGGTTCCCCATGGACACCCTGAAGCTATTGGGGACGTGGAGCTGAAACCCATGGTGAACAATAAACGCAGTCCATCTTCTAACGCGTGGCCGCTTGTTGACACATAGAATGATGCACAAGAGTCATCTGCGAACAGAAGAGAAGGTCTTATACATACGGAAACGCAAGAAAGGGGCACACAGACGGATGCACCTTTACATACTAGCCCTAACAATGGGACAGAAAACAACAATAATCGACTCCAAGAGCTCGAAGCACTCCTAAGAACAAAATCAGCAGAAGCCGCACAATTCCAGTTACGGGTACAGCAGCTAGAAGAATCCCATCCACCACCTCTGGGCGGAGAATTGCGCGAGGCCAGCAAAGAGATCCAAAAGTGGAAAGAAAAGGCTGAAGCTGCCGAGAGAAAGGCAGCGCGGTTCCAGAGATTCACGACCCGAATCAGAAGCATCCACAGCTCTCTCGCCATGGCGGAGGGATCCCGTCAAAGCGGCGACGACGAGGTGATTTCTCTCGAGGGGAGAGATGCTGAAGGGTCTTATCGGGCTTGTAGGGTTCGATTTACAAAGAGTTTGGGGAGTGAAGCTTCTGGTATCGCGAGATTTGATGGCGTTGTTGCTGAAGAGGTGCAAGATGACTTGCATGAGAGCAAGAGCGACGAAGAAACGCCATCGACGGATGGACTTGGACATTATCGAGATTTTCATGGATTGGATGGAGTGACGAGCCCGCGGATGGTGGACTTTGGGTCTGCGGCTGTGGCGATGTGGATTGCTGCTCAGGAATACCTTGAGATGGAAGAGGGTGAGGCTTCTGGTGATTCGGTGGAAGTTACTACGAGTGGGAGTTCTTTGGATGTGTGGGAGATGGCGGATGAAGACTTTTGAATATTTTTTTTAGTGAGATGATGGGATTGTTTGAATGGGTTTTTGGTCAAAGATTGAATAGTTTTCTGGTCAGCAATGGGTTCTTAAAAAGAAAAAAAAAAAAGGGACAAAAAAAAAAGGCGTGCTGTTTAGTAATAGTTTTAGAATAGAAAATCATGATTGTTATTCGTTGCATAAAAAATGACCTCATGTGAACGTTCCTCGATACGCTTGTCTCTTCCTCCAATCTAACTTTACTCTATCTATATGAGTACATTGGCTTATGCACTTCCTCCATGAGTCATCCCTTCGCAGCATCGACAGTCCTTGATACTACCAAGAAGAGTCAGAGTCACTCCGACGTGCGATCCTCCATCTTCCCGCCTGGTCCAGATTCATATCGACTTGCATCCTTCCAATACCATCTACCACCGCATTGAGCGCTAGGACATCAGTGTCCTCCGAGTCACTCACATAGCCACCGCGGCCCATAACTTGAGGTCGTCGTATCGGGCTCATTGGCGGAGAAGCGAGCTGATGTGAATCATCCTGGCGGAGGGTGGGTAGGGAATCCGCGACGGAGAAGGGGGAAGCAGGGCGTTCGCGCTGGGAGCTCGGCGGCGAGGGGAGGGACCCTGCGGCCTGTGTGGAGAAGGTCATGTTTGTGAATGGAGGGGGAGAAGCAGATGATGAGGGGGAATAGATGGAACGAGGTTGGGCAGAAGGGATAGGTTGATAGGGAGAGATGCGTGGTGCATCCCGAGAGGATGGCAGCGAGAAGTGGGAGTTGTAAGGGTTGTTGGATTGCCACGATGGCGAGATATCGTGAGCGAGGCGGAACATGTCTTCTTCGTCATCGGAAAAGGGCGAGCCGGAGCGAGAATCCGGGTTTGAGTAGAAGGAGCCCGGCATGGTGGTGAAGCCGCGAGGGGGGGCCGTCGAAGGCAACGACGAGGTAGATTGAGAGGCTGCGACGGAGACATGCTGCGCTGGAAGATCGTAAGGGTCGTAAGGGACGAGGTCGAACGACTGTTGCTGGCGATGATGATTCCAGTCCGGTCCGCTAGGAGGACTGTTGAAAGAGGCGCGAAGAACAGGAGGAGACGCAATGCGATAAGGACGAGCAATAGACGGACGAGGACGCGGTTCAAACAAGGACGAAGACGAATGCGAAGGCGAAGATACAGTTACAGTTGCGTTTGATGATTCAACAATGGGGGTTTGGTTTTGGTTTTGGTGGGGGCCGGGCCAGACCATGGCGATGCGCGGTTGGTGCTGAGGCTCGATGTTGCGGAGCGGCGAGACGCCGTGGCCTGGCGGAACCCGTCAGTTGTCGGAGACGAAGATGTCTTTGTGTTGGTGGGTGAGTTCTGCGACAGCGGAGCAGAGAGTCATGTCTGGTTTTGGGTCAGAGATATAGTAGATGGAGGGGGGGATAAAACATAGACATACCAACGCCGGGGCCGACATCACGAGTGCTGAGGGCCTTGATGGACAGATCTGGGTTGACCTTGCCAATGACCTGTGCAGCGTTTCCATGGGCGAGATGAGCTTCCTTGAAATGAGACATGATTTGTTAGTTGCATTGCTTTTAGTAGGTAGACATTTGAGGGCGTACATACGCGGTTCAACAGAATGGTGACGACTCCATCAGCGTCGATCGTGGCCTGGTCGCCTCGCAGCTGTGTGACCTTGCCCACGATGGTGACGACGCGGCCGACAAAGTTGTCGAGGTAGGAGGCGGTGATGCGCGGGGAGGACATTTGCTCAGACATGGTGATATGTTGTTGTTTGTCGTTGTGTTATGCTTGTATGATAAATATCTGCTGTGCTTGTTCGTCTAGGTAGTTTGTAGTATAGTCTATGCTTTTATCAAGCGGGCGTGAAATGTCATGTACCGTCAAAGTTAGGCAGTCGAGACGTGTGAAATATTGCAAAAAACGCAGCTGTTCTTCGGAACCCCTCAACGCGTGTTACACCAGCTTTTGTGTAGTCGCGATGCCCAGAGCCTGGTGAATATCGCGAGATCAGGTGACACGGCATAAGGCGTATCACGTGCCACTGCTGCCCCTCCATTACTGCAGTTCTTCCCCTCCTCTCTAGCTGTCTAGGTAGAGCTGTCTAATAGCTCCCTGGCTAGCTCTAAGATGGGGGGGAGGAAGAGGAAGAGTTAGAGGGGGGAGGCCTCACTCTCACGCTGTACAGTAACAGAACACTGAATACTGTATGTTAGCAAAGCTGGCCGTCCCAGTCTTGCACCAAGGGAAGCAAGTGGCCGAAGGACAAGACTGGCTGATTCGTCACCCAGTGGCTCGGCTCTCAAACATGCTTGTGCAAGTTGAGTTGAGCTGCTGAAATCCATGGCGTAAAAAGCATCATCTTATTCAAGAGTCTGGAACTTGACATCGAAATGTCACCACCAGCTGAGCCTGGCACTCAGCGAGACAAGCTCCACATTGTCGATGAAGATTGTTCCTTTACACAGCCAGCTTCAGTAGCTCGGACGTCTAATATCCTAGACAGGGATGGGGGCTGGATATACCGGCTTAAGCTGTGACAGCTTCGACGCTGTAAGACTACGCTGTAAGACTACGAGTATTACAAGCAACACAGCACACACAGGTTCTATCTAGCCTGCTCCATCCGAGCGATCCAGAGGGCCGCTGTCTGGTCTCGTCTCGTCTATAGCTTCTACTATCCATTTGGCAAATTCCCAATTGACCAACTGCGAGAGACAGATAGACAACAACCCACTTACGCAGTAAGCACATACTACCTGTTTGCACATCGTTGGCTGCTAGTCCAATCCATTCATCGCCATTGGAGCTCGACCTACTGGGCCAATGTCTTCAACAAACATGATGCTGGCTGGGTACTTTGTTACAGTAAAAGGGCCTCGCGGCGCACACCCATCTTTGTCGCCCGACGGCATCAAACTCCCGCAAACCTGCGTCTGGTTGTGCGCACATGATTGGTGCCCTCCTTTTGATAACGTTTAGGTAGCATTGGCGCCGACGTGCGCCAGGCACTGAGCCGAAACACATTTTACTTGCTTGCTTGCCTTGCTTTCGTTTGCTTCTCTTGGGATCAGGTGTGCAGCCATTTTGGAGCGCTGGCGAGAAGCTTCCCGATGGGAAAGCCTCTGTTTGTGAGCCACAGAAGCTTGTCTGCGCGAGAACGGAATGCTGCCTAGGAGTGGGAATGGGTGTAGGCGAGCCGGAGCGAAGTCGGCGAGCTGTACTGGAGCTGTAGCTGTCGAACTGTGTAAATAAGCCTTTGGCTGATCATGGCGAGAGGTGATTTGCCATTGCCCTGTCTCGACCTCGGCTTCTGGTCGGGTATAAGCCTTTGGGCCAAATTGTCGTCGTCTTGGAATCGGATATGATTCTAGGCAAATTCCATGGCGTTGTTATTGACTCATGTAATTACCTTGATGGACTTTTCCAACATTAAAGGTTTCCGCATAGACCCATCACGGCAAGCCCGCCATGTGAAAGTGCCGACATCAAACGAGAGCTGACGGCGGGGTAGCAAAATGCCAACCTGCATGGCTTCTCAAGCTCTGCGAGTCAAGTTGTAAGATCAAATTAAAACAGCTAGTGCTACGGCAAAGCAAACCTAGAGCTGCAATAGTCCGGAGAGGCCTGATGGGAAAAGCAGAACTTATCCATCGAATCGAGCACAAGTGGTATGATCGACTGACGGCCTGTCATGATATACTGTCTGCGCATCGTTAGCTCCTCTCGTTGTCATCAGCTAACCGGACGCCGTTAAAGTTGCGTGATCTGCACATTGGTTTTTCTTCTTTACCTGGTTTTGGGGACTCATGGGCCAAACTTTGTTCTCCGGTCTTGGCTCCCTCGCCTTTTTGCCTCCCCGGTCCGGTGCAGACCAAGCTGGACTGGACCGGCCTGGCTGGCTACCTGCGGATAAACCTCAGCAGCAATGGGTAAATGGCTGAAGGAGCCGCTCCATAGCTTCAGGTTTACTTGTGCTCACTAAGACGACGGGCCAACTCATCAATCGGCTTAGCGGGCTGTAGCATGTCCCCGTTTTCGTTTTTCAGCTCCAGCTCCAGGAACGCCCGCTTTGTTAAACTTCGCCGGAGCTACCTAGCGGCTCAATAAGAGCGAGCGAGCAAGCAAGCAAGTGACTGGAGCAAGAGAGAAAATAGCATTTCCAGCGGGAAAACCTACGAGTCCGGGGGCCACATTCTAAAACACAGCCAGAAAGTATGGAGCAGGGTTTTGCTTGCTGGCTGGCCCTGCTTTGTCTCTGGTTGTTGTCCCGTCGTGTTGCCGAAGCAAAGCAAAGCACAGCAAAGCAAAGCCTCCGTCCGGATAGCCAGGGGAGCCATGCCTTGTGCGGAAGTAGGGCAGAGTCGGACCAAGCTTTTGTGGTACGTGGACGTGGCCGGCGGCAGCCAATGGCAGCAGCCAGGATGCATCTAAAACCAAGGCACGGGCATGAAGAGCGTGCGTGGATGCAGATGCAGAAGCGTTGCAGCACAGCACAGCACAGCACAGCACAGCACAGGGTGCAACCTAGCAATGCAGCATTGAATGCCTGCGGCCGGATTGTTGCCTGACGGACGGGCCCTGCGTTTGGTTTGTCGCGACATCCGGGCAGCTTCGTGTCCAGTGGTGCTTCAGTGGAATCGCAGCCCAAGGCCTAGACCTGGGCCGTGGTGGAAGCTGTGCTGCTGGATGGGCCTAACGGGAAGCGGGAACGAACTGGATTGAAGGCGTAAAATATTGAGAAAATGGGCGAAAGAAATGGAAGCGATGGATGATGGCGATAGCAGTGGGAGGGGAGGAGAGAGCTCCCTCAGGTGGCGGAATGTTGCTATGCTGTGGCTTGAGCTTGAAGCTTGAGCAAGGCAAAAGCACAGCACAGCCATCGATCGATGGATTGCCCATGCCAAGTACAGCAAGTATAGCAAGTACAGGTAAGTTCTGGTAGGTTCACAGTTCACACACGCCACAAGGTTAGCGAACTCTGTCGCTGCAAACGGCAGCTTGGCAGCGGGCTCTAGTTCGCAGAGTGGCCCCATCCAGCCCGTTTGAAGTGGGTGCTTTGTGCTGGGACCCCGCGGACAGGTACTGGGAAAGTCGAGGCCAAGTACAGCGGGAGTCGCCCGAGGATGGCGTGGCAAGCTGTGTCGCTGCTTGGTTCCGTACTAAAGATACTGGCTGGAGACTTGCCCAAAGGCACCGTCGGAACGTCGCAAGAACACACCACAACCCGGGCGATACAAGCTCAGGCTGGGCTGGTTCCCTCCAGGCCATGGCCGTGGATCGCAAGGCCGGATCGCGATCGCACTAGAGGCACCCGTTGGCCGAGGTTCCCACACTTTTTTGTTGCCAGGGATCGCCACAGCCCACGGCAGAGCATGTCCCGGCATGTGTTTGTGTTTTTAATTGAGGTTTGCTTTGTTACTTGGGCAATAACTGGACAGAGGTACAAGTCGGGGGAGATTGAACGGGCTCGGTACTCGGGTCAGGTATGTGCGCCGTATCTCCCCCAAGATACCGTACAGTACAAACAAGATTGGGGGCCAAGGAACGAACAAACTTGGTGAGGAACAACAGGAACATGAAACTTTGGGCTGGTTCGTGTTTGGCAATGCTCCCCCGTTGCCGTTGTCACAGGGGCTGACCTGACTGACTCTTTCTCTACATGTAAGAGGGACTGTACTGTACTGTATGTATGCACTTGTGCAGGATTATGTCTCTACTGTAATGTATCTGCGGATGCCGGGGATGGACTCCGGTGTACTTGGCACGGTTCGGTTCCGTTTGACATGGAAATGCTGTGCAACAGGTAGATAGCCGTACATGTAGATGTAAATGCAGTACTGTACCAGATACTGTATGTAACACCAGCGTGATTGTCAAGAATCCCGTGCTTTTTGAAAGCTTCCATTTCTAAATCGAATCGACCCATCACCCGATGCTTGCTTCAACTTCCACTTCTCTGGTGGCGCTCCGGTTCTTGTTCAACAAATCCGCAGCAAACCAGCCTTTGCCCGCACCTCCGTTTCGGCGTAAACGTTAATTCCTGAGGATTCTCAGGATGCCGGATAACCATAACCTACACAGGACTGGGACATGCTTTGGAGGCGCACCCTCAGCACAGTCGGATGCGGGCATCTGATTCGACTAGCAGCCGTACTTTGTTCCCTTGCTTATAATAGCGTCCCTCACTTGCAACTTGGATTGGTGCATTGGTGCATGATGCTGTACCGTCGAACCATTTAGCTCTTGCGGCACCCCTCTTTGCCTCTTGTCTCTGTCTCTCTGCTTACTACTTAGGTAGACTTGGATGCTACTTTTCGTGTCTCCCGCTTGCAGCCTTCGACAAGCTATCAATCCTATCCCGACCAGACCTGGCCTGACCTGACCTAACCTGATTGTCTCAGTACCTCTTCCATACTACTTGTACCTACTTGCTACTTGGTGGTGCCCAAAGCTTCGCCTCTTGCTTTGTGTGAATCAATCGATCCCACCCTTCGCTTCCTCTTATCATTGATCTTTTGCCGCCCTCGCTTCCATTCTTCCATTCTTCCATCTCCTCCCACTTCCCACCCCTCCCCGGCTTCAGACAAAGATCAGCTTCTTCATCCGCCCCCCCCATGTGGCATTGGATCAACTTTTTACCTTTTCAGCTGCATCGACTACTGGATTAATTAGTTCACACTTCTTCTCTGATCTGATCGACTCTCTCCCTCCTTCACTCCGTCTCTGTCCCATCCCATCCTATCCTGTTCCTGTCCTGTCAAAACGGCCGATCGACCCTGTCCAAGCTCCACTCAGCTTCGTTGCCCTGCGATTGAGAGGAACGAACTGCTCAGCTTCCCCTCCCAGGCCCGGATCACCCCCCCCTGGATCCCAGATTCCGTGCAACGGCCCCGCAGCGGCCTTGGAGAGCTCCAACAGCGATCTCCTCACCGAGCTGTCAACGCCCTGTCTGTGTCTGTCGCGGGACATTTGATAATTGAGCAGAACAGAGCAGCAGATCCTCACTTGATTGACGATTTGCTCGCCCGTGTATTCACCTCGTCTACTCTTCGGCCTTTACAAAATAAGAGGCGGAAATGAACGACAGTCCAGCCTTTGTAGATTACGGCCTGGGCATCCACGATAACGTTCCAGGCTCCGGGTTTCCTTTTGATTTCCAGCCAGAAGACATCGATTCGCTTGTCGATCCCGGCTTGTCGCTCTCGCCATACGCAACCACCACGCCAGACTCGCACTTTACAACGCCGCCGTCCGTGCCATTGCTGTCGCCCGGAAGCTCCATTGAGTATTTTGGGGACCACCGAAGCAGCATTGGCAGCCTCGACTCGACAATTGCCCCTCATGAGATTGTCGCCAGCTCCGCCGCCAAAAGCAGCAGCAATCACAACAATAAGAGCAGCAGCAGCAAGCCGACTAAGACAGCTCCCAGCGCAGCATCAACATCAACAGCCACCGCCACCATGATGACAAGGACGAGAAAGGCCGCCGCCCAAAATGTCGATGCGTCCACCTCGGAAGCTCAACCTCGCTCCAAGCGGCAGAAGACGGCTTCTTCGGCCCAGGCAACAACAATAAAGCAGGAACTCCAACAAGAGCAGCCACCGCCGCCGCCCCCGTCGCAAAAACGAAAGCTGGCCCGAAGAGGAGCTGCTGCAAAGAAGGAGGATGCAGCTCAGCGCAGCAAGAATCTTGAGCGCAACCGCATCGCTGCGTCCAAATGCCGCCAGAAGAAGAAGGAATGGGTGTTGGAGCTGGAAGAGACCAAGTCGGGCATGGAGCTCCGCCACAACAGCCTGCGCGTGGAATACTTTGCCCTCCTCGAGGAAGTGACTCGCATAAAGAACCAGCTCATGGCGCATGCGGCGTGCAATGACCCCAATATTAATTTCTGGATCGAAAAGGAAGCTCTCCGATATGTCGAGAGGTGCATGGACCCTCCGGGCGAGAGGCGTCCATCAGCTGCCGCGAATGGTGAGTTTGCCTGGTGAAGAATTCGGTGCAGCTGGCATTACATGTCTAGAAATAATGACTAAACGAAACAATGCAGCTCCTAGGTCATGCACTTTGCCCTCGCCGGCAGAATCGCAACGTTCCCAGCTGGAATCGCCAATGCACAAGCATGAGGGCATCAACCTCGACTACATGCCCGACGAGCTACTGTCTGGTGAAGCTGTCTGAAACTAATTGGCAAATATACCAGAAAAGGATCAGAAAAAGATCAATGAGGGAATTAAAAGGCTGAGGACAGCCATGCATAGATGTATCCTTTTTGGGGGAGCAGAGAGAGGGTACATGACGATTCATTCACACTGAGCAACTGCAGCTCGTCGCCATTTCGTCGCTCCAGCATTGACTCAATTGATGAGACGCGTGGCGACATTCGCAGCCATAACGCATGGCTATGACACAAAGCATATACCTGGGAGAGTAATTAATGAACGAGGGCTCTCCAACTAATACTGGAATTACCTGGGCTACGATGCTACGAGCCCCCTGAGTATCTTGGTATTTAGCTATTCAGCTTTTGACCTCTTTTGCCAAGAGAGGGAACGGGAAAAAGGGAAGACCTTGGGGGCTGAAAACTTGCAACTGTTTTTGTAATGCAGGAGAGGGGACATACAAAAAAGGAGCTGGGGCAATGGCAAGCGTTTTCGAGGATTGATGTGTATTTTGTGTGGAAAATATCCCGAACCGCCCAGTTTTTTGTAAGTACAGTACATATTTTTACTTTACTTTAATCATAGTGCCGACGAATATATCAAACGCGGACTTTTTACTCATCCCCCATCATACCCCCGAAGACTGGACTCCTATTTTTTGGTCCATTATTCAGACGTAACATTTTGCCTTGTAGGTAAGAGGTAGTAGTACATTGTATATATATAGGTCCTTTTCACGAGCCAATATGCTGGTACCAAACGTAACACTCCATTTTGTTTTTATACACATCATAAGAATATCGTACAATAATATCATGAGCTTTCTATTTTTTTTCGTTCCCTGCCTTTTCCCTTCTACCTCCTCTTGGTCCATCCGCGGCCATTCGACAGGCCCTTGATGCGCTTCGTGTACTTCCACAGGTGTCTGTACGCGGGACCCTGCCTCTTGGCCTCCCAACCACGAGGCTTGACCGGCGGCTTCAGGCTGTGGACGCGAGCAGGCCGGAACTCGACGTCTGCGCCGGGGATGCCGTGGCGGGCCATGACGTCCGCGGTGTTTTCGTCCCAGACGGAGCGGAACATGTTGAAGCCTACGGGGGTGAGGTTGAACTTGTCGCGGAACGACTTGAGCGAGAAGCCGTCCCGTGCGGCGTACAGCTGCTTGAGCTGGGCGACGTCGACTTTGGCCCCGGGCTTTTGTTCCAGCAGGTAGACGCCCAAACGGTGGTAAGGAGCGCCCTTTTGCGAGACGGGCGCGAGCCAGGGCACGGCGAGCTGGTCGTCGGCGGTGATGCGGCTGAGGGGCAAGGAAGTGCTGTCCGGGCTAAGCGGGATGTTCGCCGCTAGAAAATGGCATCTCTTGGAGAAGGCGTCGTTGTCCGCGTCGGGGACATCGGCGTCGAGAACAACGAGGGAGACGAGGCGGCTTCCGGCGTCGAAGACCTGCACGCGGAGGCGGGGCGGGTGCTCGCTGACAAGGGAGTCGACGACGGCGCCGGGGGCGACCTTGGAGTGGCGGAAGTAGAGCTGGACGTCGGCGACGGGGTCGAGTTTGGGCAGGACGTCGGGGACGATGTTGAATTGCTTGATGCGCTGGGCGATGAGGCGGTAGTCGTAGGAGCGCCACTTGCGTTCGGCGTAGTGCCTGTAGATGGGCTTGTTCATGTCTCCTATAGAGTGATACAGTGAGTATATCATTCTGATGGTAGAATCAGAGCGTTCTTCTTTCTTTACCTAGACCATCTTCAAAGCGCTTCTTGACCAGAGGGTCGTTGATATCCGCCTGAATCTTGAGCTGCTCGACGTAGCGCCTCAAACTCGCCAGCTTCGTATCCTTCATTGACTGCCCCCCCTTAACCAACGAAGCGTCCTTGCTCTCCAATGCCGCAATCTTGGCCAGTTCTTCCTGGATCTTGGCCACCTTCTCCTGTCGGTCCGCCGCAAGAATGGCCCTCGCCTCCTGGAACGCCTGGTACGGCAGCTGCTCAAAGGGAACGTTGGCCGTGGTGCGCATGGCGACTCTCCGCCTCCGCGAGCCGACGGGCATCTTGCCCGCCTTGATCAATTCGGCCTCGAATTCCGGCAGCACGCTGTTGGGGTCGAGATCGAGGGCGCTGGGCTGGGCTGGAGGAGGAGCAGACGACGAGGCTGATTGCTGCTGCTGCTGCACTTCGGCGGCGGCGCGGGCAGCTCCCGTCGTGAAGGGCCGGATTGCGCATTGCTGGCGCAGCTGCCGTGCCAACGGCCTCGCAACAGCCTGGCACCGCGACATTGTTGAGGCTGGGACGGTGGGAATTGGACGGCCTCGTGATATCAAAAGAGAAGTTGTTCAATTGGTGGTGGTGGTGCAAAATGGCTTTGGAGTTGCAAAACTAGCCCCGCTGAAATTTTCGGCGGCCGGAGGCGGAAAACGCCGCTGCGCATTTTGGGCTTCTTTGCACCACCGAAATCGAACCCGTCTTTTTTCGTCACTCTGAACGTACGACTAGGAGCGAGAGCGACAACCAGGCATTGCACAAAGTCGCTGTCGAGAATGGCTGGAAAGGGAATTGGGTGCCTCGGCGAGGCCATGGCTGCGCTGAGGATATCTGCGTCCAAGGTGTGTTGAGAGAGAGAGTCGAAAAGTCTTTGATATGACGAGAGGCTGACCTTTTGCGAAATAGCCGGCGACGACAGCATTCAGCAGACAGTTTACACGGTCAATGGCTACCGAATCACCAGTAAAGGAGATTACAAAGTCGGCAGCCTCTGCACAGTCCATCATCCAGTCATGGAATCCAAGTGAGCGACCATCACGAGAAACCCCCCCCAAAGACTCTCGAAATAGCCCTCGACTAACCCCTCCAACCACACAGTCTCAACCGTCCCCGTCACCATCCACAGCTTCCCTTCTCTCGAGCCGCAATCCCTCGAGCAATGGTCCGTCCAGCACCTCTACCTCCCCCTCCGCCGCGACCTCCTCCACCTCGCCGTCGTCTACGAGGGCGACAACACCAGGCAGGGCACCGCATCCTCCAAGACCCGCCACGACGTCCACGGCTCGCACCGCAAGATGCGCCCGCAAAAGGGAACCGGAAGAGCCCGTCAGGGTACCAGGCAAAGCCCTCTGCTACGAGGCGGTGGCAAGTCGTTTGGCCCGCACCCTCGCGACTTTGGAACCAGACTGAACCGCAAGGTCTACGACAAGGCGTGGCGCACGGCGCTGAGTTACCGGTATAGACGGGGCGAGCTGATCATCTGCGAGGACGGCATGGAGCTGTCGATGCCTCATGATTTCGACCTGGTGGCGGACAAGTACCTCAAGGACGGTCTGAGGGAGGCGTATCTAAAGAAGTACATGTCGGGCGTTTTGAGCACGCTGGGCCTTGGTCGTGAGGACGGCCGCACGCTGTTCGTCACGGGCGACCGAAGAGACAGGTTGTACGAAGCCATGGAGCAGGTGCCTTGGGATGGACGAGCTCTTGACCTGGACGATGTTGATATCAAGGATCTGCTCGAGACGGGCAAGGTGGTTATGGAGAGGAGTGTGCTGCGAGAGATGATTGAGCAGCACCAGAGCGACTTGGTGAGCCGGATTTTCGTCAACGGGATTCCCAAGGGAGGCCCTGCGCTGGGAGAAAGGGTTTTGTGAGAGTAAAAAGGGATCGTTAGAGGATGAGAGATGTGTACCCAAATGAAATGTATATTAGTCATGGATTCGATATCATGAATCTCAATGAATGAAAAAAAGAACCCTTGTATGAGTACATTGAATGTCATGGAAGTCTTCAGCCATAACCATTATGTCCCATAACTGCATGTCCTTGTGGACAGATATAAACCAGTTTTCGTTTCAATCTGCATTCAGATGGGCTATAAAGGATAATATTCCATTCTCAACCAGTCTCGCAGCATTGAATTGGCCTATTGTTATTACGTGCTTCTGATAATCGACGTGTATGAAAAAAAAGAATTCCGATTCATAGCTTAATGTACCCGGTTGATGCTAGATTACAAGCCAAGTGTCATTTTCAGCATCACCAAACGCCACCCTTGATCATTTAACAGCGGTTCCTAGCGAAGTATTCCAATTCTCCCATTTTCTAAAAGTCACACATATTCGTCTCCCTTTTTCCCCGGGACGTCATATTTGGACTAGATTGCGCGCGTGGGTATCGCAGAAATTAGAGCTTTCATACAGCTTCTTTATCGTCGAGGAGGGGGCTGGAAGCCAGGAGGAGGGCCGCCAGGAGGGAATCCAGGCGCGCCAGGGAAGCCTGGAGCACCTGGGAAACCGGCGGGAGGAGGGAACTGGCCAGGGAATCCAGGAGGGGCTACAATCCAATAATTAGTACCAATGGCTCTCGAAACAGTGTGAGGCAACAACTTACGGCCGCCTCGTCCTCCAAAGCCAGGAGCTCCAGGAGCACCGGGGGCTCCAGGGAAAGATGGGAATCCTGGAGGGGGAGCACCTCCACCAACACCAGCAGCCGGTCCGGCGAGAGAAATCGGGGCCGCAGCACCGCGTCCAGCAGGTCGAGCAACGCCGGGGCCAGCCTGAAGAGTCGAAGCAATGCCGCCGGTGGTGGCCTTGCCCAATCGAGCGCTAGGATCGGCGGGAGGAGGTGACTCGACGGTCAGGGAAATGATGTGTGCTCCACGAACAATCACCAAGCCAAGTGTCCTCTTCTCCTCCTGCACGATGGTCTGGCCCACCGGTGCGCCTCCGGGAGCGGCTGTCTTGTTCTTGCGCTTGATGCGGCGGAATTCCTCAGTGTCGGCCAGGACGAGGTTCATATGTCGGTCGTAGGCGAGCATCTGGCCAACGAGCTGTCGCGAGTCCTGCAGGGTCACGCGCATCCGGTAGTTGATCTGGGAGATTCGTCAGTGTCCATCACGCCAAACGTCACGGGGGATCGAGGGCGTCGTCGTACGTAACCGGCCTAAATCACGTCTCGTCAGTCTAACCATGTCAACGTCAACGCTTCCAAGAGACGGCGGGGAGGAGAAGCAACTCACCATCTTGCCGAGCTTGTTGGACGCCATCTTGACGATGTGATGAAAGGCTACGAGTGTAGCTCTTTTGGTTTGTTCAAAAATTGTTTGTGTGTTTTTGACAAAGCTGGTGTTCTTCAGCCTCGTCGTCGCTGCTCTGCCTCGTGGGAAGCTTGAGAGTCTGCGATTGATGGTGTTGAGACGCTTTGGAAAAAAGCAGCTCCAATGATTTTGGACTGCAATTGGGAGTGGAGCCTGGCGTGTCAGTTCCCCGGTACTGCTTTTTTGCCTGAGCTACTGGTGCAAGCAGAGGTACAGGATACTCTGCACGTGCCATATCACATGACTTTTCTGTCAACTTTTATCTTAACTTGGGATTTTAGATGGACTTTGAGACGTCATGAACAAGATATATACGAACAAAAAGCATTCAGGTAAGAAACGTTATAATACTCTCTCGACACTTAAAAAAAGGCATATATTCTACCAAGTATTTTCATCCTGCCTCAGTCGCCATTATATCGGTGCATTGCAATCCTATTCATCACACGTATGTGCCCACAGAGTACTAAACATGCTAGGCTGGAGATGGAGAGGCTCTTACGGCTCTTGGAAGAGTTTAAAATTGCTGTGAAAGCAGGTCGTTAACACCTTACCACTTTAGTGCTTTGTCCACATAGGTAGGCTCTGGGGAGAGGTTAAAAATGCTGTGAAATTTCCATCACATCCCAGGGTCATTGCTAGTGCTTTTCTGGGGAGAGGTTAAAAATGCTGTGAAATCTCAGGTCCAAAGGACCTGGCAGTTCTGCACTTGCATGCCAAAGAATATGCGAACATGTGTACGCGCTAATAACCGCGTGAGTATTCGCAGAATTTTGGCATGTAATGTTTTATATGATAACAGCCATCCCCGCAATCCGGACACGGAACTCAAATAAGTATTTGTGTAATAGCTTTTGCCGGCACCTGATCAGCAAGTTGCCACCTAAATAAAGGAGGAAAAAGCAGAACAGCTGCTTTTGTAAAAGAGACTCATGAGCATCACAACTCCTCTTGTAGAATTTTGATCCGTGTTAGATTTTGATACTCGTCAAATATAGTCTTGATTGCTTCCATGTGGAATGAATCTTATAATGGTGATATGTATCTTCTTAGGTGACATGATTGCTTTTGATGGTCACATTGCTACGTCCAATTGCATAGGCCGCTATTGAAAGAACAAAATTGGATCGCTAATCATAACCATTTACAAAAAGATTGAGTAGTATATTTCTCAAATAAACATCCTTCGTGCCACTATCACGTCCGTCTTCCAAATTATTAAGCAACCGAACGAATGATGAGAGGCTTCGGTCTATTGAGTGGCTTGGACGCGCCTTATCCTCACCATTGGCATCGACATACCCGTTGAGCTGCCCCGGCTCTGAACATATCGCTGTTCAATCTCTTCCAAGCTATGGCCTCGAGTCTCGACCATACGCAGCGCCACGATGATGGTGGTGAAGAGGGAAGAAAATGCAAACAGATAATAGGCTCCGTATGTCGACTTTGCAATGAGCACCGGCGTGATGAGGGCCACGAGATAATTTGAAAACTGCATCAATTAGCATTCTGTGTTTCGAAATCATCCGAAATCTCGATTACATACCCAGTTGGCGCTCTGAGCAAGGCTCGATGCACTGCTCCTCGTCTTCCTCGGTAGGCTCTCCATCAAAAAGGTTCGGAAGCCGATGGCCCAAGTTCCGTTGAACACAATGGCAAACAGGTAAATCGACACAATAACTACCCACTTGCCAGCTCCTCTGTCAGCGTGGACCTTGTCAGCCGCATACAGAGATCCCATCACAAGCATGAGAGTTGTGATCAAGACGCCGCCCAACAGACTTGAGGTCCTTCGCCCCCATTTGTCCGCCAGAAAGGTGGCCGGGATGGTGACTGCCAGGATTGCCAACGCAGAAACGCCAGAAGCCAAAAAAGACGCCTGCGTACCACTCAGTCCAGCCTTTTCGAATAGAATCGGTGCATAGTAAAAGATGCCATCAATTCCAGCAAGCTGCTGCATGCCCATGATGAAACATCCAAATACAGTCCGGGCACGGAACGGTGCTGAAAAGGCCTCCTTGAATCCCACAAACGTCTGCTTGAGGCCTTGCCACAGCGTCTCATCAGCAGGGTTGTTAGCTTGATCTTGGTTATTGGACTCCTCCAACAGTTTTTCACGCTCGACGTCGTCAAAGCCCAGTCGGACGAGAACATCCCGTGCTTCGTCAACTCGGCCCTTGGCTAATAACCAGCGTGGAGAGGCTGGCACGAACCAATATGTTCCCGACAACAAGAAACCAAGAGCTGATGTGGTGGCCAACGGGATGCGCCAGCTGAGTGATGTCGACGGGCCAAGACGAGAAGTGCCGTAGCAGATGAAGAAACCGGAAACCACACCAATAACAATGGTGAATTGCGGCAGCGCTGTCATCGTACCCCGGACTTTGGTTGGAGACATTTCGGAAACCTGAACCCATACATTGCTCACGAAAAGGCCCTCGCCTACACCCTGGATAAGTCGTCCAACAATGAAAGCAGCAAGATTGGAAGCAGAAGATTGAACTGCCGCTCCAACACCAAAAACGAAAGCCCCTATTGAAAAGATGCGGACCTGACCAAACCTGTGAGCAAGAACTCCGGCGACGAGTGCCGTGAAAGCACCGGAGATGAGCACCGACGAAACAATCACTCCGTGGATGGTAGGTGAAAAGTCACCAAAGGTCTTGCGAAAGGCAGGCATCGTCGTCACAGGACCAATGTTACCCGTATCCAAACTATATCATTGAAAGAAAGACTCGTTAGTGACATGATGATTCGAATACTCAAATGATGAATTATGCCATCACGAACCCAAAGAGTATGGGGACACTGGATGCCATCAAACAGGCCCATATGTAAAAAGGCGGTGCCTTTGGCCACTTCATCTTGCCGTTTACGTGCTTCTCAGCTCGCAGGGTTACAACGTTATGGATGTCGTTGAAATATTCCGGACACAAGTTGGTCATGATCTGCTAATAAAGGAAGAGTCCCCCGGTGGATTCCATTACACTAGACAGCCAACTAGCACCTGATGCTTTCATTGAAAGAGTCATACCGATACTAGTGATTATGGATTGGATCGAAATGATGCCGCCACTAGCCATCGTGTCTGGAGACTGGGGGTCTCAACTCCGGGACCAAGACAAATTCACGTCCCCCAAACCCGGAGTTTAATGCGGAGCTGCTATTTGGGGTAATCGGCTTCACTTACGGAGTACACCGAACACGACCATCGTTGGGAATCGATCTGATGAAGCCTTGGGCCTTATCGTACCCATTTATTGTCATCACGCGGCTTGCCCGAATTTTCAATCTATTGGCTTTTAGCATCAAACTGCACATGATTGCTCGTGTTCTGGAAAACCGACAGATATGGTGCCAGCAGTTCACCGAACTTGTTTAATCGGCCCCGCAAATACCCTGCGATATGCCGGCTCATTCGGAGAAAATAAAGTATATGGAGACTTTAGTGGGAAGATGCCTAAAGCTTTGGGGTCTTAAAGCTGATCGTGAATGCATCCTGTACGAGATATCTACAACTCTACATGCTGAATCACAACGGATTCACGATGACACAATACCAATATGGGATTGCATAATGCAAATGACTATTAGAAAAAAAATGGATGATACAGAGGCCGAATCGTCTTCTCATATTTTCATTTCTAAGAAACTGAATTGATTCTACTCTCGTACGTTCGGTGTGGGTATGATGAGCATCCTACTAATGTATGTCCTGCGTGTACGTAGCTACCTGTCAATATACGTCTGCAATACCAACCAAAAAACCCCAGCAAACAGCTACTCTCAATCTTTGAGAAATACGATCACATAGTCTAAATGCTTTTGCCAGCTTGAATGCTTCACTCTCCATTACTACATAAAATCTCTGCGACATCTGGCTTGAAGGCAAAAAAGTTGGTGCCCCCGGCCAGGATCGAACTGGCGACCTTAACATATCTCCAAGAAACCATTTTGGATCTATAAGAGTTAAGTGGTAACCACTCCACCACGGGGGCTTCGGAGATTAAACAGCCAAACATGATTTTATAAATCCATACCGCGACAATGGAATTGGAAGCTTTTCGCCTGCGCTGCACGGCTTGCCGTCGAAATAATTTAGATTCTTGTGTTGACCGTGAGGCCTAGTAGCTGGAGAGATGGCTTCTTTTATACAAATTGGTGGCGAAAAAAATTTGCTTCACGAGACTAGCGTTCCACCACGGAATCGCACTGCGGTTATAGCCTACCTACCTACCCTTTAACGAAATGATCCCATCCGGATTTCACTTGAAGTTCGAAAATTATTGATACTGCTGTACTAATTCCATCATCTCTCTCTTTTTTTAATCAAGTATTCAATTTGTATTGTGACACGGATTCCTTTGTCTATATCGCTCTCATATTTGTAACTTGACCACGGATACATTTCCCAGGATTGCTCTCTCAAACAAATACTTGTAATTCATATTATCGAACAAACATCGTCTCGTAATTTATGTTTCAGGCCGCTTATCGACGAATTGTCGTCTTCACTGTCTACAATTAAATAAGTTCTCCCTCAAGCTCCCTCACCATCCGCTCGTCACTCGCTGCCCAGACCATTTGCGGCAGTCCCTCTACATTCAAGATCAAGTCCTCATTCTCAAACGCACTCCGTATTATCGTTGTGCCCGGTGTACTTGTAAGCAGTACTTTGACTGAAGCAGGCATACTTGTGTCCTGGGAAAGACGAATCAAGATAGAAAAGACTTGCAGCGCCTCTGACTCAAACTCGTCTCGTTCAAATAGCGCAGCGTTGTCAATGATGAAGAATACTGACACTGTCGGAGGAAGTTGCCGCAATAAGTAGCATAGAACCTCTATTAATGCATCGAGATTGCCTTCTTGCAATCCCACGAGGTTAATAGCTGTCGAAGACAGCAAATGAGCGTCGAACGCATGCTGTCTCAGCAACTGATCAATTAGACTTGCAATCATACCACGCCCACCAACACAACCTCCAGACTCCTCTGCTTCGACATGCCGTCCGCAGAACCACATCATTGACACAAATCGCTCCTTAGCTCTTAGTGCTTGTGTCATAGTCATACAGAAGACGGATAGTGACGAGACACCCTCAATTACTTTTGGTAGCCGGGAGTCCCAGTGAACCAAAAGCTTGGAAGAAGTCGGCGACACAACCCAGTTGCGAAACAACTGTGTGTTCACAATTTGTTCAGCTAGGAGTCGTTGTTTGGGAGGGAATTGCTCTTTCTTGTCTGCAACATAAGCAAGATCTTTGAGGTCGACATCAAACATATTCAGTAATTGTCGTAGGTTGTGTTGACTGATGTACCACTGTGTTGCCAATATCTGTGGCTGCGGTGGTAGATATGGCGATACGCCTTGTAACGGTGAGTAGGCACGTAATGTATTATTTTCGGCTCTGAGAAAGTGGTTCTCGCGCTGGGTTTCTTCAAGCTCCCGGCGAGCAGCTTCGAGCATTTCTATGCAAAATGTGAGTATCTGGATTATACCTACCACGAAAAGTTTCTGAAGGTCATGACTTACTATCTTTTTCTTTGACGTGTTCTGTCAATAATTGATTCATGGAGTTGAACCCGTCTCCCAGATTTTGTAGTTGCTTATCAACCCTTTCACTCATAGTCTGCACGTTCCTAGAAAGCTTTTGTGTCTCTTGAGAGTCTTTGGCAGAGAGGATTAGCCTGATAGAATCTTCATATTTAGAGTGGATATGCATACAGATATGAGATTCGTATATATGTGACTTTAAAGCTTCTTCCATGAGGCTTCTGCTTTTTGTCTTGATCATATCAAGGCTTTCCAACAAGCGTTTCTCGTACTCATTGTTGGTAAGAAGCGCCTTGGTTCCTCTCATCACTGTCCACGCACTATGTGTTAGTTTGATCGACAACTACTTGTCAGTCAACTGGACTTACGAGAGTTGCTAATGAAGAAACCAATAGCTAATTCGATTCCTTTGAGAGTGGCAACGGTCAAATCCACAGATGCGTTTGCAATATTCTCATCGTCTGGAAAAGTTCCCAGAAATAGCTCGACGTCTGAAAATATAGAAACGTTGTCATCAAAACTCTCAAGGACCTTTTCGCGTAGGCGGGCAGCAATCTTTACAGCCTGGTTCGCACCCCCGTCAGTCTGGGAAGTTTATGTCCATATCTCTTCAGTGCACTCATCTCACATCCAGAAGCACTTGCAAAGAACCCAACACGGGTGTCGCTGCGGTGCCCTCAGGGACAACCTTTGAGGCTATCTTGACCACACCCTCCAGAGGGGCAATTTTGCTCGCAGCCTTTCGTCGCACATCGCGTAGTTTATTTGCTGTACCTTCTTTGTTTTCATATTTGAACTTTGCTGCTTCCAGGCTGCTATAAATTGCATCCCAGCTGGTTTTATCTCGGATACTATATGTTGTTTTAGATCGGCCGTCAGGCTCTACTGTTGATTTCAGCTCTTCCATAGCCTTTGGGAGTATATCCTCCCAGAACTTCATTGCGTTGATGTTCGTTAATACGGGTCTTGGAATCCAGGCCACGCCCTCGTCCAACTTTGCCATACTCGGCACATACTTCCCAACAGCTGGATCATAGTGTACAGAAGGATCCGCAAACAATTGATGGTGCTCTGGAAGTCGATTGTCGATAAAGGTGACGCTGGCAGGGCGATGGCCAAGACTTGACCCAGCAGTGTCTGGGTCCGCCATATTGCTGGCCTTTAAGAGTAACTTGAAGGTGCTGTTGGTGAATAGTTTCGAGAGAGTTGTTCCACTTTTCGAATCGAATCGTTATCGGTAACTATTACCAGTTGCGCTCATTCATTTGGTGTGTGATGACATGAATCGAGTTGCCAGTTACCACCGAGGAAGGGTTATGACGCTAATCATGTATGTAATATCCAAGTATCGTACTATTGGCCTCGTCATCTGCAAGGATACCCAAATGATCAACATAGTCTTAGGCAGCGGCATAGTCGTCTCAATTATAGCACTAGTTTTCGCAACCTTGCTCCTGTACTCCGTCAATCCGTATCCATTCTTTCAATTACCCCTCATCTGACAGTCATTCTTCGACAGCTACCTGTAGTTTTGAGATGTTTTCCGTGCTGCATGGGTGTGGTTTTCCGAGACGGATATTGTGGGAATTCGTGGGGCTGAGCAATCCATTAGAACTGCTGTGGGATCACGCATAGCAAACTAGCTGCTTATCCAGACATTTCGCCCCCAAATGTCTGCGAACGTGGTGTGTAGGATTTGATTCGCCTAATTTTAGAATGTTAAGCGCTTCCTACTTGAGGCTCTTTTGGTGGTTGTCCCCAGAAACTTATCTTTAGTTCAGAATATATTGACTCTTTTGCATTCAACACTTCTCACTCGTCGATGAACCATTCGCAAATGCCGGCTCAGTGAAGCAATACACAAATCATCGCTGCGTTGTATGGCCTCGTTGGGGCTTGCAGTTTACTAAGCATCGAGAATGAGTCTTAACGGCCCTCTCTCAGAGGCCGATGAGTCAAAGACCGTCGATACTACCTCGACCATGACTTCGACTCTGTTGGCCTCAAGTCAAGATGAAACTCACAGTGGGAATGCTGGCTTTGGTGAAGTTGGCGATGTAATTGGAGATGATAACAAGCCTGCTGCACAAGGAGTTGCCAGATTCGTCGACGACATCGAGACTCTAAAGAAGAAGATTCTCGAACTCGAACAGCATGCCAAAGCCGCTTCATCGACAAATCTCGAACAAGAAAATCCGCCATCAGAAAGAGAAATTGAAAGAGAACAGTACAAACGAATGGAAGATTGCCTTTATAAGCACCGAAAGGAGTGGGAGGTGAATGTAGGGCCTGGAGGGTGGAACCTATGGTCATTCAACGACTATTTTAGGAACGGAAGATCTGATCGCCGCTGGGAACTAAGCAACGATGAAGTTTACCAACGGCCAAATCCTTTTAATCCATCTCATAGCTGCGTGGATTTAAAAGATACTGTGGATGCGGATGCGAAGGCTGATGCCTATGAGGAGTTTGACCGCGAAATCGATTATGGCCACCGCCGTGAGCGGCTCCGTAAGAACTTTGAATGGGAAATGGATCGTCTCTATCTAATAGAAGAGTCCGAAAAAAGAAAGAAGCATAAAGTTCCGAGAGACGACGAACTTGAGGAACCCGGGAAAGCTGAACCCGACAAAGACACAGAGCGGGTCTTTGCAAAGCCGAAGCTCACTCGGGTGAGCTGGGCGGCTTTCAAAGCCATGGAATCGATGATAGAGGAGGAGTCATGTGCCATTGATATTCTCATAGGCGATCCCATTGTCGATGATGATGCCAGAGATTACCGGCGGTGGTATGGCTTTGGTAAAGGTCGAAAGCGTAAGACGGAACTTGTTTTGGATGGCAAGACGCACGAAACGAATGAAAATCGCCAAGGAGCTCTTCCTGAGAGAATACGAATCCACTCGACTATCCTTCGTCACATTCTCGCTAAAATTCTCTCGTCAAACGCGAATGAAGTATTGACTAACTCGAACTATCGCTCGATAGTCTTCGTGAGGCCATTCAAAGCCCTCTTCTTTTGCAAGCCTGCGCTGCTAGACTGGTACGCTGAGCTCTCGCAGAAGCTGAATGAAGAGAAGAACAAACCAAGTGTTTCCGAGATACGGGATACCGAGGGTGACTCAAGTCTGACGCCGGCTGCAGAGGATTCTCAAGTCGAAAAATCACCTGCTGAAGAACCTACGGCTGAAAAGCCAGTGGAACAGACTGAAGACAAGACGGACCATGATGTGAAGGAAGAAGTGACAGCAAAAAAAGAGAAAGTGGAGAAGGAAGGAGCAGAAGGAAAAAGCGCAGATGAAGAGAGGACAGAAGAGGAGAAGACAGAAGAAGAAAAGACAGAAGAAGAAAAGAAAGAAGAAGGAAAGACGGAAGAAAAGAAGGCAGAAGATGAAGAAGACGAAGACGGAAAGCTTGACAACTTTACAAAGTCGCCGGCTGCACTGGAGCATATAAGTTGCCTTATCGATTTCATAGATTCAGACGTTTCCTCGAGGGTTCTTCATCTCGGAGAGCCTGAATGCCGCAAAGTGTTCTTTTCGGATCTCTGGTTACTTTTCCGACCTGGAATGGAAGTTATCGGAAGCGATGGCAAGCAGGTTTACAGAGTTATCGGCGTCACCAGCGCAAAACACCGAGTTGCGGCACCTTGGGAGAGGTGGTATAACAACATTACGGATGACAAGCGCAAAGCCTCACCCTTCAGCATCACCTGTATCTACATCGATTTTGACGGAAAGAATATTGGTCCAGTAACCAAAATCTTTGACTTCAAAAGGTTCGATGGCGAGAAGGATATTACTTTACTTGAAGTTTATCCTCTTCGCTTTCATCCTGTTAAGCAATCCGACCTCGATGATTCGCTGTGGTCAGAAGATGAAGGTCTATCACAGCATCAGAAGCACAGACGAATGTTGATACGACGGGGAGCCATGTTTCTCGAAGTTGCCGCCGTCAAGCACATGTACTACGCTGGGCCTACACTCGAAGTACGCGATGATGTCGAAGGGCAGGTAGTCATCGACTTCGAAACAGCCTTTTCTGTGGAAGATGAGGTCCAGAAGCAGTGGAAGCCAATCTTGCATCCCCTCATTGGAAATCCCCCGGCGGACGATGATGATGATACGGCCGATGCTCGTTGTCGCGGACGCTGCTGCGAAGGCGATGTTGTATACGACGACACGCATATAGACGACCAGCAGAAAACAGAATATCTCAATAGTCTTTTACCCAGGATAACAGCTTTGAACGAGCAACCTTCTATTGCCGTTTTCCCACGGTCCTTGAAAGAGTTGAGGGCGGCTGGTTCTGAAAACGGCCCCTACGTTACAGACGAGGAATTAGTTATCATGTCGTATCGTGTCTTTGGCTTTGTTCTACGTAACCGCAAATGGGGTAAGCAGTCAAAATTTCCTACTTCTTGTCGTTGTTTGCTGATATAAAGCCTTTAGCTAAATTGGATCTCACGTACATGACGGCGATACATGCGCCAGAGGCGTCGGCCGTGTTGGCTGATGAGAGAGCACGCAACAGTACTGACAATAAGAAGCCCAAAACCGCTTTCGATCGTCTGGTTATCGAGAAAGAGCATAGGTCCATGATTGTGTCACTTGTTGCCCAGCATTTCCGAGACAAAAAGTCGTCAAGCGGACAACAACAGCAGTTTGACATTGTCAAAGGCAAAGGTAATCTCCAAATGAATGCTTATTATATACAATCAACTGACAGCTTTTACAGGAAAGGGATTAATTTTGCTTCTTCATGGCGCGCCCGGAGTGGGTAAAACATCGACTGCTGGTTCGTAATTCCAATTCATTTTGTCCACCTAAAGTTCATCTTGCTGACATGATGTGTATCAAACAGAGGGAATAGCAGAACTTTTTAAGAAGCCGTTATTCCAAATTACGTGCGGTATGTAAATCTTTACACGGTCGTGTTTGATCGATGGCTAACGTGCCTCTGTTACTAGGTGATCTCGGCACAACTGCAGCAGAAGTCGAAAAAGCTCTAGAAACAAACTTTGCGCTGGCAAATAGATGGGATTGCATTCTTCTTCTCGATGAGGCGGATGTATTTTTGGCTGCGAGGACCAAAGAGGACTTTGTGCGGAATGGACTTGTAGCAGGTGCGTCAAAGTACAGAACATTCATCGCTATTATACTAACTAATTGCTCGTCTTAGTTTTCCTGCGTGTTATGGAGTATTATGCCGGAATTCTCTTCTTGACCACCAATCGTGTTGGAGACTTTGACGAAGCCTTTACGTCTCGAATTCACATCAGCTTATACTACCCGGAGTTAGATGCCGGCAAAACTCTCGAAGTTTTCGACAACAACTTGGCCATGATTGAAGACAGGTTCGCAAAGAAAAACCGACTTATAAACATTGAGAACACAAAGATTCGCGGCTTCGCTGCCACTCATTTCCTCCAGCACAAGGAGGCTCGTTGGAATGGCCGGCAGATTCGCAACGCTTGCCAGACAGCACTGGCCTTGGCCGAGTATGAAGCTCAGGGCAACAGTCACGAAGCTATTCTGAAGCCCGATGCTCTCGTTAATCTCAACGAAAGACATTTCGAAATTGTACAAAACGCATATCTCGAATTTGCCGATTACATGAACAAGCTATATGGTATTGGCGCGGCACAACGGGCCAAAGAAGGTCGACTGCGAGCTGTCTGGATCGACGAGAACAACAATATTGTCGACACTTCTGGGGCCAATAATAGAGGACAAGACAAGAAAAAGGCCTTTCTCAACTCAACACAAGCGCAGCTGCCACAACAACAGATATTTGCGCAGAATTCATCTCCACAGCCACATCAATACATCTTACAACAGCCTCAGTACTCTCAGAATTTCCAACAGCATCAAGATTTGCAGCAGCAGCAGCAGCAGCAGCAGCAACTATTTCAGCAATTTGGCGTGCCACAGCAACAATACCAGCACCAGAACATTGTTTCCCCGCAGCCTGTCTACCCCAACTCGAATCAGATGCAGATGCAGATGCAAATGCCAAACGTTCCCATCAATCAGCTGCAGTGGAATAATAGAGTCGACCCTACAAGCAGTGCTCCGTTCCAGAGTCCTACGTTAGTGCAGGACCCCATGCAGATTCCACGGTCCATAGCACAACAGCCGCCTTTGTCGCTATCGCCACCGGCAGTGCAGCAGCCGCAGCAACAATCAATTGCACAACAACTTGGTCAAGGCATTCAGAGCATGTATACAGCATCATCTACCTAATAAGAAGCTAGAAAAGCTTTATTGGACAACCAAGGATCCGTGTGAAGATGGTTTGCGGTCAGGTTTTAGTAAAATATGTGAATATGGGCAGAAAACTGCAAAATACTACGCAGTAGTCGTAGACCCCTGGGGCTGACGATCGAGCACAGACAATTCCTATTGAGACTCTTTATTAATATGCGCACGGATAGATCAATGTCGAGATTAAGAGAAACAAATGTATTACAGAATCTTAACTATACCTGGATCAGCATTGACTGCCTTCATTCGAAATAATAAACGGACATGCTGTTTCCCCCGTGCCCTCGATTCAAAACTATATTCGTAGACTAGAGGATCACAATGCTTGTATAGCGATGTAATGATCAAAATAAAATAATAACTCCATATATTTCGTTCTGATGTTAGTTCTAGTAGGCAGTGTATTCTCCATTACCAAGAGAAAAGATCATTGATGGATATACTATGCCGAGCCTACATAATCAAAATTAATAAGGCAGTTGTGGCAGAACGGGTGTCGACAGTCGCGTTCAGTGCAATAATAATCGACGTGAAATTCGAGATCTCCCGTCCCGCATTGGCACTGGTAGTATGTATGTCAGTTGCTTCCTTGGCATGAAGAAGGGGGGGGGGAACAAGTCTCCAGACGTACACATTGCCATGTTGTTTCGCTACGTCTCGATTGAGCCTTTTGGCTCTCGCTACCAGACGGGACCTGGACTTCCTTTTCTGCTCGGACGCGACGTAACACTTCCTTCAGGCCGATTAATTTCTCAACAACAATCCTTATCTTTTTATCTTCTGCTGCTATTTCCTCTTCGTAGTAGTTCAACTCCGATTTAGACATTTCTGTTCTTGTTGGTACTTCTGTTGAGGCATCTTGTGCTTCCAATTCCGGCGGTGCTGCAGAGGAATCTTTTAGTCCACGCTTTGCGTTAATTGCCTCCAATGCCTGCTTGTGTCTCTCCTTTCTCTCTTCATGCTCAAGCAGCTCCTTGTTGGCCTCTTCTATTTTTAGAAGTAGTCGCTTTTCTGACTGTGCTTGTTTTTCATTTCGTTCTCGTGCTGTTTCTGCTCGTCGCGCTTCTTCTGCCTCTCGCTTCTTTTGTATCTCTTTGATCATATCTCTCTTCCCTAGGAAATCGAATGATCTGATTTTGTTGACAAATGCGTGCCCTTTCTCATTTCTTTCCAATATGTTACTTGCCCCAAAGTATTGAATCTTTAGCTCTTGAACATCTAACATGTATAATGTCGTTTGTTGTGCCAATGTTCGGGCCAATGTTTGCGCTTCTAATTTGAGCTCCGTGCCTTCAGCTGCCTGTTCAAACTCTGCCTGAGATTCTTCCAACAGCACTCTAAACATTTCCCTCAATACTCCTATCTCTGATTCATTATCATGTCCCCCCCCTCGCATTTCAATATCTTCCTTCCTGAATAGGTATGGACTACCCGCCGCTTCTTGCTCTGCGATGATATCTACGGAACTCAAACGGTGGGTTGCATGTGCGGCAGCTTTTTGTCTTAATGACAGGAATTTTTTCTTCCCTCAAGCTGACGGCTGGGGCTTCTCATCCGTGGGACTCGATGAATCTCGCAAGGATAGGATGAATTCAGACGCGGTCGCCGTCGTTGCGGCATTAGATTCATCATCATTCGTCTGTTGGTGATCGGTTTGCAGTTGGCGGAGCTTCTCAAAGTAGCGCTCGGAAGCGAACTCGGCGATATCAGGCGGATCTATGGGCACCCGGCGGTCGTCATCAGCTCGGCTGGGGTTTTGTCCACTGTGGCCGGCGTGGTTGTCTTCTGATAATATGTGATTCTCATTCACACGAATTTCCTCAAGAAGCTCATCCGCCATTCTAACGAAGCCATGAACGTCAAATGTGAGTGGATATTCTTCTGGTGCTTCAAGGTCTATTCCCACATAAGGTGTATTGTGGTTGGTTTCTTCCGATATTATCTGTTGCTGCTGCTGGGCTTTCCGCCGAATTGAGTCTCTAACTGATTGCTGGGCTTGCGCGTAGGTCTGCCGTAGAATTCTTGACACTGTATCCTGTGGTATGTTTTCAGAGCCGCTAAATTGAGAAGCCGCCTCTGTCATAAGGCGATTATAGACAACACGGGCGTGCTTATACAATTGGCCTCGTAAGGCGGCATTATCATATGCTTGCGGTGGCCCTTGTGATTGATGCTGTGCTTGTGACAGAGCCTGTGTATGCACTTCTTCTAGGCGAACGTCCTCATTCTAGGCTAGTGGCGGAAACTCTTCTCGTTCAGTGAAGGGTATAGAAGGCGGGCCGCCGTCAAAGGAGCGTGAAGAGAAAGAATTTGAGTCTGTATCATCTCCGTGCTCCTCCAGTTCGTTTTGACTCTGTCGAGTCTTCCAGATGCTCCGGCCCCAAATAGTTTCGGCGTGCCTCTTCCCGGCTTCGGTTCGAGCAAATATATGAAGAACTTTAGTGTTGATCGGCTTATCATAAAGATTGGGGTCATCTCTTGACAATTCCTCCACTTCTTGTAGCGCTTCCTTTACTTGGTAAGCCGTCGCTAACAGTTGCTTTGTCCGTAGCAGTGCCGGCCCATCATGTTCAGGCTGGCCGCTTTGAATAAGTTTCAAGTGCTCAAGCGTTTCGATAGCCTCTTCTACCAACCCAGCCCCAATGCATGCTTCTCCGAACTCGAATAGGAGGTTGTTTACTGTGTCGTTCGGGGTCCAGGCTCTAATTACTTCCCCACACCGGCTTAACTTGCCGCCTGCATGCGCCATTACCGCCAGGAAAGTTTTATCGTCCCAATCCGTATGCCTTAATGAGCGTACTATTCCTGCGTCACATAATATCCCATTCATTATTTCATCATTTGTCGTGTTGGGCTCCTCATCTCTGCCAGTAGCATTTGATTCTACATCTGGATCCTCGTTGAAAGACCTGTCAGAATCAAAAATAGCACTAGCAGATCGACCTCTAGAGCCCCCCTCATTGTCATCATATGTACAGCGAGGTAAGGAAAACATTGCGAACCGCTCAAGGTGAAGAGCGATGTGATTCCAAAACTTTTTCGAGGTCCCCAAAACTATTGAGCAAACAGGACAGCTGCGGTGGATATTGGTAGTTGTTGATCTTGCAAAGCTTGGGGACATTACGTCTTCTTTATGATGTTTTTGTGTATGTTCTTCGTATGTAGCCAAGGTGGTAAAGGTTTCTTCTTCATGCTTTGGGCACCGAAATACGATTTGGTGGGTAGAGATCTCGTGCTGAATCCAGTCGTCACGGTTGTCATATAATTGCTCAGAATCTGAACAATGTTCAAAAGTGCAAATATAAGGTCGTAAATCTCGTATTATATGAGCTCTAACAGATAAATGGTAAGCAATGTAACCTCAGGGTACATACAACTACCTATCCATGGAGCTTCGGGGGAATATTCTTACCTCCAGGCCTTTTCCGAGAGAATGGAAGCAGGACAAATGGTATAGCAGTATGGACATTCGAAGAATTCATCAACTGGGGATGCTTTCGGGGGCGATGGAAAGCTGACGATGTCCTTGCTAGGATTCCATGCCGACGGAGCATACTCAGAGACGGCAAGAGTCATGACATTTTCTTTCCCCAATTCTTTCCCAGTTTCGTGCGAAAGGCGTAGTTGAGTAGCCGTAGTGACTGTGAGAGGTGCCTTGGCCTTTTCATTCTTATCTTCCAATTGTATAATATGACTTGTTGTAGGTAAATTATGCGTTGGAACTTCCACGACAACAGCGGCGTGTTCACGGAGCTTGTTTTTATGCTTTCTCCAATAAGCAAACTGCTGCCGTCTGAGTCCATTAGCTCGAGCTATGCGGCGAACAAGGTAGGATTCATCTCCATTTGATAGTCTCATCCTATTCAGCTCCAACGTCTTTCTGATCGGCTCCCACACCTGATCTTCAACAAGCGTTTTGTCGTCGCCAACTGTGTCGCGGGGTTTGGCTATTGGATTTTCTTGGATAGCTTTATTCTTTTCATATTCTAGAAAGAGAGAGCTGATATGTTCATAATCAAATTTCTCAAATGACTTGAACAAATCTACGTTTGTTTCTTCATCGACTTGCTGCAAATTTCTGGCTTTTGTGGACGTAATCCTAGTCGCTGGGTTTCGTATCCAAACGGCCATCTTATATAGTCGATCAATGGGATCCTTGATACTATCAAGAAGCAAGTCCATATCCGATTCCATCTCAGAGCTTGAGTCTGTATCTGAATCTTCATCTTCCTGTTCAATATCGCCATGAAGGTAGGCAAGGGCTGTAGTATAATGTCAGAATGATTCCAGAATAACAGCAGGGCCGGAGCCAAAAGTAGTAGATTGAAATGCCATCTGTACCTTCATCGAGTGACCTATTCAAATTTTTCATCATCTGAAGTATGGCCTCTTTCATACTTTCGGAATCGCGAATCCTGTAATCCAGAGAACCATGACCCATTACAAAGACGCCGAGATTCACCGCCCAAAGTTCAAATCGGTCAAATTGAGCAAGGAAGAGTTGCTTCGGCGATTCGTGTGACTGATCTTCGGCTGATTTTAACTCAACTTCTTGAAGAAGCTTGAACCGCTTCATTGTTGCGAGACCCGTATCCGCGAGAGACTCCATTGCGCTGTATTCAGACACGCAGAACCTGATGATCACGAGCTTTGTTTCTGGGTTAATAGTTTGCCAATAGAGGCAAAGGAATCATAATGAATACTTAATAAATCAAAATCGCGAAACGGCATTACAACTTGATAAGTTGGCGATTGGCCTCGGAGTGACAAGGGTCAATGGTTACTCACGCTGAGCTGTGCGGGGAGTAATCATCTACTCTAGCCAATTGGATTATTTGATGGGAATGATACCTCCATTATTGCCAAGCCGAATATTAACCAGATCCTGAGATAGTGGTTGACATTCAGACACGCTATGTCTGCTGCTCGAAGGTCTGCGTACGGAAGATGCGGTATAATGTGGTAAGATTTCTTTTTGGGCGTCTGCTACTTGACCTACCGACGCTGATTGTGGTCTTCTACGATATAAATATTTTGATGCACTTGGATTGTATTCCTTTTCAAGTTGTGCGTATCATCATCAAATACATATACCCTTGCAATCTGTACAAGCTATTGCCACCTCATAGCCTGCACAGGTGGTCAGGAATATCCCCGCATCAGCAGAGCCTCACGGGAATCCTCCCAAATCTGCGCCTGACGATGTCATATCATAGCATCCGAAATTAGGGAGGCCTTTCAAGCATCTTAAAGATTCTATATGTCGACTTTTGAAGCTTTTGGAATTGTTCTTCGGGCGATTCCCATCCTTATCTCGGGCGCAGAGCTATGGCGTGAGGGATATGATAAAGGCCGGCTGGCATTCCGTAAGCGACAGTATGTCGACAAGCTTGCGAATGCCTTGCTGCTACAGCGACAGACAGTATCAGAGACAGTTCATCTTATCATCACGCGGAGCGGCTACAGTTACGATGAGGCTTTGCTCAACGAGGATCCGATTGCATACTTTCAGAATAAGAAGATTCAGGCTCAAGTGGAGGACTTCCTGGGTGATGAGAACTACAAGGCCTTGACTGGGAGGCTGCGAGACATGCAGGTTACTTTGGAAGAAGTGGCCAAACATTTGGACGGTCTCATTCCTTCTCACAAGGTATGGTGAAATAAGAGTTACTGCGAGAAAGCCTTTCTTACTGTTCAGTACAGGATAACCCATACGATCTTGTTGGCATCATAGAAGCAAATCAAACAGCGAAAAAACACAGAGCAGATTTTATCCCTCGACTTAGAGTCGCTCTCAGGAGTAGCGAAATAAAACAGAGCATTAGCGAGCTTGACACGGCCACCAGCACACTACACACATTCTCACAAACGATGTTGATGAATCGCCATGGACCTGTTAGTTCGCTGCCATCATCCAATAGCACCAAGCTAGCCAAAGCGTTCCGTCGGATTCAGAAATCCTCCAAAAACCTGTACACGGCTCTCTGTAGTTGTTGTATAGGATCTTGTCACAACGAACACGACGTACACGTCTTGCTTGAAGACCGAATTGACGTAGCATCAAAACTTCTCCGTTCTACAAAGCAATGGAGCGAGGAAGATAAAGCAACACTGGCATTTCAGCTAATCTTTGCTGCAAAGCTACTCGTTCCGATTCAGACGAGATGCCATGAACTGTCAGTTAGATGCATGCAGGAAGACGAAAGTGGTGACTGCCTCTCGGCACTAGAGTCAAGGCTTTCACAGGTCAAGATACGTGAACCCGAGCCTCCCAAGTCAAGTAATTCGACTTCGTCGCAGCCAAACTTTACTCCAGTAGACAATTTTTGCGCAGCTGTTGTCTCGGCTCATAAGAACACGCAACATGTCGCCTTTATATTACATACAAGTAATAGGATGGGCGTTGTGACAGCAAAAGAGAAGACTGTAATGCAGAAAAACAGCTGTCAAACGATTACTTTAAAAGATGTACTTTCGGGGACATCCAAGTGCTACGGGGCAAGGTTGCCTCTGCAGTCAAGCATGTTGCTCGCCTCCAAACTTGCTTCAAGTCTGCTTCAATTCTCTCAAACACAGTGGTTCGGTCAAGCATGGTCAAAAGATTCAATATTTTTCCTCTTACACCCAGTTTCCGACGGTGTAGCGCCCCTCGCCGACTTCAATCGACCTTTTGTGTGTGCAACGATCGAAGGCACAGAAGCCAACGAGGTGAAACCCGCTGAGCCCAAGTCTATCCTCCTGGAACTTGGAATATTACTGCTCGAAATATGGCACCATACCGTATTGGAAGACCGTTTTGCCCAAAGGATAGAGCAGGCGTCAGGAGATTATTTCTCCCGATTGTCTTTCGCGGCTGAGTGGTTGGATGATGATTACAACACGCTGCTACCATTGTACGAGAATGCTGTAAGATACTGCATTTACGGGGCGGCTACAAAGCGCTGGACCGATTGGAACACAAATGAGCTATGGGGCGAAATATGTAAAGAAGTCATTAAACCTCTCTCAGAGAACTGTGGGCAATGGAGGAAGAGTACAGTGGCATATTAATAATAGCCCTTATTCTACAACACTACTGCCAAGGTTGTACAATCCGAGAGATGGAATTCAAGAAAAATGAAGATAATGAGCCGCTGTAGAATTAAAGTAACAGAGCAGAAGACGTATCCAATGGAAGTTACAAGAGGCGGGCTCAATGAAGGGCTATGGCCATCACTTAAATCTAGTGACCAGAATAGCTTCAGTATCAATAACGATGCTCATTATGATTATGTATAGGATTATAAAAAGTGAAGATTATACATTATTAAATAGTGGCTATTCCCACTCTTGACCGAGCAGCGATATCCATATCCGTCATGATCATTCCTGAACCATTACTCCTCATACGCCGCCACAGCAAATCCATGTCTTTGCGCATGAACTCTTGTTGACCTGCCCTTATCCGCTTTCGCCTCAACAACCACTTCCTTCTCATTAATGCTCACTAGCTCTCCCAGCTCCTTATGATTAACTCCCGTATCCGTTGGCCAAACTCGCACCAATTGTCCCTTCTTCAGCCCCAGATGCTGAACCAGCGGATCTCCCTCATTGACCTGTCCTTCCTCTTCATAAAACTCCGATCCCAGGATCAATTCCGCAGCTTCATCCCCAGTCAAAGTCTTCACCTCACCCAACTCCTCCTGTGCTTCCGCCGCAACACTCTTAAACCTCTCCATCCAAGCAAACACCTTCGGAAACTCCCCCCTCGGAATCCACTCATCCGGAATCGCTCCATGAACTCTCTCCAACCACACCAACGACCAAGCAACCTCAATATCACCAATACTCGGCTTCTCAGTTCCCAAAAGCCACTCCCTCCCATCAGACAACAACGTCCGCTCCAAAAACTCAAACCCATTCTTCACCACACGAACCGCCTCCGGACGCATCGCCTCCAAAGCCTCCCGCGGGAAAAACGTCGTGCCGCCTATGAACTCTGCACGGTCTTTTACAAACGCCGGGTCATTAAGTCCCTTGTGGTTAAAGAGAACAAGCTGCACGACGTTTCTTTGAAATCCGGAATCCATAATGTATACTTGGAGAAGCTGCTGCAGCGCTCGCTCTTCCGGAGTTGTCGCGACTGAGAGATGGACCGTTTCCTGGCCGGGTTGAAGTTCATTGAGTTTTGTGATGATGAGGCGAGTGTCTAGGTAGACGTCTTTGCCTATTGTGAGAATAGGGATGCGCCTGTATTTTACGCCTAGACGGTGAATGTCTGGCCGGGGCATGATTCGTGGCTGAATCTGCGTTGTGTTAGTGTTAGCTTGACCCGGGAAACAGAGTTGCTGTTACATACGCATTGTTGGTATTTGATCCCCTTTAACGCAAGATACCACACCACTCTCTGTGAATACGGAGAGTTTGCATAGTGATACAGAACAATAGGCTTCTCTGTTATGGCCATGGTTGAAAGTGCGGGGCAAGAGCAATAAGGATTCAGAGATTGTCATTGACGGGAAGAGGATTTCATTCCCTTTATATCCGTGGCTGAAGGATTCAGACTATTCAGCTCTTTAGCTTGGCATCTCAACGAAGGATCAATTGGTGGCTAGAAATGACGAACTAAAGCTGAAGCCATGGGATTCGGACATATCGGCAATTCAATGTACATATGTATGTTCAGCCCGTGACTCACAATAAATACACCATCGTCTCTCAACATCTATCAATATTTACATCATCTATTTCTATACAATTCTATTTTATCCCATTTGGGTATCTCATTTTTTAAACCTCTCACTCCGAACCAATCCCAAAAATGCCCAATCAGCTACTCCATTTATTCGCCCATGTCAATCACAGGGCGCCTCCCACGACCTTTACAATCCACATGGCAATCCGCACCTTGAGACTAACTCTCCTCTCTAACCTCGTAAAATCTTCCATCGTGACTCCTGCTGCGTGATCCTGCAGCCAGCCCTGCTCCTCTCCGAGCCGAGTCTTTAGTGTTTCGTTCCGAGTCACAATTAGAGCTCCTGCCTCAAGATCGAGAGAGTAGCTCCGCTTCGTGTAGTTGGAGCTGCCAATGATGCTCATACTAGGATTCGCATCGCCAGGCATTGTTATCCAAAGGCCCTTTGCGTGGTACGTCCAACCCCCAGGCTGGCCAGTTGTGCCAAAACGCCACTCCTTCAAAGTAATGTCACCCTCACGACCACACTGCTGGACGGCGTAGAGGAAACGACGAGCGAGAAGTACATAGGCATCCGGCAGGAGCCCAGAAACTCCCTTTGACTTGTAGAAGCCATTAGCCTCGGGCGCCGCCGTAATGACAACATTCTTGTTGGAAGCCGTGTTAAGAAGTAACTTGGTTAATGACGGTGCAGGGTTAAAGTATCCAGCAGTAAACGTCCACGATGATCCAGCATATGCTGGCTGCGACAACCTTTCGAGTATCCGCGTCAATACCGGAAGCTCTGTTGAAGTATCCGGGTTCATGACTTGAGACATCTGACTGAGCATGTATACTCGGGTATCCTTTAATTCACTGTCTGGCTGTTTTTCCGGCGCGGCAATAAGCGCCTGCAGCGTAGATGTAGTCTTCTTAACAAATGACTGTGGCTTCTCCAAAGGTGAAGGCGCAGAGTTTGTTGTTGGCCAAGAGAGGGTGTATCCAGCCGCTTCCTCCTTTGACGGCTGAACGAGGAAACTAAACGATGTGACGCCGTTATAGATCCCCCAGAAATAGTCAGTCACCTCCTTAGACGAAAAGAGGTGATAGCGATCCTGTCGATTCGTAAAGTAGTCCATAGACAAGTTTGCCCTTTGCATATAACGTCAGCACATGTATATCCCACACATCATGATACTTCAAACCAACATACCCAGACATGATAATCTCGTCATCCACCCCGTAAAGCTTCATATGCTGCAGCCCCCATCCCTCATTAATCCTCTTGGGCACATACTGCTTCCGCAACCCCGTCAAATTCGGCGTATGATACATCCGGATCTCAACACGATCAGCCCCAAACTCATCCACCAGCGGCGCCAGCAACGAAGCGCACGAAGCCGCCGGCGACTCGCGCGTCCCCCGCAGCGCATCCGTCAAGATGCTCAGCTTCAGCTCCGGGTTCAGCCTCATCGCCTCCCGCAGCGTCTCGATGAGCTCCTTTTCCGACTTTCCAATGTATAGCGTCGACAGGAATATCCTCTTCTTGGCGTTCCGTATTCGGTCCTGCGGGTTTTCAATCCATCAGCCCAGGCAAATTCTCTCCCTTCGCAGCGCCCTCTTTCGCACCTTGAGCGTCTCGTAGAACTCGGCCGGCGTCTTTAAGATGCGGATCTGTTCCCCTCGAACGTCGAAGCTCGGCGCCATGCGATCCAGCTCGCTCACAAGCGGCGTCAGCAATCCTGCTCCCGTTCCATGCGCCGGTGCTGGAGCTCCGTGAGGTGTCGCATAGCTTCGGTATTGATATCGCGGGGGGGAGATGCTGGGCTTCGTCCGCAGAACTCGGGCCCTGGAGGCGCACCGGGCGCAGCTGCGCACAATCATTCTCTATGCGAGTAATTGATGCTCTTTTTCAGCTTTAACCAACAAAAAGGCCAATTCGTATTCTAAAAAAAAGAAAAGAAAAGAAAAGCGATGCTATCATATCAAGTGTGGCGGCACCAAAGAACCCACCAAGGTTTTAATTCAGCCGAGCTTTTGCCGCCCCGGAATCTTGACGCCAACCTCAATGAACCTAACTCTCACCAGCTCCCTCAAACGAAACCGCAATCCATCTCCCGGCGGAAATTGCCCTCCAACCGCAACCATGTCGACCATTCCCAGGACTCTGGGCAACCTGCGCAAGATTGGCATTAAGGTATTCATGCCTCCGGATCCCATTGTCTCTCCCAATTGCTGGTTCGGCCGCTGACATTTTCCCGCAAAACAGGAATACTTCCGCCAGATGCTGGTTCGTCTCTCGCCCTTCTGACCTCCCACGACCTTTGACTAACGCACAGCTCTTCGCGATCCTCCTCGAACAGTACATCGGTATGCCCTCGCCAACATCTCCCCACCGTCTACCTTGTACACAAACCTCCTAACCAACGAGACCACAGGTGACACCAAATACGGTACTCTCATCGGCCAGGATCGCTTCGGCAACAAATACTACGAGAACCTCGAGGAACTGCCCCTCCGAACCCGCTGGGTCGACTACGCCAAGCACGACTACGATGCCGCCCACATCGAGCCCGGCTGGCACGCCTGGATCAGCTACTCCGTCGACAAGCCTCCGACCCAGGACAGCCTGATCGCCACGGGCACACGACACTTTGAGCCTGCTCTTCCCAAGCCCAACTTTACCGGAACGCGAGGCGCTTACAAGCCATATAACACGTAAGTCGGGATTCAATGCTGGAGCTCTGACTCTCTGGGAGAGTCTGTATGCGTTGAGGTGGATCAAAAAGGCTAATATATGAGATGACAGAGTGAAATCGAAGCTGAATGCTTGGGAGCCGGTGGCCAAGGATCGGGTATGAGTGGTTTTTTCGTTTTCTTTTTTAACCGTGGGAAAATATGGTGTACATATTGAAATCGCGCAACAAACGCAAACAAATCAAACAATAGACACAGACATGTGCATTTCCGCTGTGAACCTCATGAGGCTTGCCCGCTCAAGAAGCAGTCACAAAATATCGACAAATGTTTACTCTTTGCTAAACTAAACCAAGATGGAACTATCAAAAGACCCAATACTATCTAATCCCATCTATTGCTACGCAACAAATGATCAAATCAAGCAGGAATCCCTACGCCTTGCAATCACGTCTACCAATCGCTCATCCCCACTCTACAGCTTCTCTTCCACGGCGGATTTAATAGCTATTGAGATTGTTAGCAAATTCGAGCCACACAGGTGTTACTAAATGACTTACCATCGCAGGAAACCTTGGCGTCGCCAAACAACATCTTGGTGTTGGGCATATAGAACATTGGGTTCGGCACATCAGCTATTTATCGCTTGTCAGTACCAGTCCAGATTACAAAAAAGGTGGTAAAACACAGATTTAACTCACCGTAACCGCTCGCCAAGCTCCTCTTCATCACCACAACCTGCTTAGCCTTCCAGGCGTGCAAAACAGGCATTCCCTCAATGGAGCTGCCCTTTTCCATGGCAATCGGATTGACCGTATCATTGGCACCAATCACAAGGGCCAAGTCGGTCTCCGGAAAGTCGTCGTTGATCTCATCCATTTCCAGGACAATGTCATACGGGACACTCGCTTCCGCAAGAAGCACGTTGCACTGCCCAGGCATGCGGCCAGCAACGGGGTGGATGGCGAAGCGCACAGTGATGCCCCTGGACCGAAGCGATTGGACAATGCTTGAGAGCGCATACTGTGCCTTCGCAACAGCCATTCCGTATCCTACAATGATGATGACGGATTCGGCATTGACCAGCTGTTCCGCAACGTCTTCCACAGACGTTTCGGTTGCTTGGCCTTCTGGCTTGTACTCTAGGGCTGTCGTTGGCGATGATAGGCCTCCAAACAAGACATTGGTGAGAGACCGGTTCATGGCAACGCACATGATGTACGATAGAATGGAACCAGAGACACCTATCAAGGCTCCCACAGAGGTCAAAAGAGGGTTGTCCAGCATAAATCCTTCTGCTACCAAGGCGAAACCACTGTAGGCGTTCAACACTGTGATGACAACGGGCATGTCAGCGCCTCCAATTGCGGCGGTTGTCGTGTATCCCTTGATGAAACTCAGAACAGTATTGGCTGCCAACGCTCCAGCGGCAATCATGGGAGCACCAGGAGCCATGGTGAGAAAAGCACCCATGGTAGCAGCATTGGTTGCCAGTAATCCAGAGTTGATAATGTGTCGGCCAGGGAGAATCTTTGGTCGAGAACCCATGCGGCCCGCCAGCTTGAGGAACGCAACGATGGAACCAGTGAATGTTACACCACCGATTAAAACACCGAGGTAGGCAGATACCATGTGCAAGGTTGAAAGATCAGAAACGTCGGCCATGACGCTTCCAATGCTAGTTAGCACGGCAGCCAGACCGACAACGGAGTGCAAAGCAGCGACAGTTTGAGGGAGATCAGTAGGTGTGATTCTTCGTCCAATCAGCATTCCTAGAGCACTGTCAGCAAACTCATTGTCATATGTTGGAGATATTTGAAACTACTCACCCGCAATGGCTCCAACAGCAGCAAGTCCGGTGAATTGAGTTAAGACCTCCGGGGAGAATCCCACGGCAGCCAGACTAGCCAACACACCGGAGCCTACACCAAGAATACCGAGCATATTACCCATTCGAGCGGTTGTTTGAGAAGCCAAACCTGTGAGAGATCCAATGCAGAGAACGGAACTGATGAGATATCCAGCCTGGACGAGACCAGCGGCTCCGGTAGACAAGGCGGCAATGTAACCACCACCAAATAAGGCAGCCGGGACAGCGTAAAGCCAGGGGTATTCAGGAGGATCAGTCTTGCCTGATGCTCTGTTAGCCTCTACCCATAAATAACGATACTAAGAGCGAAGAACTTACGCTTAAACATGTCTAGCATTCGCTTGGTGATGACGAAACCACCACCAACATTGACAAAGGCAAGCAGCACACTGAGGGCTCCCAATGATTGAGGAATTGTCTCGGGCAAAAAACCTCCACCAAGGATAAAGAGACCACCAACACCGACCATGCCAGAAATCGCATTCGTTACGCTCATCAATGGAGAGTGCAGCGCCGGTGCCACGCCCCAAACAACACGGTAACCGATTAGACTAGCCAGGGCAAAAGTAAAGGCATTAGACATGAAGAGAGGACCAGTAAACTTTCCAAGAGCCAACACGCCTGTCATTCCAGCAGTCACGGTGGCCACTTCTCGAGTCTTTTTCTGCCAGGGGGTGAGCTCTACGGGTTCAACCACGACTGCAGCCGCGGGCTTAGCCGGTGCTGGAGGAGGAGCTGGACGGGGGGCAGGCGGAAGAATCTCTCCTTTTTGCATGACAATGGCGCCTCTGACAACCTCGTCGGACAGGTCAATTCCAAACTCCTTGTCCTTGGGTGCCATTGACAGCAAGAGCTTGGTGATGTTGTTCGAGTAGAGGGTAGACGACTGGGTGGGCAGACGAGACGGAAGATCAGTGTATCCTGCGGTCTATGTTAGCATCGATGATGTGAAACATTTGAGTTGGCAAAAAGTTGATAAACACGCACCAATAACTTTGACGTCGTTGTATGTAATCATCTTGCCGGCTTTGGTGGCCTCACAGTTGCCACCAGCCTCAGCAGCGAGATCTACAATAACGCTTCCGGGTTTCATAACTTCGAGCATGTCCATTTTAATCAGCTTTGGGGCAGGCTTTCCGGGAATCAGGGCTGTAGTGATGATAATGTCCACTTCCTTGGCTTGTTCCTTGAAGAGTCTCATTTCGGCTTCGATGAATTCTTTGCTCATCTCCTTGGCATAGCCTCCGGCACCAGAACCATCCTCTTGCATGTCAACCTCGATGAATTCCGCGCCTAGAGATTCAATTTGTTCTCTAACGGCAGGGCGAGTGTCAAATCCGCGGACAATGGCACCCATGCGACGAGCAGTTGCAATTGCGCTAAGACCAGCTACACCGGCTCCAATGACCAAGACTTTGCACGGCGGGATCTTGCCAGCAGCCGTGACTTGACCAGTGAGAAATCTGCCAAACACATTGGACGCCTCCAAGACAGCCTTGTAGCCGGCAATGTTGGCCATGCTGCTAAGGGCATCAAAGACTTGAGCACGCGAGATACGAGGCACCATTTCCATAGCAAAGTAAGTCGCCTTCCTAGCAGCAATCTTTGCGACGAGATCCTTGTTCTGGCCAGGCTGAAGAAACGAATAGATTGTCTGGTTCTCTTTGATGGCTCCAACTTCGGCGTCGGAGGGTCCCCGAACTTTGAGCACGATGTCGGCAGCAGACCAGATGCCACTCGCGGAATCGACAAGAGTGGCGCCAGCTTTTTCATATGCATCATCCAGAAAATCAGCTTCAGCACCGGCTCCTCGCTCAACCAGAACCTTGGAATAACCCTTTTTCAGCAGGAGAGCAACGTTGGCCGGAGTCAATGCGACTCGACGCTCTCCCGGAAAGGTTTCCCTCGGCACACCCACGGTGAGCTGACTGTAGGGAGTCGTTGGTGGCACAGGAGCAGCGGCTTCCGTCGAATACAGCTTGGGCAGTAGGACGGGCGCTCGTGCGACCGGAGACTCATGGCGAACCAGCGCCAGAGACTTGGTGGCCGCAGCGACAATGGCAGTCTGTCGTGTGACCCCGGCAGAGGCATGCCATTGACGGCGGCAGTTTAGCAGTGGCTTAACATCTATGCGCAGAGTCGAATATTAGTAAACGTTGGCAGAGCTATAATTCACGCATAGATCAAGCGTAAACTCACTTTGGATTCGAGAGCGCAGAAATCGCGACGAAGAAGCAGTGGATGGCGACAAGTACAGCTCGGTGGCTAGGGGGCGAAGCAAAGAGGACGCCATCACGAAACGACCCTCATCTGAGGCGATTTCCACAAGCCACACACGAGTTGTCTAGATTCGAAATCTATATGGGCGCATTGATTAGAAAGAGAGGCAATTATTTCCCATGAAAAAACCTCTTACCGAGTCGATTCGATTACACGGGTTCACATGGGCTGACGCCTTGAGTATGCGAACAGCAGCTACCAGAGCCCATGCGAGCAGCGAGCAGCAACCAGAAGCGCTCCGTAGGTTCCGTACAAGCAGAAGCTATCACGAAACAGCCTAACGAGTTATTTGGAAGAGGAAAAAGAAAAAAGATGATCCGACAAGGCGCGCATGAGGAGAAGTGGCCTTTAGGCTGGCCATCCAAGAACCGCACATGCACATGTAAAAACCCCGCCCAAGCCGACTCCAAGTCGCACGACCTGGTACGTAACAGCGGCTAAAAATCACCAGAAACAACAACAATGGTGACATGACGGAGCATCTCCAGCCTCGAAGTACTCGCGCGATACGAGCCTCACGGGTTGTATTGCACCGGCCGGCCATGTACCTTGGCCGATCTCGAGCTCCACGGACCTTCTCTTTTCTGACGTTACCACTAAATATCCATGATCCATCCATCCAGTCCATGGCAGAAACCATCAGGTGCGGGGTTCCAGGGGGTCTCTCCAAGATTTTTCCCGAAGCCTACAGGGGGGCAGCCGCCTGCTGTTACAGGGGCGTGAGGGGGACCTTGGGGGGTTTGGGGGGCATCGATTGGGGGAGTTAGGGGAGTTTAGGGAGCTGCTCTGCCTGGGACGGGGCCGCTAACATCCCCCACTGCGGGGGACCTATCGGCGCTAAAAGCTGGGGAAGGGCGAGTGCATTTCGCCGCGCGAACGGGAGGCCGGATTGGGAAGAAACGGTGCATGGTGACAGCGCTGAGGGTGTCGAGGGAAGTCGAGTTTGTGGTTGCGAATCGACGGGATCCGATGCAGCCGAGCGTACATACGAGCTTATTTCCAGAAGGGCGTGGGATAAGCTGAGAAAGTTGGGGGGATTTGGGCGGGATGAGGGAGGATAAAGAGGAGGGGATTTTGCCGGTGAAATTGAAGATTTGGAGCATCCGAGGTCCAAGGTATGATGACGAATATTAATTGGATGACTTTTGGTTCGCGTAGATTAAGAAAGAGTGTTATTAAGTCCGACTAACATTACAAGTATTATTATCCAGGTTGCAGTTCTGAGCGTGCACCTCTGGTAAACCACCAGACACTCACTCACCACATGCACTCATCAAAGCATTCAACATCTGCGGCGGACCTGCGCATCTACATGCAAATCATGTAGTCGTCAATCTTTAAGAGCTAAGGTCCGCTTCAAGCACGCAAATCATCAAAACAAAATCATCTTCAAACATCCCATCCCTCACTGCAGCTGCATCTGCATCTGGCAGTTCCCAGCGTGGCACGGAGTCTCGCAGCGGCCGCGGAAGTCAGGCCCAATGTTCAGACACTTGTCACACCCGCAAACAAGATCCAGATGCGCACCAACCTCTTGATCAGGGTCGTCACAGAGACAAATGTAGAGGGCAGACGTGATGTTGGTGGCCGGCACGTTGTTGTCGCAGCTAGCGTTGGGCGTGTCGCAGTATGCCTCGCCCAGCTGCTTCTGAGACCACGGCTTTTCTACAGGAAGACATGAGCTTCATCTAGTCATGATTTTGTCAGGGTGACTTACTCATGCCCATCAGCACGGATGCGCAATACGTGTAGCCGCATTCGCAGATGGGCCCGTCTGGGGTGGGCGGCGCTTTGGTCGGCTCTGGAGGCGGACCGCCCTTGGAAGTTGAAGTGGTTGTTGAAGTTGTAGGCGGAGGTTTAGGATCATCGTCTGTCTCTGGAGGAGGAGGAGCGTGAGAAGAGAGAGGCGGGGGAGGCATGTCGGGAGTTGGAAGTTGAGGTCTGGGATTGGCGGCAGCCAGTCCAACCAGTGTGATGAGAGCCATAGCCAGCTTCATTGTGAGTATATGTCAAAGCGTATTAGTTGATCGATATGATGAGTATTGCAATAACTTCACAGATGAATGAATAGGAGGCAACTGCAGCCATATAGTCGATGATGATGACTCTCGACCCATTATGGCTTTATATATCTACTACCTTGTAGAAATATCACTTCTTACAATTCATCTCATCTCAATGCATCATCTGTAGATAGCACCGAGATCTCAGGAGGTAATACAGAGTATGGAGATCAAGGGGGGATTAACCTTTTTGTGTTGAGACCAAGCCATGGTGGTGACCACAACTCGGTTCTTTTCTCCTCTCCATTCTATTTTCATCCCTATACTCGTCACAACACGCCATCTGTTCAGAACAAACATTGAATTTTTGCGATCCTCTTGTAGATTGTGAAACTAGTAGTGATGAGCAAACCATCTCATAGCTTCAGGTGATAGTGCCGTCAAGCCGGTAATTATTACGTCCATACCAGCTCTGAGATCTGCAATGAGTGTGATCTTTTGAGATAGAGCCGTTGCACTTGTACTCTAGTGATGTAAGAATAGAAACGGAAAGAAAACCTACCAATATAGAGCAACCAACTTGACAACCGCAAACAATTGATTCATCTGATCAAGTACATAGCTGGTGCCATGTTTCGTCAATGCTTGGAAGCTGTGTATATCAACTTACCCTGCATGATACAGTAACTGCGCACAATTCGTACTGTATATACTGCAAAACACGCACCGTCGACACAGTATCAATGCCCCGCCAAAACTGCTGACTACCCCTCCACCGGCATTCGGAAGTTTCCAACTCTTCTCGAACCACCCCATTCTCCAGAAAATCTCCGTCATCACCATCCTCCAAAAAGCCAAAAGCCAAAAGCAAAAGTTCCCTCCCCTCCCCCAAAAGACAATGGCCGACGAACAACCACCAGCCCTCGCACAGGGTCCCACGACCATCAGGGTCGGCACGCGAAACTCGCCTCTGGCCCTGGCCCAGGCGGACATTGTCGTGGCGGCGCTCCAATCCGTGCTGCCGGCGTATTCGTTCCCCATCTCCGGCATGACGACGACGGGCGATCGCGACCAGAACACTGCGCTGTACAACTTTGGCGGCAAGGGGCTTTGGACGACGCAGCTGGAGGACAGGCTTGAGGCAAACGAGCTCGACATCATCGTCCACTCGCTAAAGGACATGCCCACGACCTTGCCCGAGGGCCTCGTGCTGGGCTGCGTCACCAAGCGAGAGGACCCTCGAGATACGCTGGTGCTGAAGAAGGAGCTCGTCGACAAGCACGGCTGGAAGACGCTCGCCGACCTGCCCGAAGGGAGCATCATTGGCACTAGCAGCGTGCGGAGAATCGCCCAGCTCGCCCGACGATATCCTTCCCTCAAGTTCAAGGACCACCGCGGCAACATCCAGACCCGGCTGAGGAAGCTGGAGGAGGACCCAGAGCTCACGGGCATCATCCTTGCGGCGGCGGGCCTGCAGCGCATGCAGCTGGACGCTCACATCTCACAGTTCCTCGAGTCGGACAACGGCGGCATCCTGCACGCTGTCGGACAGGGCGCTCTGGGCATCGAGTGCCGAGCCGGCGACGACAAGGTGCTGGCCGCGCTCAAGATGATCGAGGACAAGAACGCCGCTCTGGCAACCGTAGCCGAGAGGAGCCTGATGCGAGCCCTCGAGGGTGGGTGCAGCGTTCCGATTGGCGTCGAGACCAAGTGGGTTGAACCGGGACAGCTGAGGCTACGGGCCACGGTCGTGTCGGTCCAGGGCACAGAGGGCGTCGATGGCGAGGCGGTCGAGCCCATTACCACGGCGGAGCAAGCCGACCAGTTTGGAGCAAAGATGGCCGCCGATCTGGTCAGCCGGGGTGCAAACAAGATCCTGGACGACATCAACAAGAACAAGCCGGCACCGCCGCCACCTCAATGATTGGAATGAATGAAATGAAATGAACTGCTGTACAACAACAACACGGGAAGGGAAAAACAAAAAGAGAGGAGAGGAAAACTGCATCGTCATAGCTCTTGATATTTGACGCCCGCTGATAAGCCGGGCCTAGCAAACCAAAAATGTATACCCTCATCTGAATGTAAAAAAGGAAGATACCGTATGAGCCCACCCACTTTGTATGTTATATATGTTACCTATAATGGTACACCAAACGCGACCAAGTTTCCCTAATGTTAAAAAGAACCCAAAAAAACCATCCATTCACCCTCCTCCCCTTGGTCAGGTTGAACTGTTTCTACGCCATGCAAAGAATTCCCACCCCCTCATTTTCAACAAAGAAGGATTAAAAAAAAGAAAAACAAGTAGTCTCTCTCTCTTTTCCCCCCTCTCATTTCCAAGAAAAAAACACCCCATTCTCCCCCACAATTCGAAGCCCATCGCCAAAAAAGAAACCAAGCTTCGTCTAATCTTTTACCCGCCGCAACAACCCCAGCTGCTTTCCCTCTCATTCTTCCCACCAAAATAATTTACTCGGCAGTAAACTCCTTGTACGCCTCAGCGTCCATCAGCTCATCAAACTGCTTGGCGCCCTCCTCGTCAACCTCGACCTTTACGATCCAGCCGCCGCCAGCGCTGTCGTCCTCGGGCACCTGGTTGATGGTCGCGGGCTTCTCCTCCAGCAGGGCGTTTGTGTGGGTGACCTTGCAGCGCACGGGGGCGTTGATGTCGCTGGCGCTCTTGACGGACTCGACGGCGCCGATGGAGTCGCCCTGGTCGGTCCATTCGCCCGCGGGGGGCAGCTCGACGTAGACGACGTCGCCCAGCTGCTCGGCGGCGTACTCGGAGACGCCGATGACGCCCGTCTTGCGGTCGGCGGAGAGGTCGATCCACTCATGGTCCTTTGTGTACTTGCGGGCAAGGCCTTAAAGAATCAATATTAGCTATTTTTTTGTTGCTTCACTCTAGGTAGCTTGAGGCAGAACGAGAACGTACTCATGCGGGAGCTGGTGAAGCTCCTCACAGGCATCGACAGCCGAACCATCTGAGCGGCACGGGGCGCAAGGCGCATGGCCACAGGCCGGGCAGCGCGCAGCGAGCAAGCAATTGAAGCCATTGTGTGATAACTGTAAAAAATAGCCGAAGCTGACGAATTGGGGCAAACAACAAGGGAGGAGGAGAATGAATGTGAACGAAGAGAGAAGAAAGAGAAGAGGAAGAGAAAAAAAAACTTGTATGACGCCGCCCCCGAGGGAAAACGCAATGGCCCGTTTTAGCTTATCGGAGCGCTAACACAGGCCCAAACTAACCCGGTGCTTTCCCTTCTCTCTCCTCACCCCTCCAAAAAATGCCGGGGGAGCGAAAATCAGCGTTTTTTGAGTCGGTAGGCTTAGTCATGTCGCGAAATCGCCGTATCAGAGCTTGAGAAAGGACCCGACCCGATGCAAGGCGCCGACACCCGGAGAGACAGCAAAATATTATCAACTGATACCCCATAAGTAACAACACGGGTAGAATATCAGGGGATAGAAGAGGGACACAAAAAAGAGGAACCAATCACGCGGTATTTTTGCGGGTAGTGGATTGTATCGGGGAGTGCTAATTGGGTAATTATTACCATACGGGAATCTATGGGGTGGTTGATTTGATAGCGGGCTGGTACGATTTTTGGCGATGGGGCTTCTTTTTGGGATTTTGCTGTGAGTGAGATTCGGGGGTGGGTATTTTCATGTGGTTGACGTGTATGACAGGGCAAGGATATGAAAGATGCAGTCATTCATTCTGCAATGGAATCTGAAAAGAAACAAAAAAGAAGTAGAACAAGACTAAAGAGTCAAAGACTGGATAGATTGACCAATTGATGAGAGTATGAATCCAGAAGACAACGCCCAAAAAAAGAACATCTCCGGGGACGGAGTCGAACCGCCGACATTTCGGTGAGATGTTATCCATTACAGCCGAACGCCATGAACCAACTAGACCACCCAGAGTTTTGATTGGCTGACGATGCAAGGTATTCTCCTTATCAAGGAGATGCATATCTGCATTCTGCAAAAGACGAGGATGAAGTTGTGCTGTTTGGTGACAAGTGGGCTTGCTTGGTATTGGGATGACTGAGTTCAATTGCTTGCCAGGTAAGGTAGATAGTTGTTGTTGTTGTTGCTCGATGTTGATATTGAATAAGTGCGAGAGAGAGGTGTATCATATCTTTGGACCTGAACATCTCGAGAATGGCAAATTGCTCTCGACTGGACAAAACACACACACAAAAGGGAATGCCGGCCAGCATCATCACCGTGGTCCCCATGTCACATCCCCATCCCATCACAACGCAGTCCTCACCACCTTGCCCATCTCACCCGCCTCCACCCTCTCAACCCTGGCCCTCACCTTTCTCCAGATAGCCTCACTCACCTCCTCCACCGCCCTGCTCGCGTCCACCACCACAATGTCCTCCTCATCCTGCCTCCACGACGCGCCCTCGATCCCCCCCAGCTGCTGCAGCAAGTCCTGCCCCTTGATGTCCTTCCCCCCCATGCTCAGCGCCCAGAACAGCTCCCGCACCGTCCGCTGCATCTCCTCCTTCTCGTACTTCTCGCTGCCCCAGCCGCCCCGCGCCCTCGCGGCCTCCTCGTCCAGGTCCAGGAACAGCACCACGTCTGGCCGCGGCAGGCCCGTGTCCGGGGCGCGGGCCCAGGACAGCGGCAGGTGCGGGTTCTTCTTGGCGGCTGAGTAGACGATGCCGGAGTGGTAGAAGCGGTCCGACACGACGGTGATGCCGGCGGCGAGGTAGGCCCGGATTTGCTGGCTGTTGATATGTAAATGTCGTTTGTCTTAGCGTTTCATCTCACTATACAGTAAGTAGAGATGAGAACAACTTACGCAGCTTCCCACCGGTTGGCACTAAACAGAAGATGAATCGCATGGTCACTCATATCGACATGGCTCTTCAAATAGCCATCAATCATCTGCCCAATCGGCGTCGTTCTATCTGCACCCAGCGAAAAAAACCCAGGCCTCATTAACCTCATGTCATATCATGCGATCATCTCATCAAGCTCTCACTCAACAAAACAAAAAAAAAAAAGAACTCAAAAAAAAAAAAAAACTCACCCGGAAATCTCATCACCTTGACCGGCCTCCCCTCCTCCACAAACCTCTGCTCCAACAGCTTCACCTGCGTCGTCTTGCCGCTCCGGTCTAGGCCCTCGAGCACAATGAAGGCGCCCCTCATCTTGTTCTCGGTGCTGTCATCGCCCGCTCCCGCGGGGGACGAAGTGCCGGCGACTGCAGCGGCGGCGAGGTCGTGGATCGAAGACATTGTTCAAGCTTCTTATGCCTTATTGATGTAGATGCTGTTGTTGGAATTGAGGACTGAGATTGTGTGTTGGTGTTGAATTGATCTGATCATCCATTGAACTGCGGGCAAAAGGCTTGAGGAGTCAAAAGGTGCACCGCGTCTGTGCTGCATGAGCTTTCATCATCAATGGCATGATAAGATTGGGCGCCCGCACTGTAAGAATTTGTGGCTGAAAATGGGCGTGGCGGGCGATCAACACAGCGCTTGACCACCGCTAGCCTACCGCTATAGCTTCTAATTCCTTGATCGGTACGGTAATGTCATGCATAATTCGTTAGGTTGGGCTCTCACTGCCATGGTTGGGCTCAGACACATGAAGTCTCATTCACGGGCACTTTACTTCACGTGGACAAAGATCAAGGTACCGAGACTGTCTGTAGCATTCAAACAATACGATTAAATGTGCACGATACTCTTGTACTCTGGTAGGCTCTACTAACTCGTACAGTCGCAAACCGGCGCATCAAGCAACAACTCCTGGTATAACCATTCCGTACCAAACCGAACCGGAAACGCCGCCCAGTCCGGGAAAAGCAAAACTGATGCGCCAAGCCACGACCTTTTTCATAGGGAGAAAAAAGGAAAGGAAGAAGAGAAGAAAAATAAGAGACAAAACAAGACAAAGACACAGGTAACAGGCCGAACCAAAACAATAACACAACGCAAACAACACAAAGGCTCAAGGCTCGCTCTTCATCTGACATACAAAAACGTACACTCATTCCCTCGTTTATAATCCGGTTGCCATCGACTGGGGGCCGCTGGTTTACGGGCTCCCAACGACGCTTTCAGCTTCATCTTTGGCGCTGCTGCTTTCCCAGAGTTCAAAGCTTTCGCCTGTGCCTTCTATGGGCTGCAGAACAGCGGCCTTGGATGATGTGCCGTCGGATCTTGAGATGAGAGCGTCAATGTCTTCATGAATCTCCAGCTCGTCCTCTTCCTCTTCCTCTTCCGGCTCCTCGGGAATGTTTGAGACAGTGGCGATGGGAGCTTCTGGCTCCTCGTCCTCGTGGATGAGAATCACCGATGTCTCGTCACAGCCCTCGGCATAAAAGTCGGCCGCATTCATCTCACCAAGCGCAACTCGCTGCTTCTCAAAAATCATCTCATCACCCTTGGGCGACGGGCTAGCACGCTGGGCTGAAGTCTGAGAGACGTCATCTGCGGGAGGAATGTTCTCCTTGTCACGACCCTCGGCACCATCTCGCTTTGCGCGCTGCTCCGTCTCCTCATCAGATGAGATGTCGAGTGTGCAGGTGCTGTGCTGTAGAAGGTTGGTCATCTCCTGCTCAGGGGTGTCTTCGTGAATGTCAAAGAACCAGCTGGCCTTGGAGTCAGGCTCAAGCAGGCTGGAGACGACGGGCCTCTTGACGGATGGCCGAGGGGTGTAGCCCGCAATGGTGCCTTTTAGGGCTGCATCGAGAGAGAATGGAGCGGAAGAGCCGCCGAGGTGGAATGATGGGGGGTCCAGGCGAGTGGCGCGACGCCGTCCCGACAAAAGGCCCGCGGGAGCTACCGGGCAGGACTTGGGCGTGTTGTCGACATTGGCCTTGCCCAGATTTGACTTTGGGTTCAGAATGCGACGAGGCGTTGAAGAGGCCTTGTTTTGGCTGGCGAGAGATCGTGCACTGGCGACGGGAGTGCTGATCTTGGGAGTGAGGAAGAAGCTGGAGGGCTTGAGGCCATCCTTGGCAGGGGTGCCTGAGCTTACGCCCTTGGAGCGTTTTGCAAAGAGCAGGGGATCGACATTTTCACAGTTATCAATCTCGAGAAACTCTGCTTTCCGCTTGGGAGAAACGTTGGCTGCGGTAGAATTAGTCCCTGCTTATTCTTCTTTCCTCTTGGGTAAGATGCAAAGCATACCGTTTTGTCTGTTCTTAAGGCTTGTCAGGGACTGTAGACGAGCTCCGTCAAGGGGAGCAAAAGGCTGGCGAGTGACGGCGGCCATTGCTCCAGAGGGATTTAATCCAAGGACTGAATCGATGCGATGCGATGCGGTACAAATGCAGGAGTGATTGATGCGATGCGATGCGATGCGACAAGTTGCCGTGGTTCCACTTTGATTGAATACTTTGGTGGGGAGATGAAGAAACGATGTGGTTGAATGATGATGGCAGTTGGTTCACCGAGGACGAAGGGAGCAAGCGGTCAGTCAATTTTGGGTCTGGAATTAATGGTAGAGTGCGGTTGTCATCTTCTTCTTTTGCCACTGCGATGCTTTGCTTTGGTATCAAAATGATTTTGCGTTCTCTCGAGTTTGGCGAGGATTCACTAACGAACGTGGTGTGAGAGAGAGCGAGGCGAATAACAAAAGCAAATGGGAAGAGATGGGAGGGGAGAAGAGCGCGAGGCCCAAGTGGGACAGAGGGAGTACTAATAAACACTGAAGAAGCGCGATGTGGACTTGAGAAGGGCGATGCGGCCAGAGGGCGGCCGGTACATGTCTCGAGGCGTCTGAACGGCCGGCCCTGGAGTACCTGCTACTCCTGCTACTCGAAGGGCTACTTGAGGGGTACCTTTACCCTCTCACACTACTGGGTGCTAAAGGTGGTGCTAAAGCTGCTAAAGCTGCTAAAGCCTAGTGGTTGCTCGCAAGACACGGCCAAACGGGGGCCTAGCGTTCCAGCCTAGCAGAAGGGTGGCAGAGGGCGGCAGAAGTAGCGGACGGCTCACAAGATGGTCGCAGATACATAGAGGTCCGTGCGCAAATTGGCAAGAGGGAGGTACTGTCGCGACGCGCCTCACCGACGATTCGCTTAAGTTTAATGGGATTTCAGATTTTGTGTGGGCTTTTTCTCGAATGTGGGGTTGGGGGAGAGTGGGAGAGAATGAAGCTGGGAACTGGAGGGAGCTGAGTGAAGGGGATTTACAGCAGGGGGGGAAGAACGAGGCTCTGCTATCAAATTTGATGCCTATGATTTGATGCCAGAGACAGAGGGGGGGAATGTAAGTACTGGATGGGATGGGAGGGAAGAGCATCGAGACATGAAGAGGGCAGGAAAGGGCAGATCTCGTTCGCCCAGATTTCGCCCCCCCCCAAGACAATAAAAGCGAGCCGGCGAGACACACGGGCGGCTGGCCATGCATCTTGTACATACATCCTGTACGGAGACCATTGACGCGTCTGCCGGGACGGGTAAAGTGCTTTGCCACGATTGGCGGGCGGGAGGCCAATGGACGCGTGGGGATGCGTGAGAGCCAGGGATGCGCCTTGGATGCGCGACAGGGGGAGGTTGCGAGCTGTGCGTGATGGTGCATTGCATGATGCGCTAGAGGAGACGCGCGAAGCACGCGCGTGGAGGCTGGGATTGTACAAGTGTCTATATTTATTTGCACAAGGAAGCTGAAGCGAAGCGAATTGGGGGTCATCATCTCTTACACGGAGGTGATGATGGTGGATGATGGCGATTGATAGTGATTGATAAGAGTTGAGGATATCATGGAACTGTCCAGTGTATGTACGAGTAGATGCAAGCAAACCTCAACTCTTCCCACCTTCAAGGCACCCTCTTCTCAAGGCACTTTACACGCCACCCGCTCAGCCACTTTAATTGATGTAGAGAGAAGAAAAACCGCCTTGCATGACGTGCTGCTAGCAAAATCCCTCCTGGGCATCTCCCTGTACATTTCAAGACCAGGGCCTTCGGCTTGCCCCGAAATCTCGCAGGCCCAATCCAATCAACGCGTCCAGCCGCTGCCGAATCTCGTCACTCCACTCGTCATTCAGCCATCATCCAACATCCAGCTCCAGCCCTTTTTATCAAACCTGCATCCCACTATTGCATATTGCACTACCAACTGCAGCATTTCGACATCTAATATTCATACAAGTCGCACCAGGCCGATGCATCTGCGCCACCGCCGATCCCCATTGGATACTGCCGCTGCTGCTTATTAGCGCTCGGCTCGCATATTCTTCGCTGTCTCTTCTTCTTCTTGTCTTGGCCTTGTCTTGGTCTGTCTTACTATTGATTGCCTGCATTTGCACCAACCCACAAATCAAATGGACCAAGCTCTGTCTCACCAATTAGCGGCCGGAAGACGAGCAAAGGCTAGACGGGCTGCAATCCAACTCGAGTTTCAGTTTCAGCTATCTGCACGTCTAATCGAATCTATCCCTTGTTCCCCATCGAATCTGAGCACATAGTTGTCTCGACTCTCCCCAAGCTCAATCTCCCTTTTATCTATCGGTCCCTATCCTTGGATTCATGAATCCAATGCCAATTACAGTACTGTACAAGCTTCACATGCAGGCACTTAGTTGCCCTTCTGTAGCGCCAGCTGCTGGTCAATCAGCCCGCTGAGCGTCTCCCACAATGGCCGCCACTTCATTCCGAGCACGTCGTTGTCAACCCTAAAGGGAACCGGGCCGTCCTCCACCAGCTTCGTGTCCAGCTCGGGATATGTGCTCCTTGCCCACGCGGCAATGTCCTTCCATGTCGTTGGTGCGCCAGAGGCAACCAGCTCAATGCCATCTGGCACGTCCGGTTGGGCCGCCTTGATGGTCAGGTCGGCGACATCGCGCACGTCGACAATCACCGATGGGAAGAGGGGTGCCGGAGACTGCAGCGACTTCCAGAACCAGGCGTTGATGCCGTCGATATCGCCAGCCGTCTTGCGAATCTGGCTGTGGCCAAGCACAAAGGTCGGGTGGATCGTGGCCAGCTTAAAGGCCGGCTTGTGCTCCTTGACCCAGTCCTGCGAGGCCTGATGGGCCAGAATCTTGGAGGCCACGTACATTGTGCCGTGGTCACCCTTGCCGTCAGGGAACATTTGCTCAATGTTAAGCTCGTGCCTTTTGCCAGTGTTTGCTGCTGTTGTGTCAGTTGAATGCTTCACTTCAACCCCTGGGCCCTATATGTAGGAAGGTGGATCTGTACTCACCTGGGACAAAAGTGTCCGTGTTGAAAAAGAGGTCGGGGGGGCCAATGCTCAGGATCGATGCCATAATGACCACCTTCTTGATGCTGGGGATCTTTCTGGCGGACTCCAGCACGGAGAGCGTTCCCCGCACAGCTGGATCGAGATAGTCCTTGTGCAGGTCGGCTCCCTTTCCGGGCATGGGCGATGCAATGTGGAAGACGACTTCGACATTGTCTAGAGCATCGTCGAATGCCTGAGGCTTGGAGATGTCTGGCACCACGACAAACTCAATCTTTGAGACATTGTCGCGGAAAATGTCCTTGAGGTTCTCAATCTGCTCAGCCTTTCGCACGCTCAGGCGCAGATTGTACCCTTCGCGAAGGGCCGATGTGACGACCTGCGAGCCAATGAAGCCCGTCGCGCCAGTGATGAAGGCAAGCTTTGAAGCCATGTTGAACACTTGATGAATTGCGGATTTTTGTGATGAATTGTTGGCTGTCTCTTCTTGCTGCTGTTGAATTGCTAACTGTGCTTTTTCTACTGTGATTGGATTTATCAACGACACTGATGCCGTCTATATATATTTCATCATCTACAGGTACACTCGTCGACTAAACACACTTTGAAGCCATGTTCAGCTCATGATGATCAGTAATCTCGAGTTGAGACGAGCTGTTATGAGGCAGGTCTGTCCGTCCAAAGGCAGGTCTGTCCGTCCAGACGCCGGTTTGTCAGCCGCTGCACGATGAGCAATCAAGGAGCAACATCTCCACGACCGTCCAGCAATTAGCTCAGCGCCTCCGACTGCCTTGAACTGTTGGAGTTAACCCCACTTATCCCCGGGCCCGGGGCTCCAGCCGGCGAATCCGCGCGGACAGTGCGATTACAATTACAATCCACAAGCGCCGTATTACTCGACGCCACTGCAGAGGGATTACCGTTTCGAGGAGATTTCTGGCATCTTTGGTGCTCTGTCTCGTTTTCCCGAATTAGAAGTTTTTGGATATTCGCAGTATCAGACGACGTGGACGCTCGCTCACTTACTTGCTCAAGATGGATGCAGCTATGCCTCTCTTCGTGTCAGTCTCGTATCGGTTTGGATGGCCTGTTTGACACTTAAAAAGCACCTGGAAGCCCTGTAAAATGCATTTCTCTCACATCTCTTCATCAATCACTCGATAAACCATCCATTACCCTCTTCTCCAAGCAGCATCTACAAGACACCACCGCAATCATGCCCCACTGGCTCGTCTACCACCCTCCCAACACCTACGCCGACGACGAATCCAAAGATGCCCTCGTCAAAGCCATAACCGACTTCTACATCGGCGTCGGCATGCCCGCCTTTTACGTCGTCGTAAACTTCATCAAAGTCGCCCACGAAGATTTCTACGTCGGCGGCGTCCGGCGCGCTGCCAATGACAAACCCTTCATCCGCTTCACCATCAACCACGTTGCGCACAACTATCCCGACGACGACAAGGTCAGGCGCGAGGCCGGCGACGTGTTTAACCGGCTTTTGACGCCGTTGATGAAGGGCAAATATGATTGGGAGTTTCACATTTCGGAGACGGATAGGAGGCTTTGGAAGACGAATGAGTTTACGCCGCCGGAGGCTGGTAGTGAGGGTTTGAAGCTATGGGTCAAGGAGAATCGCCCGGTTCCTTATTAATGCGTGTAGCCTTCTGTTAGACCTCATGTAGCAATGCTGTGTATTTCTTTTTTTCTTATCGCAGATCGTTGCCGCTGTCATGTCGTGCTTGAGAGCCAACCATTTCCCATACTCGCACTTGTACAAGACACCATCGTCTGCGAGCGAACGAACCAGTTGCACATCCGACTTCAATTGTTGCCATATATAGCAAATGCTTCGCTCCACAATATTCTTACAAGCCGCCCCCAAAATCCAATCCAGTCCACAAACGCGCCTGGCCTTGCCAACGGGCCGTTCGCTTCTTCAAGTTTCGAAACCACAAGCTAAGCTATGTTGGCTATATAGACTGGATGAGTGAGACATACATACCAAGCCAAGCCAAACTACGTAACACACTCCGACTCTGGGCATTACAAAGGCTGCCACACCTTTTTTTTTTTCTTGCGGGAGGGTGGGTTTTGACGTCGCAAGCGCTATTTGTAAGTTTGGTTGGGCTAGTCTAGTGGGTGTACGAGATGCCTAATGCGGATGGATGTCTTGGTTGATGCGAGCTGAAGAAATACATGTAGATTTGGTCGGGGGATATTACTTGGATTTTGGGAGGTGAGTGATTTAATGCCGAGGTTAGAAGAAGCTGCTTAGAGGATGGATTTTTTGTAGGCGCTGGTATTAAGGCGAGGTGTATTTGATGGTGAAGTATTTCTGAAGGTACCTGCAGGCATGTGTAAGCGGGAGCTGGAATTTGGTGGATTGGAAATGTAGGGGCTTATGAGAATATGTCATGTTTAGTATTCGCATGGGATGGATGCATATTCTGCTTGGAACATACTAATAGTAATCGAATAACCATCTCAATCATATGACGAAATAAAGTCTCAACCCAATCTGCGAATGAGCCAATTTGTCGCATGGATGTGCGACACATGCTTAAGCATTTACAGGATGCGCATCTCATGTCCGCTGTAAGACGGCCTTTATCGACTGCCACCACATGACAGTTTCTTATCATATTCTACTGCCTTTACGTTCACGCTTCTGCCTATTAATTGTAGTATCGGTGTTGTTTGTGTGTTGCTCAGGAAGCAGTGCATCGGGGTTTAATATTTGCCAGGGGCGGACTTTAAGCATGCAGCTGGTCCACTATGCAGAGCCTCAACATTGTCGTGGGAGTCCCCGACCAGCTGTGGGACATTTACTCTTTTACACACCATCATTCGCTATACGTCTGATGCAGTCATCTTATCCCTCTATCTATCAAGGTAGTATCCTTCTAATCGTAAGCTTTGGAGCATTGCTCATCGCGTATTGTAGGATGAAGTAATACAGATTTGTATGGCACTCGCCACTTTGACTACATCTACCATGTCGCGATGCATCTATGTATCCTTTCTTTTCGTAGTTATCGAACAATGCCAACATTCAACGGTCTCTAGCTACTACTAGTTGTCAATACTCTAATTCATCTCTACATGTATGTAAGCTAAACTAAGTCTGACTAACGGCCACCTATAAGGGTCACTGGACTCGCAAATACGATTGATGTGTATCAGTAAAATAGATGCTCTGGTTAGGGGCTTGCCTTTTCGACCAAGAGATCAAGGGTGATAGTAAGACGATAGACAAGCCTCTCAACAAGGATGAGATTTTGCACCAATCATGGATTTGAGTCGAAAGAGCCGCACAGTCACAGAACTCAGCTGCATACCACGCCCCGGCAATCATGTCCCCATGGAACCGCTCAACTACCGACGTCCTCTCACAATGCTAGCCAGTGTTCACAACTACTCCAACATAGTTGACAACCTCAATGCACCCATCTGCTCACACAGCATCACCATACCAGGGTCCCACCATCAAAAAGAGCATTACAATACGCTTAGCGGCAGACTAAATTCCCAGTTTCCCCAGCCCTGAGCAATCACACGACAAGGCCTTCTATTTTTGCACCACGCTGGCATCGCTTCCTTGTCCTCACTAACTAATTCCGCGGCGGTGCTTATATCTGACATTGCATCCTGACGCTCAATTCCTGCAATGGCAACCAATCTGTTTTATATCAGCGGGGCATGTCGGTTCAGGCAACGGTATTTACACTGGTTGGCTTTTAAACTCCACAAAGAGAGAATGAGATAGAAGAGAGTCACAAGGGAATACCATCCCAACTCCAAACAACCATGGCGAAAAAAGTCTCCTGGCACGACCAAGTCCTCCCCTCAATCAACTCCCTCAAATCGGAAATCCGCACTCTCCAGATCAAGCCCGGCCCCCCAGACTCTCCCCTACGCTGCAAATTCCACGTAGCAACTCTCGACGACCTCGACTTCCCCTATGAAGCCCTCTCTTACGCCTGGGGAAACGACAGTACCAATACCTATGAAGACATCTTCTTCGGAGACAACAATGTCGGAGTCACGCCTTCACTAGCCGATGCCCTGCGGCGACTGCGGCTCCCCGATCAACCAAGACACGTCTGGGCCGATGCTTTGTGCATCAACCAGACGGACAATCTCGAAAAGTCGCTGCAAGTCTCCATGATGGGCCGCATCTACAACAAGTGCAAGCAAGGCGCCATCTGGCTCGGCTCCCTAGGCGACATCACTCAGACCGACGCCCAAGCAGCCCTCGACACCCTCTCCTGGATCGCAGGCGACCAAGACCCTCCCCCCTGGCTAGACGACGAACAGAAAAGAATCACCGCTGCATCTGCCTTGAAGACCGTCCTCAACGTATCCTGGTGGAGCCGCATCTGGACCGTCCAGGAAGCAATCCTCCCCCCAACGGCCACCATCTACTGGGGCCCCTGCGAAATCTCCTGGGCCGTCCTCGACAAAGCCTCAACAAGCTTCTTCAACGACACGGCTCCGGCAATCCACCATGAATTCTGGGACAACGGCTGCCTGCTCAACCTCCAGGCCTCCCTCCGCGGCCTCAGCGCCTCCCGCGAAGAAGAACTCTTCCAGCTTCTCTGGCGCTGGCGCTTCCGCTCCGCAACAGACCCCCGCGATAAAGTCTACGGCGTCCTAGGTTTCCGCCAAGATGTCTCTCTCCCCTCGGTCAAAATGTGCAACTACGAAGTCGACGTGCGCACGCTCTACCACACCGTCACAATCGACCTCATCGGCATGAGCACCGACCTGCAGCCCCTGATCGGCCGGGGCGGGGAAGGAACCGATATCCCAGGCCTCGCATCGTGGGCCGTCGACTGGAGCGGCGTCAAAGATGAAGCTAGACGCAGCAAGTGCAACTTCTGGGACCACCACCACTGGTGGCACTGGGGCGGCTTCGAAGCAGATCGCGGCATGTTCGGTGTCGGCGAGGGCCTCAGAGTCGAGGACAACAACACTGCACTCCGCATCTGCGGCCTGAAGCTCAGCCGTGTCGCTTTGGTAGAAGAGATTGAAGCTGGCGAGGACATAGCCGGCGAGGGCTCAGTCGCTTCCATCTTTCGCTCATACGGTAACCGATGGGGTAAACTTTTGTCAAGATATCACGAGCAGTTCCCAGACAAGCTCTCTAATGGCGGGTTGACGGCATTCCTGGGCCTCATCACAGGCAGCCTATCTCCAGATGGATCCGACGACGAGGACAACCCCAACGAATGGGTAAATAAAATGGTTCGGTCACAGGCCATCTTCATCACTGAGGATGGACATATTGGGCTTGGCCCCCAAAATGTTGAGTCCGGTCAGGAACTCTGGATTATTGGTGGATGCAGGGTGCCTGTCATCTTGAATGCTCTACCAAAAGCGTCTGATGAAGAGTCAGACCCGAGCTTGACCTTTCACAGCGAGTGTTTTGTGTATGGTGTCATGAAGGGAGAGGCTGTAGAGGGCCGAGAAGAAGAAGTGATAGAAATCTTGCTTCGCTGAAACTGCATATTGGATTAGCGTCAATCAAGGCTATGAACTAATAGTACAAAGGAGTTATTGATGGTTGAACCATGCTTTTATGGAACCACGTGCATATTTGGATAAAGATATTCTGTTATCAAGCTACTTGTAATTCTATCGAGGTCGAGTCAAAGTTAGGACCAATGTGGTGTAAGAGTGTGTACATAGGCGAATAATCTTCACCGCCGAATTCACTTGATCCATTTGCAACCCGATGCTGTCGTCTGGAACAACATGATGTACTCAGTTTTTTTCACTGCCCAGCCTTCAACGATGTTGCGCCCAATTCGTGGGGCACCGGTTTCGCGGGAGTCGCTGTCTCGGTGTCATCATGAATGGTGTGCTCCTGTCGTTTTGCCTTGGCCGGAGTGGCGAGATCCTCTTCCAGAGTGTGCGGAGCTCGTCGATTGGTTTGAGTGGGCTGGCGAACATCCTCATGCACAGAGTGTACTTTGGCTGGTGAGGGCTTGACGTTGGCATTCGTGGCTGCTGTCTTGTTTTCGCTAGCAGGGACTTGGGCTTGATCTCCTCGGACAGCGCGCTGCTGTTGCTGCTGCTGTTGCTCTGACTGAGATTGATAGAGCATTTGATCATAGCAGCCATATGGCGGCTGCGGCTTCTCCTCCGGGGCCCTGCGGAGCCTCTCACGAAGAATAATTTCTTGCTCGTTCCTCAGAATTGTGTCGCGTGGAAAGCAGCAGCCATCGCTGAAATCTTGTCTCCTGGTTCCTTCAAGCCCAAAATAACTGCGGACAGCATATTGAAGTGATCCAATAGTGAAGCCATAGACTGTACACGTTGTTAGCGATGGCTGGAGGCATGTTGACATGGCGACGAGGCAACATACAGGGTAAGCAAGCGGCAAAAGTAATAGCATCTCCATAACAAAAGGCAATCTCTTGAGAATCTTCCACGTCTTGGCCATAGATGGCCATTTCCAACCGAGCCCAGGCTCGAGCATACATGCCGCAAATCCAGCCAGAGTCTTCGGGTGTCGACGGATCAGCATCTAGACTGGCAGGGCTCACAAGCCATGCCACTTGTTGGTCACCGGGTGTTCTGGGCTTGGGGATGCCATCGGCACCTGGTAAGCATAGCGAGAAGCGCAGGAGGCTAAGTTCCGCATCTTCAGATGTCGAGCAGTGACACATGGTTGCGTGGTAGTAATCGATTCATAGTCGAGGAACTGGCTAATGGCGGCTGAGCAGAGAATGAGCTTGGGGAGGAAGAAGATGTCGCAAAAGATGGTAGTAAAGGCAACTCGAGTGCCGGTATGGAGAGGAACTGTAGCTGGTTGAAATGAATGATGCTCGGACCTGTAAAGCTGATGGCGGCGATGTTGTGGTGATGCAGAAGAAGAGAAAGAAGCAGTGAAGAATCAACAAAGTAGAAAAGAGAAGCGACTATGGGCACAAGCTTGGGGAAGGAAGATTGGGAGCCCACATGATATCGAGGCGAGCTTCGGAAACATGACGAGGAAAGTCATGTTGATATGCTCTCAAAAGCAGCTTCCCATTAAAAAATATGGGCGAGTACCTGAAAGTTGGAGCTAGACTGCGTAAACGGGAGGTAACTACGACTAATCGCGTGCTGGTTTTTTTCTCTCTTCTTTTTTCGTTAATTGAGAAAAAGATCTAGCCATTTCATTCATGTGCAAAGTACCTACTTTGCTGCAGGGTAAATTTAGGCATAAAAGGTGGCTTAGACATGACGGCTAATACTAACCTGTAATGATAATACTCAAGCATATCTCCCAATAAAATTACATCACGGGTGGGCTTATATGTGCATGTAGTCTTTGGATGCTACCCCAAACACCAATCCAAGGCACATGCATCCTTACCTCAGCATAATCTATTGGTCGTTCCGAGTCGCTCAGCCTGATCTTCCCAACCTAGAAATCTTTCACGTCAACTTTAGCATCTACCTCGTACGCTGACAATTTGTATTCTAGATAAGACATGCCACGGGATATAGCAGAAACCGGGTTAACCGTCGTCTACGAAGCCGACATCCCTTCTCCAATCGTCGAGTGCGTCCTTTTGACCTCTAGTAGAACAGGTGTCGGCCAGCTGATTTCAACTGTACAGTATCGTATTTGTTCATGGCTTACAAGGCCATCCATTCAAGACATGGACTTATCGTCCCAAAACCCTTGATACGCTTGAACCTACAACGTCGACAGGCGAGAAAGACGAGAAAAGAAGTAGCATTCGTCGTATGGTCTGGAAGTCACCAAAAGTTTCACTAACAGGCGGCACGCAATCAACTGCTACTACACTTCCTGAGGAAAATGACAGCCGACTTGGGCCAGTATTCTGGCCTGCTGATTTGCTTCCCGATAAATGTCCCGACTCACGTATTCTCACTTTCGGCTATGACAGTAAGGTTACCAAGTACAGAGCTGGGGCTATAAATCATAACAGCATTCTCTCCCATAGCAAGGATCTTTTATTTTCTTTACACAGAGAAAGGCATCTAAAGCACCCGCTGGTTTTCGTTGCTCACAGTCTAGGTGGGATCGTCGTCAAGGAGGTAGGTCTATCCTGGCCCTTAGGCGCGGATACAAATTTTTAACTGTACTTCCAGATGTTGGCGAGGTCATCCTCATCCCCTGAAGCTGAGCTTCAAGACATAGTCGAGTCAACTGCATCAATAATTTTTCTTGGCACACCGCACCGTGGTAGTCAGGATGTCGCGGCGCTCGGCGAAGTGGTGCGGTCTGTTATCAGCTCTCTTGGCATGGAGACGACGCCTGTCATTCTTGATGCCTTGGGATTAAAGACAACAGATTTATCACGAACACAGGAAGACTTTTCGATGATATGGCAAAAGTATGACTTTCAAGTCAAAACTTTCCAAGAAGGCCTCAGCTTGACAAAGATTGGGAAAAAGGTGGTTCCCGATTATTCATCGCTGATTGGAGATTATCGTGAGCACGCTGAGACGCTGCAAGCGAATCATATAGAAATGTGTCGGTATTCGGGAAAAGATGATCCAAACTATCATAAAATAGCTGGACAACTTGATTGGATATACCGTTCCATCGCAAGAGTTAAAGCAACTGAGGCTCAACCAGCTCGACAGATACGATTTCCCAAGTCAGTATCGAGTGCCGCCTCCACGAAAGGGAGATTGGGTAATATCGTCAATAGTCAGCTTTATGAAGCTTGTCTTGGATCTCTGTGGCTTCCCGGTATTTATATTCGCTACCAAAGCCTGGAAAAACCGGCAAATCAGACGTGCTCATGGTTATTCAACCATGATGTATATCGAGATTGGTTCAACAGTACGAGCAGGCAGGAGAGCTACGGTCTCCTTTGGCTGAAAGGAAAGCCAGGTTCGGGTAAATCAACACTCATGAAAGAAGCTTTTCGCCGGGCGGCGCCGGGGCAGGCCACGTCACACTATACTACTGCTGCTTTCTTCTTCAGTGCTAAAGGAGATACGCTTGTACGCTCGAGTCTTGCCCTTTTCCAGTCCTTGCTATACCAAATTTTGCCTGGAGACAGAGAAAGTCTCCAGCGATTTCACAAGATGTGGGAGGAAAAAGTCAAATTCATGAGAGGGGGTATGCGACAAGAGATATCTATCTGGACAGAGCCAGAGCTAAAAGCTTTCTTCGAATCAATGGTGATGAGTCAGACGAAGAGAACAATCATTTTCATTGATGCTTTGGATGAATGTGATGAGTCTATGGTACGGCCGATGGCTTATTTCTGGAGGACAATAACCAAGTCAGCCCATGATCAAGGAGCCGATCTCAATGTCTGTCTATCCAGCAGGCACTTCCCCACAATCACCTTGGATGACTGTCCTGAGATAATCGTTGAACAGCACAACAGTGACGACATTGTGGCATATGTGGACCAAAAACTTCGAGTCTGTGTGCCCATCCAAGATACGCACTGGAAACAACTAAGACGAAGTATTCTGAGCAAGGCTGATGGAGTGTTTCTTTGGGTTGTCTTGGTGGTAGAAGACGTGCTTAAAAGCTGGGATGATGGCAACGGAATGCCGTACCTGGCCAAACTGGTTACGGATGTCCCAAAAGAACTCGAAACATTATTCTCCAGGATGTTTTCTGACCTTGATCCGCATGAAAATCGAACAATTACCCGGCTTTTCCAGTGGGTAATCCTAGGGACGAAACCCTTTAGCCTTCACGAGTGGCATCACATAATGGCATTCATTTGGCAGCCTTCGATTACATCGCTCAAAGAGTGGCGCCAGTCGGTCCATTTTACCGATAGTGACGAGCAACTTGTCAAGCAGATCAGGCGAGTCTCAAAGGGCTTAGTGGAATTAAAGAACATTGGAGCAGGTGATTTGCAAGACGATGGAGTCGACTTAATGTCCATTCATGCAGGAGCGGGATCGCTTAATCTGGAGCAAGGCAATACTAGAATTGTCCAAGTCATACATGAATCAGTACGCGACTTCTTTTTAAAAGGTAATGAATTTTCTATGCTTGATTCGAGTCTACGGACCAACCCGGTCGGCAATAGCCATCTTTCAATAATCAACACCTGCCTGGACTACCTCAATATCAAAGAGCTGGATGGACTTGTCAAGGCAAGGATTCACGCAGCTCGGCACCGCGAAGACAGCCCGAAAATCGTGGAAAACGGTACCGAAGGCCCAACCCAGGCCAATCATATGGCAAATCGAAATTCAACACCTTCCTACAAACACAGGCTGCAATATAGCAAGCAATCAGCGACGGGAGAAGAAAATGCATCCGTATTTGAGATGCTGAGATCTTTGGAAGACACTCCAAACGTGGATATTGTTGAATGGATGGCGAAGGGAGGGGCTATTCCTGGCGAGCATTCAGAATCAGACAGGCCCCCCTGTGGATCCGAGACGTGCTTCTCTCAGCTGAGCCGGTCACAAATACTAGAAGATGACCCTGCTCTTCTCTCATATGCCACATTCAGACTGTTCACTCATGCTCGACTGGCTGAACGATGTGAAGTTGATCCAAGCCCTGTGGTAAAGCGATTGAGTGATAAAGCAACATGGGTTCGCTGGGTCACACTCAGAGAGGATGTACCAGAAGGGACCGAAATGCTCGCTTTTGCTGCTTATATGGGCCTATCGTCGTGGACGAAAGCCAGCAATGAAACCACCCGTGCTGTTGCGGCTGAAAACATATTGGATTCCGGCGAGATGACCTTCCAGGAGCAGCGAAAGAGGGTAAAAAACAGTGTCAGTCGTGCAAGACGCCGTAGGGAAGCAAGGCTTAAAAAAAGCAGAGCTTGTGGTATGCTATGTTGGCCCTCGCCATGAACCTTGTTCATTCATCTGCCGAAATCGCAAGAATTGCTAAAGGATATCTAGATTGTTGCAGGAAACTAAAAGTGAGATGTCGTCCATCGTCAGAAGACGAGACTCAATGTACTTATTGCATTGAGCGGGGAATTGAATGTACCACAACTATACGGCAACCTAAGACTGTCCTCAATAAGGGGCAATCTAATACTTATGCCAACACACAGGAAAATGTTTTTGAAAGCGACCCTCTGCAGCCTCATCTTATTACTGACGACTGGGGATTTCCTCAAATTACTGACGACTGGGCGCAAGCTAATCTTGCTCACGCTACCTTACGTTCTGGGTATGCTGATCGACCTGGAAGCGTCGCAAGTTTTAGCTCTGCGGGTAGTCACAATGTTAGTCCCTGGACATAACTGCTTGTAGAATCTTGTTCTTCTGTCTCTTGCATCAAGGCATTTTGGGCCGTGCTATCTATCTATCTATTCCAAACATTAAGACGCAACGACTCTGCGCTCTATACTCACAACTTTGGCTTGCGTTGACGTGTGCTTGCAAGTAGGTTGCCACCATAGACTAACAATGAACGGCGCAATGCAACTCATGCCACTAACATTGAAATGTCACGGGGCTTCAGAGCCATCTTAGCAAGAGGTCGATGGTGCGTGATGCTAAGAGATTTAGCCAGAATCAGGGAAGAGACTATGGGCTTAAGATGGGGGAAACAAGATTGGACGACGAAGCGAGGTTTGGAAGCACGACCAGGAAGTCATCTTGGCATGCTCCCAAGAGCAGCTTCCCAGGATGCAGGCACCCTACTCCATTTTGTAGACGTACCAGCGGACTGTGTGAGTTGCTTTACAGCTCATTTTGTCTTCTGCAATCTCTCATTCATATACCGAATACTATGGAGCCTGTCAATTAGACCAACCATCTCTGCTGCCTATAACTGGCTCTCAAGGGCTTTTCAATTAGCTATCTATGTAGTCTTTCTCAATCTATCACTTCAGTCGCATGATCAGCAAAGAAATTAGGTCACAACAACAAATTGCTCCTCATCTCCCTCCTCATCCCCCTTATCCTCCTCATCTTCCTCATCTTCCTCATCCTCCTCATCCTCCTCATCCTCCTCATCCTCCTCATCCTCCTCATCCTCCTCATCCTCCTCATCCTCCTCATCCTCCTCATATCTCTCGTTATCTCGATTATCGCGTCTCGAGAGACTCTCACCCTTGTGGGTGGCAGGAGTGGTCGAATTCTGGTCATGGTAGGCTGCGACTAATAGCTCGACTTGGGCATCTATTAGCATCTCCACGCCTTCATCCTCATTAGCTGATCCAGGTGCAAATTCGGCCGCCTCCTCTTCGGTCAAGTGACCGACTTGGTGCGCAAGTCTCCGAAGAGTCGAAGTGCGCAAGTAAGTGCCCGGCGTTGCCCAAGCCTTTCCCACGTCATCGATGAGGTAATCCTGCCACCAGCCGGGGACCTGGTGCCGTTGTCTCCTCAATATACTCATACAAAACGCAAAGTATAAGTATCGAGCAGAGGGTCGAAACTCGTTCCGGAACTGCAACGAGCGCCCATGAAGCTCACGACCAGATGGGAAATGCGGAGACGCTTCATAGGTATCGGGTTCGTCGAGGCAATATACTTTCCAACAGCCTTTTCGTGGGTTTCCATCTGGTTGTACCTCTGGTACGATGACCAACCGTGCATCGTCGAAAAGCCTTTCATGCTCGTGGTGCATTGGGATGCCGTTCTTAGCTGCCATTAGGTGGCCATCTTTGTCACGAGGTGGCCCAAACAGGTGCCGCGCAGAGGGTTCGCCCACATTGTACCCAACAATATGGGCTGCCTTCACAAGAGATGGCTTGAAGTATTTTCCAGAGATGACACACCATTCCGAATCCGGAGTTACTGCATCATATGCCTTAAAAACCCTCCTTCTAGACCTTTCTTGGGCATCCGCATCCCTCGAGGCAAACAAAGACAGCCTTGCTCCTTCAGGTGTCTTGTAACGACTGATTAAAAGATCCAGATAGGCCCAATCCGTGTTCTGACGGTCATGTTGCCAAATCATATTATCAATGAGTCTACCGCTGAGTTCGTGACAAGAGGTTTGGATAACAACAACATCTCCTCTCAAGGCTGTGATTAAGCGTTCCAACTGCTCAATCTGGGACCAGAACTCGTCTTGCCTCAGATCGAGGCTACCGGCGTGCCATGCGCTGTTGAGAATGGCGACGATTTTTTCGGCTTGGGCTAGATATGTCTTCTTGTCTTGAAGCCTGTCATTGATGATGGACTCGGCCCTTTGTCTAATCGTCGTTCTTTCGCTGCTTTCCATGACGGTTGCTGCCGATGACTTCCTGGACTTGAAATTTTAGTAAATTTAACTCAGCTTTTGTAAGGGAACGCCCGTTCAGCCAGCATCCGGATTTTACTATATGACATTAGTAGCAGTTACTAGAAAAATATAGATATAGTAGCACTCACTAGAGCAATATAGATATAGCAGCAGATACTTAAAGAACTAGTGTACAATATATCGTGTGGGTGTTCAAAATCTTCTCAGTCGATGCTGGTAGTAGAGATGGGTGCCTTTGAAGACGAGAGCGCAAAGAGCAGCAGAGGTTACCTCTTATAGTTCCAAAGGTGACCTCTTATAGTTCCAAAGTTGCTTTGAGATTCGGTGGGATTTGAACTCACCGTAAACTTAGTTCACCGCCACGTCGAAAAGGTTGTAATGTGTACGTGGGCATCTAAATGTCAACATCTGCCTGCCCTAACAAATGCATCCATCTAACTCACAACGCATTCACCCGTCCAGCACATGATGTTACTGCCTGTGAATATCACCTCTACCTTTGCATCTATGCCCAATATGTCGACTATTACCTCTTTCATTGATGAATTTGCAGAGATATTAGATCTGCTAGATCTTTCTATTTTTTTTATCGGACCTACTAGATCTAGATCTATTATTTCCACGATGTCTACTAGGTTTCAATCCTATAGTAATTGGATCTACTTGTACCAAGACTACTACATATACTACCTAGGTACTATACACAACGCAAATGCGATATCAATTACGGTTCAATACTGCGGCTACTATGACTGCCTAATATTAGTTGCATGTTTACCGATTTGGGTATCTGTAATTATATAGAACCTATTTTATTTAAATAAGATCTTTGACACACAACGATAGTCCAATGAGACATAAGAAATTGCTCATTTTTCTTTTCGATCAAAACAAATTCGGATCATCACACAAAAGTCAGCTAAACAACGCCTCTGGACTCCGCACCCTGTGTACTTGCGAGTTACCACCATAAAACTACATACATGTACTAAACAATGGACGGCGCAATGCAACTCATGCCACTAGAACCAAGCGTCAAAGGGCTTCAGAGCCATCTCAGCAAGAGGTCGATAGTGCGCGATGCTAAGAGATTTAGCCAGAGCAAGTTTGCTGTTCTAGAGCCTAAGGACTGGAAGCTGCCGAAAGTGGCACATGGAAACGCGGGGATTGGATCTTTGGGCATCCACTAGGCGCCACTCTTACGCGCCACGGAATGAGTTTTGAAACGATGAGGGACAAGCTAGCAGATGGCAGAATAAGCCCCTGAGCGGATAGATAGATACGAGTAGATAGATAGATGGCGGTTTCTTGGGCTGCGTGGTGAAAATAAGTGCGAGGAGTGGTGGAAACGATAGCACTTGGTAGTATCTGGTAGTACTTGGTAGTATCTGATGCTGTTAGTAGAACGAGAATTGGACTCGTATGCAGATGCAGATGCGGTCATCGTAGTCATTTAAGCTGGTGGCGATCCTCATTGTCTGCAAGGGGGTCGAACGTGTCTCGGTTAAGGGGAAGACGAGGAAGAAGCGACAGCCTGAATGGAGAAGCGATATAGAGAGATAAAGAGGGGAGAGAGAGAATTGCTGCTAGCCTGCCGAAAACGACACCGTCTCTTCTAAGTGTACTGCATAGTAGCATCACCAGTCCGTCATCCGACGACAAGCTCCAAGCCATGCAACGAGCCATTGAGAACCGCCAAAAGCCTCCTTCAGCGCGACATGACTAAGGAGACATGGACGTAGATACGCCGGCGGTTCGTACTCGTAATAATGCTCGAACCCAGATGGCAGATGCACAAATGGGCCAATGGGTGGAGGGCATATACGCGTGGTGGCCAGGGATTGATTGACTCGGAGCCATTACTAGCATCCCTGGACGGGGCCTCTCCACAATGGGCCCAAGCGGAACAACGGCTGCGTTGTCCATCAGCGGGGACGGCATGACATGACTTTTGGATGGAGGATGTCGACTGTTGTTTGGTTCGGTTGCAGTGCGTATGTATGTACGGAGTTGATTCCATGAGTTGGGTTCATGTTGATGACGCTTGCATGTGCCAATGCTCCAGTCGTTTAACCGACTTTTGTTGTCGATGCAGACACGCAAGGCATTGGATCGTATGTTCAAAGCTGTGTTGCTTGTCGCTGTGTGGTCTCTTTCGTACTCGCCAAAAAGGAAGAAAGAGAAGACCATCGCATCCCACTTTTTGGAAATGACATGCTGAGACATGGAAGATAAAGAGAGGCAAGACAATTCTCTATGCTTGCCTCGTTGTTCACTGTAGCTGTAATACCTACTCTAGATTATCCTCATCCTCATCTTCATATCACCATATCATATCAAATGCAAGCAATCATCCAGTGCATCGCCCCCAATCCCACCAAAATCATGCGCCTAGATTCCCCTTCATCTATCGCGCCCACGTTTCGCCCAACAAGCTGGGCATTCGCCACCCCTGCCATTTGATCCAAATTCCAGAGGTTCGTGGCATCCATTTTTCCCCTGCGTCTCGGCTGCAGCAGCTTGCAGCAGCTTGCAGCAGTACAGCACCCACTAACATGCAGAGGCTAGTGCGCTAAACCTTGCGGCCGTAGTGGCTCTAGCGCGCAGCTAGCCGGGGCTGTTCTAGGCTCTGGGTGGCCCGAGCGGGAGGAGGCAATCTCGCTGAGCCGGGCCTTGGCTCGTCCCCTGGCAGCTCTGCAATGAGCCTTTCAATGCGAGATACCTGGGGGCCTGTCTCTCGGGTACCTGATCAACGGGGCAGATGCTACCTCGAGCGAGTATGGATTGCTGTGCTGTTTGCGGCGTACTCTTCGGCAGTTGCACTAGGTACTCCAGGTACATTAAGTACACGCACGAGGTACCTGCGCCCGCTAGCGCCAATCTCTCTCCCCCAGCTGCAAACGCCTCGAGCTTCAGGTTTCTTCCCTCTTTAGCCCAAGCCAAGAAGTACCTTGTCCGCTTTGCTTGCTGGTCTAACTCCAAGCAATTCGCCTCCCTCTTTTCGATATCAGGCTACTGCTCTCTTCTTCTCCTCGACTTTCCCCCTCTTCTCGGTTCTTGTCTCTCGATCTTGTCCAACTGCCATTCATCTTCGTCTTCCTTCATTCATCAAGGATAGATAATTCGATCTTCATTTATCTAATTGGATACTCGTTCAATTGGAAACATTTGAAGCACTCAGCCTACATCACATCGTCAAAATAGGTCCAAGCTCGCCAATGTCAACTTTGTAAATCGCATCCATCTCTCTCTCTCTGTCTCTCTCTCTCGTGGTTGCTTAGCGCCACAGCGTCTTTCTCTCCTCTCCCCTCTCTACTCCTCTTTCTTTCACTCTCCTCTCCTCTACCCGCTCTCTCTTTTCTTCTTCTTCGCCACAAGGCTCCCTCATTCGAAATTGGACATCACCATCGCCACACGAATACGACTTCCCCTGCCACTTGCAAACCCGTCACCAGCTGCATTGTTCCATTCTCCAAGCTTCGTGCAACCCACAGGTATGATTTCTTTCCCTCCCTCTATTCGCACTTCCCGTTGGCCTGCATGTGCCGGCAGTGGCAACGTCAGGTGCTCCCCACGCATATTTTTATTTTCGTCTCTGCGCACAGCCCCTACAAACATTCTCCCTTGCATATATCCAAGATGCTGACTTCCGTCTCCCAGACAGCCTTTTTTCTTGTACACTCTGTTTTACCTCTTGCTATTGTTCTCGCCTCTTTTTGATCTGACGAGAATCTGATTTCGGCCATTCTTCCTACACTTCGCCACATTTTTGCCTTGCCCTCATAACCACCACCATCATGGCTACTCCCGACAAGAGGCAGTCTACTGCCAGCGTTGTTCTCACCAGAGAAGTCACCGTCGAGATTTCTGTGCCCGACAAGGCCCTCACCCCTACCGTGGGCGTCTATGCCGTGCCGACCAATGCCACCTCGGTCACCAGCATCACATCCAACCCAAACTCCGACAAAACGACCACCAATCCCTTTGATGCCGACATTGAAGCTCTCAATTCTCACAGCTCCTTTGACAAGCCCCTCCGAAAAAGCATGACGCTGGATGCCAAGAAGAACTGCCAAGTGTGGCCCGGAAAGGATCACTGGGAGAAGCAGGCCCAGCAGACCAAAGTGAAGCGAAACAACTGCGCCTGCATGGCCAACCTGAGCCCGCGCAACAAGATCATTGCCAAGGTCCTCATCATTGTCCTGGTCGTGGGAGTCGCCGTCAGCGTCGGCTTTGGCATCAGCAAGCCGCTGGGCGCACCGCTCTGGGGCGACAAGTCCAACTGAAAGCAAACATGCTCCTCCGTGATGCTTCCGATGACGAAACGTCGTACGAACCTTTTTTCTCGCAGGCCCTCCTGGGGCAATATGCCGACCGCTTTGGAGTACCACCCATCTTCAAAGTCATTTTTTTTTCCTTCGCCGAGTCACACATTGTGCCGCCACTTCTCTTGTTCTTCTTTTATTCAACTGTTCATTGTAATCATGTATGGCCCTGCGATAGCAGAGTGAGGGAGATTTCATATCATAGCCGGGCGTTAATGGAGTTGTGTGGATTTTAGCCCCAATATTTGGAGCGCATTTACGGTAGAAATACACGCTGGAAAGGCCGCTGGATGGAATTGTGCCTCGTCTATGAGCTTCGACCTCGAGCACGAGTTTGTTTTTTTACAGTTACCTATATAAAGGGATACATAAAAGCATACATGCCAGCACACATTTTGAGTCAACCAAGCAGTGATTCCATTGTTGCAATGTCACGATGCTGTCTTGTGGATGGCGTGATTTGTCCGTTTTGGGATTTTCTCTTCCATTTTTCTTTGTTCGCCTATTCTTCTGTGACTGGTCTTTTTTTTTTCCCGCAGTTGGTGCTGATAATGACGGACATGTTACATGGCGCACTGACCCCAGTAAGGGGCTTGCTGGAACGGCCTGATTTCTGACAATGAATCGGGTCGGCAATTGATGTGATGATGCCAAGACGTGAACTTAAGAGCAACAGACGAAATATTGAATTGATGCAGGCGTGTAATGCAGAGCAAAATACCATTAAGTTTTCTTTTTCATGTGAACAAATGAGATACCTACGCCAAGGGAGACAGAGATGGCCGCATGCGGCAGATGGCGATGGTTGTACAAGCTCAAGCTCTAAAAGACGCCACAAGGGAGCAGAAGTACCTCGTACTAGAACTGGTACTAATGGAGGCATGGGGGCAAGGCGTGGATTTGCGCGACAATTCAAACCGAGATGCAAAATCCGGAGCAGATCTGTACCTAAGAGATGAACTGGACTGTTGAATAGACGTCAAAGGTGGGCACACGAAATACACGTATATCAAAGCACGCATGCACTTTCGAGGTTCTAATAATAAAGCGGTTCCTGTCAAATGTGGAAAAAATGGGCTATACACGTATTTCAATTTCATGGTGTGAAGCGCCGCGGGAGATTTCGTGGCCAATCAAGGTTGATGTCGCTGTGTTGGTGGTGGGGCGGGTGATTTGCAGAGGCGCTTTCAAGATGTGTGCATAGTTGGTTAGTGGCTTTTTATGCAATAAATCTGATATCAATGGTGTTTATCTCGAGGACTATGAGTCGACTGTGTTGATATTGTAGTTTATAGAGGGATTTTACATTAATAGCCATAGGTCTAACGGAGGGATTTGTAAATGTTACTGTGCCTGGGCCGTATAGATGGTGTAAAATGCTACATATCTCATCGAAACATCAAACGGTATTGAACCAAGATATTACAGTTGTTTCAAGTAACGTTTTGCAATTGCTTTATTTATTCTGTTTTATATCATGCTCTTTCTCATTAAATCATTCTAACATTAAGAACAATGAACTGGCAGCTACCACCAAGGAAAATGAGGCAGGAAGAGCTGACCAGAGGTGGCTGCCAGCTGAACAGGCGACAATACCAGATGGCAGGAAGTGATTGTGCTGCTTAGTCAAAAGAAAGAAATGAAGACAAACGAACGAAAGAAAAATTTGCATCTTATCTTGGGGTGCCTTAGAAATCTGCGAGCTCGCCCTTTTTCCTCCTTTCCCCAAAACTCTTGTGCAAGCTTCGTCCTCCCCCCGAAGCAATTCTGCACGCCCTCACCACAATCATCCCAGCAACCAAACCACGCAAAACTACTCAATTCTACCTCTCAAAGCAAGCTTTCATCATGGAGGGACAAAGACCTTCCACCGGCTACCTGGTCGTCGCCATCATCATGGCCGTCCTCATCTTTCTCAACATCCTCATCGGCATCGCCTACCTGCTCATCCCCAAGGACTGCATCCGCTGGGGCCCCGAGAACCAGCAGCCTCCTCGTCATAGCCGTAACAACCTTGCCCCTGCGTACAGCCTTCGCTCCATCTTCGTCTCTGGCTCTCACGGTCGTCGCGTTGCCATCATCAACGGCTTTGTTGAAGTGGACGATGACTTTGATGCTTGGGCGTACTGGGCGACGGACTCGGAAGAAACGCTCAGAGGAATCACTACTCACTCGCAGTCTCAGCCTCAGGGGCAGAATCAGGTTCAATCTCAGGCTCGATCTCAGCAGTACCCCATCGGTCTTCACAGAGATGCAGGTGCCGGCATAGTCAGCACCAGACCATCTGCCACCGCCGAGTATGGTTACCAGCACCACAACGAGCGCATGGAGATTCCCCTCGAAGGCACTGTCGCCAGAGTTCCTGCCCACAGAACCAGTGGTGGATTTGCCTTTACCGAGTACGACTTCGAACCGCCCATGGAGTACGCCGCTGAGCGAGCTGCGTCGCGTCATTCCCACCCTCTTGCTCGCGGTAATGAGATCGAGCTCCCGCAGACGCCTACGCCCACGGTGCGTACATGGGGAAGAGACAGCGACGCTACCATTCGAGCTGTCGTTGATAATCCCCGAATGAGCGTTGGTGGCTCGAGGCCCAAGAGTTACCGCTCTGAGGGACAGGCTTCGAACGATGCTGGCCGTCAGGGCTACTAAAGGTACGATGGGTATCTACGAGGCGTGAGAGCAAGAAGTACAGTTGGGGCAAGGAGACGCACTAAACAAAAACGCACAAAAAAGGAACATCTCACCTCTTCATGGCACAGGAATCTGTAGGCTAATAGGGGGCATCGGCTGCATTTAGATCATTTCTGGCTCGTCGAGGCACTTGGCTCGTCTAAGCTGAACACATGTACGGGATACACAAAACAGGGAACAACTGAACTACCAAGTCTAGGTATGTAGTGAGCAGGTTGTTATTCAAGCTCCATATAATCATGGTATCGTAAATCGCCAGAGTTTCCGTTCACAGCACGTAAGTTCACCATGTGTATTCACTACGTACCTAGGTTCAGGAGGAGTAGGTTCAGCCAGTAAGTTCATCATGTAAGATCACCATCACATCAGAGTAACGAACAACAAAAAGACTGGATAAAGGATTCATCTCACACCATCAAAACATGAGCATATTCCATGGACCGTCACATTAACTAAAAGTAAGATTTCAGAACACTGGCCCAGCCATGTCCCCCCAATTTCGCCATCTCGTTCTCTTTTCGCAAAAAGTTCTCATTGCGCTTGTCTAAAAAAAAAAAGAAGCAGAGGCGCCTTTCACAACCCTGTTTTTTTCCCTTCTAGTTCTCCGTATAGTGTGTGTGCCCTTTCCTCGAGCCCTGTTTCAAAGTAGAATTGTTAAGTGAAAATAAGAAAAAGAAAAAGAAAAAAAGACAAGAGTAAAAAGAATAAAGAGTTTAAAAAAGATGGGGAAAAATACAAGTAACCTCCGTCTCTCTCTTCCTCACTCTTCTCTGTTAGCGTCCTCCAAATCCAAACTAGTTAATGCTCAGGCAGTTGTTGGTCTCAATGTTTCGATATTTCTGTGCACTTCTTACGGCGTCTCTATTACGCCGTCTGCGTTTGGTCACCGCTGAGGAGCGTCGTTGTTGTATCACCAGAGGTAGTCTATCGCGGTGTTCCTAGATGCTTGGTGCCGTGGGTGCAGTGATTCGAGTATAAAAGCAATGGGTAAAGATGGCGAAAAGACAATCTTCAAATGGGGGGTTACAGATGCGCGATTCGTCGTTCCATTGTCGTTGTGGTGCATGGCGAATGGCTGTTTCTCGTCCTCGGGGGCAATGATGTTCCGCCATCATCTATGTCGCTGGTCTGAATGCATGTGCTCTGTCTTCTGCTGATGCCGCTCGTACGGACGGCTTGCGGGAGCACTCATCCATTAAAATGTATTATCGTAAAGAAATGACTTGGCGAGAAAAGAACAAGAAAGGGGAGTCTAGTCAAGCCTTGAAGTAGGGCGGGGGGCTGCAAATCATCAGACAGACTGATATAATAACAATGGTTCGCCGACGTTTTCGATTTCGGGAATGGTGCACTTGAGGTCAAACGCTTTGGAAAGGACAATTTTGAAAATCTAGAATCAGATTAGTTTCCTGCCATACAAGTCAAGCACGCAGAAGCAATCACACCTTTTGTACGTTGATGCTGTGGCTTGTACTTGAGAAAATCAGTGATGCCCGCATGGCTTTGGCAAATCGTCTCGCCTGCAAGTTGGCATTTTGTCAGCAAATTGTCCTGTAATATGTTTCCGTGACAGACAGCCTACCTGATTGGAAATCTCCTCTTGGTCCTGGATTGGAAAGTTGACAAAGTGGTCGTACTTGGTGCCGACCAAGACGGGGATTGCCGTCTTGTTGAATCCACGGCCCTGGCGATACCACTCCTTGATGCTGTTGAGCGTGCTCTTGCGCGTCAGGTCAAACATGAAGAGGATGGCGACTGCGTCATTGCACACCAGCGGCAGCATGTTGACAAACTCGCGCTGGCCGCCCAAGTCCCAAATGGAAAAGGTGATTTCGGTGTTGCGGATGGAAATAGTCTTTTCCATGAAATTGACACCCAGCGTCTGGATGTAGTCCTCGTCCCAGCTCCCCTCCACGTATTTGACCATGAGCGACGTCTTGCCAATCTGGGCATCGCCAACCATGCCGACCTTGATCACCACGTGGCTCCGGCCGTTGGATTGGTCGCCTGAGCTTGGCCGGTAGTCGTTGTATGGCGGAGGTGCCGGGTTTGACAAGCCGCTAGCTGGCCTCGAAAGCGATCCCGACACGGGCGGAGTCTGTCGGCTTGGGGACTCTTCATCCTGCCTCAGGCTGCCGGCAAGGCTGTGGTCGAGCGAGTGGCTCTGCTGGTGGTGGAAGCCACCATTGCTGGAAGCGACCTCTGAAGCGCCGTCGAAGCCGCCCATGGTGTCGTCCGGGCCCTGGCTGATGTCGGCCTCGTGAGGGGGGAGAAAGTCTTGCTGCTGGGAAATATCCATCTCCGTGGTTTCGACGGCGGCGGCGTCGTGGAGCTGGTCTGAGCGGGCCGCGATGATGATTGATGAATCCAGGCTGAACAAAGGGAGAGAAGGACGGTAGAACAACGGCAGGCGACGGGGCGCGGCGAAATGAAGGAGCGGAATGAGATTGAAATCAGGGCGGGTTGGATTGGTTGGTTTGTAAGGCTCGTCGGGTTTCGGATTGGAATCAGCTCGTTCGTCACGTCGGCGCGGGGATCAGCGGGCGGGCGGTTGCGCAGGGGCAAGATTAAAGAAGGAGAAAAAGAAAAGAGAGAACGAAGAAGAAGTCAACAAAGGAAACGGGTCCAGTCCAGGTCAACGGGCAAAGTCAAAATGTCGAGGTTTGAGTTGCTTTGGCTTTGGGATGGGATGGGATGGGATGGGATGGGATGAGGGGTGGTGAGAGCAATGGTGGAAGACAGATTGGGCCTAGCAGGGGTTTGTTTGTCCGGGTCTTGGTCTGGGGGATTTATTTCTGGCGTTAATCTTCTCAAGGGAAACAAAGGCTCGGGCCGGAATTACAGAGGCGCCGCCACCTGATTACAGTGAGCGAAAGCACGGGGCATCAGCTGCTCAACTCAAGTGAACTGTGCTGGATAATCGATTGAAGCCTAATCAATAGAATGGAAATGGAACCAATGGATTTGCGCTACGGAGGTGCTTCTCGCTGGGCATCAGCGGCCTTTTAGTGGTCAGCATGCAGAGCATAGCACCTGTGCTGTGCTGTGTGCTGTGCTGTGCTGGCAGTTCATATTAGTGGGTGTAAAGGGGGCATGGCGATGCGTGACTGACGTGACGTGACGTGACGAGCTGAGATTTGATGGCAGAATTGGGCGGGACGAGATGGGGGATTTTTTGCGTTTGTTTAATTCCAGCAAGGGTGTACATAAGCGAGAAGAGGGTGGGGATGCTGATGACGATTGATGATGGGTGATTTTAAAAAATGAGATTTGATGAACCTATTGACGGTATAAGTTGAGTGTGGTGTGGGAGCGTGTAAGTGAGTGTATGAGTGAGTGAGTGTCTCATGAGATATAGCACCTGAACGTGTATAGACTTTCCTCTGCTTCATTCAGTAGCTTCTCTGTTTCTCCGCCGACGATTGAACTTTGCTTGCTTAGATACTTTGGACGTGCATTAGAACATGATTTCCAGCGCTCCGTAATCATCATCCAAGCTCCTCGTGTTATGCTGACGGTTAATTCCATCCCAGCCAATCACATGTCCAAGCTACGCCCCCAAAGGCATCAATAATCGACGCACAAAACAAGTGGCTTGAACCATGTACTCCGTAGCTACATGACGCTTGGCTGGATCCAGACCAGCGCAGAAGTCAATCAATGTCCCGGCTACCGAACGGGAACAATGTAAACAATTCAATGCAAAACAAACAAAGGAAAACAGATGGTTTCAACACCAACTCTTTTATTTGCTGCTCCATAATGGATGGCACCTTATCCCCTTATCGATTCCATGTGCTTTTTGTACCTTGGACAGCTTCACGTTGGGCATGTCCTCTCACGTGACGTAGCAGCTCTGCCTGCCTTGTTGCTGCAAGTCACCCGCACTCCATCGGTGCTTCAAGTGACCGCCGACTTGCACCATCACTTGCATGACTGACCGCCGATATTCTCGATACGCATGTCGTTACCTTAACTCATTCTTCATAGGATAGATTCTACCAAGATTAGCCTCCATGGTTACAACGCAGTCACTGCCGGCAATTGCACAATTATACCTACCTCGAGACATTGTTGGTCCAAGACGGGTTGATTCTCTGCCCATGGATATTAACATCAACAAAAAACAACAGCCAAGCGCACTGTCTCGACTCACACAATCTGTAGGTATCTGAACCATGTTGGCGCCCACCTCCAGCCAGGACATGGCCACAGAAGCATCTTGAGCACCGACATTGACCCATAGCCGTCCTTGAGCAGTGTCTGCATGCTGTTAAACCACCGATCCGGATCTCGCGTCACGAGCACCACCTTGGCATCCGGGTACAGCTCGACCATTTCGGCGATGAAGGCGTTGGTGGGAACATCAGTGACGGCAGCAAAGCCGGCCGTGGCCTCGCGCAGGAGCTTCATGAGGACGGGCTTGTTGTCGCGGTTGGCGAAGGCGTCGCACCAAAGCTTGACATAGGCTGTTTCCATGAGCGTGAATATGAGCACAAGAAGCATGAGGGACTGGACCAACCGTCTTCTCGGCTAAACAGCTGCGTTCCTCCATGCATCACCGGCTCTCCCAGCAACCTTTCCAGGGCCAGGGCCATGGATACAGTCCCGGTGCGGGAGTAGCCGGCGCCGATGACCTGCACGGTCTGGGTCCGGTCGGTGGGGATTGAGGGAACTCCGCCCATTTTGACGGCGCTCGACGAAAAGCTGTAATACTTTTTTTCGAAGACGTCGGTATTGCAGACTTGGTATCGATCAGAAAGCTAGATTACGACAAAGGAGTGTGCTGCCCTTATACTGCCCGAGTGCGACCACCATCGGATCATCGGCAGCATATACTATGTGCTAACCCCCTACTTTGGACTCATCCTCATCGCCTGTCTGCCGTTACAACAACAGCAGGCCTCTCAAGAATGCGCTAGGCAATGCCAACTGACATCACCAAGCTTGTTAATCCTCTATTAGGCTTTGAACTTGAATTTGTTCTTGAGACGGATCATCCAAGAGGCAGCCTCTGATTGCCTCTAGCTTTGGAAGTCGGCGATCCTACCTCAACACCCAACTGGATGCAGGACCGCACTTGGAATCCTGTGCCCCGTTTTTATTAATAGAATCCAATCAAGATGAGAAGCCAGGATTCTCTCTCTTCCTTGTATTCATCGGCGATGGCTGTCTTGGCGCTGCAGTTGTCTTTGGTTGATTCGCCAACATCGCTCTTTGTCAATTGCAGCCCTGATTTTTAGCTGCCGGAGCCGGGTAATGAAGACAGTGGTTTTTTTTCACAAGCATATGGAAGTAGTGAGTCTAATGTCGCTGTGGGTATGTAAGAGCAAGTTTGGACTATGTACGGATGCTAATGCATCGCCAGATATATACGCTTACACTTTCCGTCGTGTCGCTTTTTTTCTCCCTCATAAACTCATCATATTTAGAACACAACTGTCTTGTGTCCGTTCAAAAACACTCTTCCTTCGGCATACCAGCGAACCGCCGCCGCCAGCACCTGCGTCTCGACCGTGGATCCCTCCTCTGTCAGCTTCTTGGGGTCCATGCTGTGGTCGACTCGGGTGACTTGCTGCTCGATAATGGGGCCCTCGTCGAGATCGGCCGTGACAATGTGCGCCGTGGCACCGATAATCTTGACTCCGCGGTCGAAAGCCTGGTGGTAGGGCTTTGCGCCGATGAAGCTGGGCAAGAAGCTGTGGTGGACTGTTGGCCATTGTGTTAGCATACGAGCATGGGAATGGGACAATGCGACTGGGTTTGACTGACTGTTGATAATCTTTCCGGACATTTCCTCGCAAAGCTTGGGCGACAGCACCTGCATGTACCGGGCCAGGACAACCAGCTCAATGCTGTGCTGCTTGATCAGCTCCAGCACCTTGGCCTCCTGCTCCAGCTTGGTGTCCTTGGTCACGGGTATGTGGTGGAACTCAATGCCGTAGCTCTTGGCCAGGGCCTCAAAGTCGGGGTGGTTGGACACAATGATGGGCACTTCGATGAGCAGCTGGCCAGTCTTCATGCGGAACAGCAGGTCGTTGAGGCAGTGGCCAATCTTGGACACCATGATGAGCACGCGGGTGCGGCGCTTCAAGGGCCGGAAGTTGTACGTCATGCTGTACTCGGTGGCGAGGGCCTGGAAGTCGGGCTCGAGGTGCTCAGTCGACGAGGCATCGGCAACGTCTGGAGCAGGGCCAAAGTGCACGCGCATGAAGAACTTGTTGGTGACGGGGTCGGAGAACTGCTGCAGGTCGAGCACGTTGTGGCCCTTTGCGGCGAAGATTCCCGTGACGGCGTGGACAATGCCGGGCTTGTCGGGGCAGCTGAGGGTGAGGATGTGGCCGGAGGAAGCCATTGCGACGGGATTTCGCGGGTGTATCGGGGCGTTGAAGCGCAAGATTTGCTGGCTGGGCGAAGTGCGATATCGCAGAGGAGAGATATCTCGAGTTGAGTCGAGATTGCTAACGATGACGAGCTACGTCAGACACTGAAGATCGGCAAACAGCTAAACGGACAGCTTTCAATTTCAATTGAGCAGTTAAAGAGGAGAAAGAAGAGAGTCGAAAAACAAAGTTCGACGCCGCGCTGGCTTAAAAAAAATTCCAATTGGAGCTGGGGGAAAAAAAAAAGAGTCATCCATCCCGGATGTAGCTCGGCGAGTTTGGCCTCTGACTCTTACTATTTACTAAGTAGTAGTAGCTGAAATATTAGCTGAGCTTCCAGACTTGGAGGAAACTCCCCCCACTGCGGGCTGCTTAGCCCTCCGGACCGGTGGCTTTGTTTTGTTGTTTTAATTTAATCTGCATCGCGTAAGTTGTTTTGCAGACTATTCAGTATAGCCTGAATGATTTTCTAGATGCTTCTCTTCTTTTTTTTTGTGACGGTTGTGAATTCTGAGTGTGAATGGGGCCGAGAACCGGGGGCTGGTGGAGCTCCGGTTGGTGTCTTGTCGCTTTTGGCTATTTTGACATGTGTCAGATTAGACGTCTTGTATTACTGGGTCTGTTCTTGGTGGGATTGAATTATGTGAGAATATTGAGAGCGTCGTGGAATGAGAATCCAATGAGGAGCCAATGGTCAACACTTTGCACACCATATGATAATTGAATGAAAAGTATTATTAGAAATGTTTCTTTTATTACACAAAAGGACTGTTTACTAATTAATCAACTGCGGGTATTATAAAACATTAACCGTGTAGAAAAGCCACGCCCTCATTAGCATCATTCCTCATTACGCATTACCAGATGCAATAACACGAACAACACCTCAGCACGCCCAGGTTTTCAATCTCTCGTTTAACACAAAAGAAGAGAAACGTTTCTCAAGAAAGAGACATTGACAAAAGGAGTGGTTTGAAAACTCCCATGCCAACGTCTTACACCATCTGCTCCGGAGGGTGCCCAACCGCCCGTCGAGGCATCGTCGGATTAGCATATTCTCCATTGGCCGCAGGTCCAGCGCCATTGGTGTATCCAGCACCATTAGTATACCCAGCGCCATTAGTATGACCGGCACCGTTGGTATACCCAGCACCGTTATTATATCCATACTCATGCTTGCCGTGATGGTGTCCATATCCATTACCAACACCATTAGTCGTGCCACCCGCAAAGCTCTCAGTGCCCCATCCAACACGCCTCGTGAAGGTTGAATCGAACAAGTCGCCATTGCCCACGGTGTACGGGAATGCCACGCCGCGGTTCAGCGGGATGTGGTTGAAGCGCCAGTCCCAGATGGATGCGTACAGCATGCGGTATGCGGAAAAGGCCATGACAGTGCCGATGATACCTCCGGCGACGACGTCGTACCAGTTGTGGAACTCGTCAATAGTGAGGGCACCGCCGATGAGGACCGCGCCGAGGATGGGGGCGTAGACGGCAATGAGCTTCCACATGGCCGGGTGGTAGTTTGCAAACACCTTGAGCTTCGCGTTGAGGTACAGAGACAGGTAAACGAAGCCTGCGAAGGCCGCGGTGGTGTGGCCGCTGGGGAACGACTCCAAGCTGTCGTCAATCTGATCTGGGTCTCCGGTGCAAATGTCACGCGTGAAGTAGATTTGCTGGAATCCAGTTCTGTCCAGTCCGGAAGTTGTGACGCGGCTCAGATCCGGCTTGCACACGTCGAGGAAGTGTGGGCGAAGGCCTCCGATGAGCCATTTGCAGAACACTTGGAACACGGCTGCGCAGATGAGAGAGTACAAGAGACCGATGACACCGTTGTTGACGTCCCAGAATGAGCGGATGCGGATCTGCATGACGAGGATGATGAAGATGGGAATAATGGAAGCGAGGAAAGCTGCCAGCCAGATGGGGACAATCTCCTTTCGAAGAGGGTAGCCGAATTCAGGCCAGACGATTTCACCGTCGGAAAATGTGACGGGGAACGAGCGTGTCGGCGCAGGTTTGGCTTCGTAGATCTAGGTAAGACGTCGAGTCAGTTTTGTTACTTATTTGCATTTCTGGTAGACTCTCGACTTACACCGAGGCCGATGGCTCCCATAGCCACCATGGTCAAGATGTCCAACCAAGTCACTCTAAGCCATTGTCCAAAGCTAGGACGCGAGTGCATCGCATACGGAGTGTGTTGGCGACCACGGCCAAATCCTCCACCACGGCCGAGTCCCCATCTCCGTTTTGTCGTCGTAGTCGGCGTCGTAGTCGTAGTGTTGGCTGCTGGGGCCTGTCCCGCGGGGGCGCGAGCTCTGTTTCCAAAGAGAGCCATGGCCGATGACTGTAAGCAAGCAATCCCCAATATGGATGATGGAAAATCAAGCGATGAGATGTTGAGCAGAAGAAAGCCAAGTCCAGCTGGAAGTCAACGCCGCAGCACCTCCCTTTATCTCCCAGCACCAGCACCAGCACCCAAACCCAAACTCATCATCATGATACACTCCTTCCAACAAACATGCACCCAAAACCACCAAACCCAGGATCGTCACCTCCTGACGTCAACCACAACATTTTCCACCGTCATCGCCACCCGCTCCAGTGGTCCTGGCAAGCCCTGGGCCGTTGCCATCCCGCTGCCCTGTCCTTGCCTGTCCTACACTTGGCTTGTCCCCCCTGTCCGCTCCCGCGAATAAAAGAGGCCACAGCCGTGAATAGCGTCATATGTGCAACAAGCTTGGCAGTAACGTTGTTTAGCCGGCACCTTTGCTCCGAGTGGGGGTTGCGAGAAGCCCAATCAAAACGTCATCGCTTGTCATGGCCATCGAGATTTCGACCCGCCATCCACTTTCGGGCTGCTTCACCGACCGGCTGTCGTCTCACCGAATTCACCGAACTCATACAATCATCCAAGTGTTCCTCCAATCGACACTTGATCATCAACTAGGTAATCCAAAAAAATATCTTCAATCCAATCTGCTATTCGTGGTATGATAGAACAAGATATGATATCCAATTTCGCTCAGGAAACTTCCAAAAAATAGTTCGTCCCTTTCCAACTACAGTAGCAATCTGCGATCCCTTTCAAATGTAAAACATACTATCCTTGAGCCTCTCATGGACCTGCACCTCCTGCTGCAATGCCCCAGTACTGGGACCACCCGCAGCGCCTTCCACCATCGACGTCGCTTCTGAAGCAGGCGGCGTCTCAAATAAACTGCTGAGGTAGCATCGTGACCGCTCGCACAAGACATCTGCATAGTATGCCGGAGCGCAGTAGCTCACGGCCTTGGTGGCCCGACCAAATGCGTAGCACATACTCTGCGTCAGATTCTGGAACTCGTCTGCTATGTTCTTTCCAGGCGTCTTCGCGTATCTTGCGCGAAAGATCTCATCCAGCACAACATAGTAATGCGCTGGTCTGGCCGTTCCCTGTAGTGCTGTGTGCGCCTGGAGGAAAAAGTCCCAGCTGCGAGCTTCTGTGACGCCTCGATCAATCACAGTACCAGCCTTGGTGTTTCCCCCCTTGTCCGCGTCGGCGGCCATAGTTGGATAAAAACGAGTATGGTGGCGTTTACCGACAACGGCCACAGTCATGCGTGGTAGGCCTTTCTTTTGATCTGGTGCCGGGTAGATCTCTTTGCAGGCGGCTCGTAGCAACGGGAGCTCTTGGTCTAATACCGGCTGATACTGCCCCTCTGAGACGCCGTCGCGGTATACAATGATATTTTCCGGAAACTCTGAGTGTTTGCCTTTCTGGCGCCACAAACGCAGGCGCGATTTCAGCATTTCAGTGAGATCCGCAACCAACTCCTGACGGGCTTTAGGCTGGATGCTGAGGATACCGGGCCACTGGCCGAGCTTCTGGTCAATGCTAGCAACCATACTGGCTATACTGGGAGCCTGCTTTTCTCCGGCCGTCGGATGAGTTACATCGATACCAACAATCATGGTTTTATTCTCAGTAATGAATCCCAAGTGTGTGGGATCGACGAGATGGTTGTTGCCGCCAAGCTTTAGGTTAAACTTGAGCGCGAGATTGCGAAGATACTGGTCTTGGCCCTTGGGGTTGGCAATCTTGGTGCCGACGCTGCAAACGGTATGGATGCCATATTTCACATCGCCAAGATATTTGACGCGGTTGTACAACGGAATAGGAGTTGCGGGCAGGATGACGAAGAGCAGCTGTAGCGACGATGCAGCACGCTTCATCAACGCCTCAAGCTCAGGGTCGTCGTTATTAGTAAGTTGAAGTCGTTGAAAGGGTTGAAGCGGTGGGCTGGCAGCGATGCCGGTATCACCCAGCACGGCATGGAAGCTGCGCAAGACTTCAGTAAGGCCTGCACTGGTGAATGTCTGGGCGTGCGGATAGTCGTTGGGCATCTCAATGTAGACACAAGACCACTTCTGCATACTGCCGGCGTTGCTGAATTTGAGACTCGGAGAGTCCCTTGGTAGCATGTTCCAACTGCCCCCAAACGTGGGAATTTGTCGGTTCTGGCCGTAACCAACTTTTGGGCTAGCGATAACGCGGCCCGAAACGGTAATGAGGTCCTGAGAAATATCGATTCCAAACTGGGCCTGAGAGGAATGAGTAAGCCAGTCGTTCGTTTTATAATACCAGAATCGCAACAGGAGCTCACCAATAATGGGTTTGTTTCAGAAGACAGGCCCGCAATTTTCAGTCCCTTTGTCACAATAGATGTAGCGTTGTCGAACGGCTTACGAACAGCAAACCTGATCATTTGCTGGGCCTGGGCCGTGCTGAGCGTGGTATTGCACGGCTGGCCAGGCAGCACATAACAAACCTGGAGCGGCAAGTAATTGGGATTTGCTCTATCGCCGACATTGATGACGGGCAGGTGAGTATCTTGAATGTGGATTTTATACTCTGTGGGAATGTCAGCTAATGGTGGACGGATCAATGAGCATAGCATAGTGGGAGGCTCACTTTTGGCGAAGAAGTCATAGACAGAGATGTACTGTCCTCCCTGAGCTTTGGCGCCTTTCCCACCCTGCTTCTTTGTATCTTGCAAATCTTCTTTGAGCCAAAACTGGACATCCTTTGGCCCAGCTCCAAACGATTTTACTCGAGGGGGGTTCTTGAGGCCTTGTCCATCGTTTTTATTCGCCAAGTACCAAATGGTTTTCACTCGCGAAACGGGTTTACCTCGTCTGTTTAGCTTGTCAGGTAGGTGAGTAACTTTGATCCGAATCCCGTGGATGAATGCCTGCAACTTGGACAATCCCCCCTGAGTGCCTAGGCGGAGGATGAATTGATCCAGCGGGCCCTCTTGGAAGAATGCAGCTTGGCTGACGTTGATATTGACAAGCACACGAGCTGTAGCTGCACGGACACTGGCAAAGAAGCCACGTATGGCGGTGAGGCAGTTTCCAAGGTCCCATGTATCAGACAACTGACCTATGGCAAACGTTTTGGATGATCCGCTTTCGGCCGACCCCATGGAGACGAGGTTGTCGCCCGACTTGGCGTAGTGTTTGAGGAAGATGTTGAGAGCCTGGATGAGGGGCAGCTTTTCGTCATACTGGGCAGATGGGTTCGTCGACGTGAGGTATTCTATCAACTCTGAGGTGGCCAAGGTATTGGTGAGATGGAGCTTGACCTGATACTGAACACCATCCTCCTTTGGTTCATCTTGTCCAATGGATCGATACGCGATGTTGATGGTCCGATCACTAAATTTCTGTCGGCTGAGGATGGTTTTCCTGAAATCACTCACAAGGCCATATTTATACTCGGCCAGCTCTGGTGCCTCCAATAGCAAGCGAACAACCTGTGTCAGCTTATTTCCAGTCGCGGCCGGGGTGACAGACATCTCATATCGGTATAAGACCAGCTTGGACGATGCGGTCAAAGAGACGTAGTTTGCCCACAGAGTAACCTCCGCTCCTTTAGTGCCGTATGCTGGCCGGCGAGGGAGAACATCTTGTAGGCCGAGCGTACTTAGATCGACTGATTTGACCGGAGATATAAGAGCATCTTCCGTTTTGGTCACCGTCTTATCGGGGGCGGGGATTCCGCCGGGAACACTGTGGTAGCCGCTGTGATGAGTGGTTATGGCCCCATGATAGTGGTGTATAATGAGAATGCTGGTGCTCACGAATAGACTGGAGGCGGCCCTCCACCTCTGCCACCTCTGAAAGAACCTCCTCCTCCCCGGTCTCCTCCTCCGCCTCCTCTAAAGGAACCTCCGCCTCGATCTCCTCCACCACCACCACCTCGACCCCCTCCGCCTCGTCCCCCACCACCTCTATAACCTCCTCCACCGCCGCCTCCTCGTGATCCTCCACGATCTTGATATCCTCCTCCGCCTCTACCTCTTCCTCGCGAGGACATTTGTAACGACACTTGGATCTTCTTCCTAGCTTATACTGTAAGCTATCCGTTGAGTTTGGGACCGGTGGGGCAGTTTCTTAGTTCCGGAGCCGTCGTAGTCGGATGGATGCCAAAAGTGGGCTTATCGCGAGTCCAGCTTTTTAAGGTGTGCGGGGGTCACGAGCTTGTGCTGCAAGTTGACTAAGCCAACATTTCACACCACCAAAACACCAAGAACTCCGTATAAGTTTGTTGATGATATCAAGAAGCAAACACATCAAAAAGGCATCAACATTAAGTTTTTCTCTTTGGTATATCCTCTCGACGGCCGGCCTCAAAGAAAGCAAAGCAAGCGTCCATGATCGCTGACAAACAAGAGGCCAACGCTGTGTAACTTGACATGTCCCTTCTTCCCTCGCTGCCACCATTCAATCATTTCATCACTACCCAAACGCCGATACCTATGCACATGAGCTCTAGCAACCAGCCGTCATCCATAAACTTGCCCAACCTACCGGAGCTCCGAAACAGAGATACAATGAAAACAAATACCCGACACGGCGACACAAGCGCTCTCCCTTCACCTCCGTCCACGGCCTCCTCCTCCTGGCATACCGGGCATCCCAGGCATTCCCGGCATGCCACCACCCATGCCCATCTGTCGCATCATTGCCTGCATGTCCATTCCGCCAGGCATGCCGCCGCCGCCGAGCATCTTCATTAATGATCCCATATCCGGCATGCCTCCAGCACCACCGGCACCGCCCATACTCTGTAGTCGCTTCTGCATGGCAGCCATCTGTTGCGCTTTGTTTGCACCCGACATGGCTTGCTGTGCTCTCTGCATGTTCTTCATGTTGCCACCCATCTTCTTAGCCATGCCGGCCATCATCCGCTGCTGCGTCAGAAGATCTTCCACCTCACGCACCGAAGTGCCTGATCCTCGAGCAATACGTGTCATGCGGGTTGGCTCGTCAATCAAGATCTTGCCATCAGAATCGAGCTCCTTGTCTGTCATGGAGTCGCAGATGTAAATCATGCGCTTCAGCTTTGCGCCTCCCTCCTCGTCATCCATGCCTTGCATAAGGCCGCTCATGCCAGGAATCATGCCAGCCATTTTCGATAGTGGTCCCATCTTCATGATGTTTGAGAGCTGGTCTCGTAAATCTCGCACCGTAAAGATACCCTCTTGTAGATGCTTCATGGTATCCTTCTGGTTCAAGTTGAGGCTCTGCACGTGCTCAACCAGTCCGGCCATGTCGCCCATTCCCAGCAGCTTCTGGACAAATCGCTGAGGCTCAAATCTCTCCAGATCCAACATGTGCTCTCCAGTACCAATGAAGACGATGGGTGTGTGTGTAGCGGCGACGGCAGAGATAGCACCACCACCATGGGCGTGGCCATCTGTCTTGGTGATGATGATTGCTCCAAAGTCGGCGGCCTCCTTGAAGGCTTTGGCCTGAGCCTCGGCTTGTTGACCTATTGAGGCGTCCAGTACCATGATAGTCTCGTCGGGGGTAACTGCCGCCTGAATGTCAATCATCTCCTGGAACAGGGCGGATTCCTGTCTGTGTCGACCCGATGTATCGACAATGATGACGTCGAACTTTTCCTTCTTGAACTGCTCAACACCAGCTCGAGCAACGGCAGCAGGGTCCGTCTCTGTAAGCGAGCCGTAGTACGGAATTTTGGCCTTGGTCGCATTCTGCTTCAGCTGATCAAAAGCGCCAGCACGGAACGTATCGGCACAAACCAAGCACGCCCGCAGGCCTCTTGTCTGGTAGTGTCGCGCCAGCTTTGTACACGTCGTCGTCTTACCCGCACCCTGCAGACCGACAAACATGATGACATTCGACTTGCCCTTCTTGGGCTTGAACGGCTCGGCATGGGGGTCGACGAGTTTGACCAGTTCGTCGAAAACGGCTTTTTGGATCAGACGCTTCTTGTTGACGGCGGGAGGCAGTTCTTTGAAGTTGACGGTGCTGCGAATCGATTTTCGGAGTTGGCCGACGAGTCGAACATTGACATCGGCCTCGAGAAGGGCGGCGCAAATCTCCTTGAGCATGGAATCGAATGCCTGAAGTCGTAGTTAGTTAGTGAGTCTGCACTTTCGCCGTCCGAGAGCGCGGGGCAAATGCATTGCGTTGTACCTTTTCATCGAGATTCTGCTCTCGCGTGAGGTTTGAAACGGCCGCATTAATGCGACGCCCGAGATCTTGCAACACCATGTCGACGGTTGTATCGGTGCCCTCGCTGAAGCAATTGCGGATTTGTCACGGCACCGTTGGATGGATGAGGCGACCAAGTTCAAATTGTTGGCAGCTGGCATTTCGGCGTTGCTTGGAGTGGGGCGCTTTTTGGCTATGCATTAATTTTTCTCCGGTGCCGAGCGTTGAGCCAGTTTATGGATTAACACGAGTGTCACCTTTTCCCAAGGCTTGGACGGAGTCAAAAATGCTGTGAAATCAGCTGGGCTATGCCCGTGGCTTCTGCTACTCGGGAGGTTGTGTTATTGGTCTATCTTATACAAGAAATCGGAGCCACGTCTATCAAAGCAGCTTTTCCTCAAGCCTCGAGGGGAGTTAAAAATGCTGTGAACCACCTCAGTGATGTGGCACCGGAAGGTGCACTCTTTGGTCCGTTCTGTACGGTATAAAAATTGAGGCCAAGCCTACATATCAGAGCAGCTTTTTCCCAAGCCTTGAAGGGAATAAAAAATGTTGTGAAGTTTGAGTCCTACTGAGTTCCGATTGGTTCATTTCTCTTTTCTCTGCAGGAAACTGGAGCTAAGCCCGTCATGGAAACTTTTCCTCAGGCCTTGAGGGGGTTTAAAAATGCTGTGAAGCAATTTGGACGCCTTGCTTCCTTCAACTTACACGAACGACCTCACGTTGAGTCAGCTTCACTTTAAGAAGCACATAAGACCGTCCGCCATCACAGGAAACGTATTATCTTTACCTATACATAGCTGCAATGAACTACACAACTTAGTTTGAGAAATCTACCCTGTAATATAATATGAAACTCTTCCCTTTACTTTTATATATTACATTTCATACCCGATTCCATTTAAGCCGTAGCATCAGAAATGCTTTACAATAAGATTATACGACATAATAATGGTATTGAAGTCCATTTTGGTATATTTACCCAGACATTTAGGCAGCAATATTCCGTTCCCCATGCAAGATGCAATGGCAGTCTATTCTCCTTAATTAATATACACCAAAATGAACTACCGAGAGAAAAAGAACCGCCGAGAAATAGATCACCGACTATCTGCAATGTAACCTCTTTCCATCCCATATGCATCAGCCTGGGTGATTAGTGATGGTGTCCTGTCCTTGCACCAAATAGGGACCAAACCCCGGCCTATTCTTCAATACAACTCTAAAAAATACGAATGTTTTTTCTAGGATCATTTCGCCCTAATATTATGGGGTCTGGTTGCACTGGGCATTCATGCTTTCGCAGAATAGGCCCGATATGTTCAAATTACGACGAAACCAAGACATCACTGATGCAAGCCGAAACCTCCCGATCTATAATGACACACACCAATTCATTTCGACATGAGTTTTCACTTCAATATCACTGTATATCCCAACCAAATGAGGGGGGTTTGCATCAGTTTTGTATATAAGTCATCAAATAACCGTCGGCATTCAGACCCCCACGATAGGAAATCACACGCCCTGAGATGGAAGCCTCCTCCGTCGGTGGCGCCATCCAAGCATTTTACTCCAACAAATCTAGAGATTTTTCTTCCCCCGCATCTTACCCCAGGTTTTTGCTCATGCAGGTGAGGCAAAAGTTTCCCTGCTAATGCAGCGGAACGAACACAGTCCGAAAGGATAAAATCTCCTTTGTTTCTCGGCTGAATTGATCTCAGGGGGGGACCCCTCACGGCATGATGTAAAATTCTAAAGGATTCGGCCGAGACGATTAATCAAGCATAATTTGGGTATCAATTCGGAAACGCCTCTGTTGGAACCATTTCATCACATGTCAAGTTACATGATACAATCATTGGATGTGGAGTGGTATTCATCCCTGTGGCTTTCCCCATCGCTACAATGCCAGCCCCTTGGCTCCCTTTGTCCACCTGTACAAGGACAGAGCTCTGCGTCGTGAGCGATGCTCATCCCAATTCGTGGTTCCTGCGCCCTGAACGCTGTATAGAGTGGATCGTAGGACCGTACGGAAGTTTTTCTGTTTGGAAGTTAGCATTATTTCTGGGTGGGTGGAAGTTATGAGTGCTCTCCATACCTGAAACTCTGTACTCAGCGTTACAACGCACACCTCATGGGCTCGAATGATGTTCTCGCAGGCCTGCGCTACCGACTCGTTGGGACCCAATTGCGGCATCCTGTCTGCGAATAGGAGAAGGATGAAGCTTCCTTGAAGCAGATATATGCCAAAAAGGTAGGACATGAAGGTAAGTTCTGGATCAATGGTCAAGATGGTCGAGACCGATTGCGACGCAGAAATGGCGTGAGACGCGCACTCGTTGAATCTCTTGGACGTGATCCAATCGTCGCCGTCGTCCAACATAGATATAGCATCCCATTTGCCGTGCAGAAGCACATGCAATACGTGTAGAATGTGGGTGCTATAGGCCTTTGCTAGCCGCATCTTGGAAGGGTCACTTGCGTTGTATGGAGCTGCAGAGGGCGGGTGCTGATAAGAGATGGATGGCCTCGAAGGCATTCCGGCGAGCATGCCCTTTGGGGTATGGATAGGCAAAGGCATGGTGTTGTTATCATTGCTCTCTGGTGAAAGAGCGGCAAGACTGAGCTCGTAGGTGGAAAGGAGCTCCTGGATAACGGCTACAGAGTGCGAGTCGTCGAGACCTGCCAGTCTTGGATGACGGCGTCTGTGGTGGACTTCGATAATGTCGCCCAGTATGGCCATGAGTGGCAAAAAGTATTCGAAAAAGGCAGACCCAGAGGCAGTCGTTGGCGGTCCGATCCTTCGGGCGGGGATTTCGCTAGGTGGGATTGTATCGAGGTTTTCCCAAACAGCTTCAGGCAACGGGGCTAAGAGCAGAATTAGCAAGGCCAGTCAATAAGCTGGAGGCATCATATAGTATACTTACAATAAACTTCGCAATAAGAGTCGGGTATTGTTAGAGCCGAGTTGAAAGACAAGGCTAGATGGCGATCCAGAGCGTAGAGAAGCCAAAAGACTCTTCGACGCTCTTCTCGTAGCTCCAAGTTATATATGCTGCCATCTTGGTCTTTTTTGCACGAGCAAAGGGGGTTTGCGCACGGCGTCACAGGCCCGGCACATTGCTCGTCCTCTCGGTGTAGACCCAGCGAAAAGGCCAGCCGTGTTGCCTTGGACCACCATTTGTAGCAGTCCGACTTGAAGTCAGAGCCCGAGACAGCAATGGACAGAAGGATAAAGGTCAGGACATCGTCAGTCTCGCCAGCTGGTTCGTTATTCACCGTGGTTTTTGGCACGGTTGGAGCATTAGGGAGCCTAGGATGTGGTGTCTCGTTTTCTGCTCGGAGGCCACCTAGAGTAGGAATGCTGTTAGCATGTAGTTATTTTTAGGATAATGGGGTTTGTCTCACCATGAATTCTACGCCACCGATCTGGGTCACGTTCGGATATTAGAGATGTTGCCAAGTCGTACAGATCGTTGACAACCTTGGCCCTTGAGCCCGGGACATGCAGCATCATGACATCGGCAGTCTGTGCTACACACCAAAGGATTGTTGCCAACAACGCTGGTGTGGTATATCTGGGGTTTGTTGGATGTACAATAGACTTTTTACGAAAGACTCTGGTCAAGATGTATGGAGATGCGACACGAAACAAGGAGCTCCCCGGGTCGGTCAAGAAGATGTCGAGCAAATCGCATGCAACAGAGGCGGGAATGATGTTGCGGATGTATGGCAAGATTGGCTCAAGAAACTTGTACCAGCAATCCTCGTTTGGGGCCTTGTGAAAGAAGTCCAACATGAGACCCGCGGCATCATGGCCAGTTGCAGCAGTGCTGAACGACTCTCGGTTTCGTTCATGACTGGGAGTCGATTTAAAGGAGCCTCTGTGCTGGCGCGCACTTCCAGTCTCGATAGGAGGCCGTCCGTTTACTGGCGAGGGGTAGCCAGCGCTTTCATCAGACAGGACGACCTCTGAGTCAGCAAATTGTCCGTCAAATACACTGACTGACAGAGAATTGCCTATGGAGGAACGCTGAGGAGGTGGCGGTTGAAGTCCGACTTGGATAAGAGACGGGACGCTGAGTGGAGGAGCAGTTCGACTTTGAGAGTAAGGCTGACTGATGGAATGCAGCATGTCTTGGCGAGCGTCAGGTACGGTGACCTGATCCCGCTGATCCAAGGTTACACTTTCGGGACCGGCCGACGTTGCATCCACCGGGTCGGCAAAAGGATGCTGTCCAACGGTGCTAGAGCTGATGCTGGCCGATGGAGATGAGCAGGACGCCTGGGAGATGCCATTGCTGTTGCTGTTGCTGTTACTATTGCCATTGCTGCTACGGCCTAGGATTGAATCGTTTCGAATGCTGCCTCGTCGATGTGATTGAGGCCAAGAGTCTCTTCGGGCATTGATGCTGCTGCCGTTGGTGTTGTGGTTGTTGGCCGTGGCTGAGGCTGGTAGTCGACCTCGCTTCTTGACTTCGCGATTGTAACGACAGGTGTATCCGTAGTCTTTGAAAGTAGTGAAAAGGGTAAGATGTTAGATACGTCAAGCTTTGAAAGTGAAACAATGAAGCAGAGATGAATGAAGATGAAGCCCCAATGGGTGGAAACCGGAATGTGGAAATAGAAACAGCTGCTTATTGAGCTTACCTTCACAACGGCGACAAGGACTGCACGCGGGCACAAATCTCAGTCAGATATCAACGATGAGGAGCTCCAGCCACAACATCAGACTTACCATTCTCCATCGCATCGCGTCCTCGAGGCACTGCACTTATCACAAGCCCTACGGGTCCGTTTCCGTGGGCGGGCGTGCTCCGTGTCTGGCGTTTCGCTGCGGTGCATCAATGACGCGACGAGAGGCTCAGGGCGATCCCGTTCTTGACCGTCGGCTTCGGCTGCCATATTTTCGTTCGTGCGGAATCCACCTTTGGCTTGCCCTTCTGCCCGTAAAAGATGGAGACTTGCTGAAATATCCGGGCACGATTCAAGGAGAGAGAGACGAGGCTCAGGGGGTAAACGTAACGGGGACCCGACGGATTGGCGACTGGTTATTATGCGGGGACCCAGCATCAGCTCCGGCCTGGGACTTGGACGGCCGTGCCTTTTATGAAACACGAACAAGAGAGCAAAATGCCCGTTCCGCAAATCATCCAGTACAGTACAAGTATCGTTCGCAACTTGGTGCCCGTCCCAGAATGCGGGGAGAAAGTCGATGCTAAATGGCATGAGGCTTGGCCATTTTGCCCCAATTGGTTTCGCGCAGACTCTTGCTAGCAAGCTTCTAGCACAAGCTGCCAGGGCTTTTGCCTCATGCCGGCACCGTCATTTTTTTTTTCTCCTCTGCGGCCGGGGATCCAGAAGAATAGCCGTGTTTCCCCAGGTTTCCATAGTTGGAGGTTGTGGAGAGGGTGGAACCGCGCGATGCTACTGTGAACGGCCAATTTGGGGGCATAATTCGGCCAATCGTGTCAGCTCGTCTGTTCCGTCGGAAGAATTATCCAACCGGAGTGCGGCCTTTTGTCTCCTCTTCTGTGGTTGTGTTATTCACATGACGCCGATCCTGACAACCATCACCGTATGGACATGGAAGACCTAGTTGAATAGCACTAGCACCAGAGTCGCGAAGTACGGGATGCTAATGCACCTGTGGAGCATCGGGGAACAACTGAACAAGGCCAGGCAGACATTCTAAGAGGAGATGAGATGGAGATGGAGGCGGAGGCGGAGATGAACTTGCAATTGCCGTGTCAGTCGATACCCAACAATCGACCCATGCAATTGGAAACGTAAATTAGGCCGAATTGCATGAGGCAAAGGCTACTGTACCACTATATTGAAACCACTTTAACCAGATGTCAAGTTAGATAAAAGTAGGTAAAGTTCTTTGATTGCTTCTAGAGCAATCTGATAAATAGACACGAGTTGAAAGTAGGTACATAACTGCATGTACGTGCTCTTACATGCACGTACACATGTAATAACAACTGAAACTTCAACAACAGCAAAAGGCCACTCCGGTCCCGAAACAAATATAACGATAACGCCGCAATACAATGCAAGCCAGATTTCCCCCTCTATGGCGTCAATCCTTCAAATCCACGCGCCGTCTACCTTGTACACGCTTCCGCTAACAAACGTGCTCTCCGGACCCAACAGGAAAGCAATGACATTTGCCGTCTCCTCAGCTGTACCCTGTCGCTGAAAGGCCGTGGGATCATCAAACGCGGCGTCCTTTGGTCGACCTGAAAAGTCCCAGTTCTTTTGCATGAGGGGCGTATATATGGCGCCTGGAGCTACGCTGTTGACGCGAATCTCGCGCTCTCCGTTCTCGAGGGCGGCTGCTCGTGTCAAACCGACGATGCCGTGCTTGCTTGCGTCATATGCACCATGTCTAGCAAAGCCTAATAACACGCAGTCAGCATTGAAAGGCATTCAAAACTTCACATGAAAAGGGCAAAATTACCCTTGAGACCGTGAATCGAGGAAACGTTGACAATGGATCCGCGATCGTTCATATTCCTGAGCTCAGCCCTCATGCAGTACATGGTGCCAGTCAGGTTCACGCCAATAATCCTATCCCACTCGTCATCGTCGAGCTCTGAAACTGGAGACACGCCGTGGTATTTTCCAATCACTCCTGCTACGTTGGCCGCGCCGTCCAGTCGGCCATGCTCCTTGACAATCGACTCGATCCAGGCATCGACCTCCTTTCGCTTGGAAACGTCCACCTTTGTGATCATGTGAGGCACTTGCAGCGAGGTGAAGTAGACTTCGGCAGCCTTCATTGCTTCAGGATCTACATCGGCGATGCATACGACCGCTCCTCGTCTTGACAAAACTTGGGCAGTCGCCAAACCAATCCCGCTGGCGCCGCCTGTGATGGCAAAGACTTTGCCGCTCAAGGTTAACGGTCCAGCTGGTACAGTAGGTGGTGGCAGCGGCGTTGCCACAACCTGCGGCGCCTTCTGAACCATCTGAGGTTTTTGAGAAGTCTTTGCGAAGCCGTTTCGAAGGCCCGAGGACTGTGACGAGGATCGAGGGGTTGACTTTGAGTTGCCCATTTGGTCCAACGGCAGTGACAACGGGTTAGAGGAGGAGGAGAGATTGGTGATTATTGGAGATGATGGAGCTACGAGTCTACAGCTGTTGCGGCTGATGGCGATATATAAAGGTCGAGATAAGGCGGGCTGAGAGATCCATTTCCGCTAATTAGGAGAACATGGAGCTGAGATTGGGTGGAAAGCCCCGAGGCTGTCCATTGAGCAACGGAAGGGATAGGATAACGGAAACGCCTGGCGGGTAATAATAATCCGCAGCAATGGAATTCGACGGTGATGGCCATCATCTGAGTCTCGAAGCGCCTCTGATTGGTATCTGGAGCTTCCGTCGGGGCCATGATTTGCGGCTGGAAAATACCCGACGGCATTTATGGTGCGCCATGGTTGATTTGGTGGCTAGGTCGTCTTTTTGGTAGGGGACGAGTAAGATTGAATTGTTCGGGAATAAAACGAAATTTTGCTGACGAAGATGAAAGCTGTCAAACTATTGGATCTGGGGTAGACGTGGTTGTGCCGCTTTGACGATTCTCATTGGCTTGTTCGGCATTTTCACCTGATGATTGAATATGAGTATCACGAGAAACAGTTATTATGAAATTTCGCTTCAGAGGTGATTACACGATTGAAGAAGGAAATAACGACTACTAATGTTGTACAAAGGCGTTAATACTTTAACCTATCCGTAAATTCGATCAGTTGCAGTACCAATCGGCACTTTCGTTGAACTTACTAGCTGTTTCTATAACCATGCAGTCTGTGACAGTTGGCCGCCGGTACATTGACAACAAGATCACCACCAAGAAACAACACAAAATGGTTAGAGAATGAGAGAATAAAACTATTCATCTAAGCATTGTGAGTGCCAGTTTGTTCATTACTCAATCTCAAATACATTGGTAGTTTCCCTCATGTTTGAATGAAGCTGAACTTTGCTGGGTTCAGAAACTCTACCCCTTTCTAATGTACTTTACGATGCCCCTTCTCAATAAATTGAATATTACTTTAACGAGTCCAGTTAATACAGCTGTGGTTAAATAAAGTAAACTCAGTTTATTCTACTAGCCCCATCAAGATAGCCAATGGCGGTCTATTCACATTCCGGCTTCTACCACCCGATGAGAATCTCCTTCACAGCATTTTTAACTCCCCCCAAGGCCTTGTATCTACATGCAATTTTCATAACATAATCCCCCAGAAATCACATCATCACATCCATTTTCTCACAGCTAGAGCCACAGACGCTCCCCCAACGGCCAACAAGACGGCCCATCTTGTCAATCCCCGCTGAACCTGCCTCTTCGCCAACTCATCAATCGCTTTACTGTCATTAATATTAGGAAAGGGTACGTCCTTGGGAACTGGCAAGTCCAGCGCTTTGCACAATGGTTCCCATCCATCCTTGACATCTATAAAGACAAGCTTTTCGGGTGGCACAATCTCTTTCAGCCACTCGACATGTCGGTTGTAAGACTTCCTTGTGGGTGGCTCGGTCTCTCCATAGCGAAACAGCCATACAGGGCGCATTGAATCGATGAATTGAACAAAGTAGCGCATTGTAGGAAGAGGAAACAAGACGAAACGGAGGAACCACATCGTCGCGGCATTGGAAACTGCCTCCATGCTCTTCTCCCAAGAGTCAACATCGCGCTGTGTGCAAATTACCAATGCCTCTGGATACAGTTTCATGAGCTCCGGAACGAGCACGAGGCATGGGTTGTCGGTCATGGCGACGAAGCCATCGGTTTGACTCCTGATGAGCTCCAGATTCGTCTTTTCGGTGGCTTTGTCTTGGGCCGGCCAATGTGAAAACAGTTCAAGCCAGGTCTTAACACCTCGCTCTGGACCCAGTGTGACTTGGGTGCCGCCGTGATATACCGGGCCGTCGAGGAGGATTTCTAAGGCCCGACTGAAGGAGGCGGTTCCGGTTCGGGGCATGCCGGCGCCGATGACACGGAGCTTGGCGCCTTTGCGGGGAACGGATGCGTGTTGGCCCATTTTGGTAGGTCATGAAATATCGAGCCGGAGATGGGCTTGAGATGTGGTATTCGAGGGCTTGATGGGTGAGGAGCAAAGGGGAATTTATAGAGACACGTCATGGTAAATGAGATTTGCTATTTATTCGTGCATGAGGCATTAGCGCTCCGTTATGCCCAATGGAGGTATAGAACTTGGATCAGACTGAGCATTTGGCGTGTGAAGGATGCGCTAAGAGTTGGTGATCCTTCTGTGAAGCGAGACTAGAGCTGGGCATTGCATAAATGGGTGGAACTTTTAGACGCATGCAAAAGCAGATAAAAGTTGTACTATAATGAAGAATTAAGATTATAGAGCTTCTTATGTGCCGGAGTTTGTCTCATGACAATGCATTTATGTAAGAGCTCTACCTCGCTTTAGTGGCTGGTCTTAATCGTGTAATTTGGCAGATGGTGGTTGAGAATCGCTCATTGATTCACTTCAGCCAAATGCGGTAGTCTATAACCGAAAATAGATAGGCTAGTGCGATGCATTATTCGGCGCTGATGACATGGTGCTGGTTGAGCTTGATGAGGTTGAGCTTGCTTGTGGCACACTACGCAGTAGTTCAATCAAGAGCTGTGGTCAACTAATAACAAGTAGATGGAATAGATAGATCTATGTGACCTCTAATACAATAAAAACCTAATGAAATTCTTATTGTTATTCATATACTATTGCATTGTTTTCATCTCACTTCGGATCTAGTGATACCCTGTGATCCCCTCTCATACAATTACACTCTGTGAGCATAGCCAGCAACCACCATCCAATACAATCGCATTGACAGAGTATATCATCTTCAAACCATCCAAATCTTTATTAACGAAGATAATCTTATAAAAAAAATTATCAGATTGACAACACACCTCCCGCATGCCATCAGCCCAAGATCTCCCATCCATCACACCACCAACACGCCAAAAATAACCAACCTCTCCCCTATACCGCCAACATCCGCCACAATCACCCATTTGCTTAAAATCCCCATAGTTTCTCCTCAAATTACTTAATTGCCAATGCCAATCCAATATCGCTGTCAAATGCGGGACACGCATCTTCTCTTTCGCAGCCCGCGCGTCATGCCCGCATCATACCGCCACCGCATTGAAGTCATCGATCATCCAGGCACTTACTCACGATAAAAAGCCCCTCTTGCACACTGTCACAGCTCCTGCACACCCTCTTGTTCTTGTCCTAAACACCAAAAGATTCCAATCTCATCAATCCAATAAACACAACCCCGAATCAAGCTCTTAACAATGTCTGCAAGATCCATCGTCGCCTTCCGCACCGTCCTCCGTCCGGCGTTTGCCTCCCGCTCCGTGATTGCCCCATTTAGCACTACCGCTCCGGTTCGGGCCACCGCCTTCGGCTCAGGCAAAGATGACCTCGGCGGTCCCGGAGGCCAACAGCCGCCACCTCGAAATCCAGGCGGACCTGAAGCTCTCAAGCGTAATTGGTACGTCCCTGCGTATTTCCCCCTGATATACAATGAGAATGTCAACTAATGGGGTATCACCCTAGGATGGTCATTGGAGGTGGTGCCCTCGCCGTTCTCATAGGCTACAACTGGATTGTCAAGAATCCCGATGAGGCAAGACAGCAGCGTGACAAGACTATGGGCGAAATGAGTGGGAGGACAAAGACTGAGTTGGGAAGCTTTCGACATGACTGATAGGGAAGTGTGTCTGCTGTGCCCGGGGTTGCCACCCAAATGAAAGATAATCGACATCAAAACAAAGTCGGAATGACAAGCAATAGTCACCAAAAACAAAACCTTCATTCATTTGGTTTGTAAGAGTAGTGGAGAGGATGGATCAAAGTGTATATGGCTATCGCATTAATGCATCAACACAAATAAATAAATACGCATTCCAAGTTCTAGTAAGCCTAGTCTTCTAAAGCAGTCTATATTCTTGCACTCTGATCTTCTTGGGTATCTCATATCCCACCTCTCTCACAAGCATACAGGTCTATCCTCACTCCGTCTTCACCGCTGTCTCCGTCTCCGTTCTCACAGCCTCCTCGTTCTTCTTCCCTTTACTCTTTTGAAGCAAATAATCACCCCCTTTCACCGCACTATAAAATCCTCTCAATCCCGCCAATGGCCAAAGATCCCAGAATCCGGCCTTGCACCTCGCCTTCCACGTCGCATTCCTCGCCCTCTCCTCACCTTCCACATCGACCTTTACCTTGTCGTACACACTCGGCAGATACTCGGCCTTGTACTTTTTCCTCAGTGCATCATACGACGTCCTGTCGTAATGCGCCCAAAACTCCTCTTCTGTATAATATGCGTGAGCATACAGCCACTTCTTTCCATTCAATTCCTGCACTTTACGTTCCAGCGCGCGGTTCTTTTCGATGACTTCTCGGCGGGTACCCTTGACGCCGCCCCAGACACCGAAATTCATCAAGTCAGGGACATCAGAGTTCGCGAATTCCGAGTGCAGACCGTGTCCTGAATCCGGATCATCACGACGGATGCGCAATGGGCAGATCCAGAGCGGGTAGATGTGCAGCTCCTTGTCCAACCAGGCTTGGAATTCAACAACCTTGTCATACGGAACGCCGACGTCTTGAACCATGTAGTAATCGGCGAGACCACTCTTGTGGACGGCGCGGTACATCTCGCGAGCGTGCATAAAGGGATCCAGGATGTACCTAGTGATCCTGTTGAACGGCGTGATGAAGTATTGGTAGGCATACACGGCAGTCCAGAATCCACCACGGTCGTATCGGAAGAGGTAGTCCTCGAGGGGGATATAATCCGTCACTGTCGTTTGTTTCTCTTCTCCTCCCTTTGCTGCCGTCTTTTTGAGCTCCTTGACAACATCCTTGGCACGGGTATAGAACCATGGATCGCTTCGGCCTAGAAATCCGACTGACTTTATCCCCTGTGGCAACTCGTCCGCCAACCTCCCCGTGCAGACAATTGTCGTGTCCATAGAAAAAACAATAGCATCCACATAGTCATTCTCATCCACCGCACATGCCCCCTTGACCTTCTCCAACATGTCCGCCGCTCCTGATGCCAGTGAATACTCGAGCTTCACATACTTCTTCGCCTCCTTCAGTTGCACCTCCAGCAGCGTCACCACTCCCAGCGTCCCAAACGCCGAGGCCGCGCCCCAAAACAAATCCTGACGCTCCGTCTTGGACGCTCGCGCCACTTCGCCGTCCGGCAGCACAATCTCGATCCAGTTGATATTCGCGTCAAACGCGCCGTAACGGAATGAGCTGCTCTCTCCCGAAGTCCCCGAGAAGCCGCCTCCGACTGTGATTCCCGGGAGTTCCATCACGACCGGCGCGACTAGGCCATGACGCAGCGTCTCGCTGACGAGAAGATCCATTGGCACGTTCGGCTCTACAATGGCCGTCTTGGCGGCGGCATTAACGGAGAGCACATGGTTGAGCTGGCTGGTGTCGATTGTGTTGTCTGAGCGGCGATGGGAGCGACGCGTGCTGTTTGTGGCGCCATGGTAGATGCGAAAGGGCTTTTGCTGCTGATGGAAGTGCTTGACGCGGGATGATATGGATGCGATGACTTTATCGTGAGCTTCCATGGTGGTTATATGAGCGATTTTATGGTGGTTTACACATGTATACAAAAGAAACGCTGGGGAAAATGAAACCAAACTCTGGCAAAGGGAATTAAGTCGCTGTTGAAGATGTTTGTGTGAGATTGAAGCGGTTGGCGTCACATTGGACACAGTGGTTGACATTTGAAATTGCGGATTACGTTAGTACGTGACACAGCCACATTGAATGGTCCGAGTCTCAAGGAAACCCTCCAGAGAAGAAGGCAGTAGTTTTGCAATTGAGGATGCAGCGATTAACTAAAATGGAGAATGCTATGATTACAATAATATCAATATTAAGAGATTTGATATGCGCCGCAAATATTGGGCTGTGAATGTTGACTGTTGACTTGTGCATGTGTGCTGATACTCACCCACTTCCAGCGGCTCCTCGCACTTACACGGTCCTTAGTGTAATCCAGTTCCAAAACAGGTGCATGTGTACCTTTAAGACGAGACGAGTAAGTTAGAATCGGGCAACCCATGATTCTAATTGTAGCATCACGTCTATTCATCTCCTCCTCCATCCAAGCCAATCGCAACTGCTTCTCATGCATGTGTGGATGCGCGGCTATTGTATCCCTGCGCCTCTCAGCGCTTAAATATGGGAAAGACGATATACCTGCGTATATGTATTAGCCGACATCTATCTTCTGGCTTCATCCAGAGGCTCTATACATAATCCCTCAACAACTGATAAAGCCATGAATAGTGTCGACTCTTATAAAATCGGGTGGATTGCTGCTCTTCCCATCGACCGTGCCGCAGCCATAGCTGTGCTTCATGAGCGTTATGAGGCGCCCGAAGAATTTGAGCAACACCCGTTCGACACAAACTCATACATTTGGGGCCGAATAGACACGCATTACGTCGTCATAGCTTCACTTCCTGCTGGTGTGCCCGGAACTTGTTCTGCAGCAGTTACAGTGGCAAAATTCCTCTCATCTTTACCTCATATAAAGATTGGCCTATTGGTGGGCATCGGGGCGGGTGTCGCTCGACCTGATCAAGGTCAGGATATCCGCCTCGGCGATGTCGTTGTCAGCCAGCCTCAAGGACGAACGGGAGGCGTCATCCAATATGACCTTGGAAAGGCCAAAACAGGACAAGTATGGGAACCCAAAGGCATTTTGAACACGCCTCCTTTGGTCCTCCTTCAAGCGGTGGCGGCTCTACAGGCAGAGCATGAGGTCAGCTCACCAAGGATCCCAACAACTCTCAAAGAGATGTACATAAACAATGCACAGTTGTGGGCGATCACTCCTCTAGTACACCGGCCCTCAACTCAAGGCTCAAAGTATATTCACCAAGGATTTGAGAATGATCGGCTCTTCAAAGCAACATTTGAACATGTTGAGGGTGATACATGCGCCAATTGCGATCCAGCCTATGAGATTAAGCGTGAAGCACGCGGTGCCGAAGATCCATGGGTTCATTACGGCATAATCGCTTCTGGAGACACTATAATTGAGGACGCTGCCACTCGAGACAAGATTCTAAGCGACGTCGGAGAAGGCATTCTTTGCTTTGATACGGTAGCGGCCGGCGTAATGCATAGCTTCCCTTGTCTCGTCATCAAGGGGATAAGCGACTACGCCGACTCTCACAGGAATGATCAATGGCAAAGATATGCCGCTGCAACAGCAGCCGCGTATGCAAAGGAGCTTCTTGGCTGGATTCCTGGAGGACAGCACCCGAAAATGCGATCAATCGATGAAATTTCTCTGCGTTAGTTTTCTCATAATCGGGTACTTACTTGATGGCATCCAAGAGCTCACTTGCTTATGTAGCAGATCATGTCCCTCCCGAGCCGAACAGGCATGTATCTCGTCTTTTTGAGGATCAGAAATCTGGCGATCAGAGTTTAGAAATGGTAGATTAGGTACCTCAACACTCGATGAACTTTTGGTCGTCAAGTTTGGAATAATGAGTCCTCACAGTCAGAAGGGTAGACCTGATTCATAGGCGGATCTTTATTTTTTCCTTTCCCAACTTGCTACATTACTTAGGCTACAGCTCGGAAGTGGTTCTTCGCTCGCGATCAGACTATATAGACATTAAGGGATATTGCTTGTAGGCATCTTACATTCCGCTTAGTTCCCACATAGGCACTTAGCGGATGCGATCAATACCAACAGGAAATTCAGAGTCACAGATTGCGCTACAGTGAAGTTTCCTGGGTTGCTTTAGATTCCCATACCTAGCCTGCGGGGGAAAGAGCTGAGAGAAGTATACAAAATATCATGGCAGGTAGATTAGCCGGGATGAATAACCAATTCATGCATCAATTCATAATTATCCAAGTCAAAACTATCCAAGTCAAAAACTATTCACCGATCAACCATAAACCTAAACCATCAATGATCAATCGTAACGTCAAATCTCAGTATCATCTCCCTCAAAGTTCAATAGCGTCACATGGCCCGACTCAAACCCCAGTGCAACCTTTCTTCCATGAATGGAAGCCATATATAGAGCCTTGCCCCACGCAAGGGGGCGATATCGGTCTGGAAACTTGACCAAGCTTTTGCCCTTCCAGTGAATGCCACTTCCATCCTTTTTTAATGTGCACGAGGCTGATTTCGGGCTCGTTGCAGGTGGCGTTCTAACGTAGTCATCGTTGAAATGACATCTACCTTTCCAGAAGCTCTGTTTTTGATCTTTAGGAGGCTTGATATCAAAGGCCTCTCTAATGTAATAGGGGCCAAGGTCTGTAAAAATGTATTGTGGGTCGTCCGGGTTCCATGTTAGAGACTGAAACCTCAAATTCACGTCGATACTTCTTTCGCATTCTTTGGATTCTATCTTCCAAAGGCTCAAATGGTCATATCCAGACCCAATAATGAACTCGGCGTCCTGCGAGAAAGAAATGCTCTGAAAAGCAATATGTCTCCCACTCCACTCATCTTCGAGTTGTTGGAGGTTATTTAGCGAACCATCTGGACTTAGATTCCAGATTTTAACAGTATCCGCGGAGCAAGCTAGCTGTGTCCCATCCGGTGAAAATGCCATGCATGTCGGTACCGTTTCCTTCTCTGCGATCTCGATTCGACGGGTCGGTGGCGTTTCCACTATTTTGTCTGTATTCGAGGATCCATGTAAATCCCAAATTATAATGCATTTAGTTTTGTCGTCTGACGCTGAAACTAAACGTTTCCCATCCGGAGAGAATACGGCACACGATACCACTCTTTCATGTCCGATAAGCCTTTGTCTCGGAGACCAAGTTGCTGCATCCCAAATAGTCACTTTGCCATCGGTAGAACAAGTGGCTAGACTCTCATCATCCGGCGAGATCAAAAGGAATACGTCATCACCATCGCCGTTGCTCTCGCTCTCGAACGAAACTTGGTAATTTCCTGTTACTCCATCCCAAATACATATCTTTCCATTGCAATCGGCAGTAGCAAAGAATTTTCCATTATGAGAAAATTTTACGCAGCAAATGGCATGTGTATGTCCATTTGTCTGAATAATACGTTTATTCGCTTCGTCTTCGAAAGCGGACGCATCCCAAATTCGGATAGTGCTCCAAAGCTCACGCTTGCCGTTTCGCTTGCCGTGTTTCTTGCCGTTGATATTGTGGAAGAGTGCCGCCAGGCTGAAATCTTTCGGAGAAAATACCATTGATTGGAAGGACTCCATACTTTCTGTATTGTCATATTGCATCAGTTCGAAGCCAAGGGGATCGAAGTGCCCCTTCTCGAGATCCCAAATACTGATAATCTTATAGGGCCACTTTCCATCTGCTGCTGCCAGTCTCTTCGCATCAAACGAGAAAGAGAGCTGTGAAACGCTGCACGTGAGATCGTTAGAGGTGTGCAATAGCTTTCCTGAATTTATGTCCCATATTTTTATCGCGTAGCTGTCATCAGTTCCCTCACCAGGTTTCCCTTTTTCCAATCCAGCTGCTAACCACTGACGTGCCGGTGAGAATGCCAAGCTACAGATATCCCACGTATCATCGTGAAGCTTATGCAGAACACGTTTCTCTGTCTTCCATGCCCAGATCTCTAGGCCTTTTTTGGACGCGATTGCAATTTTATCATCTCCCAGTAATTTTATAGCCCGAATCGGGTGCTGATCTTCAGGAAGGGGATATAGGTGCTCTTCGAAAGACGAAAAATCCTAAATGAAGATGTTGTCGTACGCCATGGCGACTAACTGCTTGCCATCTGGAGAAAATGTAAGATCTTTAAATTCGAAGGGATATCTTTTCTCTCGTTTTCCCTCAATGCTGGCGCGTGTGGAAAGGTTATAACCATCTATAGCACAACCATACGTTCTCGCTAACTCGCCCGAGGCTGAGAAGGTGATGTTGTCCATAGGTGTCCTAGATAGAGCAGGCGTCTTAAGTATTCCAATGCAAGTACCAGTATATGCATCCCATATACATATGCCAGCATTCTTCTCCCCAAACAAAGACGAGGGCGAAGCGAGAAAGCGGCCATCTGGGGAGTAGGCGAAGCAGCAAACCTCAGTGGGAAACCGGATGTTCAGTACCATGTCGTTGACATTGTATTCCGTCGGCGGGACATTCAACAGCTGCGGAAATTCTTCATTGAGTAGCTGTAGTCTGAATCCATTGCCAGGGTAGAATAGAAGAGAATCCTTTGGCCTGACTGTGGATTCATCGTTTCGGGAATACATTGGGTAGTCCGAGCTCACGTTGTCGTGGAAAAGATGGAATCGCACAGCGTCTAGTACCTTGACGATAATATCATGAAACCTGGTTTTTTGATTGATAAAACTCTAAAATATTTTTGTTAGAAGACTTTTATCAAGGACACTCCCCTTTCCCCCAAAAGGCAATGAGAGAAGGGGGGATGAGTATAGCTGAAGGAGACTGAGGGCTATAACTCACTGTAAGGTAATCCCGAAGCCTTAGGAGATGCCTATTTGCTCGTGAAAATGGGTGTTTAGTCTTGCTCATCGCACTGAGCCACAGAGTGAAGCCGCGGTTCAAAAAGTCCATCAGTGCGACATCAAGGCCTATATTAATGTCGTTGGACACAAATTTCGACGACAATAGATGCTTGACCCAGTGTGAAGAATCGCAATAAGATATGTTTTTAGAAGCGTTGGTTTCAGAGTCCCTTGATACAAGCGTCTTCAAGCATTGAAGTGCAATTTCAGCGTGTCTCTGCTGTGTCACCTGGTCGTTATGATCATAACGCTTGAGTAGAAACTCTTTGGATAACCGGTGATTAAAATAAACAATATCCTCTCGAACTTCCAAAAAGAAGATGAATCGTTTCTTGATCAACTGTTTTAAGTTGACGCCCGCTGGCAACGGGGCAAGACATCGGAGCTCTGAGATCGAAAGCGGCTGGTAAGCGGCTATCATTGTTGTAATAATTTTCTCGAGATATGGTTCTTCTTTTGCTGTAAGCTTCAGCTGTTCATATCCCCGAGTGTATAAGTCTTCGATCTGTTCTCCAAATGTATCCAGTAAATTTTCGACCCGTGCTTCAAGTGTATCCCCAAATCCCAAGGCAATATCAGGATCTTTCTCCAAAATGTTGCACGCAAGCTTGATCCATAGAAGATTTTCTTTCGATTTCTTCAGCAAAGCAGTTTCAACTTTTTGGCGAAAGGAATCCTGGATGCTATTTCTTCTGAAAAATGCATCGAGTTGAATGGAAATAAGGTTCATCGCAGGCTTTTCCAATTCGATTTCCATTTCCTTTTCCAATTCCTTTTCATCATTCAAATTCAGTTCATAAGACTTGAAGGTGTGGGGAACCAAGTCCTTGTCGAATGATCTGCAGGAAATAATCCAATTAATTTCTTCTAACAGTTCGATAGTGTTAAACATCAACTCTAATAGATTTTCGAGTTTTGGAGCCGTTTCATCGTCGTCGGGATTGAAGCAATCGTCTAAGCCGTCAATAACGATATATATTGAACGAAACTTTTTCTTAATTTCGCAACATAATGTACCTATCATCATGTCGGGTGTTGGTTCAGCTAACCGCTTGAGCTGCGAAACTACCGATGAGATACAATCTTCAATTGTATTTCCATGATTGAAAAAGTAGGTAATCACTCCAGTACCCTTATCATTGCCTTGTTCGAGCGGTATTCTCATCATTCGTCTGGCGAACTGTAGCATCAAGTTTGTCTTGCCACATCCTGGCTCGCCGGTTACCAACAGCAGACGGTCCTTTTCTTCAGAATGGCTGTGGGACGTTATTCGCTGAATCTTAGGGTATATGGTTTCGAGATCCTCCATTTCGAGTATGTTCCAGTAGCCATTCGGTAATTTGGGTAGGTGACCTTGAATCCCGATTACGTTTGTAAACACAAAGATGCTTGAACTCAACTCTTTGAGGTCATTCGGAGAAAGGTCTTTGAAAATAGATGATTCAGGCTTCTCATAGCCCAGCAGTCTAAACAGATATCCACAATCCCTTAGTATTGGAAAATGACAATGGGACACCTAATGATGTTCTCGTGTCAGCCTTTGCTAGATCCATCCTCGTATGTTTGGTAAGCTGTCACTCACAGGATCATATGCTATTCTGGTTTCGTGCCCCGGCTTTCGAGCATCTCTTTGATTCGACCACCGTGAAGCAAAGATTCGAACTTCTGAGCCAAATCGTACCATGCGTTACCAATATCCTTTGTGGGGACATTGGAGCTAGTAAAGAAGTATCCCGCTATCGCATTTTCTAGGGAATTGAGAGCTATTGCACACTCAAGAAAGCTGCTATCTCCATCTTCATGACCTGAGAAGTGATAGAAGAGGTATTGACGGAAATTTTCTGAAAGAAAAGGAACGAAGAAGATAAAGTCTTCCCTTTCCTTATCCGCAGCAAGATATGGGGGCAAAGGGTCGTCGTTGCCCATGATTTACAACAAATTTGTAAGTCAAATAAAATTTTCTCGATGGGTAAAGTTGTCCTGGCTAAACAAGCGGTGATCTAACGCCTTTTTATATACCACTCACCTCGCTGAAGCTCAGTTCGATGGCCAAAGTCATCAGACAGAGGTAAAATTGCAAATTCCTGAGACAGCCAATCAAGATTCCCATCGTACATTACAATCTCAATACTCTACAAAGAGTCCATCTGTACGATGAAGCCTCATCTTGCTGATTGGCGAGGTCATCATGTTTGGACAAAGAAGACTGTTGTCGGCTGATTAGCAGAGTTCCACTGTCGAAATTGCGTCTGCTTTGTTTGAGTGAATTGGCCCCCTTGATGGTTTCCGATGACCTAGTTCAGAACAACGAGACTTGTCAGTTGGCTGATTTGTTTGATTGGAACAAGCATGTCAGTCAATCGAAATTATCAAACTTGGATAAAGAGAATCTGATCAGCCGCGCTGATCCATGTCCTCTGTTACATACCAGCTGGCGGGCTTGCACAAAGCCGTCTTGTCAAAAAGACTCCACTGCAATTGGTCGCCATCATTTTGTTGGATCGCAGCTACCTTTGTTTCAAACAAACAAATTCTTGCCAAAAATATTTGTAACACATTAAATGGGAGGTGAGTTTGGCGCTTCTTTGAACCCTTAGTAGATGAATCTTCGAAGCCAAGTAGCCTAATCCTGCTCAGATTCCACAGGATGAGAATCGTGACTACAACATGTATTTCCATATTGAAACAGCCGTACAGATTCTATTGGCCTCCGTTCCAAGTCAGGAAGTTTTTGCAACAATTGGCCTCAAGTGGCAATATTGTCCAAAGAGGGTCACTCTTCGGCAGACGAGGAAGTAATCACAAAGAAAACGATTTGCTTTTGGGCTAGTTGGTTATGTTTCCCGCTCCTCTTACTAGAAAGGTGCTCCATATGTTTTTCTATCGTGTTTGAAAGTTCTTTTTGGACAAAACCCCCCGGCTTGCAATGGTCGCGAATCTCAGCATCATGATAGCGTGGATGATCAAGTTCTTGATCTTGACCTAGGCGCTATTTTACAGTCGTGAGAGCCGTCTGTGATAATAGACCACGGCAATCACGTTGTCCAGTTCAGTTCAGTGGAAGCGAGAGAACTTGTGATACAGATGTAGTGTTCGATACTTGAGAACGTACACATTCCCATACGACGAGAGAGAAATTCGAAACTCGGCATTTTTACATTAGATCAATGCATATTTTTCTAAAAATCTCCATTCATTTACGCCTGAATTAATACAAGCATACAAACTTCCCTCAACAAGTCTGGCAAATATCTCGGCTATGGCCAATTTGATCATGCACTCTACACTGTCTCAGGAACCTCAGCCTTATGTATTAAAACTTCAAGCAGGATAATATAATGGTGATATGCCATCAATAATATGTGTAGGCACTGCGCAGATGCGCCTCATCAAGGCCACGTAGCCCAATAATGAACAATCATCGATGATATGCAATCCCTGCCATATAAGACTTCAGCGGCAGCTTGAGCGGCGTCAAAGTACCAGATCAAGGCACATTTATTTCACCCCAACAGTTACTATATTTCAATATTTTGTATCTTCTAAGGATTAGTCGCCTACTTTCCCGAGTTTAGCCATGCATACTGCTCATACAGCCAACTCTTCAATATCAGGCCATGTCTCTTGCAATAAGCAAATGACAAGCGTCTGGGCAAGTAGATTCTCTGTACGAGGATGCCGTGATGAGTTGATTCCCAAGGCTCGTAATCTTATGGTTAAAGAGTTGAGAGGAATATACAGAATATCGTGATAGATGGATCGACTGGAAGAAGTAATAAAATTATTCATCAATTCACAGCTAACAAAGACTCAAAGTCAAGAAATTATCCATCCATCAGCCGTAAACATTGAACAGCAATCTCAATGTCATATATCTATGTCGTCATCTCCCCTCAAAGTTCAACAACATCACATGGCCTGATTTATATCCCATTGCAATCCTTTTCTTGCGAATCCAAAGCATCCATATACCGTGCCAGTGAGACGGGAAATAACTGGATGGAAACTTGGCCAATGGCTTACCCTTGCAACAAATCTCAAGTTCCCTCCAATTTAATGTACACGATTCTGATTGCCGACCCGATGACGTTTTCACCATATCCGTCCAGTAGCCATCATTATATCGCATCGGTTTCGATGTTTCAGCCTTCGTATCAAACACATAGCCGATGAAAAAGCGTCCAAGTTCTGTAAAAATATATCCCGGATCCCTTGCATCCCATCTTAGAGACTGAAATATCATCGGCACATGTCTAATCAATATTAGGAGTTTTTTAGATTCTATCCTCCAGATACTCAAATGCCCATCTCCAGACGCAATAATGAAATTGGCGTCCTGTGAGAAGAAGATACGCTCAGAAAAGAAGGGGCGCTCATTAAAAGCATCATATGCAGAGTGCAGTTGTTGAGACGCATCTAGTGAACCATCTGGCTTCACGTTCCAGATTTGAATGGCGGCACCACCTCTCACGCTGCAAGCTAATTGTGTTCCGTCTGGTGAAAATGCCATGCATGCTCGTATAATACCTTTCCTGTCGAATGCGTTCGAGCGCTCGAACTCGGCCTTAATCTGATGTGCCGGTTTCGTTTCTGCGATATCATACTCGTTTAATAGATCCCAAATTCCAATGGTTCCGTCGTGTGACGCTGACGCCATGTGCCTCCTATCTGGAGAGAATTCGACGCATAATATCTTGTCTTGATGGCCGATAAGTTTTCGTCTCAGAAGCCAATTTCCTGTATTCCAAATGGCCATCACACCATCGGTAGAAGAAGTGACTAGGCTCTGGTCGTCCGGCGAGATCGAGTGTAATTCACAGCCCTTGCTCTCAATCGAAATCTTACAATCTCCTGTTTTCCCATCCCAAATACATATATTTCCATCGCGATCTGCAGTAGCAAAAAACTCTCCGTTATGTGAGAACCTTAAGCATTGAATAGCACAGGTATGCCTGTTTATTTGAGTAACAGAGCCTTTCACTTCGTGCCGAAAGGCGCAAGTATCCCAAATCCGGATCAGGCCGCCGGTCAATACTGACGCCAGACTGAGATCCTTTGGCGAAAATACTACTGATTCAACGTGTTTCGAGTCTTCGAAGTACTCAATTCTTCTCATATTTAATCCCTGAGGATCCGGGCCCATATTCTCAAAGTCCCAGATTTCGATAGAATCCTTGTACCCTGATGCCAGCTTCGTCTCATCAAATGAGAAAGAGATGGATCTAATGCCAGGGTTGTGGCTATTCAGGGTATATAATTCCAATCCCGAGTTTGGGTCCCATAATCGTATAAAACTCTCATTCTGTGATGCAGATGCCAACCACTGATGTTTGGGTAAGCTTTCCAGGCTAGTAATATCCTCTTTGTGGCCGCGAAGTATATGAACATTCTCCGCCGTCTCTTCACGCCAGATAGTAATAATGTTGGAGGATGAAAATGCAATTAATCCATCTCCCAAAAACTTTACACAACTAATTGTGTCTGGTGTATTGATTCGATATTTGTGCTCTTCGAGAGACGGTAAAGCCCAGGTCAAGAAAGATTTACCGTTGGTTGTGGCTAATTGCGTCCCATCTGGTGAAAATGTAAGACCCTGTAAATCTCCAAACCTGTAATATGGTCTGTCGAGGTTTTTGCGGATCATCTTGATATGTTTGCGAGTGGGAAAGTCCCAAACATCAATAGTATTAAAAGAAGTTAGTGCCGCCAACGCCCCCGAGACTGAGAAGGCGATGTAGAATAGTGAAGCCATCAGGAGCCCGAGTCTGGAGCTGATCAGTCTTTGTACCATTATGGATATCCCATATGGATATTTTTTTGTCGGATTTCGAATATGAGGCGAGAAAACGGCCATCTGGGGAGTAGGCGCAGGTGAGGACCTGGGACTGAGGGTGGAGGTTCAGAGCTATGTCTTTCATCTTGTATTCCGTCGCTGGCTTATTCAACAGCCGCGGAAAGTTTTTCTTGAGTAACTTCAATCTGAAGTCTTCATATGGGTAGAATAGAAGACTATCCTTTGGGCTGACGTTGCCCATGTCGTAACTGAAACGAAGGAACCGCATGGCGTCCATTACATCGGCGATAATGCAATCATGAGGAATGTCTTGCTCAACTTGTTTACTTTCACATCCCTAATATTTTTCTGTTAGAAGATTCTGATTGCGCACCATCCCTCCAACCGAAAGAGATCAGGGGAGTAGTTGGTTAATTTTGAAGAAGGTGCTTCGAGGCCTGACCAAGCCGGGGGTTATAACTCACTGTGAGGAAATTCCTAAGCTGTAGAAGATCTTTGCTGACTCCTGATACTGGGTAGCGGATCTTCTTTATTATATCGAGCCACTGAGTGAAGCCAAGGCTCAACACGTCCGTTAGTGCCCCGAGACCTGTGCGCCTTGCATAAAGATCTCCAGATTGTGACTGCGATATCAAAAAGTGTTTGATCCAGTGCGAAACAGCGTAATGAATCGGAAGTTCGTCAAAAAGGTTGCCGGAAGAACTGCTTGAAGCAAAAAAGTCCAAGCATCGAAGCGCAATTTTTCCATGTATTTCCGGCTTTATCTGACCAACGTGTTTCTCCATCAGATACTTCTTGGCTAACTCATGACTGAAGCGCACAATATCATCTTGAACTTCCAACAAGAACAAGAATCGCCGCTTGATCAATTTTTCCAAGTCAACAGCATCTGACAGCTGGACAAGAAGTCGGAGTTCGGAAATCGCAAGTGGTCGGTAGGCGGCTGCCAGTATAGTAACAATCTCCCCTAAATGTTCATTTTCTTCTGCTGTCAGCAGCAGCTGTACCTGCAGCAGGTTATTGAAGCGAACGTATAAGGCTTCAATTTTCTCTTCAACGTTCTCAGCTATGTGCATGGCATATATAGGGTCTTTCTTTATAATGCTGCACGCCAGCGTGATCCAGAGAAGGTTTCCTTTCGATCTCTTCATCAGGGTTTTTTCAAGATCTTCCCGGGAAGGATCTGGGATGCCAGTTTTTTTGAAAAATGTATCAACCTGCATTGAAACAAACTTCTTTGCAGCATCTTTCAATTTCTCATTGTCACTAACGTCTGCTAGTGTATAACTAATGCCCTTGATGGCTGTGGAATTTCTGAATGATCTGATTGCAACAATCCAGTGAATCTTTGGTGATGAGTTGATAGTGGTGGCAATCAGCTTGAACAAGCTGGTCACACCTTCACTACCGTACTTGTCTAAACCGTCCAATATGACGTATGTTGTATTCGTATTGTCTTGGGAAAAATTGCCCAATGTTTTGCTCAAATCGTCGAAGGAGGTGTCCTGTTTGGGCTCAGGTGAAAGTGGGAAACCAGCATCATTGTTCCCTTCGAGTTGCTCCCGCAGTGATGAGAGGCAATCTTGAATTGTGTTCTTATCCTCAGAAAAATGCGTAACTACTTTATGAGGGTCTGAATGGGCGTACCATCTTCTCTTCAGAAGTAGTTTGGCGATATGTAAGAGTAGGTTTGTCTTGCCACATCCTGCTTCGCCAGTGACCAACAGCAGACGACTTTTTTCTTCAAAGCTATCGCCTAAAGCAAGCTTCCCAAGACAAGAAGACTCCCACAAATCAGGCTTAGTAGTGGCATCCCGCAAATCTTTGTGTATATTCCAGTAACCGCTCGGCAGCCTTTTCAGGCAACATGAGTCTTGAAGCATGCAATGGACTTCATCGCTAAGCTGTGAGATTTTTGAAGTCACCGTTTCGCAGTCATTTGGATATATATGTTGAAAAATGGAGTAGTTGTTAGATAGAATACCAGTAATCTCCAATTCGTGTAGGAATGAATATAGTTGATCATCGCAACGGATACGAAGCCGTCCGCGGGACCTAAGCTAAGTGAGCTTTAGTGCTGGCTTTTTACAGGATGCGTCCTTGAGAAGATTAGTATTACTTACAGGTCTCATGGCTTCTGCAAGATGCAAACGTTTCTTGGATTCATCTTTCACCTCTCTCGTCACCCTGAGTCTTGTCGCAATACGGGAGACAGTGTTCTAATGTTGCTGTAGTGTCAGCCTTGGCTAGTTCCATCCTCATTACATATTACTAATCTTTAACTTACATTATCATCTACAGCATCTCTTAACAGTTTAGCCTTGTCATAGGCCCAGGCTTCCCAGGCTTTTTGCAGTCGTCCAAAGTCACAGAAGGAGACAATATAGCCAACCAAATCGCGCAACGAATCGTGAAGAGGATTCTCAAGATAGTATCCAGGGACAGATGCCACCAATTTATTTTCCAGCGTGCTGAAGGCCGTTAAACAATCGCGGATGATGCGTCTTTCATCTTCAGAGCTCGAGGGTTGACAGCGGAGGTGTCGGCAGAAAGCGTCTGAAAGGACATAAAGGCTATTCACCAAAATAGATACTTCCTTCAATGGATCCTCTCGGGAATATGGTACTTCCGGCAATGAATCCTCTCGCAATGAATCCTCTAGGGAATATGGTGCTTTCGGCAATTCATCCTTTGGGGAATATGGTACTTTCGGCAATTCATCCTCTGGGGAATATGGTACTTCTGGCAATGGATCATCGAGGGAATGTGGTTTTTTCCCCAATGGATCCTCTGGGCGATATGGTGGGGGGTCCATAATGTATGCAGACTTGTAAGATGCAATTTCTCTCGGAGTTTGACGTTATCCCTCTGGACATGAGCTGAGTCGAGGCCTCTTTATATAACTCCGACCTACAAAACTGCAAGTTCCCGCGACACCCAAATGAGACGACGCCATGTTTGGACAAAGGAGCCTGTTGTGAGCTAGTTGGCGGAATACTAGTGTTCACATCGCGGCTTCTTTGTTTGAGTGGATCGAGTTACCTTGATGAGTTCCGACCTGATGAAGAAATTTGATAGGTAGTTACCTAGTAGTTAATTCATTTGAGTGGCACAAGCTTGCCGGTTAGTCGATGTTGTCAAAGTTAAGGACAAAGAAGCCTGTTGTCCGTTCACAGACGATTGTTCACAGACGAGAGTTCAGAGTTAGATTGCGTCTACTTTGTTTGACTGAACCGTCTGCTTTGATAAGTCCAAACTCGGTATTTCAGACCAAAGAAACGAATCAGCCACACTGAACCATGTCCTCTATTGGATTACGTCTGACGAGCCTACACAAAGCCATCTTGTCAAAAGAACACCACTGCAATTCATCGCAGTCATTTTATTGGATCACGGGCTACCCTTGCTTCAAACAAAACAAAATTATATTACATCTCAATTCCTTTTATCCCTCTTATACTTGCCCACCTGTTTCGGCTGGCTACCATACGACCTCCTCGCCTGCACCTTATCCCGTCCCATGCTGGCGCCCAGCGTAATGTCCACGCGCGGCGGCGTGGGGAAGCCGAAGCTCTTTGCAATCTTGGCCAGGTCCAGCTTCTGCACGTCGTACACGGACCGCAGGCTGTGGCTGGCGTAGGCGTGGAGGTAGGACTTGAAGGCGTCCTTGGCGCTCTGCTGCAGGTAGTAGTTCTTGCCGATGAGCTTCTCGAGCTGGGACTGGACGTTGATGATCTTTTTGCGGGGGAACTCGAATTCGACGACGGGGACGCGGGCTGCCTTGAGGTAAGACAGGAAGCCAACCTCGTTGGGCTATCGGATTATTAGTCGATGCTGAGTCAGAGTTGTGTGGATTATGATCGTACCTGAAGGAAGAGCAGACTTCGTCCCTTGGCATCAGTGCCTCGGGCAGTTCGTCCCACGCGGTGAATGTAGTCGCGAGTGTTGTCCGGAGGGTCAAACTGAACAATGAAATCGACAGCGGGAATCTAGTTCATTCGTCAGCAACAATTTTTAACTCAATGATGAGCCAGCAAAACACTCACATCCAAACCACGAGCGGCAACATCGGTACAGATAAGAATACCATGAGGCGCATTGCTAAACTCAAAGAAAGTGTTGGTCCGCTTCTGCTGCTTCTGCTTGCCGTGCAGATCCAAAACCGGGCAGTCAATGTAGTTCAACAGCTCAGCGTAGTATTTGACAGAGGCACAGCTGCTGAAGAAGACAATGACCTTCTTCTTCTTGGCCTGCATTTTTCGGAGGAAGGAGAACAGCAGCAGGAAGCGCTCGTCGCCTTCGCAAAGGACGTAGCCCTGCTCCAGACCATCAACTGTGCTGTGCTGCTTCTCCTCGTCGACGTTGATGTATAGCGGCCCGGGTCGCAGGGAGATTCTGGCAAGATCCTCTGTACATCGCATTTAGTTAGACACGTGCGTTACAACAAGTGTGAAGAAAGGCCCAAAAAATACTCACCAACTTTGGTTGTCTGTGTCGCAGAAAACAGCATAGTCTGTCGATCCTCGTTTGACAGAACCTTGACAATCTGTCTCATTTCATCCTCGAAACCAACCTCCAAAATTCGGTCCGCCTCGTCAATGATCAAAGACTTCAAGTTCTTGAAAACGAATTGAGTGTTGAGAAGGTGGTCGAGCAGTCGGCCAGGGGTAGCAATCAAAAGATTGACACCCTTGGTCAACTTTTCGACCTCTGCTCTTCGGTTTGCTCCGCCAATGACGATACCATATGTCTGTGAGTGGTGCTTCATCAGCTCGCGTGCGACGCCGAAGATCTGGAGCGCGAGTTCTCGAGTCGGGGAGACGACAATGACACCGGTGCCGTTTCGGGGCTTGAATCGCAGGGAGCTGAGAATCTCAATCGCGGGAATGAGGAATGCGAGCGTCTTTCCGGAACCTGTCTTGGCGGCACCGAGAACGTCCTTGCCGGCAAGAAGAGGTGGGATGGCCTGTTTGAGAAGCAGGTTAGTACATGCTGCGCCATTGGAGATGGAAATTGGTTAGGTAGACTAACGCTGCGCTGAATGCTAGTCATCTTGGTGAAGCCCATCTCCTGGATCGCCTTCATCGTCTTCTCGGACAGCTTGAGGTCTTCAAACTTCTGGGAGTCGGCCAGCGTCGATAGTATGGGCGCAGAGTTGTTGGGTATGACATCTCCATCGGCGTCTCTGGCGGCGGGCTTGTCCGCGAGATCTGATCCGGCATCTGATTCTCTATCCTCATTGCTGTTCTCATTCTCCTCGTTTGAGACAGCCTCTTCTTCCTCTTCCTCTTCCTCCTCCTCCTCTGCTACCTCATCTTCAACCTCGGGCTCGACCGGTGGCGGGGGATTCTTGGACTTTTTTGACTTTTTCGTGGCATCAGCAGCAGCCTCAACCTTGTTCCGCTTGCGCTTCTTGTTCAATGTGGCGGCATCCATTGTGACGTTGTTGGTGATTTGGCGATGCTCCAGGCGGTTTGTAATGGAAGGCTCTGCAGCAGAAATATTTCACCAGCAATCAGGAACCGATAAGAAAAAAAAAAGTTGCTAGTCTGCGATTTGCAAAAATCGGTTCCCACAGTGGTGGGGTTGCGCCACAGATGCCGATGAGGCTAGCAAGACACCAGCCACAGTTGGTTTGGCCCGATGCCACAAGGTACATCTGCTTTGTACCGTGTAATTGGAAGCAGGTCACCATTACCAGAAGCCGTTGATCATACGGAGTACAGTCCATCATATTAGGTGATCTCGTAAGACGGCACCAAAAGATATGGTTCTTATTCAAGATTAATAAACAGCTCCTTTCCTTCTTCATTATATATTCATCATCATTCCATGTTCATTACAATCGACTCTTGGCCGTCAAATACGTTCCTCCCAGCTTGAGCATCTCAACCGCCTCCTCCACCATCTCAGCAACAATCTCCCCAGCAGGCTGAATCTTCTCAATCGCGCCCGCAACCTGTCCCATCAAGTGCGGAAAATCCACATCTCTGCCCTCGTCCAAATCATGCTCCATCGGCACAATTCCCTTGTCGCACAGCGCCTTGATCTCGCCAGGTCGGTCATGCCAGCTCTTGATGTACTCATTCGCCCTCATCCGCAACGGCCGTCCTGTAATCACCAGCGTCCTCTCCGTGCCTTCAAAGCCGCAAGTCACGACGGCCTCCTTGGCGGCCTGGCTGCACCCAGCTTCCTCTGAAGCCACGAAGCGTGTGCCCACCCACACGGCCACCGCTCCCTGCATCAGCGAGCTGGCCAGACTTCGTCCATTACGGATTCCTCCCGCTGCAACGACGAGAGCCGTCGAGCCCTTGAGCATGGGAGGCTTGTATTTCCTCGCTACGTCGACGACGGCTGGGATCAGCACTGAGTTGGCAATGTCGCCTGTGTGACCGCCTCCCTCGCCACCCTGGGCGCATACAATGTCCACGCCGAGATCCAGCGCCTTGACCGCGTGTTTCGGGTGTCCCACCATGTTCATGACCAAGATGCCGTTCTTGTGAAGCTTCTCGATGATGTACTTGGGTGGTACACCGACGGCACTGACGAACAGCTTGGCGCCACTGTCGATGGTGATGTCAATCAGCTCGTCCAGCTTGCCGCCTGTGTAGTCGTGATTCGTCTTACGCGCATTGCCTCCGATTTGTGGCAGCGCCAAGTCGACGCCAAATGGCAAGTCTGGGTTCTTGAAGTTTGCCTTCATCTCGGCAATGATCTCGCGGAGCTGGTCAGGCGTGTACTGGAACCCGCCAATGACACCGAGGCCGCCCGCATTGGACACCGCTGCAGCAAGGCGACCTCCCGAAGTGCGCGCCATACCAGCGAGGAGGACGGGATGCTGGATACCCAAAAGGGTGGTGATGGGAGTAGTGATGGGTCCAGTGGGCGCCATGATGATGATGGAGTGAATGAAAGAAAGGGAGTGATGGTGATACCAGGTGATGTAAGTGACAGTCGTGATAGGGTACGACACGATATCCGACCGCTATGGATAGGTAATCACAGAGCAGTCTACAGTGACACAGAATGGAGAACAGACGGAGGAGGAAGAAGCAGCTTCCAGCAAGACATGCCCCGGATTTGTACTTGATAGCACGGGGAATTGATCCTTGACGCTCCCTTCTGGGGACATGTAGGCCTACGGAATACGGAGTAAGGTGGCCCCCAGCCCGTTAATATTCACTAGCTAAAAGATGGAGGACCTGCGCTGGTCCCTAGAAACGGCACGGCTACGGCTGCGGTAGACGATTCGCGGGGAGGCACTTTGCGGGGAAGCGGCCGCTACCGAGGTATCAAGTGCGGCTGTGAGACGAACTGCCGTGGCATTGGGATTAGCTGCATTTTTATAAAAGATAATAGCTGAAGCTGTAATGGATATTAACGGCAATAATTGAAATGCACAAGTGAGTATTTGGATCCAAAGATAGCAACACAACATGTGGACTGAATAGTTTCCAACGTCTTCAACGTTTGGGCGCGGCGGTGGTAAGTGAAGCCGTCCTCTATAACATAGGGCCATCACTAAAGCACGACTCATATCTATCATCAGAAAAAAAAATTGTGTGATTCATCATTCATCATTGTCGTCAATCGATATCAGTAAAGCCATGTCTGCTTCACGTCATTCCCACGCAAAGCAGCTCCCAGGCGTTGTAAATGTTTCCCCAAACCCCGTCATAACAATAAACTGTGACATCTAGATATCCCATGTCAGTAATACATATGGCCTTCAAGGCCAAGGCATGTCCCAGCCAGCTAGGTCTCGGCAAAGCTAGCAATCAACCCCAAAACGCTCGAGTGTATTCATCCAAAATGTGGCAGCCGCGCAGGGACAAAAGCGCTCTGGACAGGCGGTGATGCCCTATCCTTTGCCCGTATCTCTAAATCACCTCCGGATAACCCGGAATCGTGATGTGCCTCGTCGTCACTATCCTCGTCGTCGTCCAAGTGTATCTCGTGCGGCTCTTCAGTCAAATATTCGTCGTCTGCCACATCTGCTGGTTTCGGCTCTGCTTCCGTTTGCAAACCTCGATCCAGCGCCAATTGAGCTGCGGCCTCTTTCTTCTTTGCCAATTCTTGGTCTTCTTCTCTACCTAGACGCTCTTCTTCCAACTCCAAGTCCTTCAGTGATGGCAAGGGTTGAGCATCTTGTGTGGGGTCCTGAGTTACCTGGCCAAAGATTGCCAGGCCAAGCGAATCTTTTGACGCAACCGAGCCAAGTGTTGTCCTCGAAACCGTCCTGGAGACGGTATGCGCCGGTCGCTTTCCTTTGCTACTCGGTGTTCTTCCGCTCATGGCGCTGCTCCTATCGTCTCTCCTAATCATGTCATAGGTCACATCGTCATCGAGCGCCACTGCATCCTCATCGCCTTCACCGTCGCTTGGGAATAAATCGCCACGAGAGCGATAGGAATCCGACGTCCCACCCGATCCCGTAGTACCGCTCCGCTTCCTTGATCGGGACGGTTGTAACAATCTCTCGTGGTCCGAATCATCTTCCGCCCCCAGCAGCGGCTGTGACTCGGTGTATTCGTGTTTTCTGGTACCAGGGTGTTCCTGTAGATCTGCCGCACTAGGTTTATATCTCAGAGTGCCACCCATTTTCCAGGGGAGTTTGCTCAAAAAGCCAATGGGTTGGGTGCTGGGAATAATGGTGGGGTCTTGTTCGCTGTTTTTCCTCCTGGCTCCTCGTGTGCCGTAACTCATACCCCTCTTACGTCGGGGTTGCTCAACGGTCTCGCCTCTCCTCTGGCTCCCAGAGCCCGCCAAGAGACGATCCCAGTCTTCCCCTCCCCAGTTGCCCAACAGGCCGCCGCTCTCCTCTTCACGATCCCAGTCATCGTAAAAATTAAAGCTGTATTCTGTCCGTTCGCGAGCGCGCTCTCGCTGCCGTCGAAGGCGCTCTTCGGGATCGCCCAGACACACGGTTGTGCATTGCTCAATGGCCCCTCGTAATGAGCCCAGACAAGGGTTGATGTACTGGTGCTGGAAGGTCCAAATGCCGGCGGCGGCATTCTCAGTCACCGTCTCTGCATCGTGTGTAATCTGGTTCCAGCGCTGACGCAGACGCGGATCCTCGAGAAAAGCCATTGCTGGCGGCGGGCGGGATGGTTGATTTATGGCTCTGGGAAATCGTGCCCAATTGGTGACGTCGCAGACATGGGACGACAACGGACGGCAAGATTGCTAAGAACAAGCGGCACGCAACGGGCACATCAGTGTGCCATCATCGGCGGGCAATTGCTGGCAAGGCTGAGAAATACGCAGGCGGCTTCTCGCTCTCGGTAGGTGTCACGATTCGCACGATGTTTGCAATGTTGGTGACGAGTTTGAAACAATGTCAAGTTCAAACCTCTCGGTGTTTTCGATGAATTAGGCTGGTCAAGCCCTCGATGAAACAGGTTGAACAAGGTGGCACGTGCAGACCATCCCAGCTTATGTAACGCAGCTTGGCTTGGGGTAAAGTGGGCATGATGGCATGAAGCTCTCCACATTGTTGTTAGTGCACAGGCTACTGCACTTTATTACCCTTGCTTTTTCCTGGTGGCTTGAAGACAGTTTGGACGCCATTTGGAGAGATGCAAATTATACGAGGCAGGGCGTCGGTTGCTGAGACGGCACATCCTAGATTCATGACCTGCATGTGCCTTGGGGTGGTTTCCAGTAGCACGATGTCTCATGTTAATCCGGGCATGCAGATGCTGTAAGTACAGTGCATTGCAGTACATGAACGCCAAGTGATGTAAGGAGCATGATTGAGCAGACAAGGGAATATGCGACAAAACAACAAAGCATTTGTTTTGGTACACTGCATAAAATTTAAGTTTCATTCCTCGTGAAACTTTGTCAATCAGAATATGAGAAAACAGGGGCAGATAAAGAAAGAGTGCAATCCAATGTTGATGCTTCCTCGGTACCTGACTTATTACACTAATGCACTATATACTATCAGACACACTCTTACGAAAAGCTAAATAAATTAACACACTCTTGGGAAATAATACCCGGTTATCAACTATCATATTTCCTCTCATATCAACAACATACAGAGCTTCTCCTAGTTCCACCAGCTCCATCAAAATAATGGTACAGTGCTCAGGTCCCGCGGTCCAATATTCGGCCTCTTGTGAATACTCTCCTTGGACTCTCCACTCTGCACCCGTCTCAGCATATCTTCAGGGTCAAAATCCACACCAATCGGGTTCTCCACAAAGTCTTTCGACGTCATATACGCATCCTGCTTCTCCAAATCATCAAAGGCGTCGATGAATGTTTCCAACACGTTGCCATCCGGGTCGCGGTAGTACATGCTAATGGTGAGCCCGTGGTGGACGCACCAGACCGGCGTGACTCCATGCTCCTTGCGCTGCGAGTATGCTTTGAGTAGGCCCTCAATGTCGTCAAACCCAAACGCAATGTGCTAGAAAGAAAAGAAATAATTATTAGTGACATTGCTACTTGGTCAATTTGGCGCTGTAATGCGTACATCGAGACCACAGGACTTTGGTGGCAGTTTTTGCAGATCTGGCCGCGAAACGAGAGCAATGCGATGGTGCTCATCGTCGTAGGTGATGAAAGCGACCTGGTCGCTCTCAACTTGAGCTTTTCCGCCTAGGAAAGTCTTGTAGAATGGGGACATTTCCTTGAGGTTGCCGGTGCGCAAAACCACATGTGCCAGCCTCGAGGGCGACGTGATGAGAGGAGTTTCTTTGGTTCCGTTGGACATGTTGAGATAGATGGTGGTTGTTCTAGAGAGATTTGGATGAAAAGTAGACTGATTGATGTATGCAAAGCTCAGAGAGTGTTTGCTATATATATATATATATATTTGCATGCATATTAGCAGCGTCTTTTAAGTAAGACCCCTAGATGGGATACATTTCACGAGGTGCATGTGAATGAACCATGCCCCTATTTTTTTTAATAGCATAATTGCGGAGTTTAATTCTACCAATAACAAAAACTCTTTGTTCAGTATCAATTTGCCTTGACCATTTTACAGTACGCTGAGCCTCACTCACCTTGTAATTCCGGCCCGGAATTACACAACCTCAACGGCGGAGAACTGCCGATTTTTATAGTCAATCATATATGACATCATTATGATCTCTTTTTCTATGAGTTTAAGTATTTATTATCTCCGTTATGTGCATTTGAGACGAAGGGAAACGACCTCTCTCGGCGTGGGAGCATTACCTAAATCCGAGACCTATGGTGAGTCTTGGCTCAATAGACAGACACATACATTTTTTAAGAAATGAGACTTGTAACAACTTTTGTCGCTACAGAGAATAAACACATTTATCAATTGTGTATAATAATAAAATAGGAAGGGACAAGTTTGTAAATTAGTTAGGGGATTCTGAGGAGCTACAACAATAGTGGTCAGCCTTGAGTCCCTATTCAGATCACTTCAACACCAGCAACTTGCACAAATCTTCTAAAGACCGAATCATCATCTCTGCTTATGCTCAGGGATATAGAATTTGATTTAAGTTGAAGAAGGAATTAAAAATTGTATAGATCATTCCGCTCGTATGGCCGTGCAATGCCCGCTGAGGCACCCGATAATTCCGATATTCACTCCTGGAGATGCATTGACTTTTTATGTCCATGTGAGCACATCACCGTTCGTATCCGTAAGTGTCAGTACTAGGAACATATGTATACATCTAACTTGTGAACTCAACTCAGCAATCCTATTTATGGCCACCGACCACATATTGAAAGCTCCATCCAGTTTAACAGCACGCACATTATTCTCAACATATTTATCCAATCTCATTTGAGGGTTAATTAAGCATATTATCCGTACTCTGTACCAGTTATCTTTTGTTTTTCTTCAGTAATCTCAAAACACCGTTTATCCCATCAAAGCAATAAAAAGCAATAATAGTGCAAGCCCAATGTACACACCAAAAGTCCATACCATCTAAATTGCTAAGAATCATCACCCCTTTTCCATTTCCTCGCATTAAACCCTGTATAGTCATAAAGGTCGTGAAAATTTTCATTGTCCGAGGATCGACTATCCGAGTGGCCGATTGTCCGAGCGATAAGTTGTCCGAAAGTCAGCTGTCCGAGTGGTCGATTGTCCGACGCAACTCAGTCCATATCTCCCCTCCAGTCTTCGTATCGTGAGAGAATACTTTTTGGAACGCACACACCCATAGCCACAAAAATATCCAACTGTAACCAGATTCTCTCTCTTAAGCAAAATCTGGAAATGATGCCCGACTAGAACAGTTCAGATTCCAAATTAAACGTCTCGAGTTTCCCAAAACTTTTTGCAATCTCCTTCATCGTCTGGTATCCAAAACGGCGCAGGTTTAGCGGACGAATAGTTAACTCTTTCACGCATCTCACAGTCGGAAGCTCTGTGGTTTGCCCATCGCCCATTTCGCTAAAGTCAAGCTCGACGTTTTCCACAGTACGCAGCTCCTCGACTAGATCCATGTGGTTGCGAACGATGTCGCATATTTCTCCGCGCAGCCCGAATGGTCGCAATTGCCTAGATAGACTGCAGTTTTCATCCATCGTACACCACTCAGGTAATCTGCATGGATAGATATCTTTATCAAAGGTGCAGCAATCGAAACGATACCTCAGTTTGCTTTCAGCATGCACACTAATCTCCAAGGTGAGCCCCGAACGACTGTCGCTTCCATCTATTTTACCCCAAGAACTGAGTATGTCCATCAGTGTCCACAAAGCATTTGTGAAGATTTGGTTATTTCTGGCAAGCTGATCGAATGGTTCCAAAGTGCCACAAGTGAAACACTCCCATGTCGGGGGTTGGATGCGCAGCCAAATACGCTTGATAATGTCCTCCCGACACGGGGCGATTTGGCGAAAGTCATCGATGCACGAGTAGTTTAAAACGAGCGTCCGGAAGGTCTTCTTTTCAAAGTAATATTGCCAGTCTCTGTTGACCGCGGCGTACTTGGCTGTACTTTGATAGGGCCATGCCTTGGGTATGGCTTCAAAGATTTGATACTTGAGTTCGGGCGGTAAGTCTTTCCACTTTGCCATACTGGATGAACCGTGCGATGGACAACCTAAGAAACGAGTGAAATCGAACAACGAATGGAATCGAGGAACGAATGAAGGGGAAATGGGAAGAACAGAGAAGATATAGTCGGGCGAGAAGAGCAAAAAAGCCATGGCTGAAGGAAGCTCGCGAAAGTAAAAGCTGAAATTTCTTCAATACTATGGTTCAGATTAACAGCATGTTCCGCATATTTGAACTCTCGGCATAGCCACAGCAGATACCTTTATCTTGGGCGAAATTTGAGTTTTATTTGTGCCAACCTGGCCTTGCTTATAGTTCTTCAAGTCAAAATTACAACTTTAGATTGTCCAAAAGCTTAAGCCACTCTAGAGATCCAGAATGGCTACCCAGTCACATAGAGTATCAAGGTTACAGATTCCAAAGAGTTTAAAGGAGAAATGCACTTTGGTCATATTGATATTCGAGAGCCTGTTCAGATTGGAATTATACGTTGAAGTTTACTTGTCTCTCAAAAAGATAAAAAGGAATTTTGACACAGATTTGACCGCCTCAAGCAGACTGAAGCCGAGTAGATCATTAGATAAGGAACCCTTAAAACTCAAGAGCAAGCAAAGCAAGTCACTATCGGCGGGTTAGCACAGAATCAGAATGGTCTGAGTGAGAAAATCCGGCTGTATCTGCTTGCTGCTGGCCGTCGGGAACTGCTTCCGCAGGCAAAAACATCCCAGATATCCGGAATGGCACAACTCTCGAATAGAGAGCACGAGAAACAAGCCATACTCGAACGCAAAGATACAGGTAATGAAAGAAGCAGTCGAGCAAAGCCACAGGACTATCTTTCACAGACTTGTGGTCGATAAGCTTGAAGGGCGAAAGATTACCGATCAGCTGAAGACATGCCAAGAGCCATCAAAATACCCGTAGATGTGAAAAGAAAAAATATAGGGATGCTCGGCAGTAAAAACCACGCTTTGAACCCGGAATCATGTTGATGTGGTCAGCAACGTACAACCTCATGGGCCCTCAAGGTCCTATGATGATCCGAGCCGCGCGCCTCTAGATCTTCCTGATCGCGGCTATTATATTCTTACCCCTGCTAGTTATGTTCGTATTTGCCTGGCGTGCCATGCCGAGCATCCGTACAGAATCTGACTCTGGACGTACCATCCACTGCCCTGAAAGGTCACTATCTGCAGATTCCAGATCCCCAGCCCTGTGCCCCACGTCGATGATGCCGAGTTGAAGCCGATAGAATAGAGCAGAAAAGCGCTTTTTGGTTTTCGCTTCCATTTTCTCACAGTGGTAGTCCCAACGCAATCTAGTGTCTATATGGAAACAGCCGGATGGTGATGCCTTGATTGTGGCGTGTGGTAGGCGGAGGGCATGTGTATTGTTTTGAGTGGGATCTCCGGTGAAGTGTATTAGTTCAATAGAGGGTGGTGGGCATCCGCAAATTGCACACTTATCAATATCCCTACTCCGTAAAAAGACGGGGGATTCTATCCCCTCCATCTTCTCATCGGCAACTGTAATCGGGAAACCATGAATGATGATTGGAGATAACGCCTGAGCGGCAAAGGCACGGCGCCGCCCCTATCAAACCAAATGGAGCCTCATGGTCTCAACACCATCATTATCTCACACATACTGGTTTGATGGCGGATCAACTTGATCCATCAGTAGCGTGACGTATAACCGCTTAGAGTAACATCCTAATTTATCTGCCAGCATAAACCTACATACGGTTTATCCTTTCGGAATCTCTGTCTTATTCACCCTACGCCAGGATATATAAGTCAGGCCGTCACATAGTATCTCTCTTAATTGCAATAAAAGGCAAACATCGATCATTGGACATAAATTGTCCTCGCAGGAGTAATGTGAACGCTGCTACAAAGAGGGCAACTTGTGAAAATTCAATAGCTATCCAAAAGTCTTTATTATCTCGTATCGTTTGGAATCAAATCTGACTTGCATACTATTGCTTTTCTTCTGGAACCAAATCTGACATGCATGCTATTGCTAATACTTTGTGGAACCTATCATGATTACACGTACTATTGCTTAGACTGGTTGCAAGATTCTGCTTCCAGTCATGCAATTGAGTCACTGGGCATATAATCTAATCTATTTCTCCTTACACAGTGATCTTTTCAAACTACTTCAGCACTGAATTGGTATCATCTTGACCTCTTGCTACAGCTTTGCCCGAAATGAAAGCCTTGTAAGATACCCTCAGTTGTCTTTTGCGAAGTCATTGCTTCTAACTTGAAAGACAAAAATAAACAGGTCGTGAATAGTATCCATTAGCGCTTTGAGCATTTGTGCGCACCCGAGCCCACCTCAGCCAGCCGAGCATAGCCTAGAGTTTCGAAATGCAGAGTTCAACGAGACGCTTGCTTTGCAGGAAAACGCCGAGAAAAATCCCCCAGAAAAGAGGTTTTTCGGTGCAATCATCAACGTGGTCTTCACGATTGCCGAGCCATTCTTTCCCGTCGAGGTTGGATTGCTGAAATTCGTTGGCAATAGCGTCAACCTAGGAGTCCAGTGTATTGGATTCGCAACTGGCGCAACCTCGGGGACCGATTGCATAATCGCCGCGGCTGATCTTGCTCTCAACGGATACATGGTGGCCGCAGCAGTTAATGAAGCAAACGGCATAGACAAAAGATTCGAAAACAGCACGTTCGTGGCCGCGCCGTACATGGTCTTCCACAATGGCGTTCCCGGAACCGCCGACTTTCAGGATCTTATTAGAAATCGCCTGAACGATACTCACTGGGTCCATATAGCCTCCAGCTCAAAATACAGCAATCTGGATCAACAGCTCCACATTAAACACGCAGATAAGTCGGTCCTAGGGCCATCAAGCAGATCAAAGCCCGTGTTCCATGTCCGAGTCAACACCACCATGACTTCAGGTTTGAAACGGAATGAAGGTTCTGTCAATGGTCTTGTATTCGACTACTTGTGGGATGAAGGCAATGAGAGTCTGGCGAGACAGTTCATGGATAGTGGAGCCGAGGATGTAGGCAATGACTTGGGCTTTGCCATTTCCGGCTGGATGGAGGAGAACAGCTCAGAGGCCAATTGTGCTTCTCTGGCGGCTGGATCAGTTGACGATAACGGGAACTCTGACCCTCCCGTGATCAACAGAGCTTTGGCGGCCTATGGCTGGAACAATCAAGCTTTTCAATTTGACGGCCGAGCTGGTAGCTAGATTGATCAGTGTGGAGGGCCCTTTTAGACTTGGACCTCCTATTGAAGGTTACATGTACTCCACGTCTCGTTCTCAACACTCTTTATGCCTAGGTATATTGCATATTTAGGTCTAGTTTTGTTACAAGAAGCCGTGATGGCGCTGATCGTTACATCACTTTCAAATATCAAGACCTACCAGTTTCCATCCCTTTGGCCAGATCTACTTGAAGCAGCTCTCAGCCCCATCATTATCTCACACATACTGATCACTGGTTACCTATCTACTTGATCCATCACCAACGTGACCTGATTCATAGATGCGGGTGCTTTCGAGCTGCGGTCTGTATATAGGAAGTTGAAGCTAGATCGTTGATTTACAGTACTACTAGGCGCTAAAGCATCATAGCGAAAAAGCAGATATAGTTGCGATTCGGCATATTAAATTGCATCATCATGTGTGAGGGCGACAAGCAACCAACGTATGTGGAGAATTGACGATGGCTCTAGGGTATAAGAGCCGTTTGGTGTGCCTTGCGGAACATGTAAAATACGGAGTGCATGTACATGGTACCTGCTGCCGAATTCCGTACAGATAGCACTGGATGATCCCGATAGATCTGATTCCGAGAGATCCCTGTGCATGGGCATCGTAGAATACGAGTTTTGCAAAAAGCTTGTGTGGTTGCGATGACTAAGTGTCTCAGTGGTTGGCCAAGAACGATGCTTAAATGAACGTGGTGTGTAAGGCAGAGTACGAGATGTTAATAACCGGGTTAGCACCCTATTCTTTTGCCTATTTCCGTCAAGTCAACTCTTCTTCTAGAAGTGTACGAGTATCAATCAGGACACAATTCTACCAATACGAAGCAGAGGCGGCTGTGTGGCTTTCTGTGGTTCTCAGAAGGAACCAACCGGACAATGTTGCTAAATTTATCACTCAATATCGGCTAAGAAGCGAATGGTCATTGGATGGTGGCAAGTCACAACTGCGAATGAGTCGACTTTGGTCTTACTTTTCTCTTTTGTTCTTTTTTGCCCCCGAATCTTTTTTTTTTTTTTTTCCTTTTCCAAGTGGGACTTGCTGGGATCCTTGACAAGCTGATAAAGGGTGCGTGGATGCTTGTGCCTGTCCTTTGCCTGGGAAAATGGGTCCAAGACTCTGCGAGCACAGATTCAGGGGATTTTGGTGTCATCCTGGCCCCTCTTGGTCACTGGACGGCGCATTCTAGCGCATGTGGATTCGCATTTCAACGCCCTTGTTTAAAGGCCGAGTGGACGGCTAGCTTGATTCACAATGGTCAGAATGCCAATTGGATCAATCCTCCAAAGCTGGAGAGTCGATGGCCCGCAACGTTGCTGCTCAACACCACGAACGATAAGAGAAAAGCTGAATGAAATGTCATCGCTTTGGCCCTAAAAAGGCGCTGCCGGCGATATGATACGCTGCATAACGCCACCAGAGATTCGCCCAGTAGCGCCGCGTGGCGTCCCAAACGGTCATGCGAATGCAGCAGCTTCATCCTTCCGTGGCATGTGGCATCAGCAAGTCGAGGATTTGGATCTGGATCGAATCAAGGTTAGCATAGAAGCACAAGATGCATCGACGCCTCCTGTTTGAGCTGCTGCTCCTTTACGCCAAGTACTGGTACTCTGACGCTCTGCAGCAGCAGCGCACGGCCTTGCCGCAAGGCCTTTCCCCCTTCTTCGCGAGGCTCCCAGTAATTGCAGGACTCGCAGCCCAGCACAAAAGACGACTGACTGGCCCCTCCACTGCAATTTCAAGAGCCTGATTATGCGCTTCCGGAGACCGATGGAGCTTCCCGAACTGGCCTCTTCCAAAGACCCAAAGACCAAGAGCCAAGTCGATGACTTGCCTCCTGCATTAGTGCGGTACTTGTAGGAGCCACCCGAGTCTTTGCCCGGCGTGTGTAACCAGTTATCTCGGCCGGTGGGGATGATGCCCCTGTCGAATATCAAGCTGCTTGGATGGCAACCCCTGGCTCATCCCCTTTCTTGGGTGGATTGTTGCTTGGATGAGTGGCCCCCCCCCGCGCGACTCGGCTCTTTTTGGAGGCAAGTTCGCAGCAGAAAAGGACCAGTAGGAGCGCCAGCAGTGCGGCGAGGCGCCCAAAGCAGCTGGAGAAGCGCCATCGATGAATCTGACTGCAGAGCGCAGAGCGCAGAGCGTGTGATGCGGTGTGGTGCAGGCTGTATGTATGTACTGTAGGTAAATCGGCGCAAGAGATGTCGAGGTGCATATGCTCGCACGTGTCCAAGTGCTGGTATCGCTGCAGCCTCTCTATCTCTGCTGCTGCGAGAGAGATATCGCGTCATGGGTTGATTTGTTGGGTTCGGGTTAGAGAGACTTGACAGGAATGAACTCGAGTTCCGGTGTGAGGAGGAGAATGTCGCCGGGAAAATAGCCCGTTGAGGCCCCAGGCACAAGACCGCCCAGATCATGGAAGACACAAGTAGAGGTAGCGGTACCCGAGCAAGTACGGCCCTGCACGCGCTCAAGCACCAGACCCGTCAAGGACCATCGGTAACGGTACTAGCACCAGTACCAGTACCGCCAGAGGATCCCCTGACGCCCCTGTAGAAACGGCCGATACAGGGCTGCACAGGCTCCAACGCCCTGTAGAAGCCCGCCGAACAGCCCCTCCCCCGTCGCCGGCACGCAGCACTTCGAAGCCGCTAGACGTGTCCCCCAGCGCTGTCAATGCCAGGCCGCGACTGCACAAGTACCGGTACAAGGCCCAACCGAAGGCGGGACGGACCTCGTCGCGAGCACTGCGAGTACATGTAGCTGCTCGCATCCGCCTTCACCTTGATCCCCTTTCTCTCCCCCTTTGGAACTTGTTGGACCGCCCACGTCTTTTTCGCTCCCTTCCAGTTTGTTCTGTGCTTCTGTTGTCTTCTCTCCTTCCCTTCCAACTGATTCACCGCAAGACAAGCAGACAAGACGCCAGTGGCCTCTTCCTCTCAGTACCTGATCTTCCAGCATCTCCAGCATTCATCGGTTTTTCTCCCTGCAAACCCCCCCCAATCGCGCCAACGCAACCGCAACAGCAGGCTGAACTGGTGCATTTGCATGCGTTGATCTGCGCCGCACCCACCGAAGATCTTGCAAAATCCAAGTCGGCTGACCAGCATCTGCATTCGCTGTCGTCACAGCAAAGTCATCAAATCTCAATCTCAGCTTCTCCCAGCTGGTTGGTGTGGCCTCCTCAAGCTTCGAGCTACTGTACAGAAGCGCACACAAACGCCTCCCGGCCGCCACTTTCGAGACCGCGTTTCTTTTTTTGGAGTCTCGTCTCCAATCCGTTCAATCACATTCTGTTTTGGCGCCTCGGCCGTTGACGTTTGGAGAAGGATACCCCCATTCACAGCAGCTTTATTGTTTCTTATTTATTTTTTCGACCAACTGTCTTCATAATCCCCGCCGGGTGCAAAGTGCACTTTGTCAGTGGCTGAATCTTATTCTTGTATGCGCACAGGCCTGGTTGCTGCTTGTTCTCTCAACTCTTTTTTCGCACTGCTGCTGCGCATTTCTGCCGCGGCCTGGACAAGCGATTTAGTCGAACGCTGGTGCTGAAACCTACGCGCCATCAAACTCTCCCCTATTCTCCCCCCTTTCAACGCTTTTCGAATTCCTTGCGCCATCGCAGCTTCAGTCGGGTGATTGCCCGCGACAGAATCAACAATGGCCAATGCGTGAGTCGACTCCCTTCGTTTCCAGGGTGATGCGGCAATTGTCATGATCTGCAAGCTAATGGACATAATCACAGAATTGGATCCGTCTTTCGCGATTTCTGGCATACTATGACCAGCAATGACCGACGTATGTCTTGGGCCCTTTATCTTCCACCACATTCAGAATTAAGCAGTCGACCATGTATACTAACTGCGCCGGCTTCTTCTAGACTCTTCCTTTGATTCACCGCAACGAACGGGTCGCCATGTCCCTCTTCAGAATGGCCGCAACATCATGACTGGTATCGCAACCGCATCCGACTCTCGAGCCGACATCCATAGCCCGTACTTTGACGATTCTCGGGCGCCCTCTGTGCAAGGCTCGCCTACCAACGGCACCCGAGGATACTCGCCCGGCCTCCGATCGCAAAACGTAAATAAGGATGGTTTCGAAGTTCAGTCGCCTGGTGACGTAGCCATGCAGTCATTTGAGAATGGCCTGCCCCCGCCGCCCCCTGTTGCACACTCTTGGAGGCGCATAGACGCATGGGCTGAGGAGAACTACCCAGAGCTGTTTGACCAGCTGTGTGAGGGTGCCACAAACAACGACCTCAATGATTTGGAGCACCAATTGGATTGCTCGCTGCCTCAAGATGTCCGCGAGTCTCTCATGATTCACGATGGTCAGGAGCGAGGTGGAATGCCCTCGGGTATCATTTTCGGCTCCATGTTGATGGACTGTGAGGAAATTCCCCAGGAGTGGGAGACGTGGCGCCAGGTGAACCAGCAGTTCATGCTGGATGCCGCTGCCAACAAGCCGCCGACCCCATCGGGTAGCGAGGCGTCCTCGTCCAAGCAGCGACCTGGCTCGTCTTCGTCATCAAACGGCCCCGGCGAATGGAGACAGAATCTCTTGGCCAAGCAGACCTGCATTCCTCCCAACACCGTCCAGAAAGCATACGCACACTCCGGCTGGATTCCTCTTGTCCGTGACTGGGGTGGCAACAACTTGGCTGTTGATCTTGCCCCCGGACCGGCTGGTCGATATGGCCAGATTATCCTCTTTGGTCGTGACTACGATACCAAATACGTAGTTGCTCGCTCTTGGGCGGCATTCCTTGCCGTGGTGGCTGACGACCTCAACAGCGGCAAGTGGTTCGTGGACGAAGAGACTAACGAGCTCAAGCTACGAGAATTCAAAGACGCACGAGTTGAGCCTTCTTACTTCAATATTCTCCGATGGAGAATGGACCAGAAGCACGGTCGCCGCGCCGCCGCAGCCCGACGACAGTCACAGGGACCCACCTCCCAGACAGCTTCCAAGAGCAACTCGCCTCTGGGCTCTAGATCAGCCTCTCCCTATGCCAACCCCCAAGACTCAGCCGGTGACACCCGTGGTCGGTCTTTGCAGCGACTTCGCGACTCCGCTCCTCTTACTAGCCCCATGAGGAACGGTCTCGGCAAACCTCAGGCTCCTCTTCTCAGCCGCGTAACGGAGGAGGCAACAATTGAGCTTACCGATGCTGTTATCGAGCCTAGCACTTTGGTTGACGTGGAGGATGATGATGACTCACCGCGAAACAGCGAGGAGGGCAAGCGTCCAACAGTCACAACACTTGAGCGGACATCATCAGACTTGGCCAAGGACAAGGGCAAGGAAGTCGAGGTTCCCAAGGCAACCAGCAAGACCCCCGAGGTTGTTATTGATGACACCATGAAGGAAATTGAGATTTAGACGAATTTCGCATTAACGAGTCGGGGCGGCAAAAATGAAGGAGCTACCGAGTTGATATCGAAGACTCCATGATGGCACGACTTGAAGTTCCCGTAGACCGGTCAATGACACAAGCGGTCTCCGTTCACGCGTCAGTATCTACGTTTTAACAAAACACACTTTGGGCGTTGGTGGCGTTATGGCGGCCGCTGGAGGCGTGTCATAAGCATTTTGCTTTTTTTTTTCCTTTTCTTTCCTTTCTTTTTCTATTCGTTTCTTCTTTTTCTACTTCAGTTTTTTTATTCTTCCCATCAAACTTTATTCTCTTTGGAAGATGTACAGCGCTTGAGAAGCATTAGAGCGGCAGAAGAAATCGGCACACGACTTTATACTAGGCTATTGCCTTTATTTCTTTACAGAAAATGCTTTAGCGAAGACCCTGTTTGGCCGAGGTTTTATAATCTGGTTGCTGCTGGGCATGATGAGCGAGGCTGGGCTATGAATGCAGAAAGGGTTGTAATTGCTGTGTATCATTATGAAGGCTTTATTCTGCATTGGACTGTACTGGTAATTAGAAGGATAAAATGGATTTTGCCATGATTAGTCGAGGATGAATGGAAAAACGATTAATTTCAGATTGCTTTCTGTTGATATTGATTGTGGCGTGAACTTGGTTGCCATGGCCAAGACGTAAACAACGGGAAAGGCGCTGTTGATGGGAATTGGCCAATGAGAAGAGGGCGGCTCGGGAAGCGCAGACGGGCCGCTGGCGCTAAATGGGTTTGGCGCATTCTTTTGTTTTTCAATTCGTTTTCGGACGTGGGCATTTGATGGCGTCTGAGGTCGATTGTTTGATCCAGTTGCTGTATTTTGTGGGTTTTTTTTTTTTTTTCCTTTTGGAGGTGTCGTGGAGGGTGATGTCATATCATCCGTCATCTTATAGCATGTCAGTTTGACCATCAAGGTGCGCTTAAGTAAGCGGATTTCACGAGTACTTGGTCGAGTTCGTATTCATGAAATATTGCCACTATTCTCTCCCTTCTCTTATCTCACTCAGCATGTGACTTTATATCTCTTGAATTTACTTATACATATCACCATCTTTCTCTTAGTTATTCTTCCGCATTTCTCTTTATCAATCGTCCAGGGGAATCACATACTGAGATGACGGAAGAGATCTCTCCACATAGCACCCATAAGGCGTCCCATACTGTCGTCTCCCTAATCTATCTTCGACTTTGTACCAGCTCAGAGCACGAAACCAATAGTTATGAAGGTATTTGACATCATGCTGCTCAATAGTACCGGCTAGCACGCGGCTGTGTAGCGATGTCACGATGCAGTGGCACCGATTGATGGCCAGAGTCCGCAGTCCGACATGAAATAGCTGGCATGTCGAGGATACAGTATAATAGCCAGCTGCGCAGAACGTCACGAAAGCTCCATTGTCTAGGTATGGACTGTAATGTCGGGTGCGTACTAGATACGATGCGGACATTAATATTGACCTGTATCACAGTTTGCGAAAAGACGTTAGCTGCGCTCTTAGACCAGATTCCTGGGTCAGAGGGGAGAACGGAGTGTGATAACCACATTCCAAAGACACTCTTGAGAGAGAAAGAGAAACGAACCACATGGTAAGAGAGCCGGCAATGTCAATTATGTGTCTGCCGTTCTCATAAAGTAGGTCCAAGATATTCTTTAATGCGACCAGGCCCGAGATGGCCATATCGGATTCCACCTTGTGCCGCCATCCGTTACTGGACATGTTTCCGTCGCCGTAACGGATAAGGCTATCACTTTGTTGGGAATATACTGCGGCTTCTACTTCTCTTCTATCAGTTCATAGTCTGCCTTGGGGTATGGTTCCGAGATGGTAGCTTCAACTCACCTTGGCCATACTCTGTGACCACACATTCTGAGGCCTTATTGCAATCTTTATGCTCGACGTATTTTCCCAGATGATATCCGACGGAGCGTATCTTTGAATCAAAATCTTCCCAGGTGGCTGCCTCGTCCAACCTGTGATAGGAATAAGGAGCAAATACAAATGCCGTCGAGCTCCCTCTGTCCGACTGAGGCGAATTCAGGTAACGGATAAGTCCATTGCTTTCAAAAGTCGATCGTCGGCCTCCCGTTTTCAGATTGCTGTAATAGTCAGACATCTTGGTCGGCAGCTCATTTTACTAATATACAGCCGCTATCCAGGGCACGATTGATGTTGTTATACGGGAGTCTGTCAACACATTTTCCAGGATCATGTAGAGTCGAAATGGATACAGCCGCCGGATGGCCACAATATTGGCTAAAAGATGTTGACATGATCGGTATTTACCTGGTCGGCGCTTTGGCTACAACCCCGCAGCAGGATTGCCAATAGCTCAGTCGGAGAAGAACGTGCCGCTCCAGTCGTCCTGGGCTACGTGTTCGTCCATGCATCACGTCCAATCCGCGGGCGCAAAACTTACCTCGGGAATATACTTGGGCATCAACCAATTAATATGGCGAAATCATGACGTTATCTGGAGATTACATGGAACGATGTATACTTTGATATACATATCACCGAATTGCGAGGCTGCAGCATGTGACGGGAAAGGCGAGGCGACTCCCTCAAAAGTCGGCAGTCCCTGTGATGCGGTATCATTTGTTTTTCTTTGGTGAACTGTGATTTTGCCTTGAAAAATCCCATCCAATCCTGTACTCAATGAAAAGAGAAAAGAATCATCTTTTGAGTACATAAATTAACCATCGCGATCGTCTAATGTCCGGCCCAGAAGAATCTACAAGCTCGTTCTTTGTGATGGGCGGGAAGCCTCCAAATTATGAAGATGTCGAAACCATTACTGTTGATCCGAACCCAAAATTGTTGCTTCGACTAGAAGTCTGGTACTTCTCCAGTGATGGTAGATCGCAAAAGAAGAACAAAAGATTTGCCGAGGCGTTTAAGGAGGCCAGTCTTGAGAACTGGGATGTGAAGGAAGTCGCCGTGATTGAACCAGATGGCGCTTCTAATCGTGATCACTTCGTACCCATCCAGGCAAGAAACTTTCTATTTACCCATTGGAATAAACGTGGCAGCACGCGGGTCTCGTAGTATTGTAGCTGATATTCCATTTCGCTCACTCAAGGTTGATTTCATACACAATGAGTATACCGACAACGATCCCAACGGCAGAGCCCAGAACCATGTCCGAGAGCTCTTCAGGCGGATAATCCCATCGATCATCTTTCGGTTCTTCCTCAACATTCACAGCAAGCCCCATACTATGAGCTTGGCTGCTCGTAACGTGTCGCCTGACCACCAACAGAGATATTGCCAGCTTTTCATTATCAATAAGCTGAACATCCGTGTGGACCAACTTTTAACACCCGCTGGAGTAGATGATGCATGTATCGATGAAATTGTTACCCGGTATGACTGCTTGGTTTATTGTTGGTGAATTTATTATCACCGGATACCATTGCTGACATGAGAAGATTATCTACTCTACCCAATGCCCTTTCAACGTTATCGCAAATTGTGGAGATATTTTCTATATACCAGCTCCTCCATGGGCAAACCGTGCCCCAATTCTCCTTTATGCACAAACAAGATGCTGATCAAATCTTCAATATGCGAACACCTGTTCTTAGGGATATCGAACCACTTGTCAGGGTCGCGGAAGAGGTAATACACGCCATTCATTTCATTAAGCAACCTATCTAACTGGACATAGCTGAGACCATTATACGAGGCCAATGTGGATCAGGCAGCGGCGGAGAAACTAGCAACAGAGTTCCAAATCGAATTTGCAGATGTCATGGGCAATCTAGGGAAAGTTAAAAGCAACTTATGTCCGTACTATTCTCACCTAATCTGTCCATTGCCGCCATTCGAAGTTCTAATCTTAATTTTATTCAGGTTTTACTCCTCAGCAATTATACGAAACCGGCTTGAGTCTCCGCACAGCAAATACTATGCTCTCAAGAGCGAGGGACTTTCTAGGGCCGCATCTAGAGCGTCAAGTCGAGCGATATGAGAACGATATGCGAATGCCTAAAAATATTCGATTTGGAAGTGTAATAGCCGGCGCAAGTACTGGGGGAGCTATTCTGCTCGGTGGTTTGGCTTCAAACCCATTGACATTGACGATTGCTGTGTTTTTGTACGCAGCTGTGGCGGCGCAGAGTAATATTGGGGCGATTTCGAAAAAGAGTGAAGCAATTAAAACATGTGAGCTATTCAAGAAACCTTCCTCTAATAGCTTGAGCTAAGATTCTGAAATACAGTCTTGCGAGATTTAAAAGACATGGCGGATGTGTTTGACGAGGCTCGGAGATCTGTGGCCGTGGCCGTTTGTCAGGACGTTTTTAACATAGGGCTCGATGACTTGGGGCAGCACGAGCGAACGGCGATTCTGCACAGCTTTGGTATTGATGTCAGTGCACTGAGGCACGAAGAGTATCGCCAGAGTCTTGTTGAGAGCAGTATTGAGAAGCTGATGACTTATTATAAGGAGATGGGAACAGATTTTGAGCACATGCTTAGGGTGTGTGGGCATGATCTAAATGATGCAAAGATGCCGTTGTAAGGTATAGCTCTCGGCCGAAAACTGTCATATAGACCAATTTGTCTATCTATGTGAGGGAAACAAGTCAGACCATATCAAGATCTCGAATCAAACTGAAGAATGTGATAAATAGCATAAAAAATGAAGATGGGAGTCAAGGCCCAGAGGTTGTTAGACGGGCTTAGACGGTCCGGTGCCTCTCAAACGTGGGACACCAAAACTATGAATTGGATATCGGCGTCTCAAATTTCAAGGAAGATACCAGTTATTTTATACCATATTCGCTTAAAATTGTTTGATCTTATAAAGAAAAGTTACATATGTCCTTGAGATACAGCTTTCTATGAATCATCAAGTAGGGTATCACTCCATCCAAGCTATAAGAAAACATCGTCCCTGTTACTAACATTTCTCACAACCAGGTGCCACTTCTCACCGGCTCAAACGTGCCCGTCCTCTTCCTCAAATCTCCCGTCACCGCCCTCCGCACCAAAGATTTCTTCTCTTTCAACGATGCGGGATCAACCAGAGCTACATAAGGATCCACGTCGATCCCAAGGTGCACTTTCTGATCTACCCCGATGTATCGGCCAAAACTATACGTCTTTTTCTCCTTTGATTTGTCATCTGGGCCTCTTGAAGATTGTCCTTGATCTTCTAGGATGTGACTTGCTGAGACAAAGGCAAGGACTGAGCCTATTGTGGTTGGTACGCGGGGGAGGTTGAATATGATGCCGCGAGAGTAGAAAATGACGACTGCAATGATGTTGAGGGATAGAACCGTTACGGTTATTATAAAAGCATTTCGGTCCATGAAAATACGCGTTTCTTCCGTTAACTTCTGACCTGTTACTGAGGCTTCCTTGCCGCTAGGCACGAATAGTTGTTGATTCAGGCTGAGAAGAATCGCAAATAGCTGTCGATACAGCTTTTCGATGGTAGGTATCAAGTCATTGGGGTCAGGTGGCGGTTTACTAGGATCGAGGAAATCCCGTGAGTCGAGAGATATAAACAGGAGATAGCTAATCCAGTCTCGTGTCAAAGTGTCATTGTGCCACCCGGGGACGCCTGGTGTGAGTGTGAGTAGGCTGTTCATCTGGCTAATCATCCTGTTCGTTTGTACATCGTCGTCATCTTCATCCAGATGCATAGACACATCGCTGATTCTTTCGTGTGCCAATACATTCCCCTCTGCGTCATGGTGCACGTTAAACATGGCTGTTTGGAAGAATGGCAGGCAAAATGCGAAGCTTGCCTCAACAGTAGCATTCATATTCAATCCTTGAGGTGTTCGACCCCATCCAAATGTCGTGGCTCTGCTGCAGCTCTCGAAATTGGATCTTGGCCCCAGTGATTCAATATACTCGATAGAAGATGGTCCAGAAGGCCTTGTGGTAGCACTCGTTCTCATTGTCATTTTGGCAAAATCGATGATGTAGGAGCTGTCATTCGAACAAGTCTTACCCAAATCTGGTGGAAACGAGAGAGCGACTATAGAGCGCGGTATGGCGGTGCAGTTTGCAGTGAGGGCGAAACCGCGAGTAGAAACTTTATAAGTACTGCTGCTGTTACTTTGACCTCCGCTGTCAACGGTAAATGGCTGAAAGAAGTATTCAGACGTTGTCCACGGCGGAAGTGGCATTCCAGACGAAATATTTGCCATGGCGATGTACATCTCATCTTGATACAGGCTAGAAGTCTTCGTTCTTGCCGCGAGGTAGTTCCCAAAGTCGAAAACAGTCTCGTTATCCAATTGCGCGCCAACGTTCGGAGTGAAAGTAGCCGTATAAATGGCTGTTGTTTGGTCTTCGTTGAAGAGTGCACCGAGTCCAACAGCGAGGACGTTAGATAGTAATGCAATGAGGCACAGCATAACCAACATTAGATGTCGCGACTTAAGCGCTCTCCAGAGGACAAGTTGAGGTGGAAGTGCCGTATATGTCGTATCAATCGATTTGGAGGGTTCACTTCGTCCCCTTGACAAGACTTTGAACGGCTGTAGGAGACATAGAAATCTGTTGAGTAACACCCAAAAAGGTTCAGTGAAAGTGGCGAATGCAGTGGGGATGTAGTTTTCGAGAATCTGTAACACTTCAAACTTGGTCGACGGTCGAATAAGGCCTACATACATTTGTTAGATTGCATCACAAGTGTAGAATAGACTTAGACTAACCTTTGCTCTTGTCGGTTTGAACTTTCAGGTATACGATAGCGACCAGAGCTCCTATTTGGACCAATCCAAACAGGAGTCCGATTCCTCTTTTTAAAGGTGCCGGTTTAATAGGGTCGTAGTAGCCAATTGGTTTATCGAATCTCCTCTCATCCGGGTCAACCTCCACGCCAGCTACCTTCTCTATGTATACATTGCCTGTGTTGCTATATTCATCTCGGGTGAGTCGGAATTTGTCATTTTGAAAGAGCTCCTTCAGTGACTTTTCATCAGCGTGATCGGCAGGACGGAACATCTTATTCGTTTCCGGGCCATTGCGAAAGATTGCGGCGAGTCTAGAAATGGAGGATGGGTTGGTAGTTAGATAGCTCGTTGACGTATGGCAGCTCCACAGGAGAAAGACTGTAAATATGGCCACCAGCAGCAAAAGTCCCTCGACAATGGCAGAAAACAGTCGGCTGACAATGATTCCGCTCTGTTGAAACTCGGAAATGGCTGTGCTGTTGGCCACAGTTGAATCATTAACCAGCATTTGGTTGACTGCGATAGAAAACAGGTATTTGTGGGCGCGATTGAATGCTTGGTGCAGAACGTTGGGGTCTCCATATGTGATTGGTGGCACATTATGGGGAGCAAGAGCATATCCAACCATATTGGAAGTCGGAATAGACAGATTTGTCTTGTCGATCTGGGGATCAGCCTCAACGACATTTTCGAACGGAAAATCTCGTACTATATTCAACAATTGTTCCATGGGCATTCCAGTTCCAATCAAAAACTCGAAAGACGTCGAGTTGAACTCCTTTTCTGTTAGAGGTTCTTGAGGAGAGATGGGTTGGATCGACGTGTTCAATGGTCTGAAGCCATCGGTGGCAACAGAGACCATCACCTCTTGCTTATAGTAAGCCGGCTGGCAAAAAAGCGCAGTGACGTTGACTTCAGGGTGAAATTTGTCTTTGCTATTGTCCGACGAGGCCCAAACGGCCAGAAACTGATGATTCGAGTGTGTGGAGTTAGGGCAGTTGTGAATATCGGCCAACTGATAATCTGCGTACGGACTAGAGAGGTATCCGACGTAAAGCATCGTAAGATTTGCGTTGAGATCAATGATAATCGTAGTATTGCAGCCTTGGCCGTTCTGGAAATCCCACTGTGTAATAGAAGGATGCTCTTGCTGATATGTGGCCGGCCAGCAGTCTAGTTCGGTCCATAATTTTGTCGTCGTAGCGGTCCAATTAGTATGAAGCTGAGACTCCCCTGGATCATTGTCGATATAAAACGGAAGAATCGCATAGTCGGAGGTAGTGAATGATGGATAAGATTGGCCATGCCATCCGATGGAATATCCCGTGTTAAGGATTTGGTTGGTGAGAAAGTGTGATTGATTGGCCAGTGGAACGATAGATGACCTCGTCCCTATTACTGCCGTCTCTGTCTTGTTGACGAAACCGGTTCCCATGATAGAACTTTGGAGGGGAGTGACAAGCCAAAAGATAACCACCGTCACCGTTCCCGCGAAAAAGACTGGCCAGTGCCTTTGACTATTAGATATTAAGACTCTTGACATGTGTATGTGGTGACATTTACCTCCTCCTAGCAGCCTTTACAGGTACAGTAGCGATAAAGTCGTACGGGTAGTCAAGGAACATCGAGTTTTCGGCCGTCGCTCCTTCGGGCTTGGATAATTCGAACCATGGCTGCATCCGCTTGACATCAAGGTCTACCCAGCTCCATATGAGACTGTATAAGACAGCAATGATGTTGGGTACGTAGAGGTAGCTTATCATAGCATATTGTGGAATGTCGTCTTGGGTTCGTGATAACGCGAGGCCGCCCCGGGCATGGCTGAGTTGTGCCAGTACTTCAATGGCGCCAGCAAGGAGAAGCGTTAAAATCGTAAGTAGTATCAAAATCGGGGCTGTCATAGATAGAGGTTTCCATCCCTTTTTCGGCCCTGAACAATCTTAGTTGCTAGTTTCCTCTCACGAAAATACCCAAAGCTATATTTACCATCTTTGCGTTGCCGTAGCTCTCTTATACGCGGATACCAGGATGATTTGGTTTCCACCCCATGCACTGTATCATCTTGGACTGGCTGTGGTCGCCACTGACCAACTGCGTGGTCATTAGGCGAGAGAGGCTCGAGTTCGGGTCGCGACGACATAATAATAAAAAATCCGCTGAATGATCCAATCCTAAATTAAGCAAGCAAACAAGCAAAACATAATGCTAGAAATCTGGGGCCAGCCACAGATAACAACTCGCACAGTAAAATCTAGAGGGAGAGAGAAAGAACAGAAGAAAGGAAAGAGAACGAGGCGGGAAATGAGAATCCAAGAAAACTTATAGGAAAGGGTGATATTGTGTGGCTATATAATACATACATAGATGCTTGCAGAATACTACCCAGCAACTGACAGGAGACACAAGTCTAATTGAACGACCAACAGAAAACATATATCCTCCTCTAACAATTACTCGCCTCACTTCCCGCGTCAGGCTGTTATCACCATACTTCACAAACCCGTTGGTGCCATCTGCAATCCTTGCTGCAGAAAATCCCCTGTATGAAACCGGGCATCTCCACTTGGACGAACGGTTAAGCGCCAGACATGCCGCACCCAGCCAATAGACGCGAATCTTCACCACGATTAGCCGCATAAGCCCTGTCGTCTGCGGTTCAGCAATTGCAAAAAAGGCTTCGCGAGGCTTTTTCACAGTTAATTTTAGTATAATCGTGTGGATTAATTGTGGTTCTCGTAGATTTGGATATGCCCTCTTCGCGCTTAAGGTAGGACGGGTGATGTTGCTTTAAAAGCTAAAACGGACCCCATTCCCGTGTCTTTGAGCTCTGTCATTCTCGTCATCTCTACACCACTTAAACGCTCTCAACCTTATAGCAGTTATCAATCAATATCTAGTTTCCCACCATCCAGTTTCTCACAACATGAGCCCGCATTTGCTTCTCTCAAAGAAAATAGCTACATGTCGTTTTCGCTGCCGAAGGCCCTATTTGAATCCACTGCGACCGTCAAAGGCGAAAAACTGTTACAAACGCTGTCCAGGTTACTCGTTCCTCATTAGGCGTCCTATCTAACCGTCTCGGCCCGTGTCTTAGAGTCGATTTATGGCGCTCCAACTACCAGGAACTCGAGCGGATATCATGATGGTTCCTGCAGCATGGAAAACTTTCTGTCACTCATACAGGGACGAAATAGTCAAATAATGTGATGGTAGTAACCATAGATATGCCAATTCTTATTTTCTAGGCCAAGCCAAACCCCCCATAATGATACAGAAAAAAACGAATGATACAAGTATATGTACATAAAAGAATGTCAATCCTTCCCACAAATGAATGTTCAAATGTTCATCACAAATCTATGCCAAATCCCTAGACCGTTGTCCAAAACGGTATCGACATGTATGTCCAAAATCGAAAGAAGAAAGAATGTCGGCTTATGCCGTTTAAGCACGAATGCGAATAGCGCGACGCATGGAGTTGCTGCCTCGCTTGGCGACCATGTTAAGGTTGTCAGATTGACCAGCCTGGCATTTAGTGCCAGAAGCAAGAGCCTGAGCGGGAGACCAAGCTCCGCTGGCACAACGCTGGAACTGGGATCCTCCAATGCAGTTCCACTGGCCCTCAGAAGAGCAAGCCGTGCCAGCTGCGAAACCACCGCTGGGGCTGGAGCCGGAGCCGGAGGTAGGGGCGGGAGCGGGAGCGGGAGCAGCAGAAGTAGCAACTGGAGCCTGGGACTGAACGGGCAAGTTCACCAGAGGAGCAGAGGTGGGCTTGGAGGGGGCGGGCTGGGATGCGGGCTGAGAGGCAACCTGGGAAGCAGCGGGAGGGGCAGCAGGCTGGGTGGCAGCAGGTTGTCCACCACCGATAGGGCTGGTGATGAAGACACCGCCGGGAATGCTCTGAGGTGCCTTGGTGGGCTGAGCGGGAGCGCTGGTGACAGGAGAAGATCCGGAGCCGGAGCCGGAGCCTCCACCATTGGAAGGCTTTGGTGTAGGAGCGACGGTAGCACTGCTGCAGCTGGTAGGGCCAAGGAATGCTGAGGTAGCACCATTGAACTGGTCAACGTCATTTCCGGGGTTGGGGAACAAAAGATCGGTATCGGACGCAGTTCCGCAGCCGCCTGGACCAAAGATATTGCCCTCGAACATGTCAGGAAGAGTGTTCAGGAAATCCTTAGAGCCACCCGAGCCAGTGACGGACAAGGGAGCACAGTTCATGTACATCTCACGGTTGCCAACCTTGTTGAACCAAGTCCAGGCAAGAGTGTAGTTACCAGACTCCAATTCCTTGGGAATAGTGAAGTCATATGTGTAAGGATCCGTGGCGCTGGCGCTGTCTCCCATGTTGCCAGCCTGGTCTTTGGCTGGGCAACCACCCTCGATTGACTTAATAACCTTCCAGACGGAGTTCTTGTCGGGCTGGGCATCAGTGGTGACGGAAACCTGGCAGGAGCCACCACCGTGAACAGCGGTTCCAGCAAAGGAGAGCTTCTGGGTGCTGCCCTGGGCATACACATTGCTGGCACCTTGGAGGTCGTAGACACCAGTTCGCTGTTTGCAGGGGAAATCGGCGCCGTTGGGGTCGAGAGGGCTGTTGTTCAGGCTTGACAAACCGTATGGGACAGGGTTGGTCATGGTTATGTGGGCACTGACGGCCGAAGCCAGGGCAGTGATGGTGAAAAGCTTGGAGAACATTTTGAGGGAAAGTGATGAGTCTAAATCGTACCGGACGAAAAAGGCTCGAATGTTGTGGTGGTATGTATAGTCGTCAAGACAAAAGTGAATGCTGTTAAGACAGGATTGTGAATATCACAGATTTTGAATGGTTTGATGCTGAAAGGCTTCAGGGATGGATAGCAAGCAACCGGGCTGGCGTATGCAAATGAAGGCTTAGGACGGAGCAAAGTAAATCAAGAAAGAAAACAAGGGCTAGCCTCGTGTAAGAATGAAGGAGAGTGAGTCTTGACGACGACCACTTTGAAGGAAGGACTGTTGTTGACTGGAGATGTCTGGGACAAGAACAAAAGGCAAGGTTGGGATGAGACCTCCATCTTATACATTGCGTGCCTCATGGTGGCATGGCGGAGGAATAATCGCCAAGACCATTTGCCCCTAGATCATGACTAGCATAGAAGAAGCAAGGGCAGGACGATGCGAGCTGCAGGAACAGAGAGAGACAGGAGAGTCATTGGCGAGGCAGGGGATGGAGTCCAGACAGGGACCTTTGCCGAATGGCTCGCATGTTTCGTTCAAGAAACAAGAGCCGTCGGGGACAAGGAGTCTATCCAGTTAAGCACAGCCGCGGAACGAATATCTCGCGGTTTCGAGGCACGGCGGATCACTAGTGTGGCCTGGTCATCGAAGGGAGTGCCCTTGGGAGTCCACTGATAGGCTGGAGTCGTCGTTTCAGGATCTCAAAAGACGCCGCCTAAAAAGGACGGGCATGAGTGGGCATCAGCCGAAAACCCCAGAAGGCCAAGCAGAGCTAGAATCAGCTTGCGTTGAACCCCTGAGTAACCTTGACCTTTCGCTATATTGTTTCTTACCATTAGGTTCGCCACCGGCCAATGCTGGGATGTGGCTAGCACATACCGCGGCCAGGAATGCGCGCCGGACAGGGGTCAGACATCTGTGGTCCGTGAGCCTGGGCAGCATTATGCACAATGTGGGCCATTGGTCAGGGGTCCAAAATCTTCGGAGAACAGAGCGATGCCTAATAATAAGTATGATGTACCAGTGGCATAGCGAAAGGACGGAGCCGCGCTGAAGCAGAGCTCGCATAAATGTCGCAGATTATCATGAATCCAGCAGCCTGACGTTCATACAAGCACGGGCGAAGAGACTCGGCTGTCGAGCCGTGCTGGCAAAGTCAAATGCGGAGGGAGGCCGCAACACCCTCTTGGATGGAATACGTGTACTCCGTACTCGTACACATGCATCGTGACACCGTCGTACTGCTAAAATAGATGGCCACCAATGAGGCCCAGCCGACCCCTTGAGCGCAGAGCCTCGGAGGCCACACACTACGGGCTGAGGTTAGTACGAGTAGAGTCGTAGTCAATTGGGGGGGTCCACAGCTGTCACCCTCTCCCTAGTCTATCATTCACAATTGGCCAGAAGACTTCCGGGCCGTGGCAGCAAGTGAAAGCATCTTGCACCACTGATTTCTCTGTCGTCCGGCTCAAACGGCTTAGGCTTCTAGGCGCCGTGATCTCCCTGCATCTGCCACTGAGAAAGAACGAAAAAAAAGCAACATCCGGGGTACTCGTGCGCTGACGCCAAGGGGATGCATCGCATCGCTGAACTCTGAAGCCTTTCTTTGGACGAGGCACACTTGTAAGTCGAGGCGATCTGAGTTTGTCTGCCGCACATCTTACTGCTTGGTGGGGGATTCTAACGGACGGCAGGGGTAAGATGCGCCGTGGTAGAGCTGACCAAACGGAAGAATGACACTTTGTGAGAGCAAGCAGTAGCCGCCTGCAAATATTTTCATAATGCACGGGATCCGGCATCGCCTCTAGCCAGCAGCATCGCGCTTAGAGCCGAGAATCAGAAACCATGTGAATAGGGGAATGAAGGCGACATTGTTGCATTTCATGGACATCATGGTTGCTTTCTTAGCTGGAGATTCGGTGGTCATTTCCAGAGACAGGTATGTGGGGGGACCTTGTCCTTGTGCGCCCAAGAAACATTGTGATCGACCACGGCCCGAGCAGTGAACAGTTCGTTGGCCATTTTGCTCGGTCATTGTTTCTTGATCGTGGTTAGAGATGTGCTACTCCATGGGCAGAAATCACGGCCTGTTTCCCCGAGCATGTTCATAGCCGCTGCGTCTTCTCGTCTCAATGCATTGTGATGTAAAGCCGTACCGCTGGGGAGAGCGCTAGACGAATGCAAAGGGGGCATTCGCCACCCCATCGTCGCTATACGAGTCGCGTCGTATTGCATCGCATCGTATCGTTTATTCCTCTCACATGCCATGCCACAACAGCCACAAAAAGACGCGTGTTATAGCCGGTATGTCTGAGTCTGTGTGGCGAGAATCGTCCCTACTTGGAGATCTCAATGCAACGCTGTGCTGCTTCCATGGCAAAAGTCTGCTTCTCAGACCCTGGCCCCTCGGGATGCAGGGGCCGGGGGCAAGGGTGTCTAATCCCTCAGTAGGGTTACTTTTGCAGAACTAGCCTCTGCTGCCGTGGGGTTGAATCGACTTCTGGTGAAACAAAGGCTGGTTTCATGCTCAACATCTTCTTTTCGGCTTGGGCAAGCATATCCACTCCATTCTCGCGAAGCTCGAGGCAGGCAGCCTGGCTAGTGGGCAGAGATGACATCTGAGGTTGTCAGGCTTTGGGTTGTGATTTGTGATGGCGGCGGATTGAAACAATCGGCTCTTCGTCGCCGGGCGGCAAAAATGCGGTGATGGCCGATCAGCAGGACTCGTCGGAGGCAGCTGAGATGCTAGAGTTGTTTTGTTTGGATGATAGACGCTGAGGCTTGACGACGGTGAAAAAGCTACAGACCAGTAAGAGGTGCAGATGGATGACGAGGTACGTATTGCCCACAGTCGGGTCGCTGACCGCCTCATTGGGGGGTACGTACTCCATGTCTCATACATGCAGCTCAGCCCAACCCACGCCTACAGCTACAGCTTTTCGACTTTAACGCCTGCAAAAACAACCTATCGCTGTTCGTATCGCTGTTTGATTCGTGCGTATAGGCTCATGCACCTTCAATAGCCGCCCAGTGGTTGTTTCTAGGGACTAGGATATGCCTGGTACCTCGAAGCTGGTGTAAGATCCGCAGCAGACAACCTGACAACTATTTCTCATGTGCACTCGTATATTTCACATGTCTGTTATTTTGATGAAACCTGGCGCTACCAGAAAATCCTCATCGGCTCATACCGTCCTTGGCTAAAGTTCTCAGATTTTATGTAATATGGTACGATGGTATGAAGCTATGGCCATCGGGAGAATATTGAAGTGGCTCTCGATCCGTCCTCCTGGTTACATCTATACTGGTTACATCGGCGAAAATGTCAAGGACCATATAGCATAATAATTTCCTCAACTTGACTTCAGCTCTTACCTATCCACTCGAAAACAAAAGATCTTTCTAGTACGACGGCCAAGACGGCTTGTAATGAAGGAAAATTAACAGCTGCGTTTCGTTCTGTGAGAGGCTCAGATCTGCGGAACAGCCGCATGAATATCTGTCTATGCCAGACAAGCCACTCCTTGGCATCGCCCTGCGGCTTGAAAATTTTGATCCTTTCTTATTTGTCTATGAGCTCATCGTCATATCATCACAGAAAATGCTCCTCTTTTATCCTGTCAATTGAGGCTATCGGCTGAGTCGTCTGAACACGGCTCGTAGCTTCATGGCACTTGCATTCGGATATTACGGTTCAGCTCAGCCAACCCCATCGCAGCAGGGTTGTTGCTCCGACACCAACTATCGACATTTTCTCTTGCAATCTTGTTTAATTAATTTTTAAGCTTCAATTATCCCGTCTTACAAGGAGTATGACAGGTGAGCTACTTCGGAATCAGGTCCGAAATTCTCCTAAAATTTGTGTGGCTGTTTCTACCTTCTCGTTTTGTCGATAGTGGTTGTTTCTCGCAAATTGCCTTGCCGAGAGAGCCATACAGCTCTAAGCCAACCTTGTCCCGTCTTATTCCGCGGTAATGGGCATATATATAAATGAATTCACCAATCTGCACCATGAAATCCTTCGAGATATTTACACTTGATGTGAGCATGTCGTTGAGTGTGGAGACGCTGCGTCGTTGGTCGTCGAGCCGCTGAAGAATAGAGTTGTTGTTGGCTCTGCCAACTTTCCGACAACCCATGACAAGGATGAAACGCTGGCCCATGCTGGATCTATGTGTTCAAAGAGCTTTCACCAAAAATAGAGTTACACGTGTCATAACACGATGCATGTGTTTGGTGATAACTACACCGTCATTTCAGACACGACACCACATATCGCGGGCGCTTGCACTGGCTAGAGGACAGTTTAAGTGTCTATATAATTTATATTGTCTTCTCTAAGCCGCCCATTCCATGTCTCTCTACCTAGTCACTAGAAATGTACCTTTAGTATCTCTCACGCGTGTGCATGCACTGGCGCAGCATGCATGCATGCAAGCATCGACGTTTAAGCGCTCTCAACCTGGGCTGGCTGGTCACCTGGGACAACCAAGTCAGTGAGTCTGCAATGCACGCAAGCGGCGATTTTAATCCTTACCATCTGTGAATGCCCAGTCACCTCGTGTCCACATCTGCATTTTCTGTTGGCGGAACTCTTCAAAGTCCCATTCGCGTTTCTCAAGGTCATTGGCGTTGAGAAACACGTAAACGGATGCCTCCTTCACTTCTCCCTCAACTTCCTTTTCGCCTTCCAGCTTCAGTAGCTTTACCCTGGTGTTGATCCGCTTATACTCGCTTCCCTCAAAAATGTCCAGTTTTTGCATGTTGGCCTCCGTTAATCCAGTCGCGTACATGCCTCGCACGCAGTGGCCTTCCTCTGCAACAATGGCTGGATAGTCTGCATATTGAACTCTGTGGCGACAGTAACCATCTAGAATGGCTGGAGTGAATGTATGGAGGTCTTGGATTGCCTGAGGCGGCTGCTTTTCACCATAACAAACGCTGAAAAAGACCTCTGGGGCCATCTATAACGATGAGTTTAACTCCCTCCCTTGGGGTGTATTAGCACATGATCTTACCAAAGTCCCTACAATTTGAACGTCACGTTAGTCCAGAGATTTCCCAAAATTCAAGAGCAATATTCACCATAGAAGAATGCCTTATTTTCGCCGCTCATCTTGTATCGGGGGTATCAATCTGTGATGTTTGTGGCCGCTTTCGAAGTTGGGCGGTCTAGGTTAGGCTGAGATCCTGAAAACGAGGACTGGACACAAGGCTTTGGGAAACAAGTAGAACTCTTAGGGGGCGGGGGACGATGGTGGCTTGAAGTATGAAGAAATATATACCAGCAGCGTGCTTTGTCTTCGTTTCTTTTTATAATAAATTCTCAAGTGTGTTATCTCCTCGGCAGAATTACGAAGCTTCCCCGCCGTTTAGACAGTTCTAGCAGTGGGGTTGTGGAATCTCGTTCTCCTTTGTTGACGATACGGCACAAAGGGAAGAACAGGGACGGAAAAAAGAGCAACGGCAATACAGGACTGGAATTATATATGACACGAAAAGACGATGAATATGAGAGAATATATAGGCGGATATTTCAACCCAAGATGAAAGACGCGGGATACAGCAGTGAGCAAGTCACTCCGAAGCACGGAGTCTTATATATGGTTGGTTATCAGACTTTCTTATTGGAGTCAGCAAATCTGACGTGGGGCTCCAAGATCGGGATGAGATCCCTATCGATAAGATCCCTATCGATAAGATACGGTTATACGCACGCCACAGCGGGAGGGGCGTATGGCTGCCTAGCGCTACGGATTATAGTTTCTGCAGCCCCTAGCTCAATTGGTTTTGGCGACCACGGTGCCCAGTTTTGCTCGACTCTGGAAATTTCATAGGCGTCACGTTAAAGCTTCCTTCGTGAAGTGACTTTAAGGCTGCGGGCCGAATCTTGAATTTCATATCCTCCATCACCCCCACTCGAGTCTTTCATTATACCCGGACGACTTCGGATTCTATCAGCCCGCATCTGCCGAATATTGCTTTTATTTTCTCATTTTCCGCCGATTTACGGCGCCCTGCCGCACTATCGTGAAACCATCGCGGCGCGTCCTCGTTTCTCGACCTCAGCCTTGCTGCGATTAGTCGTTTTGCGCATCGCCTCGCCACACCTTCCGCGAATGGAAGGCAGAGCTGCGTCTCGCGGACGCCAATAATGCAGCCATGTCGGGAACTACTATTGACGATGTCGTGAAGCGACTTAGCACCGCTGATATAGGTACGATTATGGCCACCTCGTCCCGCTTGTCTCTAAGCTATCACCCCTCCATCTTGTCGCATGCCTCTACCATCATGTCTGATTTCTAACCTCTTGTTAATATACAGATACCCGACTCAAGGTGGAAGCCGCGACCACCTTGCGCGACAGCCTAGACGCTTACACTAATGGCCCTATTTACGAACCTTTCTTGAAACGTTTAATGCCCATCTTCATAAACATCTTGCGTGGACCATGCATCTTTCAAAGCAATTCCCCGGAGCAGGTGAGAGCGTTGTGTGATACGCTGGGGTTGGTTTTTGCTAACGGTTGATGGTAGAAACTCCGCAACTGCATCCTCGAAGTACTACACCGACTGCCAACCAACATGGCGCCCACCGAGCCGTTCAAGCCTTACGCCGAAGAAATTGTCGATCTGCTCATGCAACTAGTCCGAACCGACAACGAAGACAATGCATCCTTGTGTGTCAAAATCACTTCCGACATTATGCGTCATCAGCACCAGGTTTTGCAGGGCAAAGTCCAGCCATTCCTAAACTTGATCCAGGAGCTCTTTGATCAGATGGAAAAGGTTGTAATGGAGCAGCTAGACAATGCATCTCTCGCCCCGAATCCACAACCTGGTGCACCGTCAACACCAGGAAGTACGCAAGCCAACTTCCAGTCTCCTCGGCCGGGCTCTCCCGTGGCCTCGGTAACTGAGCTTGGTGCGGATCCCCAGCAGCAAAATCGACCACTTCTCAAGGGGATGCAATCTTTCAAAGTTCTTTCAGAATGCCCCATCATTGTCGTGTCGATCTTCCAAGTCTACAGGAACACAGTTGCCCACAATGTGCCCAGATTTGTACCCCTTATTAAGGGCTTCTTATCTCTTCAGGCAAGCGCCCAGAAGCAAGCGCACGACGATGCTGCTGCCAGAGGCGATATACACACTGGCGTGAGCTCAGGTATAAAAAACCGGGCTGCTTTTGGCGATTTCATCACAGCCCAGATCAAGACCATGAGCTTTCTGGCCTATCTCCTCCGCCAGTACGCTTCTCAGTTGAAAGACTTTCTACACTTACTACCCGATATCGTCATTCGGCTACTCAAGGATTGCCCCCGGGAGAAATCTGGGACGCGAAAGGAGCTCCTGATTGCAATCAGACACATTATCAACTACAATTTCCGAAAGATCTTTCTCCCCAAAATTGACGAACTCTTGGACGAGCGTACACTGACGGGAGATGGCTTAACCGTGTACGAGACGATGAGACCCCTTGCGTATAGTATGCTGGCGGATCTGATACACCATGTGCGCGACTCCTTAACTCCAGAGCAGATTCGCAAGACGGTGGAAGTGTATACCCGGAATCTCCAAGACAACTTTCCCGGAACTTCTTTCCAGACCATGAGTGCGAAACTTCTTCTGAACATGGCCGAATGCATTGCGAAGCTCCCCAACAAAGTAGACGCAAGACATTACTTGATGATGATTCTCAACGCAATTGGAGACAAATTTGCCGCCATGAATCGACAGTACCCGAATGCCGTCAAGCTCTCGAAGCTGTATCACCAGCAGGCCGAAGCTGGTGCGCCTGAATCATATCTTGCTGACAAGGAGCACCCGCCGGATTGGGACGAAACCGACATCTTTTCCGCAGTACCCATCAAAATTTCCAATCCCCGAGATCGAGGAGCCGACCCTGTCGGAGATAATAAATTTCTCTTCAGAAACCTTATGAATGGGCTGAAGAACACATTCTACCAGCTGAGAACGTGTAACACTGGCACACCGATTGACCCTGCTAATGCGCCACCGCATTGGCAAGAGGTCGCCTATGGTTTCACTGCAGAAGAGGTAAACGTTATTATCAAGTTGTTCCGAGAGGGCGCCTATGTGTTCAGATACTATGAGATTGAGAAGCCGGCTACTGAGAATCAGTATGTATCACCGGTCGAATACATGGCAAATTTCTATATGGTCTCCAGTAGTAAGGAAGAAAAAGACCTCTTGGAAACATTCGCCACCGTCTTTCACTGCATCGACCCAGCAACCTTCCATGAAGTCTTCCAGCAGGAGATCCCGCATCTCTATGACATGGTTTTCGAGCACACAGCTCTGCTCCACATACCTCAGTTTTTCCTTGCGAGCGAGGCAACATCTCCTAGTTTTTGCGGCATGCTCTTGCAGTTTCTCATGGAAAGAATTGACGAGGTTGGCTCTGCGGACGTTAAGAAATCGTCCATTTTGTTGCGGCTCTTCAAACTCGCCTTTATGGCGGTGACTTTGTTCGCCACACAGAACGAACAAGTTCTATTGCCTCACGTGGTCAGCATTGTCACAAAGTCGATAGAGCTGTCAACCAAGGCAGAGGAGCCTATGAACTACTTCCTTCTGCTACGGTCCCTTTTTAGGAGCATCGGTGGTGGCAAGTTTGAGCAACTCTATAAGCAGATATTGCCCTTGCTAGAGATGCTGCTGGATGTTCTCAACAATCTGCTCATGGCTGCACGAAAACCGTCCGAGCGAGACCTCTACGTTGAGCTATGCCTTACCGTCCCGGCGCGGCTCAGTCACCTGCTGCCTCATTTGAGTTTCCTCATGCGCCCATTGGTAGTTGCTCTTCGGGCCGGCACGGACCTTGTTGGGCAGGGTCTCCGAACGTTGGAGCTCTGTGTCGACAATCTGACGGCAGATTATCTCGATCCCATCATGGCACCTGTCATTGATGAGCTCATGACTGCCCTGTTTGATCATCTAAAACCACACCCCTACAGCCACTTTCATGCGCATACCACCATGCGCATCTTGGGAAAACTTGGAGGTAGAAATCGTAAATTCATGACGGGTGCTGTTCCTCTCACATATACCAACTATGCCGACGATGCCTCAAGCTTTGAATTGCGACTCATCGGTTCCAAGAAGGACAGAGCCTTTCCAGCTGACCTGGGCATCGATCTTGCAATACAAAAGCTGATGGAGGTTCCTCGGCACAATAAGGCTAATGCCCAGAATCGGCAGTATGACGAGTACTACAAGAAACAGGCCATTCATTTTATCAAGACTCAGCTGAAGCTGCGTATCGGGTTCGACCAGCTTCCCGAAGATTTCCCTCGCATTGTTAGACTCCAGGCACAAGATTTCTTGAATCGCAAGATGGATATCAACTTCGCTCCATTCGAAGTGTCGAGCCGTGAAAAATCCATCCCCAAGAAAGATGAGCAAGACAAAATCACCAAGAAACTGCTCAAGGCGGTCATGTTTTCGCAGTCAATACCAGATGTTAAGCAGGAATCCGGCGCCTTTCTCCTTGACGTGTGCCGGCATTTCGTTCTCATTGAAGTGGGCAGATCTTTGATCGACCTGAAGCGAAACTATAACCCCTTTGACCCGAAAGCCGGCGAAGGTCCGCTAACTATTGACACCCGTGTCTTGTCGGATGCAATCGTCGAATCCTTGGCATCAGATCACCCAGACGTCCGGGAAGCGGCGCAGCAGGCGATCCGGGAACTTTACAAATGCACGGCTCTCATTCTTGGCTCCGAGAGCAATGTCGGCCGTCTCCATCTCTTTAACCACCTAAGCAATACCTTTTGCCACAGTTGCTACGAGGAAGAGTGGTTCACAAAGACGGGGGGAAGCCTTGGCATCAACTTTCTGCTCACAGAACTTGACTTGGGCGATGCTTGGGTGACGTCTAAGCAGACTGAATTCATTCGCGCTCTGATGTACGTCATCAAGGATATGCCGCTGGACCTCCCGGAAAAGACGAGATGCCTTGCACAGACAAGTCTGGAAGTATTGCTCAGGCGCATCACTAAGAACATCAAGAAGGAAGATGCCCTGCCAATCCAGCAGCAACCTGGTCAACCGCAGGCCAAGCAGCCCCGCCTCGCCCAAATCTGTATGCAGTTCAACAATGAGCTTTCTCATATGAACAAGTTTGTCCGCGAGACAGCCAAAAATTCGCTGGAACTTATTGCGAAAGCTGCTGGCTGTGAGGTGTGGCAGCTCGTCGAGCCCTACAAAGAAAGATTTCTTCAGCCTATCTACGCCAAACCTCTTCGTGCCCTTCCCTTCCCGATACAGATTGGATACATCAATGCCATGACATATCATATGGGACTGAAAAATGACTGGGTTACTTTTGACGAGAATCTCAACCGTCTGCTTATGGAGTCGCTCGCATTAGCTGACGCAAACGACGAATCCTTGGCTAACAAACCTGCAGAGTTCAGAACGCATGAGCATATCGTCAACTTGCGAGTTTCTTGTATCAAGCTTCTCAGCACTGCGATGACGTTTGAGGAATTTGCCAACAACCCGACCAAGGGCAAGATTCTTTCGGTCTTTTTTAAATGTCTTTATTCTGAATCAAAGCCAACGATCGCGGCGGCAAACGATGCCTTGAAGTCGGTCTTGGCCGTTGACAGACGTCTGCCCAAGGACTTGCTCCAGAGCGGCCTGCGCCCTGTGCTGCAGAGTCTATCGGATCCGAAAAGACTTAATACACATGGGCTGGATAACTTGTCAAGGCTGTTGAAGCTTCTGACAAGCTACTTCAAGGTCGAGATAGGCGCTCGCTTGCTCGATCAGATAGAGTCAATTGTTGAGCCTAATGCGTGGCAGCAAATTTCATTCACATTTTTTGAGCAGCATCCTCAAATGAAGGTCATCACCGCTATTCTCAACATCTTCCATCTTCTACCAGCTCCAGCAGAAGCGTTCAAAGACCGCTTAATCGACTGCTTCCTCGGGCTTGAAGAGCGGCTTCGACGAACTCATCAGAGTCCATTCCGGTTGCCAATGTTCCTATACTTGAACCGGTATCCCAAAGAGATTTGGGCTTATCTACTTGGTAAGCTGGATGATCTGAAATATGGCCGACTTCTAGCCCAAGTCCTCCTACACCCAGATAGCACGCCGTTGAGGGAGACTGCTGTGGAAAATTTGGAAGGGTTGATCGCAAAATGCAACGAGATTGTTGGGCAGAACAACGAAAAGAAATACGTTGCCATTGTCAACACGATTCACATTCTCCACTCAATCGGCCAATTCCCAGCCTCTAGTGCTTGGATGGATAAGAAGGAACACCTCAACTGGCTGAAAGCCATTGGGAGAGACCTCGAAGCAAACATTCGAGGCTATTCGCTTCCAGCCTTTGTGCGACTGCCGGGTTATCAAGCCGCTGAGCAACTGATGAATATTCTCGTCAAGTCTCTGGAGAGATCACCGAGAGACTTGGATGCTCTATTCAACCTGGTGGAGTCCGTTGCCGCCGAGGAGCTTCGTTCGACTCAGCCTTTATTCTCCTTCATCTACGAAAAGATCATCTGCAGCGACTCCATGGAGTTTTGGAAATCGACGTTCCTTCGCTGCCTTGAAACTTACTCAGGGAAGACTGCGTCGAATAAAACAAAATACTTCTTACTCCACTACATTGTTAATCCGATTGTTGCCACGGATGTCATGCGGCATTGGGGCCAGTCAGAACAAAATAGGGTCCAGAGGCTGATGGATCGATCTATCATCGATGCCGTGAGCACTAAGATCTGGAAAGTACATCCCGAGATGACCCCAGATGATTTGGCCCAGCCAGGAATTGACCACATACGGTTTGAGGTGCTCCAGCTGTCGGCAATGCTTGTCAAATATTATCACGCAACACTCCAAGAGGCACGCAAAGATATTATCAAATTTGGGTGGACATTTATACGCCTAGACGACATCATCAATAAGCATGCAGCGTACGTCGTGATAGGGTATTTCATTGCTCACTACGAAACGCCTCCGAAGATCGTCAGCCAGGTATACTTGTCGCTACTCAAGACTAATTCTAATGAGGGCCGAGCACTGGTGACGCAGGCATTAGAGCTCATTGCTCCGGTTCTGCCCAAACGCTGTGGCACGGGCCCTAATGATAGGAGCACACCATGGGCCGTAGCACCGCGTCGCATCTTGGCTGACGAAGGCCAAAACATGCAGCAGATGACAAGCATCTTCCATTTCCTTGTGCGGCATCCTGAGCTTTTCTACGACGCTCGAGATAAATACGCCGTTCTCATCATCACCTCCCTGAGAAAGGTTGCTGCACCGCCAAACCCCTCTCATGAGAGTAAAAAGCTCGCCCTGAACATGATGTGGCTGATTTGGACCTGGGAACAATGGCGGATCGAGGGCAAAACATCACCTCTTCTGACTACGAGATCACTATCTGAGTCGCCGGTTTCGAGGAAACGAAAGCTGGACAGCGGCGATCAACCAATGACATCCCCCTCAGCAACTAGACAAACAGCGGATCGACCAGAGTATCAAATCCCTCCACTATTCCGCCTCAAGATGGTCAAATACTTGGTTGAGTTCATTGCGCAGCTTAACGAAAGGTATCAACTGCCATCGGCTAAGCCCCGCGGATCCCCAGCTGGTGCTCTTCCGCAAGCCGGGCCCAATATGACGGAGCTTTGCAAGAAAGCCATGGCGCTCCTTTACAACCTCGTACAGCCCCAGTGCTGGGGGGACCTCGACCTCGACCTGTTTCCCAACGTCACGGATGTTATCCTTGCTCACGATAGGACACAGGCAGCTCTTAACGCGGATCCAACCGATAAGGAAAAGTATGACGAAAAGTTTCTCACCAACATCATCAACACGCTGCAAGTGGTCCGCATTCTTCTGAACTTCAAGTCAGACGAGTGGATCCAAAGGAGCATCGCCCCAATCCAAAAAGTCTTGGAGAAGTGCCTCAAGTCGGAAAATCCAGAAGTTCAAGATTGTCTGCATCTCGCTGACAAGGAGTACGATGATGGACGAGAGCTAAAGTCCATCGTTCAACGAATTCTCGATGCGGTGCCTGAAGATACGCCTATGGAGGACGCGGATGCTGAGGGTGAATCCGAAGTTCAAACATCTGAAATTGTTGCCTACCTCTCACAGGTAGCAACAGAACAGATGAACAGCAATCTCTACGTTTCGGGTGTCAACATCTTGTGGTCGTTAGGCAATCGCAAGCCTGCCATCATTGATCAACATATCCCTTCGCTTATGAAAGCTATGCAGAGCAAGCATGCACGAGAACATGTACAACACTATAGTGCCTTGGCGAATCAGGCGACTGGTGTCCAACGCACTCAAGAGGCCAACGGCACCACTGGAGAACTCTCTGCCTATGAGCTCGAGATGCAAACCAAATTGATGATCAAAGAGATCCAAGTCGTGGCGTTGAGGATGGAAACTCTAGGCGACAATCGACGACCTTTCCTAAGCGTTTTGGCGACGCTTGTTGAAAAATCTATGCACATTGAGTTATGCACGGAAATTTTGGGCATGGTTGAAGGTTGGGTTTTCAGATCTGAAGGTACCTGGCCGACGCTTAAAGAAAAAACGGCGGTCCTTCATAAGATGCTGTCCTTTGAGCACAGGCAAGATCCCACAATGCTTTCCAAGTTCCTAGAGCTTGTGATTCGCATCTACGAAGATCCCAAGATTACCCGGACGGAGTTGACAGTACGGATGGAGCACGCCTTTCTCATTGGCACGCGAGCGGTTGATGCGGAAATGCGAAATCGTTTCATGGCGATTTTCGATAAGAGCTTGTCCAAGACAGCTAGCATCCGCCTCTCATACGTATTGACGTCGCAAAATTGGGATACTCTTGCGGACTCTTACTGGCTTGCCCAGGCCAACCACCTTTTGCTGGGAGCCGTGGAAATGAATACCAACATACAGCTCCATGCTGATGATTTCAAAGTCATCGCCCCATCTCAGCTGGCTGCAGTCTATCCCAAAGACAAGGATACGAGAGAGCCAACCAACATGGTTGATGAGAAATTCGAGACTCTCATGGCTAGCCATCGGCGATTCATGGCCGAGCTGGGAGATGTGAAGGTCCGAGATATTATCGAGCCGTTGACACAACTACAGCATATCGACAACCCGCTGGCTCATCAACTCTGGGTGGTCGTATTCCCAATGTATTGGTCTGCCACTCTGCGAGATGAAAGGCCAGAGCTTCAGCGCGGCATGGTCGCGCTTCTCACAAAAGACTACCATAGCCGTCAAATAGAGAAGCGTCCCAATGTTGTTCAGTCCTTGATAGAGGGAGCCGCAAAGACTTGGCCAGAGTGTCGACTTCCTCCGCATGTCTTGAAGTTTGAGGCGAAGACGTACGATGCTTGGTATACAGCCCTCGTACAGCTCGAGAATGCATCGATTAAACCGGGGCCCGATTCGGCCACTGTCCGCGAGAGCAATCTCGATGCACTGGTGGATCTCTACGCATCTCTGCAGGAGGACGATCTTTTCTACGGGACTTGGCGTCGTCGTTCTCAGTTTGTAGAGACCAACGCTGGTCTTTCATACGAGCAGAATGGAATGTGGGACAAGGCTCAGAAACTGTACGAGACAGCACAGATCAAAGCCAGAACTGGCGTGATCCCGTTCTCTCAAGCCGAATACATGATCTGGGAGGACCACTGGGTCCTTTGTGCTCAAAAGCTGCAGCAATGGGAGATCCTGCAGGATTTTGCCAAGCACGAGAATTTCCAAGACTTACTTCTCGAATGCGCCTGGCGCAACACGGAAATGTGGCAGGACGAGCAGCACCGCGAGGCTCTGGACAACATCATCAAAGGAGTCATGGATGCCCCCACGCCGCGACGAGCCTTCTTCCAGGCGTTCATGTCCCTACTCAAGTTTCACAACCAGCAAGAGGCGGCAACCGACTTTGCGCGCGTGTGCGACGAAGCTATACAGTTGTCCATTAGGAAATGGCATCAGCTTCCAGTTCGATTGACCAACGCTCATATCCCTCTGCTCCAGAATTTCCAACAGTTGGTGGAGCTGCATGATGCCAGTGTCATCTGTCAGAGTTTGGCCAACACTAATGCATCTAACCTCGATGTTAAATCCGGAGAGCTTAAGCTGCTGCTTGGTGCCTGGCGTGATCGTCTTCCCAACATCTGGGATGACATCACGGCTTGGCAAGACTTGGTAACTTGGAGGCAACACATTTTCAACCTCATCAACCAGACATACCTCCAGCTGCTTCCACAGCAAGGCCAGCAAAATGCAGGAGGGGCTTCCTTTGCCTACCGTGGCTTCCACGAGACAGCTTGGATCATCAACCGCTTCGCTCATGTCGCACGCAAGCACAGCCTACCGGAAGTTTGCATTAACCAACTCAGTCGCATCTACACACTTCCAAACATAGAAATTCAGGAGGCATTCTTGAAACTTCGCGAGCAAGCTCGATGCCACTACGAAAACCCGGAGGAATTGAACAGCGGTTTGGAAGTCATCAACAATACAAACTTGAACTATTTCAATCCTCAGCAGAAAGCCGAGTTCTACACCTTGAAGGGCATGTTCCTTGAGAAACTCGAGCTCAAAGAGGAGGCGGATGCAGCTTACGGTACGGCGCTGTATTTCGATATCGGAGCGGCCAAGGCTTGGGCAGAGTGGGGATACTTCAACGACAGAAAGTTCAAGGAGGATCCATTGGATGTAAATGCAGCCAGGCAAGCTCTGACCTCTTACCTCCAAGCGGCAAGCAGCTACAAGAGTGCCAAGTCACGAAAGCTCCTCTCCAGGATTCTATGGCTCCTCAGCTTGGACGACGCTAAGGGCTCTATTGCTGCTGGATTTGATGACTTCAAAGGCGAGACTCCAACATGGTACTGGATCTCGTTTATTCCTCAGCTATTGACGGGTCTGGGATACAAAGAGGCTCCGCGTGTCTACCAGATCCTTCTTGGAATCGCAAAGTCATACCCCCAGGCTCTTTACTTCCAACTCAGGACAAATAGGGAAGATATGATGGCTATCAAGAAAACTCAGGAAGCGAAGGAGAAGGCACGACTACGCAGTCAATCCACTACAGCCAACGGCAAACCCAGCTCTGCTTCTCCATTACAGACAAAACAAGAAGCGCCCAAGGCTGAGGGAGCAGCATCACGCCCTGGTACTGCTAGTGGTGGCGACGCGGCTCACATTAAGACAGAGAATGGCGAGGCGAATGGTGGCACGGCATCAGCAACGCCCGCACCCGCACCGACAGGCCAAGAGCAATCTCAAGCTCTCGCTCAAGGTGGCCAAGCGCAGGCCCAGCCGGCAGCTCAAAACCAGAAAAGGCCGCCATGGGAATTGACTGAGGAAGTCATGTCAGTGCTCAAGACGGCTTTCCCATTACTGGCGCTGTCCATGGAGACCATGGTTGACCAGATTCAAAAGCACTTCAAGTGTCCTCCAGATGAAGACGCATACCGCCTCATTGTGGCGCTGCTTAACGATGCCTTGACGTACGTGAGCAGAACCCCTGCGTCTTTTGCCAAGAGCGTCAAGCTTCCCTCTGCCACGGAGACGAACATTACGCGGTTTGCCGAGACGATCTTGCCCAATCATATCAAGAAGTCGTTTGAGGCGGATTTTGTCGAGGTTAAGCCGACTATGTATGAGTACATTCACAAGCTGAGACGCTGGAGGACCAAATTTGAAGAGAAGCTGGATCGTCGGATTGTGCACACGCCTCTGGAAGCTTTCTCACCCCACCTGAGCGAGTTCCGATACCAAAAGTTTGACGAGGTTGAGATTCCTGGACAATATCTTCAGCACAAGGACAAGAACCAGGACTTTATTCGGATAGAACGATTCCTGCCCAACGTCGATTTGATACGCTCAGTTAATGCCTCGTATCGCAGACTCAAGATGCGTGGTCACGATGGCAGCATTCACTCATGGGCTGTGCAGCATCCAGCCGCTAGACACTGTCGCCGAGAGGAAAAGATTCTGCAGCTCTTTAGGCATCTCAACCAGACTCTGAGTCGCAAGAAGGAGAGTCGGCGACGAGACTTGCAATTTACCCTACCGCTGATGGTTCCCCTGGCACCACACATAAGAATCGTGCAAGAAGATACCTCATACATTACGCTGCATGGGGTCTACGAAGACCACTGTAGGCGTATGGGTATGTCGAAGGATGAGCCGGTCTTGTTTACGCTTGAGAAGCTTCGAGGCGTGCTCGAGTCCAAGGGAGGACAGGTAAGCTATTCCACAGAGGGAGAATGTCTGGCGAAGACGATGGCTAACGCAGGAAATCAACAGACCAAGCCCGAACTAACGCCCACGGCACGACTGGAGGTATTCAATGCCATCCAGGAGAAATGGGTGCCGCCGACGGTGGCGCTGGAGTATTTCCAACAAGCTTTCCCACAATTTGCCGAATTCTGGCTGTTCCGAAGACAATTCTCATACCAGCTGTCGGCATTGACGTTTATGACTTACATCTTGTATATGCATAACCGATATCCGGCCAAGATGAACATTGCTCGTGGGTCGGGCAACATCTGGGGCTCTGAGCTCATGTCGTTTATGAGCGCTTCCAAGCCGTTCTTCCACAACCCAGAGCCAGTGCCCTTCCGGTTGACGCCAAACCTACAGACTCTCATGGGTCCTCTAGCCATGGAGGGAATATTCGCTTGCTCAGTCATGGCCATTGCACGGTGCTTGACGGAACCGGAGCATGAGCTTGAGCATGCGCTGACCTTGTTTGTGAGGGACGAGATGATGTTCTGGCTGATGAATAGCCACCGCAGCGGAATTAGCGAAAACCAGCTTCGCGACTCGGTGCAGCTCAACAGCGACTCGATAGTGAAGCGTGCCATCAGCCTCGCCCACAACCCGTCGGGCAACTTGCCTGCGAACCAAACAGTCATTGACGCTATCGCCAAGGCTGTAAACCCAATGAACTTGGCGCAGTGCGATGCATTGTGGATGCCATATCTTTAAGTCCAACATAGATGGTCTTTTTTCTTTCTTGTTTCCATATTTTCTTTTTTTCTTTTTTCTATTTCTACTTCTTTCTAGACGTATCTGACACAAAACTGAAATCGGATATATCAGATGGAGGTGAGAGGGGACGGAGACGAATATGGAGAATCTCAACCTTTGTGCGATGACATTCAGCAAGGCGTTTGAGGAAGGGGGGAGGATTTCGTGTTTTTTTACTTTTGCTTATCATGTATTAATCCCCAATTTTTCTTTTTTTAACTTTCCCTAGGCCTGGGTGGAAGAGGCGGAACGCGTCATGACAGGCTACTGGGAATTATTGTTGATGAGAAATGCGGTTTACAAGCTCAGTTATGAGTTCAGGAAGAGCATAGAATTGGTAAAAAAATCTCTACGATTAATTTTTTTTTCAATGGTTGATGAGGACGAAGTGAAATGGGAAGATGATTTGATACTGAAGAATTAATATTAATTGCTGATTTATTGACGACTTTGTCGAGCATGCTTTGTTGTGTAAAAGATGTAATCCAAAATCGTGAGCAATGTTGATATCTAGAAACGTGAGAAGCGAAGAGACTATCCTCAAAGGGCCAATGTTAGTAAGATAGTAACATCCATCTGGAGGATATGCACAAGTACTGGTTTACTTGGTAGAACTTTTAGCTGGAGTCGCGGGCGCGTGTTCATTATAGTTGGAACAACTGTCTCTTATTTTCCTTGGGCATGACTCGGGTTTCGCCTCCATCTCTTTGGCTGTTGAGATGATCATCATTTGTCAAGATTTGTAAAGCTGACATGGAGGATCTAGTCCAGCTATTAGGCTAGAGCTCAGGATAGTATTCCAAATTTCGCTGAACCCCCTTGTCGTTCGATGCATATGAAATAGCTTCCTTCGCATTCGCTTGCTGACATTGTTCTAACCGAATACTCTAGTCTAGTCTTTCAATTCCAATCAACTGCCTACAGTATCTCCGCCCGCGCGGGTTCCGGCTTCGGGCCAAAGAGTTCCTAGTTTCCACTGGCAAATTAAAACCGATGGCGCCTCTTCCACTCAACTTAACCCGGTCGATCTCCTCCGCATTTTCCAGCGTGGAAACTCGTAGCCACCACGGCCCACAACGGGCCGAGGTTCCATCCGGGTTCTTGATAAAGGGAATTCTGGAGGGGAAAAAAACAAGGTGATGACAGGTTCCAGGAACTACTTGTTCGTATTACCGTACATACATGCGTCAGCGTGGGATTCGGGGTTAATTGGTCGGGGCTAAGAGAGATATGCATGCAGAGATGAATTTTGTGTCAAAAAAACGAGCAGGGGAAAGACGGTGAGGAGGAGAAGCCCGGAATTTGATACAAAAGAGGGGAGGGGCTCGTCGTTTGGCGGCTTGTTGTGTGTAGTGTTGGGTGTGTGTGGGTGCCTCGGCTCATTTGCTCTTGTTTAAGGCTATATAAGAGGAGAGTGCATAGTATATATTTTAATGAGATTTGTTGGGTCTAGAGAGACTTGATTAGAGCGATTATTGTTACATTTTCACTTTGGATTGATATAACTTCTTGAATACGACGACGCAATGGCCAGCACCAACTTTGACAAGTTGCCGCGGAAGCTGTGGGAGCATACTGACCGCGAGAGCACCCGCATGTGGCGGTTCATGCAGGATGTCAACAAGAGATATAATCTGAATCTGCAGGTCAGTGTTGATTACTATACAGCGAGTTCAGCTCAGGATGTAGGCGTATCTTTATATCGAGCCCATGCTCACGATGATTCTCACAGTCATTCACTCAACTCTACAAATGGTCATGCGCACACCGCAGCGACTTTTATCGCCAGCTCTGGGAATTCATACCCTACATCCACGAAGGCACATACACTCGCGTCGTGGACGAATCAATTCCCATAACCGGAGTGCCGCGATGGTTCGAAGGCGTGCGCTTGAACTGGGCGGAAAACGCACTCTATTCGCGAGACACTTCATCATCATCAACTGAAGCCCTGTGTAAGCTAAATAAAGAAGACGATAAGATTGCATTCACAGAGGTCCGAGAGGGCAACACCGAGATCCGACATGTTACCTGGGGAGAATTACGCCAGGATGTTGCGGCACTGTCAGCGGCGCTGAAAGAACGAGGGCTGCAGAAGGGAGATCGAGTGGTTATTGTTGGAGGACACTCGTATAGGACATATGTGGTGTTTATGGCGACGGTGTGGTTGGGTGGAATCTTTAGTAGCAGTTCGACTGACATGGGAGTCGGTGGGTTGCTGCAGAGGGCGGTGCAGGTGAATCCAAAGGTGAGAGCAACCATGATGTATTTGGGTTTTGATCCGGGGAACTGTGAGATGTGACAAGGATCACACTGACGTTGGTTGTAGTTTGTCTTCTTTGACGATGGCACGTTATACAACGGCAAGACCATCGATCTGAGGCCCAACATCCGCGGCATGATGGAGGGCATGTCCGAATGCGACAACCTGCAATCGTTCATCATCATCCAACGCCTCGCCAAACCATTCGACACAAGCGCCATCCCCAAGACAGAGCGATTCGAAACCTTCCTCCAAGCCGGCGTCAACAAACCGCGTCCCGCAGCCGTGCGAGTCGAATTCATGGACCCTTCCATCATCGTCTACTCATCCGGCACAACAGGCACGCCCAAAGCCCTCGTCCACGCCGTCGGCACCGTCTTCATCTCCTCCAGCAGAGACGTCCTGCACCGAAACTATGGTCCCACGGACGTAGGCCTGCAGTACACCACCACCGGATGGATCATGTACTTGTCAAGTGTAGCTATAACGATTTACGGCGCTCGGTGCGTTGCGTACGACGGATCGCCGCTGGTGCCGGATCCAAAGGTGCTGCTGAAGATTGCGGAGGAGCAGAAGGTGACGGTGATGGGGGTGAGTCCGCGGTGGTTGGGCGAGTTGATGAAGAGGGGGGTTGTGCCAAGGGAAGAGTTTGATTTGGGGAGCCTGAGGACGGTGACTTCGACGGGGATGGTGTTGCCGGACCAGATGTTTGAGTGGTTCTATGATACGGCGTTTCCGAAGAGGGCGCAGTTGGCGAACATCTCTGGTGGTACAGACATTGTGAGTTTTCTTTTTTTTTCTTTGCTGCATCTCATATTTTCTTCCCTGTGCTAACAGCAGTTCAATATAGGCCGGCTGTTTTGGCCAGGAAAACCCCCTCGATCCTGTTTACGTTGGTGGCTGTCAAGGCCCTGTTCTCGGAATCCCCATCGCCGCCTACGATCACGATCTCCCCGAAGGTAGTCCCGGGACTCCCCTCCCGCATGGCACCCCCGGCGATCTCGTCGCCACGGCGGCCTTCCCCAACATGCCCGTGTTTCTGTGGAACGACGGCCCCGGTCCGGCCCCGGGACCGAAATACCGTGCCGCATACTTTGAGCGGTTCGCCGGCGCCTGGGCCCAAGGCGACTTTTGCGCAATGAATCCACACACGGGCGCGGTTCTCATGCTAGGTCGGTCTGATGGCGTGTTAAATCCGAGCGGGATCCGTTTCGGCAGCGCGGATATCTATGCTGTGATGGAGAGGTGCTTCCCGAATGAGATTGCCGATAGTTTGTGCGTGGGACAGAGGAGGCAGCAGGATTTGGATGAGCGAGTGGTGCTGTTTGTGTTGATGAAGCCGGGGCTTACGTTAGACTTAAAGTTGGTGAAGAGGATAAAGGATGCGATTGCAGAGGGATTGACAAAGAGACATGTGCCAAAATATGTCTTTGAGATTCCCGAGATACCGGTATGTTATTTTTCCTCCTTTCTATCCTTACCGAAGTTGTTGTATATGTGAGATACTGACATGAATTGGCGGGATAGACTACTGTGAACGGCAAAAAGGTCGAGACGCCGGTGAAGAGCATCATCTCGGGCAGGGCGATCAAGCCGAGTGGAACGCTGTTGAATCCGCAGTGCCTCCAACACTTTTACCAGTATCAGAAGATTGAGGAGCTGGTTGAGCCACGGGCGAAGCTGTAAATGCCTAGACCTGCAAGTCAAGCTGTAGATAATATTGTAATTTCATCAAATTATACCTTGAGTCTCCTTGAGATGAGTTTATGAACGTCCTTTCGCTGTGCTATACTAGTGTTACAAATTGTGTTATTACAGCAACCTCCTCGCTCCCCTTTTCAACATCATTCTAGCTTCAAATTCCTTTTCTCTCTCCCTTCTTGTCCTTTTCAACAAACTTGCCCCCATTGATGCCATATCTCCACGCCATGTATCCAATCATGCCGCCCACGCTCCCAATCCCCGCCGCCCCAGCAACACCACGCCATCCCAACTTCGCAGGCCCTCCCGCTCCCCTAACGCCCATCAACCCCGTTGCCAGCAACGCCCCTCCCATCCCTCCATACATCCAGTCATCCGTCTCAAGCTGGCCCCTGTTCTCCAGCAATCTCCAGCTCCGATCTTGCCACTCGATGGGTTCCCGGCCCCACATCCGCGCCGTGAGGCCCACGCCGACGATGGCGGTGGTGATGATTGTGCTGCGGGTTGCTGAAAGGAGCAATTTCTCGGATAGAGGGCCGGGACGGCGGAGTGAGGGGATGGATTGGCGGACGCTGGTTAAGACGAGGCCGATGATGCTGCCGGTGGTGACGGCGCGGGTGAGGACGTGAGTTGTGAGGATGACGTGGGAGAGAGGCTGGTCTTCAGCGTATGGTGTGTGAGGGAAGTAGCGAGACATGGCTGATGAGTTTTGGTGGTTTCAATCTGATGTTTTTCTTTCTCTTCTCCTTCTTATTCTCCCTCCCTCTTGAGGTTGAATTGGTTGTCGTGAGTTGTTGAAGTAGAGTTGCGAGTTGGGCTCAATTACACGCAAGTCTTCTCTCATAAGCTGCTGCGGAACAGTTTGTTGGAATTGACAGTTACTTCATCAAGTCCTGTGAGCTCAATCACTTTTGAAGAGAATGGAAAACCTCGTCTGGTCTCAGCTGAGAGAATTTATACAGCTTCCGCATAAACGACAACTCGCATCGCAACACCGAGTGACGCAATCAGCTGATTAGGCTCAACTCCTTCTCGGATTCGCTTAGTCCATGGCTTATCCCGCAGAAGCTACTGCTAACGTTGGCGTAACGCTCCATCCGAGGTACCCGTGTTTGTATGGCGTCTCCCGCATAATATTAGGTACTCGGTACGCGCAATATGGGTTCCTCTTCAAAGGCCACTAAAGCCTCATGTTTTGGCTCAATGTCGATTGTAGCAATTGGACATTTTTCACAGCCAATTGACGACGGCTCTCCTTGCTGTTCATCATGCCTTTAATTGTGTCTTTAATTTTCCAGCCAATCGAAACACAGCTAATTGCAATGTGAGAAAGAATTCTGGTGCGAGGATCCGTTTAACTTACGTCAGCTTATATGGACTGGCAGTGGTACCTCGCATCAACTACCGAATATGGTGAACTTGGCATCGAAAAGAAGTACAAAAACAGCTTTGTGGAGGCAATCCAGCATTTTAAATATCTCTACAAGTATGACCAGAGCAAGGCAAAATCCAATTGTAATCAACATGACAGAAATACCACCTTGGATGACGCCATTTCCACTCCTTACATAACCTGGAAAGCTCACCTTGCAGCATCAAAGCCTCAATCTGCAGTACGGCTAGTATAAGCGGTGTCGGATTATTATCCTACATACCTACATACGACAAACACGCCACTAACGCTCAGCCCTGTCAGGACAGGATAATAGGCAGAACCAGCTGTGCGGGGATTCCATGGATTTACGATGACTACATACTGCTACGTAGTATTATCCTCCTACTATATTTCCAGAGCTTGAACGAATCGCGGGGAAGCTTAACCGGCTCGACACCCCATTCGCGGAATCTCGCTGTTGCGACGCTTGGCGGGAGAAAACATGATTCGGCCCGAGAGGTGGATAGGCCAACGGATATAGCTTCGCTTGGGCTTTTTGTCTCCAGGGATACTGTCACTCACTACTGGCATACGGACATTGAACAGCTGTCGGAGCCTGTTCCGGTCAATTGGTTCTTTCACCAGACGCAGGGCGGTCTACGAGTTATGTCAATTTTTGTCTTACTTGCATATTCATCACTCATCAACAAAGAAACAAAAGGGGGGGAAGGGGACACCGCCTTGAATAAACAACGTTCGGATTGGCCCGCCGTTATTGATGGAGCTGAGAAAAAAAAAAAAAGTCAAGACTCGAGCCATCATCGTCATATTCCCGTTCGGGTAGGTGATGTGACAATCCCCCGGGGCCGAGATGAACCGATGCATCGACTAGCAAGGGACAGGGTTGCACCACATTATGCGGGGAGACGCAAAATGTAGGAACAAGGTCCCCAGAATCAAGTGTTAAGTAATATCGAAAAAGAAAAGCTCATCCGGGTCCCAAGCTTCGAGCAATAAGGTCCCCCCAGGGGAGGGGGCAAGGCTATATAAATGGCATCATCACCGCATCTCGACAATTGGAACTTCCTCTTTCTCTCTTAAGCTGCTTTTACTTGGAAATTCTCGACGGTTCAACATGTTGACAAAAAGCGCCCTCGTCACGCTGCTCGGTGCCGCTTCATCCGCCGCGGCCGACGTGTATACCGTTCCCTCGCAGCCCAATGCCAATGGCGAGCCTCTCGATGGCTTCGTGAGCTACTCAATTGAGTTTGCTTCATTCCCTGACTTTGCCGGTAAGATAACCTCATGGATAAACCCCCCTCAAATGATCAATTGGATCTAATTCTCTCTCCTACAGGCAACAAGTCGTCCCCAAATACGTTCTCATACAACCTCATCAACAACCTCGGGGCTCTTCAAGGACATAAGCCGTATATTCGCGTCGGTGGCAACACCCAAGATTACGCCCTTTACAATGCGTCTCAAAAGGCATCCCTGATCGGTATCGTCGATCCTAGCAGATCGCCCGACTACCCGACCACCATTCACATTGGTGACGCTTACTTTGAGTCCTACGGCACCTGGCCCGGCGTCCAGTTCTCTCACGGCTTCAACCTTGGACTAGGTGCCAACAGATCAGAGGGATGGGAGACTCTCGCCGACACGGTTCCTTTGGCCTGCAAAGCCCTTAGCCACGGGAACATATACACATGGGAGTATGGCAATGAGCCTGATCTCTATTCGACGTCGGCGCAGGGCCCTGTGCGCCCCTCGAACTGGAACGAGAGCACGTATGCTTGGCAGTGGCTCAATGGCACGGCCGAGATCACGAAGCAGGTCAAGAAGCACTGCCCAACCTTGGCCCTCTTTGGAGGTCCCAAGTTTATGGCTCCTTCGTTTGCCGGTACTGGCAACCACCTCAAGGCACCTCTCGCCTTCCAGGACGGTCTTGACAAGAACAAGAATATTGAGTATTTCTCAACTCACAAGTAAGTCTCAGTATATGCTTCCCTCCAAGATGAACTCGTACTAATAAAATCAACAGCTACATTAGCGGTGCCACCTCTCTTGGCGTCACCCTGCAGGGCACCCTGATGAACCACAACAGGACCGTGAGCTCTGTCCAGGGCCATCTCCCAGAGTACAACGCCATTTTCACCACTGCTGCGGCCCAAAAGTCCACTCCCCTCATCTTTGGCGAGTGCAACTCTCTCTACAACCAAGGCCGGCCTGGTCTGTCCAACACGTTTGGTGCCGCGCTCTGGGGCATTGACTTTAACCTCTATGCCGCTTCAGTGGGCTTCAAGCGCGTCCACATGCACATGGGCACCAACTACCGTGTAAGTCTTAACTCGTACTCATATCAAGACACTCATGACTGATCCATCATAACAGTACCAAGCTTGGCAACCTGTTGAGACCGACTTGGCCTCCAGAGGCACCAAGGCCCCTTACTACGGCAGCGTCGCCGTCGCTGCCACGCTGGGCAACCAGGAGCTCCTCCCCGTTAGCATCACCAACATCCCTCTGGCCAGTGCCTACGAGGCCGCCTACGCAGCTCACTACTCGAGCGGTCTTCTCAAGGGCCATCTCGCTCGCCTCACCGTCCTCAACATGCGCGGCTACAACACCACCGTCGACGGCGAGGGTCTCGAGTCAGTTCCCAACCCTCCCCCTCGTCCTAGCCAGACGTACACTTTCGCTGTGAGCGGTGCCCGTAACGGAGCGCATGTTGGTGTGCAGCGTCTGTTGGCTAATGGAAGTGATGCTATTACTGGTATTACTTTTGATGGATGGAGCTACAACTATGAGCTTGCAAAGGGTAAGCCTGTGAGGTTGCATAACGTGACTGTGGGAGAGACTGCGGTTGTGCGCAATGGACAGGTAACGGTTGAGGTGCCGGATTCATCGGCTGTTTTGCTCAACTTTCCTCTGCTGTGAAGATACAGACAGTTTGTTAGATATATTTATGAGGTAGATGCATGATTTATGAATAATGTGTGTTATGCTCTATTTGATCTTGTTTGACTGGTGATGTTTGAGAAGAGTGGTGTAAGTGCGTGTGGATTAAAACATTTCTCTTTGAGAAGCCGTGCGTATACTCTGTATAGATGTCAATATGGGACAGACTCTTCAACCAATCATGGGCGGATGGTTTAGTGGTATAATTTTCCCTTAGCATCGGCAGCGCTTCAGTTGCCCTCCCGCATGGGAAAGGTCCGGGGTTCGATTCCCCGTTCGTCCAGGTTATTTTTTTTTGCATTTTATTCTTCTTGCGAAGAGAAATCATTATTCGTGATACTGCGCACCCTGTGAGGGGTTTACCAAGCTTGCATTGATTGATATTTCTTCCACAGGTTGGCTGTGTTTCAACCGACACAAGTACCTCATTCTGTAGCCCGGAGATTCACTCCATGTCATATTAAGCCTTGGACTTATAGTATCTCGTTCTGGCTGCCCTCTTTTGAGCAAATTCTCAAGCTTACACGATGGTTGCCGAAACACCTCAAGACGGCCTTCTCAAACTATGGGAAACTATTCCCGAAAACTTACGCACCAGCGGCTCCTACACGTTCGACGCATTGTCCGGTACCGTTGATTCGCTTGTTGCCAAAGCCCAAGAAAGCTCCAGCTCTCAATGTCAGCACAAGAATGAGCTAGCTAATGCGCTTGGGAAAGTCTGCACTGCTGATGACTCCTGGGAAAACCTGCTGGAAATCACGCGCAAGGCAGCTTGGAAGTCATATAAGAAACTCACGGGAAATAAGCCCAGGCCGTTTAACGGAACCATCTCGGACTATCCACGATGGAAAACCGACATACGAAATTGGGCTGCTATGAACGGAGCCGTACCGGGAGACATGCTCGCCACAGCTGTCCTCCAGAACACAACTGGTCCCGCTAAAAAATGGACGTTATCCAAGAAGATCGACCAGTATTCAAAGACTGATGGGGTCCCTGTCTCATCGGCTGCCACATTGGAAGCAATCTTGAAGGACATGGATAACCTCTTCAAGGACCCTTTGGCCAGGTGGAGAACGCTCACAAAATACCGAAATGCCCGTCAAGGAACCAGGCCCGTTCTCGAATACAACATCTACTTTCATAATCTAGTCGCTGAACTTGGCTACGACCCTGAAACCTCATCCTCTGTAGTCTATGATTATATCCAGTCTCTGCGCCCTGGGGTTCGGGAGAGAGTAGGAGAGTGGCATCTGTTGAAATCGCGTAGAGATCAGGATAAGTGTACTTTAGACGACTGCATGCTTGAGGCTGCACTTGCCGACAATAGAATTCCAGTACCCAAGAAGAAGCGACGCCAACGGCAGAAATAGGCGGAGAAGCCTATCGGTATCTTTCTTTCTTGGATGGGCGAAGTGGTACAAACATCCCTAAGTTTCTGTCTTTCTTTTGATGAGTTTTTTTGGTGTTTAAGCATTGGGCGAATTCAGATGTATTTTGACGGCCAGTGCATCAGTTGTTTCTGGGATGAGAGTGAGAGCGGTTTGCAGGATGTTTTCTATCAGCATGTGAAACCCTAGCCGTCTTTCATTCCATTTCTACCGGCAGCACACCCATTACAACACTTTGAGAGCCAGCTCAAAGAGATCAAAAAAGGTCTCCTGCTCCTTCTCGGCTTTTGCGAGCCCAAATCCGAATACAAGCGTCCGTCTCTCTTCAGGAGATTTCAAGGAAATGTGGCTGGCAATTTGTGAAGCGTAGAGCTGTCCAAGAGTTTCTCTGTCGTCACCACCTCCTCCTAGCAGCGTCTTGGGGGCAAGATGAGTGGCGGGGAGCAGGCCATGGCCACTGCTTGGAAGCGCCATGTCAACTATGCCCGCAGTGGTTCCCATCATGGGGACTTGAATCTGTCATCTCATCAGCAACCTTCCTTCAATGAAGCTCCGTCAACCTCGACATACCCATTGCGCTAGTCGCCCTTCCTGGCTAATCGTGATTAAAATCTTATCCGAAAACTCTAGTAGTGTGACTTCTGTTGATACGCCATTGACTAATCCTGAAGCTGATCGACTCCGAGCTGGGAAAGCGTCTTCTCTTATATCTACTGTTGTTGCCATTGTGAATGTGTCGTTTTTGAATTGTCTGAGATTCATCCAGGGTAAGCCACTTGAGCTTCATGGAGCTAGATGCGAGTGGTCCCCGCACTATTCCTAATCCGTGTCGAGACTTTGGCGGTCAGCAGCGGCAAAATTCTTTATCTGCCAAAATTTCTGGTTATCGGCCTCTGCATTTCGCGATAACGCTGCGATTTGAACGGCGCCATTGAGATTTCAGCATTGAGCGTAATGCGATAAAGCTTCACCGTCCACAAGCCTCAGGATGGCTAAATTTGTTCCCAGACAGAGAAAGCACAAGGTGCTGGCTCGTGAGCGAGCCAAAGAAAGCGCCCGCCATGAGGTCGAAGACACCAATCAGGAAATCCTGCCGGCCGCGAAGAAGGAGCTGGAGGAGAAGAAGGCTCGCATGAAGGAGCAGTTGAAGAAGGATGGAGAAAAAATGAGTGGAAAGAAGGCGAAGCGCCTGGAGAAATATATTGACAACAAGCTGCGCAAAGACGAGAACCGCGAATTGCTCGCGAAGCTCGCGGAGAGAAAGATCGATACGAGCCTGTTTTCGAGCAGCAAGTCTCTGGGACAGGGTCGCGAAACGAAGAAGCAGGCATTGTCTCGTGCGCTAAGAGAACACAGAGCTGGCGTCGATCCCACATCCTCGGTGGAAAATGTTCTTTTTGAGCAGCGACCTGAGGTTGATGAGGAGGCGGACAAAGACGAAGACGATGCGCACATGTCAGACGATGCAGCTGCACCTGTAGCACAACCCGATACTGATGCACCGAAACCCGTCGCTCCGTCCGCCCAAGAGACAGTTGCGCCGGCAGTTACTGTTGGAACAGGTCTGAAGCGGCCACTCGAACTAGATGACGAAGGCCGGCCAGTGATTCAGAAGCGACAGAAAAGAGGAGGACTGAAGACCAAGGTTTCGCTCGTCGCAGAGAAGCAACAAGAGTCTGAAAAGTCAGGAGATGAAGATGAATGGAATGGTTTCAGTGGCGACGACGACGACAAGGCTGAGAAAGATGACGATGACTCTGACGAAGAAGAATCCGAAGGCACCTCAGACGAAGGCTCCGAAGACGACGACGACTCCGAATCTGAAGAAGAAACAAGCGAGGAGGAGGAAGATGAAGAAGAGATAGACGAAGAGCAAAAGAGCCAAAGGTCGTCCTCATTCAAGGCGTGGGCTCTTCAGCAGCGAAACGAGGCGCTTGGATACCAGCCCGTGGATGCAAATTCAGCCGTTCTAGAGATACCGAAGCCTGAAAATTTCGTTCCCAGAGCTCCCGAACAGGACCCATTACCGATGGAATTGCAAGTCACAGAGAAAACGTCAAGAAAAGTCTTCAGCGTGGCTGTTGTAAGAACGCCCGAGATCGAAGAGGCTCGCATGAAGCTGCCGGTTGTTTCTGAAGAACAGAGACTCATGGAGGCAATCCACAACCATGACATTGTCGTGATCTGTGGTTCCACTGGTTCGGGAAAAACTACACAGGTGCCTCAGTTCTTGTATGAGGCGGGTTATGGATCTCCCAATTCCCCAACACCAGGACTGATTGGCGTCACGCAGCCCCGTAGGGTTGCTGCTGTCAGTATGTCTAAGCGAGTGGCAGATGAGCTTGGAGACCACTCAAGCGCAGTGGCCTATCAGATTCGTTTCGAGGGCAACGTTGATGCAAAGACCGCCATCAAGTTCATGACTGATGGTGTGCTGCTCCGAGAGGTTGCGCAGGATATTACACTGCGAAAGTATTCGGCCATTGTCATCGATGAGGCTCACGAGAGAAGCGTAAATACCGATATCTTGATCGGAATGCTAAGTCGAGTCATTAAACTCAGGACTGAGTTGTCACAGGAAGACCCAACGATTAAGCCCCTGAAACTCATCATCATGTCTGCCACTCTGAGAATAGAGGACATGACAATGAACCCTAGCCTGTTCTCAACTCCTCCACCTGTTGTCGAGGTTGAAGGACGACAGCATCCAGTTACTATCCACTTTGCGCGTCGTACTCACCATGATTATGTGGAGGAAGCATTCCGGAAAATCACCAGAGGCCATAAGAAACTGCCACCCGGAGGTTTCTTGGTTTTCCTGACAGGCCGCAATGAGATTCTGCAACTAAGCAAGAAACTCAAGGCGGCTTTTGGCGGACCTAGGTCAGCTGAGGGCCCCAAGGTGAAGATCTCAGCTACCGAAGCGCCAGTCGAGGTTGAAGACCTCGACTTCGGCGACGTTGATGAGCATGACTTTGATGATGTGGATGGCATCGAGTCTGATGAAGAAGAAGGGGATGACGAATTTAAACTTGAAGAGGAAGATGATGAAGTTGTCCCTCTCAAGATGCAGGTACTGCCTCTGTACTCTTTGCTTCCAGTTAAAGAGCAGCTGAGAGTCTTTGAAGAGGTTCCTGAAGGGACTCGACAGATTATTCTCGCAACCAACGTTGCTGAGACCAGTTTAACTATACCCGGTATTCGATTTGTATTTGATTGCGGACGTTCAAAAGAACGGAATTACGACCGCCTCAGTGGTGTTCAGAGCTACGAGATTGGCTGGATCAGCAAGGCCAGCGCAAGCCAGCGATCAGGTCGTGCTGGACGTACGGGCCCTGGCCACTGCTACAGACTCTATTCATCTGCGGTTTACGAGAGAGACTTCCAAGAATTTTCAGACCCTGAACTGCTGCGGATGCCCATCGAAGGCATCGTGCTGCAGCTCAAGGCGATGAATCTACAAAATGTCGTCAACTTCCCCTTCCCTACACCTCCCGACCGACAAATGCTCGCCAAGGCTGAAAAGCTCCTCACATATCTTTCTGCCATATCTCCCAGCGGCCAGGTTACCAAGGTGGGAACAACAATGTCCTTGTTCCCCCTGTCTCCTCGATTTGCAAGAATCTTGCTCGTTGGACACCTCCACAACTGTTTGCCGTATACAATTGCTCTCGTAGCTGGACTCTCTGCGGCAGAAGTCTACCTCGCAGAGAATCAGGCTATTCCAGCTCTCACCGCAAAGGAAGATACAGCAATCCGCACTGCTGCTGATGTTATTGCCGAAGATCGCCAGGCAAACGTTAGGCGACTGTTTAACCAAGTTCACAAGAACTTTTGCTTCTTGGACGACAAGTCTGACGCCATCAAGCTTCTGCAAGTCGTCGGCGAGTTCGCACACGAGCCCACCGAGAAATGGTGTGAAACCCATTTCGTCCGCTACAAGGTCCTCAAGGAAATCCAGCAACTACGAAAGCAAATCACAGATCTACTACGCACAAACATCCCCTCCTTCGCCGCACTACAATATCAAGAAAAGCTGGACCCCCCCTCACCGAAGCAAGTCAGCGCGTTGAAGCAAATGACCGCGGCCGGCTTCCTGGACCAAGTCGCCATCCGCGCAGATCTGGCACCCAACCCACCCGAGCAATTCAGAAAACCTCGTCGTGCAATCGACGTGCCTTACATCCCGCTCATTCCCCTCCACAGACCCGGCAGCGGCGAAAACCCCTGTGTCTACATCCACCCTACTTCCTCGCTCGCGCACGTCAGTCCCCAAGAATGTCCCGAGTATATTGTGTATGCCTTCCTCCAGCGCGCTACACCTTCCGGCGCACTCGACTCGGAGAAGAAGCCCAAGACGAGAATGCATGCGCTCACCGATGTGACGGGTGGCCAGCTTGCTGGTCTGGCAAAGGGCACGCCGCTAATTAGCTATGGAAAGCCGATTAAGGAGGTCAAGGCTCAGGCTCTGGGCGCCGATGGAGCGACGACGCGGGAGTGCTGGGTCGTTCCGTATTTGAGGGCGGAGAATACCGCGGGACAGGGATGGCCGTTGCCGGCGCAGAAGGTGAAGCAGAAGAAGGTGGCGGGCAAAGGATGGATTGTGGAGTGAAGGAGACATGAAGATGAATTATAGAGTATCTCATAATGGCGTTAATGAGTGGGTAAAAATGAGTGAAAATAATTAGATGCAATAACAAAGCGATATCATGATATCCATGACATGATAGATTTCAGTATGTCGTATATGTGACTTGGGATGATTGTCATTATATGCTATTTTTTATGCATGTCTATTGCCCGTACAATAATTCGGATTCATCTTCGAGCCGGGTATCAAAAACCAAAAACGCAAACGCCGCCCCCCTTCCCTCTTTCAAAAACGCCAATGCTCAGAGCACGTCCGCACACAAAACAATCCCTCTCATGAAGCTCCAGGCGTCGCAGCAGGAGTCACACTCGGGCTCATCTTGCTCTTCTTCCTCTTAAGCTTAGGCATCGTAGCTGACTTCGGCGTCTTGTCCGGCCTGCCATCCTTTTTGTCATCTAGCTTCGTATTCAGCATAGGAGGCCCGCTCATAGCGCTGATGCCCGTAGGAGCCGCGCCTTGCGGAGGAAGAACGGGCTTGCGGCCCGTAGAAGATAAGTGGAACTCTCCCGGCTTGCCTGTGATGGGGATCTCGTCGATGTATTCGCCTCCGTATCTCAGATGGATCATGAAGGATTCTTCGGCGACTCTGTCCATGAATGGGGCGTCGTGCTTTGCTACTGCCGAGAGAGGTTTGCCGGCTTCGTCGAGCACGGGCTTCTCTTCCTTGAATTCTTGTGGCTTGGGTTGGGTGGAGGATTGGCTTGCAGGGAGCTGGTATACGTGGCCTGTGGAGGGACGCCATTTGCGGGCTGCCTCGGCGGCTGGCAATGCCTTTGCAATGGCTGAAGATATCGTCATCTAGGAGTAAAGGTCAGCTATGTGTCCTGGATCGGGGATATTCCGACCTTTTCACGCACTATTCTTGAGGCCAGAATGTCTGCCAACGTGGGGGCCATGTAGATATTTTCGCCCACGACGAAGAATGAAGCATGGACAGTGATCTCGTCATCATCTTGGTACCGCTTTCGCCTGGTCTGCTTCCGAATGACCCAAACACCTGTTCCCATGCCCGGACCAGTCTCGGCCGGCTCCTCCCCCACGATGAATTCCAACCCCGACATTGTCTTGAGACGTGTTTCAAAGGCCTCGCGCGTCTGAATGTAGTGGTACATGGCCATGTTGTTCATTGCCTGGGCCATGATGACGGCGTTGTTGGAGGTACGCTCGAAGAAGGGCGATTCGGCAAAATAGAAGAGGATTGTGTTGGAGTGGAGGCCGCCCATTTGAGCTACGATCTGCGGGGAGCGCCATTGGATCTCGTCGAGGGGGGGATCGTTGGGATTCGCCATTGTGAGGGCGGTGTTTTGAGGTTGGTGATGGAGAGTGAATGGTTTGAGGTGAGCTCAATTGCAGAGGACTAGAAGCTTTTAGTGGATAGGCAGCTGTAGAGGCGCTATTACAGAGGCGTGGGGCTCCGGCGTAGCGGCCCCGCGGGTGGGTCATGAATTCTGCCAGTGCTGCATCTTTCATGACTTGACACATGCATCCTGCAACTCTCGACTTTTCTACATTCTACATTCTTAGCCAAGGGTCATCATAATTGGCCGTCAATCTTGGATATAATATTTCTTATCACACCTTCATACCCTACATAGTTCCGACCATGGATCTGCTTTCGACTATCCGCAAGACCGGCTCCAGAGGTGGCGTAAACTTTAGCTGGGACGAAGTCGCCAACTCCAACCACCGCGAAAACTATCTCGGCCACAGCCTCAAGGCGCCAGTTGGACGATGGGCCAAGGGCCGGGATTTGAACTGGTACGCCAAGTCGGACGCCACAGCGGCAGAATCGGCCGAGACAGACGAAGAGCGCAAAGATCGCGAACAAAAAGAAGAGCTGCGCAAGATCAAGGAGGCGGAAGAAGACGCAATCGCCAAAGCACTGGGTTTGCCGCCTCCTCTACGAAACTCATCCGGAGCGAATGCTATCGAAGTTGAGCCCAAGCGACAAGTAGGTCCCGCCAGTGGACCGCCGAGAGATGAGGCGAAGCCGGAGAGGTCAAGACGACATGGCGATGACAGGAGAGAGCGAAGAAGACACAGAAGTAGGAGCAGGAGCAGGAGTCCTGATAAGCGACGCGATAGAGACTACCGACGGCGCAGTCGTGATCGAGCTGAGGGACGGGACGAACGCGACCGAGATCGGGATCGTGAGCGCCGACACCGCCGAGATCGCGATAGGAGCCGAAGCAGAGATCGGCGCGACAATAGGCGGGAAGATCGGGAGGATGGGAAAGGGGATAGGCGAGGTGAAAGACGACAGAGAGACAGGAGCAGGCAACGACATCGATCTCGATCTAGGGAGCATAGACGACGAAGCCCTGGGCCAAGCTCGCGCCGAGAAGATTAGACTGGAAGACATGTCATGTTTGCTGGCGTTTGGTACTTGATTGTAATAAACAATGATACCCAATACATATTACACAACTTAGCTGCAGGCATTGTGATAGTAAGTTGTTTGATTGCTTTATCGAATAATTATAATAAATATGGCTAAATAAAAGAAAGTATCAATTTCTGCTGCCTTTACGAAGTATACTACCAATAATAGAGCGCTCCTGACTGATACGGGGGCTCTGAATTCTTATCCAATCTTATTCATTCCTCATTATCGCTTCGGCCTAACACAGGTACCTATAGATAGGTACCTTATACTGGGGTATATCGATGATCTCATATCAATTCAGCAATTGGCGGCTTCGGTTTTCACCCCAGGCAATTTCATAAGAGCAGCCTTAACCGCGTCAATACTTGGCCTGTCTTGAGGATTCAAATCCAACATTCCGACGACCACGGCATAGGCCTTCTTTTGCGCAGAATTGCCTCGCTTGCAGATTGCACCCAAGGTTGTTATGAATGAGGGTTGCTCGAATGCAATAGAGCATTGGCAGTTTTCATCATCCCGAATGAAGCTATCCAGAAGCTCTTCGTGGCCTGACTGCCCTTTGTTGGCTACGGCAAGAATCTCGGCAAAGCAGCATCCTAGCTGCCAAACATCTGATTTGAAGGTGCTCTCTTTCTTCGCATGCTGCTCTGGAGCGAGATAAATGTAAGTACTATCAGTGAAGTTGGTAGAGGCTCCAGGCTTGTAAATTTTGCTGACACCGACGTCTGTAATCAAGGCTGTAGGGCGCTGACTTTTTTCTTGGTATAAAAGAATATTGTCAGGTTTGAGATCCTTGTGCTTGATATGGTGTTTATGTAGGTAATCGACAGCATCGGCCAGCCCGTACATGATTTGATATATGCAACGGTTAGATTCAGATGAATTTTGCTGAAACCAGGGACACCGAGCTTTCCTCTTAACATCGGGGCTATGAAGAAATCGCGACAATGTATAAGGCGCCCATGGAGCCATGACGAAGTGTACAGGTTGATCATCTTCGTCGTCGGTTCTGAATGCCTGGACAAAACGGACAATGTTCTTATGATTGCAACCCTCTAGAATCCCAATCTCTCTCAATATTTTCTTCATTTGTTTCGGATAGAAGACTTCGCGAAAAGTCTTCATTGCAAGCGGCTCGCCGCTTTCCTTATGATTGACCTTTCTCACAGTGCCATAGCTGCCTGAGGATGCTCCCTCCATCGGGTCGAGAACGTACGGTGCCTCAGCTAGGCTTGTGTAATTGTGAACATATCGGGGGCTAAGTTGTTCTTGGACTCGGGAAAAGAAATCTCGCAGTCTGGGTCTAAGACAAGATTATTGTTAGTGGAAACGTCTGAATAATAGAGATGTTACATACTCGAGTTGTTGGAATCGTTGCACAGCAACCCCTGCTGTCAGGGATTCAGTCGGTTTATCTTGAACAAGTGCTGCAACATGCTCCCTCAGCTCTAATCCAAGGCGGACCAAACCCTCTTTTCTCCCATACAGATGATGCGTGCTGTTATGAGTGTCTTGGTTGAGAATATACCTGCGTGCGTATAAGACATTGAGATCTCCCTCTTGGCCACCACGTTCCGCATGTTTATGGAACGAAAGAAGGTCCAACGTCTCAGAAAGCTGTGTCTTACAGCGTACAAGTGTCTGTTGAAGACTCTCAGATGAGACATAGCCAGATCCAGTAATCTGTATCCTGAGCGGGAGGCAGGTAGCACATAAACTCTGGATCTCGTTGCAGACCAGTTCAGTCAGAGGCAGGCCTGAATCAGCGTGCTTTTGCCCCCAAACCGTGAGGCGTTCACATAGTTGAAGCACACCATCAAGCGTATGCCGAAGGACATCCTCCCGAGGGGTGGCAATATCATTATGGGCAGGAGTTGTCATCGTGAAAGGCTGGTGGTTCGCAAATCACTTAGATACAGAAGATTAGGCAACCAAGGGGCAAAACAAGGCAACCAAGTATGAATAAATAAACGTAGTAGAAATAAGAAGGATGTCAGAACTAATACCAGCCCCCTGTTTCGAACGCGCTGCCGCGCTCAACAAACGCGCTGGCTTCTCCGGCCAATTCTGGTCCCCAATATGACGAGCTCATACGCGATTGGCTCAAGTCGGCGGCAGCAGGATTTCCAGATGGCAGGCATTGATTGGTACTAAATTGTAAGTAGTTTCTATATGCATGTACATGTGGACACCGGGTTGGTCGTTTTTGTTGACAGATAATGTCGGCACTTCCAAGTGTCAAGGCTGGCTGATGATTAGGTAGTAACATGAATGTTCACACGTAAATACTGCGAGTGTGTGATCCGCTGGTGATATGCTTCTCTTCAATCTCAGAGGAATGCTCTCTGTTACGAGTAGAGCTAATCTCATAGGGGTTTGTAAGTTATTCTTATAGATTTGAGCGATGGTCGAAGAAAATCAACTCCATCGTAATTGAATTTATACGTCAAAGCATATATCTGAAGGTAAGGAACTACCTAGTAGGGTGCATCATACATGGGATTACTCGGTCCTCGGCTGGTTTCTATACCGGCTTTGTTCTACCTTGATAGTTCATCGGCCCGTTTCCGAGATCTACCAAACTCTACTAACCGTAACGTAAAACTTAATCCCCCCAGGTCTAGGAATGGAGAAAACATCCATGGAGGGAACTTGGCTAACATGGATCGTTTTGTCGGGTCCGTTGGCTCAGCGACACACACACCTGGGGAGTCTTGCGCATGAAGTACCCCACAGTCGCCTGTGCATGTACCACAATGAGGCGAGACATGGCAGTGAACTGGCTGTTGGATAATAAATTAGGCTTTACAGTGGTTATATCAGAAGTCTAACACAAAGCTGGCGTATGCCAATTATATGTTCTCAAATCCCGGCCTATCTTGAGCTTAAATTGTTAAAGAGATTGTGGCGTAAAGAATGGTACTGACGGACTTAAGGCCTGAGACTTGATGGTTAGTGCCGGCTGCTATGGCGACTCCCCTAAATCTCGAATTCACGTGCTACACAGCGGTCGACATCGATGAACCAAGGCACAAGCCGCAACGTAAGCTCTCATTCACCAAGTTCTCCCTTTACAACGGTGCGGGCATCCATGCGCGGGGGAGTTTGTGGTTCTAGACTCTTCTTTCATTGTTTGCCACGGTTTATAGATTTGCTGACTCGTCAGTTTAACCCTGCATCTCTTCCCCTTTTGCTTGCGGCTTTCGTACTGACATAGTTGATGTCCTTAGACTTGCGCTGCGAACCATAGAGAATGCACATCTGAGTCCCCAGAAGCATCTGCGACCATGGCGATGGACTACTCGAGCCTGCGGGCGGCCGCTCTGCGGGACGGCGAAGACGAAGAAGCCGTCACTGTCGACACCCGCGCTCTCATAGACAAGGTCCTGGCCCGTTACTCAGGAGAATGGACGACGCTGCGAGAGCTCATTCAGAATGCGGCCGATGCGCAAGCGACGACTGTTTCTATCAAGTGGGAGACGCACCCGTCAACAAGCGTCCCTCTTCCCAGCGCTGCGAGCCGATCCGAACTGTTGAAGCACACGATAGCTAATCACACGTTGCGGCGGCTGGTTGTCCAGAACAACGGCGTGCCTTTTACAAAGACAGACTGGGGCCGTCTGAAGAGAATCGCAGAGGGAAATCCTGATGAGACCAAGATCGGAGCGTTCGGTGTCGGCTTCTACAGCGTCTTTGCCGACTGCGAGGAGCCCTTTGTTAGCTCTGGCGCTGAGGCCATGGCCTTTTACTGGAAAGGAAACTCTCTCTTTACCAAAAAGTCACACCTACCTGAGGATAAATCATCGCCATACACCGCCTTCGTGCTAGATTATAGAAATACGACGACTCCTATGCCGAATCTGCTCTCCGTCAGCCAGTTTCTTGCTACAAGTCTTACCTTTGTTGCGCTGGAGAAGATTGAGTTTTGGATCGATGACCATCTGATTCTTTCTCTCCACAAAAAGACATCCCCCAGCGTTGACCTGACGCTGCCTCGCGACCTGGAGGCTAGGACAAAAGACAACATTATGAAAGTGACAAGCGTAGGTCGTACAAGCACACAGATTGACGCATCCTATATGAACGTAGTTGGATGGAAGCCCACAGCAGCAGCATCCGCTGCAAAAGCCTCGGATTCATACGGTTCCACCGAGGCTCCCTCTCTGAGATCCTTCTTTGCGAGACTCACCACGACAGCCTCAAACAACAGCCTCCTCAAGACAAAGCAGCAGACAGAGGAAACTCAAGCTCAGACGAAAATCACAGAAGATGTTACTGCGTTAAACAAAGCCACAATATTCCTCAGGGCTACGACTGCCAATATCAAGACCCACGTATCGGCTTCCTTTTCCGCCGAGCTTGAGCGTGCGACCAAGAAGCCTCCACCAAAGACTACAAAGATATCCATTCTCACTACATCATATGATGAGGCTGAAGCTTCCAAGGGCTCGACCCCAGATAACGACGCTTTTGCCAAGGCTACAGATGTTTTTGCTTCTGTGCTGCCAAACAAGAAGCCGGGTGGTCGCATCTTTATTGGATTCCCTACTATGCAGACAACCGGCGCTGGAATGCATATCTCTGCCCCCTCTGTCATCCCAACTGTCGAGAGAGAGGCCATCGACTTGAACGCTCGCTGGGTTAGAACGTGGAACGTGGAACTTCTCCGAGCCTCTGGCATTATAGCCAGATTAGCCTTTGCCAATGAGATGAGCGAGCTCGATCGCAAAGTAAGGCAATCATCTGAGGCTGGCAAGAAAATATCTGCCGAAATAGTCAACCGATTCATGCCTGAAGCGCTGCACATTCTAAAGACATTTACTTTTACCGACTCTACGCCAAGCAGTCAAGTCGGACAGACCATCGAGGAGGCTTTCTGGACCTGTTTCAGGAAGGCCTCCATCGAAGTGTATTCAAGCCGAGGTGTCTTGCAGACATCGCAAGTTCGTCTAGGATCGACAGAGTTGAATGCCTTTGTGGATAGCATCCCAGTTGTACCCAAGGACATGACAGATGCGCCATTCGTGAGGAAGCTGATAGACTTTGGGCTCATCTCGCACATCACCGTAACGGATGTCAAGGAAGAGCTGGAAGCCAAGGCTCTCACGAAGAGCCAAGCCATCAACTTTATAAAATGGGCGGGCAAGAAGAGCTTGACTGGCGAGATTGACCCAGGGAGCAGGGCTGCGCTTATGGACGTTGCCGTTGCCACTCTGAGCGATGAAAACGACAAGGGCGAAATCGTGGCCCTTGGCAGTATAAGCAACTATCTTAGTCTTTCAAAGATTCCTGCTAATATGCCAGTGCCTCCAACAACCGTTCCATATGCTCTCATTGTCAACATTAGTGCTTCTGAACTGGAAGCTCTTGGGTGGGAGCCCTTGGAGATTGTGCCGTGGCTGCGCTTCCTCATCGAAACTACGGCCTCTAGGGCGGAAGAGGAGAGTGTCACTAGATCTCCCAAATTTGCTGTCGCTGTCCTTACAGTGTTGTCTAAAAACTGGGAGGCCATGACTATGATTAATAGGGGCACGATGCAGAGTCTCGTCCAGTCAACTCCGATGATGCCGACTAAGCTGGGCTTGAGAAAACCTACAGAGTCCTTCTTTGCCTCTGTCAAGCTTTTCGATGACTTGCCGGTTATCCAAGGTTGCGAAAAGATAAAGGAGAAGTTTTTGACGGCTCTTGGCGTTCGAAAGACGGTTGATCTGGAGACTATCTTTGCTCGTCTGGTCAATGTTTCCGGTGAAGATGGCCAAAAGAAATGGAGTCATATGGAGCTCATTAAATACTTGGCCTCTGTGCAAAATGATATCCCATCAGGCGACCTTCGGAAGTTGAGAGAATCTAGAATTTGTCCGGCTGAAGCAGGGCCTAAAGGCGCGGAGCCAACGCAGGCGACGACAAAACTGTACAAGGTCTCGGAACTATTTGAGCCCAAGGATTCCCTCCGATCTCTCCGGCTGCCCATCATTCAGTGGCCAGGGCCTCCTGGTAGCTTCCGGGCAAACAGCCCTGAAGCTCGATTTCTGGTTGTCCTCGGCTTGCGGACTTTTCCCTCAGTTCCCGAGCTGGTGGATATGATGTCGTCAGGCGATCAGGCGCTATGGACCTCAGCAATGACTTACTTCATTGCTAATCATCATTCGAATCGGTATAACGCCTTTGATTTGAGTGACTGCCGCAAACCAATCCTACCGCTTCAGGGAAGCACCAAGTTGGTAACACCGGGTGCATGCTTTACCAACGAGAAAGCGGCGGTGCTCGGGTTTGACATCTTGAGTCGTGACCTTCATGATCACGCCAACGTAAGCACCTTGCCCCTTTAAATGTGCATGTCCAAACTAACACTCTATATCAGAAATTCGGCGTTGCTAGAGATCCACCCATGGCCGAGTGTGTTAATCGTCTGCTTGCCAACCCTCCTCAGAACCAACAGTCCGCTGTGACTCTCTTTAGCTACTTTGCCTCTCGCATTGGAGAGCTTGGAGAAAGCAGCTTAGTCAAGCTTCGAAATGCTTCAATCGTTCCGGTGAAGCGATCAAGCTCTTCCGCTTCAGAAAAGTCTGGCGCAAAGCTTGCTTATATCAGTCCGTCACAGGCATACATAGGGACATCCTCAACATATGGGGATATCTTTGACTTTGTAGACTTTGGTCCAGATGGAAACATCTTTTTGTTTAAATGTGGTGCAAAGGCCGAACCGACCAAAGTGGAGGTTGCCTATATGGCGTGCAATGAGCCAGCAAGACTTCTGAGCGTGCTCCAGAGCCCCGAGAAGTACTTGGATCTGCTCAAATCTTTAGCCGAGGTTACTTCGAATCTCCAGCGCGATAAGGAACTTTGGCGCAAGATGAAAAGCTCACCGTGTCTCCTCGCCTATAAGGAACTAGTGGCGCCTTCCAAGGGCAATGCTAATAGCAATGATTTGGATGAAGACGAAGCTCCGATTAGGCAGTATCAGCTTGCTTCTGCTAGCCAAATCGTTGTGGTGGACGACATTATCAGCTACCGCCTCTTCAAGGAGCATTTGATTTGCGCCCCTGAAGAAGATATTCTCGAGACTTTTTATATAAAGCTCGGTGCGTCGAGGCTAAGCAGCATAGTCCAAGAGGATGTGCGCATCGGCTCCCACACAACAAAGCAGCAGCTGGCTGAATCGCTCAAGAAGCACGTTCTCGAACGGTCCAAGATCTTCCTTTACGAGTACGCCAACTACCGCCGGGATGCCATTAAGCACGACGCAAAGTGGCTCGAGAAGAACCTGAATGTGGAAGTGGTCCGATCGGTGGCGCTTCGACGAAGCTTGCAGGGCCAGAGGCAGTCGCACACCGAGAAACGCTCTGCGGCCGCAACATACAACAACAGGTCATGGGTCCTGTATGTGACTGATGATGGAAAGCCAGACATGTACCAGGTTGGCCAAGCGATATGCCAAATGCTGCTTGACAGGCCTAATCAGCAAGCCTATCTGTTCTTCGAACCGTTCCTCACCCTGGATCTCCTCGGACTGAGATCGCGTGGATACAACGTCGACCGAATCCTTCGAGCGAAGGCCGCGGAGGCGCGAATTGCGGAGGCAGAAAGGCGCCAGGCATTGGAAGAGGAGCAGAAGCAGATTCGGGAGAGGGAGCAAAATTGGGCTCAATCACAGGCAGAGCATTCCAAGTCTCAGCAACTTCCGCAGGCAGCAGAGGCTGCACGGGAAGCTCCCAGATCTCCGAAATCTTCGCATCCATCTATGCCTGGAGCATGGGATTCGCCAGAGGAGAATGCGCAGGATAGGAACGCAAATAACAGGAAGAGCAGGGGCTTGTTTTCGAACCTTAGCCGGCGATTTGGCTTTGATACGCAGGATGACGATAAGAATGATTCTCGAGGACAGGTCGAGCAGTTTATGGGCAACAACTCAAATTCCACCAATCGAGGCCCTGACCAGTCTGGTGGTAGTGGACAATCGCAAAACGATGACGGCAAAGTGACCAACCCAGCTGTGGTCCAGCAGAACCTCTTGAACGCCGTCAATGCAACGCGAGCCCACGGATCTGATAGTGTCTACTCAGAGCCTCAGGTCTCCGAGGTCAAAGAACAGGCGACATACTGCGACAAGAAGCCAGCTCAAAATATTACATTTGTGGCAGAGGCTTCTAACGGCATGAAAGTCTATGTGGCCAAGGAAATGACTGCCCACGCCGCTGCCTTTTTGTCCACAAATCTCGCTGCGATTAACTCTTTTGCATCGCTTCTTGTCGAAATTGGTAACGTCTACTCGTTGGCGCCAAAGGTGCTTCACATCTTTCACGACGAAGCTGGTGGAACGATAGCCTTCAACACTGGTGGAAGCATCTTTTGCAACTTCCGGTTCTTCCTCCAGCTGCATGCTGCCCAGATTGATGTTCCGAATGGAGCTGGCAAGGCTGAGGCCGGCACTTGGTGGTGGGTGGTGCTGGCTCACGAGCTTGCCCACAACTTGGTTTCGCTGCACAACTCTGATCACAGCTATTATACGTATGTTATTTCCCTTGATTTCTTCTCATATCATTATCTTGCTAACTCTTGGACAGTGAATCATTTATTCAGCAATACATGGGAAAAATGATGGCAAAGACGACGCAGTGGACTCAGGGAGCTCCTGGGCCGTCTCAACCATCTACTCGACCAACGTCGCAAACAGCGGCAGTGCCTTTAGATCCTCCGCCGGCATATCGCCCGGTATGATGAACAGCCCAATTCGGTGGTTGGTTAATATGATGAATGCATTGTGTGGCGTACAATTTCTGTTTCATTTCTTGCTTGCGAGGCGTTTGACGAATACATTGAATGATAGATGAGGGAAGAAGAAATGGTCGCAATGACATGTTGGGAGCATGATTTCCTTAGAAAGGGTGTTGTTTAGACTCTCCAATTAGACTCATACACTGATGATGTTTCTGCTATCTTGTCATCGAGTTGGTTGTGGATGGGGCATGCCAATAATTGCCGCATACATCTTTAAATCACTCTAGTAACGAATGAAGTAAATCGTCTTTAATCATTTTGGAAATTAAATAAACTTGTCTGAGCATTATATTATAATTATTGTATACTCATTCAAGAGAGCCTCATATAGCAGCATACGCTGGTGCAAGTACTAAAGTATAAGCCAAGGTCACATGCCCAGGCACGTGATGCCACTTCCCGAAGAACCGCCCAACCTCATCACCACCTCCGATCCCAAACTCCAAGATACCCGCGCATCTCAATCTTCGAGCTCGACTCCCCCCCCCAAAACTCGGCCAATTCCTGCGCCCGCGGCCCTTGCAAAACCAGCAAATCCCACCCTAAAAAGACTCTTTCAATCTCTCCCCCACCAAAGAGTCAATTCCCATTCCACAATCATGGTCCACCGCATCGCATTCTGGAGCTGCTTCGGTTTGTCTCTCAAACTCCCCTCCTCCCCACCTTGCAAAAAACCCTTGATTGAGGCGAACTATTTGAAGAAAGGCAAACTATTTGATTAAGAAATAAAAAAAGATTACTAACAATGTCCTTTTTTTTTTGTTGGCATATAGGCCTGGCCGTGCGCTTCTGGCAAGTCGGCATCGAGATGCGGCCCTTCTTCAACAAGTCCTCGCTGTGGGCGTACCCCGTGTACGCGGCGGGCGGCGCGAGCTTCGGGTACTGGCTGCAGGGCGTGGACGACAAGCAGACTGCGATGCTGAACGAGCGGAAGAGGGCGCTGCTGGAGAAGAGGGCGAGGAAGGCCCAGCGGGATGCGGAGAGGGTGGAGGCTTAAGGCTTGAACATTTGGGATTTTGAATGAGGAGGGAGAGAGATGTAAAAATGAATTGAGGGGGTGTGGGATATCCGGATTTTGTGTACATATAGATGGGGAAGAGAAATGATGAGCTTTTTTGGCTGGGATGAGCTGAGGCCGGGATGCGAGTTACGGGAATCATCAATGGCCGTGCTAAACCAGCGACGAGGACTCAATGAAAATGATATAAAGTTACAGACATGTTTTGCTACCTGACAGTCACGATATGCGGGCGAGTCATTGTTGCAAATGTCATGATAATAACACAATTGGCTTAATTGTTTGCTTGTTTTTTTTTATTCTTTGATTCGTTTTTACGTCTTTTCCTAGCTACATGCTCATGTGCCTCATGGATGCCTCCCCTTTTACAATTCCTCCAGCTTCCGCAAAATTGCAGGGACCGACTTGGCCGAACAAATACCCAGTTCCGTTACAACGGCCGAAATCGACTTGTCCCTCGTCGTGTCAAACAGCAGTCTAAACTCCTCATCCGTGTTCCTCTCCGGATCAATTTCGTTGTAGGTGAGCGAATCTATCGACACTCTCTCCGTGAAATTAATCGTCTCGCACAGCGAAGTGACGCGCATGCCGAGGTCAAACGCCGCCGTGGCGACGTCGCAGGTGCCCGCTCGCGCATACATGGCGCCGTTGCTAAACATGGCCTCTGCGGCGACGAGGACGGTAGTGGACTCCTGCAGGTTTGTGCGCAGGGCGCCAAAGTCGGGCGAGTAGGCGACGGGGATTCCCGCGGCGGCGAGCTTCTTGACATGATCGAGGCCGACCCGCTCAAAGGGGTCGTCGACGAGGATGACCTTGAAGCGCTTGCCGCTGGCCTTTGCCTTGAGCAGGGCGCGCTCGACGAGGTGGTGGTGAGCGTATGTGAGGATGACATCGTCCTGGGCGATCATGTCGGCGGCGGTGTTGACGATGACGAGGTCGGCGAGGGTGATGCGCTCGTGGATGAAGCTGTCGATGGCCTCGCACAGAAGCTTCTTGGCGTCAGAGTCGGCCATGTCGATATCAATCTTGCTGATCTGAAGCTTGAGCCATCTGATGGCGTTGCCCATGGAGAAGCACATGGGGCGGCATGCTGTGAGGTAGACGATTTGGGGGTTGAGGACGTGGGAGGTGAAGTGTCGAGAGAGCGTGGTGCCGTGTGGTGTTGTGTATGAATCGATGACCTGTTTTTATTTCTCTTGTTAGATATTTGCTTCAGAGAAAGTAGTTGAATGAATAGTTTTGTCTTTACCTTTTTGAATGCCAGGAGAGTAGCTTCCAGCCGAGTGGTGCTATCACTGATGGCCATGGTGCTCATCTGCTGGCCCAGCAGCAACACAGCTGGGTGCACATCCTTGTCCGCATGTGTCAGGTTGACTCCCTTGGCCATGGCCAAATGGCTGAAGCACTCTGGAACCGATGGTTTTGCCTCCTTGGTCGCTGTCGCCGTCATGGGCGCGGCCGATCGCGGGGCGGGAGTCTTTCCATGCTGAGCGCCCGCCTGAGGTCCATCTTGCTTGGGCTTGGGCTTGCCGCCCTTTGCGCTGTCGCCCTGGCCCGGTGCGCTGGCGGGAGGCTGTGGCTGTGAGACTTTTGCTGCTGCTCTCCTGGCGGCCTTTTCCTCCTTGGCCTTCTTCTTCAGCTCGGCATTGGACAGCTTCTTCTCGCCGCCTTCTGCTGCTGCTGCCGCCGCGGGGGCCTTGCTCTGGTCTTTGGCGCCCTTCTTCTGGTCTCCCTGGTCCTTCTTTTCTGCCGGAGCCTCGCTTTTGGGCGCGGGCTGGCCTGCTTCTGCCGCCATTAAGAGGTTGGTTTTGCAACAGGACGGGAGGTCGTTGAGGCGAGAGGTTGTATCACCAAAGAGATGGAGTCGTATCGGAGACGTAGATTTGTGTCGCGACAATTGATGCTAAGGAAGGAGTCGAGTGAGAGCTGTTACGTCGTCGCAAGATGAGGCACCGAAGATGCAAAGGCCGCAGAAATAAACAAATCCCGTCCAAAGAATGCCAAAGTGTGTCAGTCCATGAAATGCTGCTTGTGAGAGTCCAAAGGTGGGGTCTCTTTTGAGTCACTGGAAAATAATCGATGGTGGAAACGGAAGTGCCCCGCGCTAAAGCTGCTGATGCTGCAGAAGAAACTTTGGCTGCAGCTTTGGTGAATTTTAATTTGCTTTTTACGGCGACGCGAGAGGAAGCTGGCTGGAGATTTGGGTTTAGAGAAAGATAGCTGAGTCACGGAGAGAGAGTTGATGCGATCGTGGAGTACTATTTTCGTAATGATGCCTTGCTATGAACAGTATATGCGATGCTGCTCGTTCACCAGGTCAAAACAGAGAGACGCAGCTCAGCTTGTTCCCAACGACTAGGATATGCTGCAAGGCTACATACAAACAAGCGACACAACGCGAGTGATACATCGTCATACAGAAATCCATCCATGGAACTCTAGATGCTCACAATCTGCCTGTCATCACGAATCCGGCCATGACGCGTCTTTCCTACGTGACCAATTCGCACCGCCCAAATCCCCTCTCCATCTCGAGCCTCCTTCTTCACGCCAGTCCTCAAGGGACCAACCGCAATGAAAGAGAAAAAGGGTTCTTTCCACCAAACAAGCAGAGAGTCTGTAGGGTTCCAAATATTCCCTGGCCAGGCGAACCCAGCCAGGAGTGGTCAGTGTATAGTTTTCAACTAGCAAAATTCCTCTCTCAGCTTATCGCTTCACGGAGAAGGAAAACGCCCGTGCACTTGGATGGGGAAGAAAGGAAAGAAAAGAAGAGTGAAAAAGGCGGGCGGTCGGACGAAGTTTTATAGGGCGCGGAGTGGGGCCCGTGAGCTGAGGCGTTACGTAAGCAAAGGGCGAGTGAAAGTGACAAGCCGGTGGTACTTGCGGCAGGCAGCGACTCAGCCAAAGTAGGCAGCAGTGAAGGAAGGGCTGAAGTGAATAAAATGAAATGAGTGGCAAAAATAACTGCTTGTTTTCCAATACTCAAAAGATAATTTACTACACAACGCCAATGGCTTGATTTGGTGCATCTAAACTCTGTGAAAGGTGGATTTACTACTACTAGCTGGGGCGCATCAAATTCTATCATCAGATGTCAACAGGAACAGATGACAGAATTGGAGAATCTCGCCAAATGCACAACCAAAAGCCAAGAATAAATGTATCAAACTCAAATATTATGAGTACAGTTCAGATTCAATACGTAAATGACTCTTTACCTGCTGTAATCGCCAACATCGGCCCTCAATGCCATGGGGGGCTTATCATCCACTTGACTCATAACCAGCAGTTGGCTGCCGCAAGCTTTGGCACATCATAGCTCCGATTTTAGCTGCCAATCACACAGCTAAAAGTCTCTCTCAACCCAGCTCACACGACAATGCAATTATAGCCACTCTCGTCCTCCTCACAAGCCATGCTCAAGTTCAAGCGCGCTTATTCCACTGGCCTGGCCAGCGCCATCCCGCCGGCCAAGCTCAAGTACGTGCCCACGTCCGGCACGTATCCCAAGGGCTTCCTCGCCTCGGGCGTCTTCGTCGGCGTCAAGCCGGGCAACACCAGCAAGCCGGATCTCGCCCTCGTGACGTCGGACCGGCCAGCGTCGGCGGCGGCCGTCTTCACAAAGAACAAGTTCCAGGCGGCGCCGGTGACGTTCAGCCGCAAGATTCTTCAGAGCAAGGCCAATGCTGGGCTTCGCAGCGTCATTGTTAACTCGGGCAATGCCAATGCCGTGACCGGTGTCGGAGGGCTGGAGGATGCGGCGAGCATGGCCAGGACGACGGACCAGAGGGTTGGCAGCGAGGACTCGACGCTGGTGATGAGCACGGGAGTGATTGGGCAAAGGTTCGTCTCAAGAAAAAAGATGATTGTTGACGAATTGGTTTTTACTGATGCTCTCCTTCTAGACTCCCTATCCAGAAAATCGTGGACCATATCCCTATGGCCTATCACCAGGCTGGAGACTCTCACCGGCACTGGCTGGACTGTGCCAAGGCCATTTGCACCACCGACACCTTTCCCAAACTCATGTCCAGGACGTTTGAGCTGCCGTCTTCTCCTGGCGTCGAGTACCGCATTGCGGGCATGACCAAGGGCGCTGGCATGATGGCCCCCAACCTGGCCACCATGCTCACTATTCTGGCCACTGACGCACCCATTGCGCCGAGCCTCATGAACCCTCTGCTCAAGTACTCTGTCGACCGCTCGTTCAATGCGCTGACCATTGACGGTGACACCTCCACCAACGACACTGTTGCCCTGCTTGCCAACGGTGCTGCTGGCGGCAACGAGGTTTCTTCCGAGCAGTCTGCCGACTACGAAGCCTTGAAGAATCTGGTGACTGACTTTTCCGCTGAGCTGGCCAAGTACCTCGTCCGTGACGGTGAGGGAGCCACCAAATTCGTCACAATCCGTGTTGTAGATGGTGCCTCCGAGGCTGCCTCGCGCGAGATTGCTCGTGCCATTGCTCGTTCACCCCTCGTCAAGACGGCTCTGTACGGAAAAGACGCCAACTGGGGCCGCATTCTGTGTGCTGCTGGCTACGCTCTCATTTCGCCTCCTGGACAGCCTGTCAACGATGTCCCTGAAATTATCCCTGAGCGGACGAGCGTGTCATTTGTTCCCACTGACGGCTCGGCTGAACTGAAGCTGCTGGTCAACGGTGAGCCGGAAAACGTGGATGAGCAGAGAGCGAGTGAGATTCTTGAGATGGAGGACCTGGAAATCCTGGTGAGGCTGGGAACTGGCGATAAGAGCATCGTTCACTGGACATGCGATTTCAGCCATGACTATGTTACGATTAACGGCGACTACAGGACATAAACGTTGTATAAAAAATGTTACATGTATGATGGCTAGTTTCTTGGGGCAAATAAAATGGGTTGGCTGCATACGCATATCTACAATGATTTCTATTCCAATATCAAAATATGCTCTCCTGTGAAAGCTCGCCAAATGGTCAAAGACAGCCAGCCGCACCGCATGTATGGGATATGTGCATCGACATTATCCAAAAAGCAAGACGCCAAACTCCAACTTCTACTTTTAGCCTTTTCTATTTTTTTCCTCTTCCCGCATCATATATATCTCTTTAAGCGCTCAATGTACCCTTGGTGCTGGGAACCTCGCCCTCCTTGCCGGCAACCCTGGTAGTCGCCATGCGAATGGCCACAGCCAAAGCCTTAAAGGCACTCTCAGCCCGGTGGTGGTCGTTGTCACCGCGCAGGCAGTCGACGTGCAAGGTGATGCGAGCGGCCTGAGCAAAGCTCTGCAGGCAGTGGGGGATCATCTCGGTGCTGAGCTGGCCCAGCATCTCGCGCTTGAGACCCAGGTCGACAATGGCGTACGGGCGGTTGGACAGATCGACGACGGCGCGAGAGAGAGCCTCGTCCAGAGGGGCGTAGGCATAGCCGAAGCGGGCGACGCCAGTCAGGGCGCCGAGGGCTTTGGCAAAGGCCGTGCCGACGGCGAGGCAGCAGTCTTCGGCAGTGTGGTGGTCGTCAACTGGATAATGGAGGATGTGTTGTTAGAACGATGTGGCATCTTTATCACACAGAGAGAGAGAGCAAAAGAGAGTGAAACGAACTGTGAAGATCTCCCTTGCAGTTGAGCGCCATGCTCCAGCCGGCATGCTTCGCCAGCGCATGTAGCATGTGGTCCAAGAAGCCGATGCCCGTGTTAATAGCAATCACCTGAGACTTGCTAGACTGCGAGGCGTGTGCGCTGGCGACCTCGAGCAGTCGGGGGTCGGTATCCTGGGGAAGCTCGCCGCCGTCGATGCTGAGAGCGATCTGGATCGACGTCTCGTTGGTGTTGCGAACAAGAGCCGCAGCACGGATGGGAAGAGCGGAGGTGGTCATTGTGTCCGTTCGGGGCTTTGAGTCTGCAAGATGCGAATCGGTATCGTTACAAAAAGAGTCAATTGGAGTTGCGAGAGTGTAGATTTATGCTGGTGTTGAAGACGGCGCAGGATTTGACTCGCTCCTGTATCGGCGTTGTGGAGTTCTTTTTTTCTCTCGCCTCTCACCCAGCTTGTAATCAACCAATCCTGGAAATCCGAATTCCCGGATGCAGCCAGTGAATGTCTCGCTGGACTGAGGGGTCGTTCCGCTGAAGCTACCCCGCTATTTGCAGAGCACACCCCCTGTAGCAACGCCTTAGGTGCAATCGCACTCCCTAGCAACTGAGAATAGTGGTTGCAAACAAACTTCACGCGCCTAGCATCATCTCTCGCGCGTCAACCTCAGATCTGGATATTCGATATCGATGCAAGCACCTTCTGCTGCCGAAACCCCAGCCATGATACCCTGCTAAATACCTAAACGATTTGTTCTTCTTTTTCATCTATCTGTAACTTTTTTTTATTGTACTTTACTTCTTTTCTTCTTCCATCCTGTCGCTCTGCCCGATGTTCTCTTCTCGATGCTAGAGGATGGAGAAGTTTCTGAGGGATTGGAGGCAGGATGCCCTCAACAAGGCACAATATGAATCGGCCATCTTTATCGGAGACAAGCTCCTCGCCTTGACCAGTCTGTGACCACCAAGCCATTCTTCATCATGGTAAACATTTGAGCTAACGCATGTGTATTATTTATAGACGACGACAACGATGCGTTTTGGCTTGCCCAAGTCCACTTTGCGACTGGAAACTACACACGTGCGCAATCGTTCCTCTCCAAGCAAGACCTCATCAGCCGCAATCCCGCCTGTCGCTATCTTGCCGGTCACTGTCTCATCAAACAGTCTCGATTCGACGAGGCCTTGGCTGTCCTTGGGGAGCGCAATCCGACACACCTGATATCCAATGGCCCGAGCAACAAGCGCAAGGCCTCAAACCAGGCTCGCAGCGGGCGAAGACGAGACGACGATGCCGGGGACGATGAGGCGGCCACCCGACGATTCGAGGCAGCTATGTGCTTCCTCCGGGGCATCTGCTATGCCAAGCAAAATGCTTTTGATCGTGCCAAGGAATGTTACAAGGATGCGGTTCGGATCGACGTGCAGTGCTTCGAGGCGTTCCAGCAGTTGATGAAGAATTCTCTCCTATCGCCAGACGAGGAGTGGCAGTTTCTCGACAGCCTAGACTTTGATTCAATACATCTCTCGGGAGATCCAAAGTCCTCTCAGGAAGCGGCCGAGTTCACAAAGATGCTCTACACGACACGGCTTTCTAAATACAGAAATCCCGCGGCATTCGATACCGCCTACGATTCACTGTCAACACACTACCAGCTGGCCGCTAACCCCGACCTACAGCTTGCTCGAGCCGATTTACTGTACACGCAGTGCCGATACCGAGACGCCCTGACCATTACCAACGCCATCTTGGAAGAGGACAAGTACAACTTTGCGATATACCCCGTCCACCTCGCCTGCCTCTACGAACTCAAGATGAAGAACCTGCTGTTCCTGATTTCACACGACCTGGCAGACACCCACCCCGAAGAGCCCTGTACATGGTTAGCCGTGGGCATCTATTATTTCAGCATCAAAAAAATTGCAGAAGCCAGGCGGTATTTTAGCAAAGCGAGCATGATGGACGCACATTTTGGCCCTGCCTGGATAGGGTTCGCACACACGTTCGCCGAGGAGGGAGAGCATGACCAGGCCATTTCAGCATATTCAACGGCAGCACGCCTCTTCATGGGCACCCACCTACCGCAGATATTCCTGGGGATGCAGAATCACGCACTCAACAACATGACTATTGCAGAAGAATTCCTCAAGACTGCCTACGGGCTGTGCAAGACGGACCCACTGCTTCTCAATGAGATGGGCATTGTTAAATACCACCAAGACAATCCAAAGGACGCCGTCCAATATTTCACAGCAGCCCTCAAGGTGGCCGACGAGAATGACAGTGAACCGTCAGCATGGCTCGCGGCGAGGACAAATCTAGGACACGCTTTTCGCCGGCTGCGGCACTATAACCGAGCACTGGCGGAGTTTGACGAGGTACTACGAGCAGGTGGCAAGGATGCGGCCATCTTTAGCGCCAAGGGGCTCATTCTGATGGAACAAAACAAGCCACAGGAGGCGGTTGTTGTCCTTCACGAGGCCCTGGCCATCCACCCGCAGGATAGCATCGCGACAGAGCTTTTGAACAAGGCGTTGGAAGAAACGGCTTTAGTGGACGGAGCTGCGGAGGAGGAAGCAGACGACTTGGCGGATTTCGAGCAACTGCTGGAAAGAAAGAAGGTGGAAGCGTCTCAGAAGGTGTACGGCAACAGACCTGGCCGCAGCATGATGGACAAGGGAAAGGGGCGGGTAGGTAGGCGGCGGACGATGTTGATTGACGATGAAGACGAAAAGGAAGAGACTGGGATGGAAATGACGGACGACGATGACAATGACGAGGTCTAGGAGGCAGTTTGCGTGTATCGGGGCATTGAGGAGGTCGCGGGAGTCAGCGTGGCTAACCTCGGGTGTTTTGGCGATTGAGCATATGGCATTTTGTTTTGCATTTGTATGAAACGGGAAATTCGGTGCAACTCAGACTGACTGCATGGATGAATAGAGCTAAGCAGGCATTGGGATGGGTTTCGGTTAAAGTTGGTTGCTTCCTTTATCTTTCCGCTGTGCTTGTGAGAGAGGTAACTCATGTGGAACCATTGGGATATATTGAACAAGTATCACGAATACCCACAACATGAACCAAACAAACAAACTCGACACAGCTGTTGCTGCCCCAGTATTTGCATCCTTTACGTTGCAACAACTTGCTATGTTGCGAATTGTCCCTTTTGTTGGTAGGTGCTTGACATTGTCAGCTGGCTATTAACAGCTACCATAATTCAAGATCCGTGCTATAGCTGCGAGTTCTGTTTGATGATCAAGCACTAGTTTGTACAACAACTAGTAGCAGATGTCTACCATGATCGACACGTCTGGGTAAGATCTGGAGGAGAAGAAATATGGTGTAACAATAGCCATCTCTTGTCCCGCATCCAGGCAATAAAGTTGAATTCAATGACGTCTCTTCCTGTTACTACTCTAATAACAATTCTTACTCAAGCAATATGGATATCTCATACGTCTTAGTCAAGGTGCAACGTCGCTATTTTGCAGATCATATCTCCTCCCTTGTGAGTGTCTGAGATCACTCTATTACTGTAAGCCTTCCAATGTTATGTATGTGATGCCAATCTCCCTGTTTTAGTAAGCCAAGTTGGATCATCTCTGTATCACCTTGCTGTGAGACATGAAGTTTGGATCACTTGGCTGAGAGATGCCGGGCAGAACCTAGCAGTCTTATTAAGCTGCCAGTATCGTCATCCATAAAAGGTCTACTTGTATCCGTCTCACCAACTCCTTTTTTGCGTCCCTTTGTCCATCTGCATGATTGTATTGTCAAAAATTGAACTCTTATATCAAGCAACAATCAAGGTCAATCTCACTTACCTAGTCATTCTGGCCAGTGCGGCTCTGGTCAATGGAGATTGTAAACCACTTGTAAGGGCTACCATGCTAGAGCAGACGTTATTCGTTACAGCATGGGTAGGAACTAATTGAGTTGGGAATCTAGGGCTCAGAGTGCAAAGGAATATTAGATCCGAGCTGTTGCAAGCCATACAAGTGCCTCAATCAAATCTGCAATGTAAGTCATGTTCCATACCTGTCAGAATGGATCGCTGATGGTATACTGACATGGTCGGCAGTTCCAACCTATATAACTTCCATAGTATCGATATTGAGGAATGGTGGTCGTCTTCATCTGCTGCTGGAGAGAGCCTTTGGTCGTCGCATGGAGTTCTCCGCTGGAGTTTAAGCTCGGCCGGCCTCGGGCGGATCAATGGAAAATTCAGTCAAGTAGTAGTATAGCTTTTCTAATTGTTGTGCTATATATGTTATGGCATGCTATTTGTGAGATGATGCACATAACCTCCAAGCTCAGCGCAAGAACTAGCTTAGTTGTGGCGGCTTAGTTGAACGTCACTCACTTTAAGCAGGCGGAAGGCGAAATGCATGTGTCAAGACCCATTAACCCAATGTGGAAAATGCTCACTTCCAGCCTTTAAATACTGCAGCTGGACTCTATTGTAGTACATCCTGGTAGTGGTTCACCTTACTCGTGGGGAGAGTTGAGAGCTTGGTTGAAAGCGTTTGTGCAACTATAATGTCTAACAGCAGCTCACTACAACTACAGGACACGATGCTAATTTCAACATCCAGTGTCAATTCTACTAACAAGTGCTTCATTTGGCGACTTAAATTAAATTGATTCCTGGAAATAAGTCGACGGTCAGATGGCTTCAATAGACATAGGGGTTTAACTTGCGACTTGAGCACTTTAGCCGTTTGGTCCCCCACCAACTTCAGGCAGGCCAGGCACCAACGGGACAGTAAATTTGGTTTGTCCCACTTGGTCTTGACACTGGCGTTTGGAATCCAGGACCTTGAGTTTATAAAGATGAGGCCATCCGTGTTAAGCCGTCGAGTTCATCTGACTCGGTCACTTCAATGCACTCGCTTACTTCATACTCGGCCTCCGAGGTTCAATCTTGATTCTTCAACCTTGCACGCTCCACGGCGCCGCACTGGCACCACCGAGTTGACAACTCTCAACCAGCTAAAGCTTAATCTGAATCTCCCCAGAAGCTACGCGGAAGACGCAGACAACCACAAGATGAATATGGCAAATCTTTTACTCAACCTTGACCTCCTGCTGAGCCAGAATGGAACCTCAGAATCAAGCCAGCTCAACAACAACCGCATCACCCGAGGCAACACGCCATCTGGAGCTCTCGAACATGTCCTACAGCCCGATGCGACTCCCACTCAGATAGAGGCGAAGCTGTGGATTGTAGACCGCATATTGGAGCCTCAGACGATTCCGCACTTCATTGAAGCCACCATGTTTGGGGTTCTATCTGACGGGAGTCCGTCATCTTTCCCACCTCTGTCAGAAGAGGTTGTGATGCTGATGCAACAGCCGCTTGCTTCATGGGCGCCGCCTCTATTCGATGTCAGTCATGAAATTCCCGTGCAGCAGATGATGGTGCGCATCGGCTCTCATGAAGATTCAACTCGGCTAGTGCCCATTTCAAAGGAGCTTCACTCTATGAAGTCGAGGCTCTGGGAGGGCATTATGCCTCTTTCTGAGAGACGATGGGAAGAGCTTAAGCTTGACTCGCCCGAAAATTTCCACGCTGCTTGCCAGTACATCTGCGCTATTACAAACACCTTTCATTATCTCAATCTTGCACCTATCAAGGGAGCCCTTCGCGAGACGTACAGTCTCATTTGGGCACACTTGAAGGACTTTGAAGACGCAGTGAATGCTAAGAACAGACTGGAAAACATGCCCGAAGTTCAAATCGCAGCTCGATGGCACGAATATATCAAGGCTCACTTTAATCTCGTCGCTTTACGCTCTCACCGTTGGGTGGTGAACACCATTGACCGTCTCCGTGTTCCGATTCTACAGGAGCTTTCAGGCATTCCTGCAACGGCCGAAATTACCCCTAGCCCGGAGGAATGGACACTGACAAACAAACTTCACGATTTGTTGGAAAATGGGGCTCAGGCCGATTCAGCAATCTTTTTGCCAATGGACGGATACGAGGGTGAAGACCTTGCCGCACAGGATGACGCCCCGCCGCGACCAGATGCCTCTGAGCCGTACCGTAGAGAACCCATCTCCTTTTCGGCGAACGCAGATGCTCGAAAGGCAGATTACTATTTGAGGCTGAAATATCTGTCGCGCACTGAGGCATGGCTTGGCCAGGAGCGAGGCGGTATGGACATGCCAGCTGGCTTGCCGACCGGCTTTGAAGTCTTGTCTGATTATGCAAAGACGGCTCAATGTCAAGTAACAGCACAAGAAAAAGTAAGACTTGAGCTTCGAGGAGAGCCGGCACCCATAGAACAAGAGCAATGGGTGATGAAGGCAAACCAGTTTATTGGTTCCGGAAACAATTTTGAATGGGGATATGTGGCATATCGTATCTCTCATGATCATACAGATGAAGAGTGGGAATCTTTCAAGGCGAAATTTGAGACTGACATTGCGAATTGGGGCCGTGAGCTGAGCAATGTCGATACGATTAGAGAAAGGTCAAAGATTTATTGGCGGGATGCTCGGGATCTAGGCATCGCGGATGGAGACATTGATACCCTCAGAACGTACGTATTTCACTTGCACACAATCCATTGTCACAGTCTAATTGCTTACTATATGATACAGTCATTTCCAATCCTTCCGTGACTTGGAAGAGTTTCCATCTGGCGTTCACAGCGATATTCTTCTGGCGGCGGACAAGGGCGTCATCGACTCATATCTCCATCCAGTACCACAGCAAGGCGGCTTCGTGATTGCCATTGACGCAGACCACGAGCCCAATGAGGTTGATACAGAGCGCATGGATGAATCTCCGGGCTACAAGGGTGTTGTGCGCGTTCTTGGGAGCTTGCTGTGGGATGACGTTGGGGCTCTTGTGTTTATGCAGACGCAGGGTTTGTTTGAGCTGTGGCCGCTTGCGATGCATCATCCTCAGGGAGTGTATGAGGGACCTCTGGGAGGTTTTTAATTATATGAAGTTGATTCGGCAGAGATTCTATATGTTTTTTCATTTGTTTTAACCAGAGAGATCATCTCATTTTCCTTTGAAATGGAAAATGGAGAGCGGCTCAGGAATCGACTCTACTTAATTTTTTTTAACACACACAAATCCTCTTAATGAACAAGCTTAATGACAGAACAACGACTAAATGCCAAGACGTGCCATCTTATTTAGATCAGAAAACTCAATATATACCGTCTCCATCAAAGATTAGTAACAGAACCGAACAAAAGCTGAGCGCGGAACTAGTGTCGAGATGTTCAGCTGACCACAGTACCTCTTATGGAGGCGTCATAGTGGCATCACATCCAACACCATATAAGCAATGGTGATTATTTCGCAACACGGATTTCGACAATTGAGAAAAATTGCTTGTCTCCTGCCTAAGAATCTGATTCTAAGTCATTACAATTCTCGTGGCTGTCATATAACACACAGACAAATCATGTCGCAACCTGACAAAATGGGTCGCTTCATTGAAGCCATGAAGACCGTTTATGGCCCTTTTGACGAGTTATCAAGTGAAGATGCAAACGACTGGATCCCTCCTGATAACCCTGGAGCTGGTGGCCATCGCGGTAGGTATCTCTGGACAGACGCCTTTGGAGTCGTCAACTTCATCACTCTCTTCAAAGAAACCGCCAAACCAAAGTATCTCACGCTGGCGAAACGATTGGTGGTGACTGTCCACGATATACTAGGCCGCACAAGGGATGGAAAGAAAAGACTGGACGGCGCAACGGATAAAGAGCCGCTGGTAGGAGGCCTGCGAATCGGCAAACTGGATGCTTCGGGGAGCGACGGCGATGGACAGTACCATCATTATTTGACGCTGTGGATGTTTGCGCTGAATAGGCTTTCTATTGCGGCGGGGGAGAGAGACTGGAATGATTTGGGAATTCAGTTGGCGAGGGCGATTCATCCGCGGTTCTTGGTGCATTGCCTGTCGGGGGGCGTCAAGATGGTATGGAAGATATCCATGGATATGAAGAGTGTGCTTGTTCCTTCCGAGGGCCATTTAGATGCTGCAACAGGATATGTCGTCTACAAGCTGATGCAAACGACTGCATCGAAACAAGGCCATCGAAATGGTGTGTTACAACAGGAGATTAACGATTACTGGAATCTCATGTCGAGGAAGGGAAGTTTGTCTCCTGGAACCGACATGTTGGATCTAGGTATGGGGCTGTGGATGTGCCACATTTGGAGAGACGAGCCGTGGGCCATCAAATTCCGCAGCAAGGCATTGCCAAAAGCAGAGGAGCTACTTGACTCCTCTTCCGTGATGATGCAACGAAGCGCATCACGAAGACTGGCATTTCGCGAGTTTGGCACATGCGTTGGTGTGAGTTGTATTGATGCGAGTGAGAAGTTGCAGGATCAGGTGGAAGATTTGTTGCAATTTTGGGAGAAGCACCTGGATCGAGGGGATGGGGAGGATGATTTGAAGCCGATTTCGCGAGTGATGTATGCGACGGGTCTGGTTGTTGGAGGTGAGACTTCTGATTGAGACTATCTTAGACTTTTGGCTGACTTTACGTAGCTTTTCGGAGAGGATACCTTGAAGATGAGGTGGAGTGAGGGTTGAAACTGGTAAAAGTTATGGGGTTTCGGTGTTTGGCTTGCATCGGTTGTTTCGATCCTTGTGTCGTTGTGGACAATAGTCTCTTGCGTGGCCATTGGAGCCATCACAGGCATGGTAACGCCACATCTATGGAAGACGTCATTGTATTCATAATATACATGTAATCCAGAGTATTTGTCATTTGGCAATCGTATAGTATGAATATCTGTAAGCCTCAAGCGAAGAAGTGGGTGAACGGCTTGGAGATACAGAAGCAGCAACGGGATCTGCATTTCCCAAAAGTCCCAATCTGGTAATTTTCCCACCCTATTCCCGTTCTCTAATGGCGGGGATAAATGCTGTAAAGCCGATGTGCTAATTGGATCGGAGAAGCTCTGGGTGGGCCGATCTATTGCACATTTTAGGCCCATCTATCATTTGTTGATCTATTGTGTGTTGAGATACCCAAAGCTATTCTATCCTCCACCAGTCGATGGATTGAAGCATCGATCTTGAATAATAGATTCATAACATATTCTTGAGGAACTAACCGCAATTCCTTTTAAAAGCATTCACCAAGAGAATCGTTACAATGGCGCAACTTACTCTAGCGTCCAAGTATAAGATGCTGTCGGGCTATGAGATTCCCGTCTTAGGGTTCGGAGTAAGTCGTCAGGACTATCAGTTACGCATACTAATTAAAATTAACATGAAAATCTAACCAACAACATAGACTGCTGCTGGTGCTGACCAACACTTTAAAATCGGCCACGAAAAAAGCGTGGCAGCCAACATTCACGCGCTCAAATCCGGATACAAGCACTTTGACTCAGCGCGCGCCTACGACAGCGAAAAGGCCTGTGGTGAAGCAATCAGAGCATCTGGCATTCCCCGCGATCAAATCTTTGTGACCACAAAAGTTCGCAAGGGTGGGTACAAGGAGACCAAAAAGGCCATTGAAACAAGTCTTCAAGAGACGGGGCTGGATTACATCGACCTGTATCTCAACCATAGTCCCTATGGTGGTCCGGAAGCGAGAAAGGGAACGTGGAGAGCGTTTGTTGAAGCAAAGAAGGAGGGAAAGATTCGATCCATGGGAGTGTCCAACTATGGCGTGCATCATCTCGAAGAGACGCTTGCGTACATCAAGGAGCTTGAAGCAGAGCTGGGTGAGGGCAATGCAGGAGAGATTAGCGTTGGGCAGTGGGAGATTCATCCTTGGTTGCCGCATCCGGACATTGTCGAATGGTGTAAGAAGCATGGAGTTGTGATTGAGGCGTATTGTCCGATTGTCAAAGGGCAGAGATTCGATGAGCCGCAGGTGCAGGCTTTGATGAAGAAATATGGGAAGAGCGGAGCACAGATTCTCTTGCGATGGAGTTTGCAAAAGGTAAGTGATGCTATTTCTATTCGCCGTTTTAATACGTCTGTGTAATAAGATGCTAACGTGTGCTGCAGGGCTTTGTTCCTCTGCCAAAGAGTGAGACGCCATCCAGAATCGAGGCCAACACGGAACTCTACGATTTTGAACTGACGGATGAAGACATGGCAACGCTGGACTTTGACTCGTATTCACCGACTACGTGGGATCCCACGGTTAGTCCTCTGGACAACTAAAAACTAGATAGATAGCCTCACACCAAATTAAAAAAAAAAAGACTCAGCAATGCGCAAGGTTTACGACGTTGTCTACTTGCTATGAAATCCCAATCGTCTATGGCAACTCCAAGGCCCACTGCATCTTCTCCAACGCCGCAAATAAGTCATTATCATGGTACTTCCTCGCTACAATCTGCAGATTAACCGGTGCTCCCTCAAAGTCACCCTCCTCCCACATCTGCCGTACATGCTCATCATCTTTACTCAATGGCGCAGGCGCATCAGCAGCATACTTCTCCGTCCCCTTCTTACCGGCCTTGATCGGCGTGGGCACCACCGCGCCGGGATAATCGACGTAGTTCCAAAAAGCAGTGTAGTTGGGATAAAATACCATTTCATGCTCACATGCAGGACCAAAAAACACCGGGCAAAGGACGAAATCGACGTCTTGAGACTCCCAGTGGCGCGCAAAGTCGCAGCGGAACTGGTCGCGATCGAGGTGCTGCGCCAGGATCTGGTACGGCGTCAGCTCGGGGCCCTCGGCGGCTTTGATGACCAGTTGTGTCAGGGGAAGCATCGGCTCGCCTGAAGCTGCGAGGTGCTTCTTTATGCCGTTGCTGCCGTCGGGCCAGTATGCGAGGATGGCATTGTTGATTGCTTTGGAGACGTTGTATGGCTCAAATGTCCTGATAGAGAAGTTATTTGATGCTTTTAGCTTTTCAATCGCCCAGTTGAGAGCTCGGGTGATAGGTGGTTGCGGAACAATAACTCCGTCATTCATCATGACTCCAATCTTCAAAGGTTTAGGTTGTGGTAAAGATTTGAGACCGGTCCAGGACATAGGAACAAGGGTTGGGTCCACTAGATACGGCTTCGAGTCCAGTAATACGGACATGAAGAGGTCCATGTCTCTGAGGGAGTTACACAAGGGGCCGGCGGTGGTCAAGATGTTGAGTTCTGCTATTGCACCACCAGCTATAAGGCCTTTTCTAGGGACAACACATGTCGTGGGCTTGAAGCCGTAGATACCGCAGAAGGCTGCTGGATTTCGGACGCTTCCTGCAATATCAGAGCCCATACCGAGAACAGATCCTCGCATCGCCAGCAGAGCGGCTTCTCCTCCACTAGACCCTCCTGCCGACAGGTGAATGTTGTGAGGGTTCAAGGTACGGCCCCATGAGGAGGAGGTGTCCAGATGCATCATAGCTTGAGGCTGGTTGGTTTTGCAGTAAAAGACGGCGCCAGCATCTCTCAAGGCTGCTACTATGTGGCAATCTTTTTCGTCTTTGACTCTTGTATCATAAAGGCCAATGCTAGAATAGTGTCCGGCTAGAGGCAAGTGTTCCTTGACGCTGAAGGGGACGCCATGAAGGGGGCCGACTGTCTTTCCCGTGGATTGCAAATGTTCATCCAAGTGTTTGGCTTGCTCAATGGCATCATCCATGAACCATTCGGTCAGACAGCCTGTCAACTGGTGTGCGATGATGGCTCTCTTGGAAAATGCGGTAGCGACAGCTACCGCGGTCAATTTCTTCGAGGCGATGAGGCCTGCCAGAGCGGTGGCATCGTAGTCTTCCGTGATGGTGAGTTCTTCGGGAGTCAGAAGACCACAATCTTTGGGAACGCCGGTGACGTTCTTGGGAGGGTTGTTGATGAGCTCAATAGGAAGTCGAAGTTTGTCCGGTACCTTGGCGGCAAACTCTTCAAGTACAGCTGCCCGCCTAGCTTCATATCCTGGGGAGCCTTTAAGGACAGGCTTTACCTGGACAACTGGGAGAGATTTTGAGGCATTGTGATGATATATGCACCCTAGCTACGGAGTACCCACCAACGAGGAAGATAGATAAGAAGGGATGAAACGAGGGAGAAGAGTACTACTGAAGGGAGAGAGGGTTGAGTACAAGGTGCTGGGTTGGACAAATAGGGTCAATTCTGAGCTCGCTGAGCTGAATCTTTTATAATTGATTTACTTTTACGAGCCGCCTCAATCAGACCATTGAACACATATCGGTCGTGCGGAGAGACACCCCAGACTACGTGAACTTTGAGACGACCAACTTGGCGCGCGGGGGAGAGGTACACTCTAACAAGCATTCAAGGAATATCGACACCTCCACGGAGAATCTAGAAGGAGGATAGGTTCTGAATTTGGCAGGACATGATTGATAATCGCCCTATTTGACTTGCCAGAAACGGGGACGCGGATTTACACAGAGGGAGGCGGACTTACAATGAGACGGACGGACTTATAGTGAGACGGACTTTTAGTGAGGCGGATGTGGCTTACGTGGTGATCGTTAATAATAAAACAGTGGGCAAGCGAAGTTCAGAAAAAGCGAGACCGCAAAATGAATAAGTACATACATTCAGTAATATAAGCACCTAATCAACTTATCGAGTAATGCTTTTTTTGGAGAACGCCTATTCAGCCAGCACCCGAATTTTATTATATATATATAGTAGCTGTTGCTAGAAAAATACAGAAGTAGTTACTAAAGAAATACAGATCTAATAGCAGTTATTAGGGAAATGTAGATACAGCAGTTACTCTCTTAGTAGGCGTATGATTTAACTCGCGGGTGTTCGAAATCTTCTCGGCCTCGGTTTTTCTGTCATCCGCTTGCTGGGGTTTGTTATGAGAAGATCCAGACGCAGTCGATGAGCATCTAGAAGGCGGCATTATATCTGGGGTAGCGGAACTTGCCGCATGTCGATCCTGGCCTCGCATCAGCATCACCACTTACACCCAGCGTCATTGTAACAGCATTACCAACCACCTCGGCGACCATTACTATTTCACACGTCATAGAATACTGAGACGACCAATTGGAGAGTTTCAGGTATCCTTAAACGTTCGTTACAGCCGTCCACGCTTACGTCTGCTATGAGGTGAGAGAGTCATGGCTTTTTGACCCTCGACGCGGAAGTGTCGTTTAGCCATTAGCTAAGGTACTGATTTATCACAGGAAGTAAATATGGTGGCTCAACACTTTGCGAGCTGAACGAGTTAGAGCAAAAGCAAAGAGTGTTCGCTGAGAGTCATTGACCCAGCCTCTTTTTGACAGACGCACTCATTGAATGCACTTGCAGATCTTAAGACTTCTGTCCTGATGCTGGTTAAAAAGATGCATCCCACAATTCATCTATAAATAGATCGGTTTTACGGAAATGACTAAGGTTTTGAGGATTGGAGAAGAGCATGGCCTTTATTCACACACTTTCCACAATAGTACATCTCGCTTCAGATATATCTCTTCACATCTGCAGTAGAAGAGTGTCAAAGCTACGGAACGTCAAAGCGCCGAGGGAGAGCGATTCATCGATGTGAAGATCCTTATAATCCCAGAAAGATGCGGAACCCCGAGATCTTAGAAGAGATTCGCTGGCCGTGGGCAGGTGTCTCAATGTCTCGAACTGCGTCAATCATATCCGGTCGTACTGACTGTAATACAAAAGCTAGGTTTTCGTAATATTACCTATCATTAGACCATATTATCTTTGTCTTACCTCGGGACGCAACTAACACGCAAGACATGTCTTAGATGATTGTGTGCCCAACATGACGGATTCTATGCTCATTTCCGCGATCTGCGATTCTTGTCTGGCATTGCCTTGCCTTGACTCTCCCAGAAGACACTCTATCTTGGCGTAATCTTCCTCGTGATAGGAGAGCAGGAAAGAGGCGAAATTTACAAGTTGCTTATATGTATCCTTCCTTTCTCCTTTTACGTCGCCCCGCGAGCGTTGTCATATACGCATCGCTATGAAAGAGATCTTTCCGAGGTCTCCTTGATCGATTCATTCGTCATCCAACCACTTATTAAGAGCAAGGAGGAAATTAACAGCCATGCCTGCAGCTGACAGGCATCCAGAGGCCGTACCGGGCACAGTTCACCTCGTCGACTTGGCAGGAGCCACTGCGGGCGGCAAGGTCGAGCTTGTGCCTCGCCCAAGCGATGACCCAGAGGACCCTCTCAACTGGAGTCGCCGACGAAAATACCTAGCTGTCGCCTTGGTGAATATTTACACCATGGGTATAGCAATCTGTTTCACGCTACAGAATTCCGTTTTGGCCGACATCACCCATGACACGGGCATCTCCACGGAACATCTCGTTCAAGCTACGGGAGTCACGTTCCTTGTTTGTGGCTGGGGCTGTCTTGTGACACAACCTCTTGCTTTGACGTACGGCCGTCGAGGGATGTATCTGATATCGATGCTCGTCACGGTTCCGTTAATGGTATGGGCGGCATACTCGACTTCAACGGGTGAATGGTACGCCCACCGTATTCTCTTCGGGCTGGTCAATTCTCCCATCGAAGCTCTACCAGAAGTGAGCATCCCTGACATCTTCTTTGCTCATGAGCGGGGAGCGTGGATGTCTGTCTACGTCTTCACCTTGTTCGGATTCAGCTTTGTGTCTCCTCTCGTGGCGGGCTTCTTCACCGAGGCATATGGATGGCGATGGACCATGAACCTCGGCGCCATTGTTGCCGCCGTATCGTTTGTCATCCTCTTCTTCTTCATGGAGGAGACAATGTACTTTCGACCAACTCTCGAGGGTCTGGAAGATGAGACTCGGCAAGTAGACGAAAAGGCTACAGAGCCTCGAGCAAGCACGGAGGAGAAGAAGAAGGAGTCAACCGTCACAGACCAGAAAACGGGCACCTCATACGAGAAGAAAGATTACATTGAGAAGCTGAAACCCTTTGTCAGAACGGAGGGACGGCCGACAAAGACGCAAATGTTCAAGTCCATGGTGTGGCCCATTGCCATTCTTTTCCAGTTCCCAAGTATTGCCTGGGTTGGCCTCATCTACGGAATCAGTCTCTCGTGGTACAACGTCATCAATGCCACGGTGAGCCCCATCTTGAGTTCGCCGCCTTACAGTTGGTCTACTGGGGCCGTCGGCCTCATCTACGTCGGCCCTTTTATCGGCGCTGCCCTTGGAAGTATCTGGGCCGGTCACATCGCTGACCGACTCACTCTTATACTCGCACGCCGTAACAAGGGCATTCGCGAACCAGAGCAAAGACTGTGGCCCTTGGTTCTCGCGGGAATTCTCTCCTGCATCGGCCTCATTATCTGGGGCGTCGGTGCTGCTCACCGGGCCCACTGGGCAGTTTTGGCCGTTGGTCTCGGCATCCTGATCTTTAGCTGCGTTGCTGGCAGCTCCATTGTGCTATCGTACAATGTCGATTGCTTCAAGGATATGAGCGGAGAGAGCACGGTGTCTGTTATCATCGTCCGCAACACGCTTGGCTTTGCCATTTCCTACGGCATCACACCGTGGTATTCTAATATGGGTTTGCAAAACTGCTTCATCATGGCGGGCTTTCTCTCACTGGGATGCATGAGCACGTTTTTGTTTATGATTTGGAAGGGCAAGTCGCTGCGTCGACGATGTGCCAAGAGGTACTGGAGTTACGCCGAGAAGGGCATTCATGCTGCAAATTAGAGAGCTGCGAGAAGTGCGTGATTTAACACTACAATTAAGTGGTTTCAACAGTACAGTTGACAGATAAGTGATTGAATACAGATGCATAACTATGTCCTAGGCATGCTTGGCAATGGCAGTGTAAAAGTGGTTCTCACCCGTTCATGCATCGTACCTTGCTTAGTGCTTGCGTCACAGTTGGCTGATGTTTGAACAAGGATTAAAGATGCGAGTCAGGCGATATTCTTACGCAAAAGTGTTTAGAAATATCTTGGCGACCTTCAATTGACAAATCTATTCTATTCTATACCATGCATCTACCAAAAGCAATCAGCTTAGTAGTACCGTAGGAATATTTCCTGATAGAGTAATCCTCGTAGCTTAGATCGCAGAGTGCTCGGCAATCAAGTTGGACGAGTTGGGCAGAGAATCGATGCAGCTGCGATCAATCTCATCGATCTTGACAAATCCGCCAACTTCCATCAGAATGTCGAATTCCGCCAACAGACTCTTCAAGACGTGTCGCACGCCGTGCTCTCCGGCGATACTAAGGCCCCAAACCCAGAGACGGCCAATGAAGACGAATTTGGCTCCGATGGCGAGGGCCTTGAAGGCGTCGGCGGCGCTGCGCACTCCGGAATCGAACATGATCTTTGCAGTAATAAGTTAGTTATATATACATATCTATAAAAAACGGTATGTCTTACGTAGATCTTGTCGCCAACGGCATCGACAATCTTCTCCAGAGCATCCAAGCTAGAGATGCCTCCGTCGACTTGTCGTCCGGCGTGGTTCGAAACAACAATGCCGTCCACACCCCTGATAGAGATCTAAAGTCAGCTTGTCCTTTACAACATGGTAATATGCTAGAATCTGATGCAACTCACAGTTCAACCGCCTTCTTCGCATCTTCCACATTCTGAATACCCTTCAGGCAAAATGGCCTTCCTCCGCTAATCCTCTTCCACTGCGCCATGGTCCACTTCATCTTCTCCCAGGTAATAGCGCGACCATGCCAGATGTTCTCATCAATCCATTTCTGGCCCGCCTCCTTTGGGTTCTTCTTCGGATCAATCCCAGCCTCCTTGAGACGCTTTTGGAAAACAGGGTCCTGGAGACCAAGGTCACCTGCTCCGTGATCGTGGTAGAAGGCGTAGTTTCCGGTGAAGACGTCGTTGTGGCGCCAGCCGAGGGACCAGGTATCCGTCGTCAGCATGCAAGCATCGAAGCCGTTGTCAAAGGCTCGCTGGAGCATGGAGATGCAGAGCTCATCGTCGGGACTCTGGTACAGTTGAAAGAATCGAGGTCCAGAGCCGTTTGCTTTGCCGACATCTTCGATACTGTAGCTTCCAGCAGAAGACAGGCAGTACGCCAAGTTGAGCTCTTGGGCTACTTTGGCCACGGAAAGCTCTCCAGTAGGATGGTAAATGCGGTTGATGCCAATTGGTGCAAATCCAATGGGGGCAGACACGCGTTGGCCAAAGATTTCGGTTGCAGTATCTCGCTGGTTGGTATCAACCAACATGCGAGGGACGATACGGTGCCGATAGAAAGCCTGTCGGTTGGAGAGATGGGTCCAAGAAACTCCGGCATTGCAAGAGGAATAATACCTTTCGTATCTTATTAGTTACCTTTTCAATAAGAAGTTGTAGCCTCATCAACTTACCAGCCTCCCTGAGAAAGCTTTTCCTTGGCCAGCTTTTCAATCTCAGCCGGGTCTTGACATGTTGTTAGAAAAGGCTTATTGTGAGAGGGATCCTAAGAACTTACCAGTGTTGAAGATGGGGTATTTCCCATCGTTTGTGTTCCAGAAGGATTCTCGCTGATACAGCGACCACTGGGGAGTGGTCCTGATGGCGATGTTGGGGTTGTTGGGGTCAGACATTGTTAATAAGATGTTTTGGTCAGAAGCTAATTTGTTTGATTCTATTGATGGTTGGTGTTGTTGATGATGGATCTCTGAGTTTAGAGTTTATTCGAGATATGGACGATATATATATACATGTTTCTCATGTTACTGTCAATTCAGAGTTCTGACGATGCTGTTTCGCATCACCGCCGCCACAGAAACACCATCGAATCCCGAGCATGCTCCGGTTCTGAAGACTGAAAGCCAACTTCAACTTGGATGAAGCAAGAAACGAAGCCATCATAACGTCCACTTGACGTCAGCACGGTTAATCTTGAACCCTTTGGGACTGTAAGTATCTCGAAGTAAGCAGAAGCATATGCAACAGTATGAGGCTCAAAGTAGGCAGCTACTTCACCTCCTGAACCACTTGGTGATATTCTTCGGCAAGAAATTGCCTTTAGAAGCTGGACTATTTCTATATAAGAGCCCATCCCCAGACGGATATCCGCCTCCGTGGGCTGGCTGGCGGCCATCCTCTTATAATATGTCGGTTAAATGAACTGCCTAAATGCAGGTTCCATGATCTTACCCTAGATCGCGCCGGGAAACGGCAAACATTGCGGCTGTGGGGCATCTGGGGGTCAGAATCTCCGGAACTGCCTCAATAGAATCTATATATAAGGGCTGCATTTCCCATCTTGAATCAAAGAGCAGTTTTCAATTGCTTCCATCTCGACACTCCGAGTCATCAGCATATATTTTTGATGGCAATTTATCCGAAATCCAATGCAACATCTCTCTTATCTATGACATCAGCGGCTATCATGATCCGAGATCGCGGCTATTCCTGAATGGGCCTACTCTTACCTTAATCATCACTGCCAAAGACTTCTCATTGGCTTCTCGAAGACCAGAGTTTATGCCCGTAATTTCCGGAGCTTCATCCACAGCAAATAATGCAGTTTGATTATTATGCATTGGATCATCTCTTGGTGGATTTCTTCGTTTTCTGTCATTAAAACGTCTTTTCTACGCTGACAATTCTGAAAGCAGAAATCTGCCGAAGTCGAGATGAACAATCTTGCATTTCAATAGTTTCACCAGATGCCGGATTCTTCAAAGATGGCGGCCGCCTCTGCCCATGAAAATTTCTCGCAACTAGGGTGAGCCGTCGTGTTACAGACAACTGGAGTGATTCGAATTTTGCGTGACTCTCGCGGCCGAGATAATGTGACTTGGCACTGCTGTCGATCAGGGGACACGGACTCGGAGCTGCGCAATGCACCCTCTTCCAGCCTCTTCTTCAGCTCCGGAGGCCCATATACGAAGTCCAAATTGTGGCCATCAGACGACTCAAAGCATCGTGGGCCGAGCAGAAAATTTTCAATCTTCATCCTTCAGTGGAGATCACGTTGTTCTGCGTATCTAGAATACGGCATTGCGCGTTAATGCTTGTGCAGAGTGGGCATAATAGTGGACTCGAGTGGGAACGGGAGGCTTTGACAGCGATCCGCAAGCGGCAGATGCACGGCAATCATGGCCGGACATTCCGGTGCCATGTGGATCTCTCGAGACAAATCCATGACTCGGCGTGATGTTTGCAGAGCGAAAACGGCAATGGCTGGAAGAGTATCTCCGATGAATTTCTCCGCCTCAACCTCATGATAGTAGCAGTATCGAACAGGAGATGTACGAGTACACTATAAGGATGTGCTGAGTCCCATCTGGTGATCCAAACCACGGGACCGCTTGATTATTGAAGGCCGTTCTCCAGAGGCCCGCAAAGCCACCGAGATGGACGCGAGCGCACAAGCTTTTATACCCTCATGTGGGACTATCCCTATTGGAATCCCCTTTACTTGTACATTCCAAGTTATATCAGCATTACGACAGTTAGCTTTTGAAACTAGTTTATCTATCAGACATCTTCTCCTCCTTAAACCCAACTCCTGAATCCCTCATTACACCAATTGTGACTCAATCAAACCAATTGGACAAGTGTAACCAACCGCATGGTTTGCAACTAGAATCATGGGATTTTTCAAAAAACAAGCTACGCCTGCTGTGCAGGAACCCAAGAGGGACCATTCACCTAGCAGTGGAGGCTCTGAGTCTCACTCGTCCGAGGAAAAGGTCACTGTACTTGCTTGTGCTTTGGGAGCTGTTGCTTCCATTGGTGGTTTCATCTTCGGATATGTCAGGTAAGACACCAGAGTTTCAGTGACATGTAATCTGATTGATTGTATCTGACTCTTTTACTTCACAGTGGTCAAATTTCAGGCTTCTTCTTGATGCCAGACTATGCCAGCCGCTTCGGAGAGCTACAGAGCGATGGATCATACACCTTCAGCGCGGCCCGTCAGGGCACAATCGTTGGTCTCCTTTGTGTGGGCGCACTATTTGGTGCTTTGATTGCCGGCAAGATGGCTGATAATATCGGTCGTCGACTTTCAATCTCACTGTTCTCCTTCTTCATCTGCATTGGAACCATTATTGAGATCTCCTCTTCGTACCACTGGGTTCAGTTTGCCGTTGGCCGTCTGGTCACTGGTCTGAGCATTGGAGCCCTTTCCGTCGTTGTTCCCATGTACCAATCAGAAAGTACCCCGGCTGTCATCCGCGGTGTCATCATCTCATCGTACCAGCTGCTCATTACCCTGGGTATCTGGACAGCTGAAATGGTCAACTGGGGAACTGAGACCAAGGATTCTAGCGCCGCTTGGAGAATTCCCAACGGTCTCTCCTTTGCTTGGGCCCTGGTTCTCGGAGCTGGCATCTTGTTCCTCCCTGAAAGTCCTCGATATGCCTACAGCCGCGGTCGTGTTGATGAGGCTCGCCAGACTATTGCACGACTCTCTGGTCTCTCACCCGACTCCGACATTGTCAACCACCAGATCGCCGATATTCAGGCAAAGATTGACGAGGAGAGCAAGGATGTGAATGATTTCCGTTGGACTGAGATCTTCACTGCCCCTCGCATGCTCTACCGCACAGTCCTGGGAGTTGTTCTTGGTGGAGGCCAGCAGCTTACCGGTGCCAACTTCTTCTTCTACTTTGGTACTACCGTCTTTGCTGCCACCGGTATCAGCAACAGCTACACTACTCAGATTATCTTGGGTTCAGTCAACGTATTCTGCACAATCATTGGTCTCTGGGTCATTGGCCGCTACGGTCGACGCATTATTCTCATCGTTGGCGGCCTCTGGATGATGATGTGCTTCCTGTAAGTTTCCCACAATTCTACGATAGTATCAGCATTGGGCCACATTGCTGACAAAATTGATAGTGTGTACGCGTTCGTCGGCCACTTCGCACTCGATCACGAAAACCCCTTGAACACCCCCAAGGCTGGATCTGCTCTGGTTACATTCTCCTGTCTTGCTATTGCCGCCTTCGCCATCAGCTGGGGACCGTTGGTTTGGGCTGTTAACGCAGAGCTGTACCCTGCTCGATACCGAAGTCTCTGCATGGGTATCGCCACTGCTTCTAACTGGTTCTGGAACTTTTTGATCTCATTCTTGTGAGTTTTAAACATTTCAGAGTTGTATTAGTACTGAACTAATGATTGTGATTTGTAGCACTCGATTCATCACTGACGATATTGACTACTTCTATGGTCTCATCTTCGCTGGATGCTGCGCGGCTCTCGTGCTCATCGTCTTCTTCTTTGTCATCGAGTCCAAGGATCGAACCCTCGAAGAGATCGACATGATGTATGTTCAGCATGTGAACCCCATCACTTCGAGCAAATGGGACTCCGCCAAGTACCGCGATGAGCTGAGGAGGGGCGGCGATGCGAGAGACAACGTTCACGACCACGTTCACGAAGAAGCCGAGAAATAAAGTGACGCAATCCCATCCATCATACTGATTCACTGTCCGATTGGGCAGTGCTCATAGCATAATGTAATCTTGAACGAGAGACGATATGTACGGTATAGATAGGAGAGATTCGAGGCTGATGGATAGCCTGTAGCATAGCGTGTAAAATAGCGTGTAAAATAAGATATATAATTGTCAATTCGTTTTTATTGCCAATCGCATGAACTGAGAGCACTGTCATCTCTTCTTTAGCCTTCATATCATGCTTATAGACTCATAGAGCTGAAACACTGTATTCAACTACCACTGGTCTAAAAGTTCATGACTTTATTTTTCTTTTCCCTTTCAAGCGATGAACGGCGGCTAAAAGGCGTAATTCTGTGGGGATGGTGTGGTGATATTAACCATAAATTCGCTGCACTCTTCCGGATATCGGGCCTGAGACGGACCTCTAATTGAAGGCTCTGAATCACTTACTCACGATCCAAGTTCCTGGAGTGGCAGTTGACATTAAGTTGAGTGTTAAATAGATCAGCGCTTTTCGTAATGGATGAATAGTAGAGAAAGTAAATGATCAGCAATTGTGTCGCGATACTCTGTTTGTCTGTCTGGGCGTCGCGCCAAGTACGATATAGATCAGCAGCCTCCAAGAACACTAAGACAAGCTCCGGTCTTCGTCATCCCCGCACGGAGAGCGTAGCTCCAGTTCAGAACCATCGTAGTTTGCCTCTCAGACAAAATAATTCAAGCTTAGCTGAGAATAAAACCAGATCCCCTCAATCTCAACTCACTAACTGTAAACATAACACTTCCACTGCTGAAAGACTGTAAAAACCTCACTGCCAGACCACCTTTGCATCCGTTAGACATATTATATCATGGCGCCCATCCTCCTCCCTCCAAACCACCCCCCTCGCCGTTTCTACGCCGGTGGAGCACAAATATCGGCCTTTCGTCAACTCCAAAGCCCCATTGGCTCTCACGAACCCGAAGACTGGGTTGCTTCCACAACATGCTGTCGCGGTCAAGGGAATGTCGGCATGACCCGCTTGCCTGATGGAACAATGCTTGCTGATGCCGTTGCCTCCGAGCCCGAGAGATGGCTTGGGGCCGACCATGTGGCCAAGTATGGACCGGACACAAAACTCCTTGTAAAGCTGCTTGATGCTGGACAGCGCCTCCCTGTTCATGCACACCCTCACGTTGACTGGGCGTCGAAGCATCTCCAGAGGAAGCATGGAAAGGCCGAGGCGTGGTATATCCTCATGCCGGGATCTGTCTGGCTCGGCTTGACCGAAGATGTCGACCCCAAAGAACTTCTTCAAATCGTACAGGAGGAGAGAGGCACTGAGCTGTTGGACCGAATGCATAAAATCGACGTCGAACCCCACCAGACTGTCTATGTTCCCCCTGGAGTCCTTCACGCAATCGGCCCATGTGTTTTGATGGTCGAGGTTCAGGAGCCAGAGGATTTGTCTGTTCTTTGTGAATGGAGTGGGTTTAAGATCGATGGCAAAGCGGAAGGTCATCTTGGTCTTGGTTTCGAGACGGCGCTCACAGCTGTTGAAACAAGAGGGAGGACAAGAGAAGAAGCCATGGCATTGGTAACCGAAGCGAAAGTTGCTGAGAGTGTTTTCGTTGAGGAGTCGCACAGTTACTTCCAGTTGGAAAGAGTCATCGTCAAAGGGCAGAGTCGATGCCGGCGCGGCTTTGCTATTCTGGTCGTTCTCCAAGGCAATGTGACGTTAAAGACGGAGTCTTCCGAGCTTTCGATTCTGAAGAGAGGGTCAACGGTGGTTATTCCGCATGAGGATGGGGAGTTTACTCTGGAGAGTGAGGATGCAGATGTTGCTATTGCTCGACCACCTCAGTGAAGATGTTTTCTATGTCATATTAGAGGTGGTGGTCGTAAGTCCAATAAGAGTTGTCAATAGATTCAGCCTCCAAAGCGCAAGTGGCAGTGATACATTCCGATTTATGTATTCTCTATATGGTCTTTTATTTCGGTCGCCTCGAACGTGTTTATTATCGTGGCGGATTGAAACCGTCTTTCAGTATCGTATTTACATGTTATTTTCTCATATCTGAGAAATGATGTGGTCGACTGAAACGAATTCCCCAGAATCCAGTCAGGTATTGTTAGAATCGAGCTCTCATTCCAGACTATCGAGACTCGAAACCTCGAGACTCCGTATCCCGACTTGCCGCGTCCTCATCTTGGCCAACAATGTGCTCTTCACTGCCGTCATCAATTGTCGTCCAGCCAGTCTTGTGCGCTCGTCCATCTTTCCCTAATCTCTCCAGGCGGTTACTCTGTTGCCCAATTGTGACGAGTCCGGGTCCTGAGCCTGTTTCACCAGACTGGTTACTCTTACTCTTCGAGCCACGAGATGCAACCACGGAAGCCTTCTTTGTCACCCAGGGGCCGAGGATCGGTGCGTTTACCGCGATAATGGCGACGAACTGACAAGAGAACTATAATTAGCGATCTGGAAAATTCAATACCCAAACAGTCAGAAAGAGAGTTGGACTAACTGTCTCTCGGATAGACCAGATGGTTCCGAGGTTGATGGACGATACATCTTTTAAGCAGAGAATGCATCGCAAGAGTGTTGCAATGATGATAAAAATTCCCATGCACAGCCAAAGCGAGCAAACGATTTTCCTACAGCAAGATTAGATATGTCCAGAGGCTGATCCGTGTCGACGAGCATACCGCATAAGGGGCATTTGTACTCTCCAGAGCAGTGGGAGTGGGATGGCCAATATCATCAGATCGGTCCTGGATTGTCACGATACTGGTCAGTTGCTAGTTGTGCAGTAGCAGAGGGGATAAATGGACCGTACGTAACGTTGGTAACCACCAGTGCCAGGTAGTTTGGAATGTTCAAAGCGCAAGCATCTATCTGCAGTTAGGCGATGTTGACCTCATATGGATGACGACCTGGCAACATACCTCCTGGATAAGGATATACTTGCCAATTCTTGTGGATAGGCAAGCACTTCGTTAACATTACGATGATCGTTGAGACATATCCCGCAACGCAAATTCCCGAAGTGATGTTAACAAGTTGCATTTGCCGCAAATCAAGCCTGTCGTCCTCTCTATTAGTTGCCTCTCTTCAGAGACGCCGCTAGTCATTGACAACTCACGTCAATCTCCGAAAGAGGAAGAGCATGCATGACTTTAAGCACCAAATCATTGTTACATATAGAATCCATCCCGCGAATAAGCATTTACTGCCGACAACAATTCGCCTCGTTTCTTCTGGTGTCAGGCTGAGGGCTATCTCGTCGTTGATACCGGTAATCGAACCATATTGCCCTAAAGAAAAATCGAGACTCGTTAATACCATTACACCATTAGACGATGAGTCGCATTCGAATGGCAATACCTATAAGCTCAAGCATACACAACTCTCCCTATCGTCATGTTAGTCAGTTATTGTAAGCGCAGGCGAAAATAACCTACGGTCCAGAAGAAAATGGCAACTACGGCAAAGTAATCGTCCCCCTCCCAGTCCCAGCCGACTATCGAACATCGACAGGCAATGCGCGCGAGAATAATCAGAGTTCCAATGGCATACTCTGTCCACGCCTCAACCTGGAACGGTGTTGCTGGCATGATGTCGTCCAAAACCACCCAGAAGCCTTCTCATCATATCATGAAGATGTTAGGCACCATCGCCGAGTTTCGAATCTTTTCTCTCATTCTTGGTGCCCAAGATTCTGAAATACTTGAGATGCACAGGCCAATTCTCCCCTGAAAGATTTGTGGTTAGATTCAACGACTAGCCAAGGGGACCAAGCTATGGTGACAACGAAGCGACGAGCCATACCCTCACGGGTTTCCAAATGGCCGGGAGACGAAGTACCATTTTGACAAGTATGGAGTACATAATAAACCTATTACATGGAAGCGATTAAATGGCTCAATACTGGGAGAAAATAGTCCGCTCTGGGGGGTCCATTGCCGATGGCATGCTGCAGGGATGGATGCCAACAGCAAGGGCCTCAGCTTGCCACGACCGACGCCCTCAAAGCTAGAGATGCTTGATGTTCGACGCCCCGTATGCATAAATGAGATAAAGACACCAAAGAGGTAAGGTGTTGGAGGTTCAACCACAGGCCAAAGATACGGATAGGCTGCATTGTAACACCAAGACCCATAATCTGCTGCATCTAATGATGCATGCCAAGAGGGGTAGCCATCTACTGTACTCGTAGTTTGGACAGCTCTTTTTTTGCTGGCCTATCCCCTTGAAGGAATTTGTAGGGCATGTTCATCTTCACCACGACCATGGGATGCGTCTAGTCTGTGGTAGTACATGTGCTACACAATGATCCAAAGTTGTATTATCCAGCTGTTCATAAAACCCCTGAATGCTCCTTTTGTTCTTCACTTCTCCGCCTTGCTCTGCAATATATTATCCCATGCTATTACTGTTCCTGAACTGAATTCCGATTCGCTAAAAGCTGACGCTGCCGAGTCATCACTGCCACCAATTGAGTGACGATCAAAATGACCCTCGTTACGGCAATCCCGGAGCATTTACAGGTTGAACGAACCATCCCAGCTTCTACGCCGGCAAACTATGAGCCTCCTTTCCCTGCATACAGCGCCCAGTTCGCCAAGGATGTCTCAAGTTTGGTAATGGCCGTCATTGGTGCCCAGTTCCCTAGCAAGACAGGGCAGGAAGAGGCTGCCATCTCCAGGGTGAACTCGTTTTTGACATTTTCTGGTGAAGATGGAGAGGACGTCCTTGGGCCTGCATTTTCGGAATGGGCGGCTGTGACTGACCCCAAGGGCTATTACAATATCACTGCTCTTGCTTATTGGAAAAGCGAGGAGGCGTATCAGAAATGGACAACCAAATCTGGCTTCAGCTCCTGGTGGGAAAGCCTTGATACACAGGAACAAGAGAATGGTTGGTTCATCGAAGTCTTCTTTCCAACTATGGACAGGTTCGAGACGGTGTTTTCCAGCGGTGAGATTCCCGAGGGAGCAGCTGAAATGCGAGATGGAGTCGTCGGACCCATCAAAGAGCACGTCTACTGGGGAAGCATGCGAGATCGCCTAGCAATTGCGCAGACGGACACACTCAAAGGCGAAGAGTTCCTCAAGGCCCCCGCAGAACAGGCACCAAACGGAAATCTGTCTCGGAGGATCCGAGTCCCCGGCAAGAAGAACCTGGCCATTATCCGCTCAGGCCAAGACTGGGCCGACACGGCACCTGAAGAGCGGAAGCTGTACGTCAAGACGATGCACCCTGTGCTCGAGGCAGGGATGAACTTTCTCCGCGATCACGGGGACGAGGTTGGCTGTTACAGCTGCCGCTTCATGGACATTGTCGACCCCATAACAAGAAGTGCGGACAAAGACCGCACCTTTGGGCTGGCGTATTTTGACGAGCTTGCCTCTCTTGAGAAATGGAGCAGGGAGCATCCTACACACCTGGCCATCTTTGGTGGGTTCCTCAAGTACGCGGCTCAGCTGAACAATGTCATTACTCTCCGCCTATTTCACGAGGTGCTAGTGGTGAAGCCGGAGCAGCAGCTGTTTGAATACGTCGGGTGTCATCCGGAGACGGGGATGATGGTGGCGAAATGATGTTATATGCATACGAGCCGGCTTGTTCCGCTGCTATCGAGGGGAATTGCAGACTAGGAAGCCGGCATTTGAGCCCCGGCCGTGGTGGCGCGTTGTTTAAAAGGGAGCTTGCCGTCTCAGACTGTAACGTAAGCGGCAATGATTGCGTCTAAATGTTATAATTTCAATCTTTCAGTAGGTTTCTGCAAAGCAGTGCCCTAGATTGGCAATAAACTACCTTTCAAAGAAATGAAAAAAATGACATATCAACCTGATCACCGCGTAGCTACTACCCGTATAAGTAACTGGGAGTGAGACGGTACATAAAAGTGTTGGGTTCGCCTAGCTCTCTGGGAATAGATCGACCGCTATCTTTAACCTTGCTGCTGACCTATTATTGAACAAGCTTGAAAGTAGCCCCGGCAAGGGCCGCTGGAAACGAGCAAAAGCGCTGCGTATACCCGATACCGCCAAAATGGGGGCATGTATGTGCGTTTCTTTGACGCGAAATGAATACGAAGACAACTAAGCTTACTTGGGCCTTTTGCTTCTCCGTGGAAGTTCGCTCTATTACTAGGGATCGAGGATTGTGTGCATCGAATAGGGTGAATGCCATATGCCGTAGATGATGTGTCAGATTAGCAGTTTGGCTGTTGGTTGTCCCATGTTCACGTACGGAAATAAGGATCATGAGCGCGGTGATAAGGAATGACTACTATGTGCTACATGATCAAGAAAGGAGTTCCAAGTCTTTTATCTCCTCATTGAAAAGATGGTCGCTACGCGGCACTTTCTGTTGGTTCCTCAGAAACCCTTTAACAGCGCAGAACGTGCAGCGCAGCATCTGGCCTCGAGTCAGGCACTGGGTCTTACTCTAGTCCACTACGGGTAGATCCAAACGGCTACAGCCGTCCGGGGTTAGCCTGGGATAGAGACTTGAGTTTGTCACGATCAAGTCCGAATGGTTCACGCATGCAGAAAGTGATGGGTTCTTCTTTGGCTTATTCACATTTTCTGTAGAGTAACAGGCCGTGTGCAAAGAAAATAACCATATCGGACAATATCGTCTCTTGGGTTTCCTCTCTCTACCTACATCTACGGGTTTGCCTGCGTCTATCACATTTGAGTTGTTGCTGAGTCGCAGTACATAATAGAGGTTGAGTTTATACAGTATGTAATTTTTTGTTTCCGTTATAATGCTATCAATCTGTAAAAACACAATTGATCCATCCAATGTCTAAATTACTCATCCGAGCTGATTCATGTTATATTTACAATATACAATTTATGCCAATCCGCCACCGGAAAACATTTGCAGTGCCTTTGCCTTGGCCGCGTTCATCGCAGCAATGTATAGGCTGGGTCCAACGCTGATTCTCGAAACACCAATGCTGGCCAGATCAGCTGTGGTGAGAGAGCCAGGTTGTCCAGACAACATGACGGCGACCTTTCCATCCAACTCCTTGACAAGTGTCTTGATGGTTTCGCTAGACAAGCCATTTGGACCACCGAAGAAGAAAACTGTCGTGGCACCAGCCGCAAGATATGCCTTGCCACGCTTGATAGCCTCAGCTACCCGAGCTTCGAGGCTCAGGTCGGGAGATTCCAGGCGGAAGATGTCAGATCGAGCGTTGATGACAAAATCGGGGGCGCCGGCGTCTTTGGCGGCATCGAAAGCACGCTTGAGCCGGGCAACTTGGTCCTCAAGCTTGTAGAGGGAGCCAGAAATACCCTTACTGAAACCAGCGGAAGGGATGCTATCTTCAAGGTTGGCTCCAGCAGCGCCGTATTCTACGGCAGCGGTGACGACAGCTGTGATAAGATCTCCATAACCGTCCTGGAGATCGACGGAAAGAGGAAGGCCTGCCTGCTCTGCAAGGGGGGCAATTCGAGAGATAGCTTCGAGGTTTTGCACCATGGTGAGTTCTTCATCTTGAATGCCAAGACTGGCAGCGATGGCCCATGATGCTGTTGCCAATGCCTTGACGGGCTTGGAGGCTCCTGAGTTCAGAGAGACAATGGCATTGAGAGATGAGAGGTCCCAGATGTTGGAGAGCACGAGAGGAGAACCGGGCTTGTGAAGAGACTTGAGGGTCTGAGCTGATTGGTTGACGGAAGCCATTGTTGTCGATTGATGTGTGTTGTAGATAAGATGGAATGGGATGGCTTGAATTGTTATGAATGAGACTGAGATGTCAGAGGAGGAGAACGAGGAGCAAAAGGGTGGCCTATATACTTTCGAGCGTGAATTTGAGGCATCAACTGAAAACACAGGCACCGGGTCATCAATGCCAAACTAACGCGCAAAGTTACCCAACTTCTGGAGCAATGGGCAATAAGCAATACCGCACTACACCATACAATACCAATAGCAACACTAGGCTGTTGTCACTTGAAGGGCGGAGTTAGCGGATTCGGGCACAAAGAAACGATCCGGCGCCAGCCGCAAGGCCGAACCCAAGCATGCACTCAATGCAAGGCGCCCCATAGATTCACGGCTGGCAATGCGCTTCGATTCGTTGCGAGTCCTCCGTGGCGTTTCTTCAACAGCGCACTTTGGTACGTAGAACGCAAATCACTCGTACACGTATGGTTTGGGAGCACAGCCCTGGTACCAACCACTAGATGGAGGCAACACACATGTCTGCTACCGTAGCCTGATGATTTGGCCATCGTTTTTGAGGCGGTTCTCCGGGATGGAGTCCGGGTGGTTCGGCTGTTGATGGCGGTTACGGAGCAACAGCCAATGAAGGAGTGGTTTAGTTTGGGAGCAACGTGATTGGATGTTTGGAGTGGATGACGGTTGAGTTTGAGCTGGCAGAGAGAAGTAATCGCCAAATGACTAATGTGGCGCTGTGGGCGGAGGATGTGTTACGAGTATACTTGCGTTAGTTCGAGTACGAGTATTCTCTCTCATATGGAAGGATTGCTTCTATTGGCTTTAGAGAGATCGATGCGCTTATACAACTGGTGTAGGGCCTTGGGCGGAATCGAAATTGCTGTGAACATGTTCCCACATCGGGTATTCCTACCTTTTTCGGCCTAAGGGTCTGGCGGGCGATGGGGCAGAGTCTCTCTTGCACGGCTTCTGGTAGTTGAATACTGTAGCTGGAGAGAAGATGTACCGCGTCTTGACATTGCTTGTAGATCTTACAGACAACGGGCGCAGAGGAATTTGAAACATGCCTGGATTACTGAACATTCGGTTTTAGTTTAAAGACAAGATGGTGGACTTTTCTGTTGTATATTTTCCCATGTTGCTGGAGCACAGATGATGGCTAAATGCAGAGAGCGAAAAGCTTTGGGAGGGTTAAAATTGCTGTGAACAATTTTCAGCTGGGCATGCAAGGCATACTCTTGCGGTAAAATCACTGAGGAGAAGTAAATTGTACCTGCGTTACGACATTACTTGTGAATGTTCCAGCGAGCGGGCTCCTGCTCACTAAACATTACTCAGATCAGTTTTTGTAAGGATGAGATTGTTCTTTCTATTGTTGCGTGTATCCACAGGTTGTTGGAGTGTAGATGATAGGTAGATGCGCTTACATAGGTAGCTCAAGGCTACAGGAATAGTTAAAACTGCTGTGAAGCTGCAGGTGGTGCAAGGCGTCTGAGTACAAGGCCTTGGGAGGAGTTAAAATTGCTGTGAAGGGGCGGTCGTCGAACAGCCAGCCAGAGCATTCCGAGTATAAATACGACCACTTCCCTTCTTCGCTCACAGCCTGCACCACAGCGGATGGACCCAGCCGCACAGCCATTTCGAAGCTCCGCCAGCAAGATGCCGTGTAATTGATCAATGACAACATCTCTGTACCTGGCAGAGCAATTCAGCTTATAGGGGAGCGGCTTGGTTTAGGAGCAACGCGATTGGAAACTTGGGTAGACGTAGAGAGAATAATCGCCAAATTACTGATGGGGGCACTACGGGCGGGCGATAGGCAGAGCAGAGAGGTTCCTGTTACGGGCTGTGGTGGTAGAAGTGCATGGGAACAAAGAGTCACTATTATATTCGCACTATAATTGATCTTGAGTCTATAAGTACGTTTGGATAAATATTCTGGAAAACGCGGCAAGTGTTGCTATAAAGTATGGCTGGCTATTGAATATCCCGGGTGTTTAACGAGCTATTACAAGCTTAGATATCCTCTCTATCGAGGAGCTTATGCCTCTCAAACATCTCTTTCATCAATCTGGAACTTTGACAATCAACTTTATGTGTCATACTGTAATTTATACTTTTCTAGAGATTGTAGTCCTCTCTCCTCTCAGCCAAGCCAATGACGGCCACCTTTGCCCAAGAATACTTGCGACTACTACTTGCCACAAACATGTTGTCACATTTCGACCCCATTGAGCAGAATTCTGAAGAGCCAAGAATTTTTAATCTCATCAGCTCGGGCTTTAAGTTCATTGACATCCCAGTTGACCCAAACAAACTTGCTCTTGAGGAACTTGGCTTCCGGCGACGCAAGCCATACCGTGAATTGGCCCGCAAGCTCAGCTGCGATGCATCATCTTCGTCAGTGTTTTGGAAGAACATTTTTAAAATTTGGATATACTTACGCTCATCCTCCGAAACCACGCCGAGATGGGAGTTGAAGCCCGTCGAAATGACTCCAGGCTGAATCTGAACAACATGCCACTCGGGGTGCTCTTCCTGCAAATAATCGAACATCTTCGTAGTGGCAGCCTTAAGAGCAGAGTATACCCAAAGACCCGGCACAGGTTTGATGTGGGCTAGCCCTGAAGAGACGTTATAGACATGCGCGTCAGCTGCTAGCAAAGGTGCAAAAGACTGGATCGCGTTGAAAGGGGCGATGACGCCGAGCTCGAATCCGTGACGCAGCGCCGCTTCATCATATCCCTCTACAGATCCAACTTCGGGCATGACCCCCGCGCAGTTGATGAAGATGTTGATTTTAGCACCATTGGCCCTTTTCACCAAAGCTGTGGCTGCGGCGTCAACATCGGCACGTTTGCTCAAGTCGACGCTTTCGAACAACACCTGAATATCAGCATTCTTGGCCTTGCTCGTAATCTCGGTGGCCGTTTCTTTCAGCTTCTCGAGACGCCTGCCGAGGATGGCGATAGTTTTGGCACCGGCTTGTGCGAAAGCTACGGCGATAGCTTTTCCAATGCCTGTGCCTCCGCCTGTGACTACAACAAAGGTACCTGCAGCGCTGAGTTCAGGGCGAGCTGGGTCAATGGCCGCGTAGGGTTTATTGTGCCATGTCTTGGTGAAGGAGACGTAATCCGGCATTGTGATCTGAGTTTGTGTATAATAGGGGGATAGCCGAGTCTAGGTGTTATGACGCTGGGTTTTCTGCTTGATGAATATAGAAATAGGAGTGTTTCTTACTCGACAGCTCGAATGATTGAGGATATCTTATACCAGGCTTTTATTGCCAAGTTTCTAACTCCGAAGCACAGCTCGGAACGTATTCCAAGCCCCTTCTAGCGTATTTGAAATAGAATAGCCATAGAACAGAACATACTCAATCAGAGATTTCCAATCTTATCATCTTTCACATCCACCGTAGCATATCTGCGGAAGACTTAGCCGTATAGGCCACATCCAGATTATCACGTACATGTATACTCAAGTACTCTAACTAATATCGATTGTTACCATGTTTCACCATCACAGGACCACTTTTTAAGCATCTCAAGATTGGTGTGAGTCCACATAACTTTAAAGTTGGCTGATAAATTCGGGCGGATTTCGCTTTGTCAGCCAGCTTCCGCGGAAGCATCTTGGTCATAGTACTAACATCGATATTAGTCGCAGGGAATCAAACACCCGATTCAATGTTAATCTTGACTTATGAGTTCCATGGATGTCAAAACTGCAATGGAAATGGATCATCGCCCCAGAAAGGTCGTATTCTATCCAGCCTTTGAAGAACGCAATCATTGATCTTAGCGGTGAATAGGCCTGCGATTTATGCTACACTCGTAAACTCAAATGCAATGGACAGCAACCTCGCTGTTCTAACTGTATAGTTTATGCAAGAGAATGCACCCATACAGTCCAAAGCCGCAAGTCAAAACCCAAGACTCGGTGCAATGGTGGCAATAATACAACGAGGGCGGATGAGGTCCAGAACCTACGAGCGAGGGTACAGGAACTAGAAACTCAATTGGTGTGTCTCTTCCTCCTGTTAGACATTTGGACATTACTTACAACGTATGACCTAGACACAGAATCCTATTAAAGACAATAGTCATCAATCTGCGGGAAACCATAACAATGCAGGCAGCTCCATGATTCTCCCTCCCCTTCAACAAGCTTTGCCTATGATCGAAATGTTTCTCAACAAACTAAACTCGGTACTTCCATTATTTCACGCCGGTACCTTCTTGCGTCTAGTCGGCGAATGCTATTCCCGCACGCCTCGACAACGGGATCCAGTGGCGTGGGCTGCTATCAACGTTGTTTTGGCCTTAACTTGTCAGCAAATCTCGTCACCAGATGGTGATGGTGATATAGGAGCTCGGGCGGACCATACAACCGAGTATCTGAACAGAGCACAATCAGTCATTTCAGATGTAATGCTGGGCGAAACTCGACTCTTAAACATACAGACCCTGGTGGGCATGGTGATGGTCCTCCAGAGCGCCCACGATCCAACTCAGGCTCTGATCTTGATAGCAGCGACAATCCGCCTAGCACACAAAATGGGTCTCCAAAATCGGATCACATCAGCACATCTAGACCATGAAGAAAGGAGACAGCATACTCACGTCTTCTGGCTGGTGTATATTTTGGACAAGGATCTAAGTCTGCGGGCACAACAACCATCTATTCAGCTTGACGATGACATTGATCTAGACTTGCCACATTCCCTACCTGCGGATGATGAGAGTGATGGTGATGCTCCTGGAGTAATAGCTACCGCCGATGGAAATGCTAGAATGAACTACTTCCTAGCCCGTGTGCAGCTGGCTAACATTGAGGGTGGCGTATACGACTGCATCTTCTCAACGAGGGCAGCGAAACGCAGTCCAGAAGAGCGACTTGCTGCAGCCAATAGTGTACTCGAAGCCCTCGAGAAATGGCAAGCCGAGATACCATCTGAGTTTGGCGGTGCCGCCGTCATCACTTCGATAACAAACGACTCAACGAGTCTTGGCTTATTTTGTGTTCTGCATTCTATCAGCCTTCGCTGTATGACTCTTATTAATAGAGCTCATGCCTGGAACGATGAGTGGGTGAGGGGTGTGCACGACATCGTGAGAGGAGGTATGGGAAAACTGCAGCTTCCCATTGGATGGGCAACACTAGTACACCAAGCGCGAGACTTTATGATTTTGTTTGAGCGGGCGTGGTCAGCGGAGATCTGGTTTCGCTGGTAAGTGGACTCCCAACAATATTGAATGCCTTGCTGATGGTGGTTATCAGGATCGTCTCTTGTCCTTACGTATCGTCTATGATGGTCTTAGTAACCAACAATCTACGCAATCTCCTTCATCATCGGATACAACTAGATAGCCAACTTGTTGATAAGGCCTTGCAGTGGCTGAAAGCTGGTGCGGAGGAAACGCAAAGAGAAGATGTCCGCATACTTCGGGATATTTGTGTGGATATTGTTCAAAGGGTTGAGCGTAAGCGTGCTGCACCTATCTTGGGGGTCTGTCCCCGTATCCTTCTTTAGTATTGTGTATGAGTTAGTTAGATCACAGACTACTACTCTTTTGTAACGCAGATGGACTTGTCATAAATGCTTCCGTTCCCATTACCCTTCAGCCAATCTCAAGACCTATATATAGTAGAGTGAAGTGTGCACCATACAATCATATTGAGCACCAGTCTCGTGGTATTATCATATCCTCAGGCAGGTCCCACCCATCCACTTCGATGAAGCCAATCCTCAAAAGAACTCGCTTTCAAGCCCAGCACCTCGAAAGAATCGTCCTGATCCGCGCCCATAGCCCCATAACAAACTTTATCACCTGGCATCACAGCAGCCCATTCCATCATCTGCTTGGCATCCTCCTTGAATCCTGGCCCGACTAAGGGAACTGCCAACTCTGCGAATTCTTCAGCAGAAATTGGTTCGTGAATCGCGGGCTGACCTGTGACTCGCGTAAAGGCCTTGGCCATATCGTCGGCCGTGATTGGAGGACTCATCGCAAGATAGGTCTTTCCATGGGTCTTCTCAAGTCCCATATCGAATATTCCTTTATGAGAAATGAATTTATGAGTCGCCCGAGTGTATACAGGTAATGGTTGGAAATGACTTACTTGCAGCAAAAATGCCAACATCATGGGTTGGGTCGGTCCATTGCGCAGCCTGGTGACCTGGAATTGGAGTACAGAAGCGAACAACTCCATCTGCTGTTGAATCATTAAGTTAGCCCCTTTGTGTCATACAGTACATGTTAGGCAAGAGAAGGGCACACTTACCTCTCCGTTGACAATATCGAGGCCATTGCAGATTCGTGTAAAAGAACCCTACAAGAGAAGACTGCTGTCAATATATAATACTATGGAACAATACCGCTTACTATACCAAGAGACGAACCTGGAATAATAAAAGTAACTCTCTCGAGCTCTTCTCTCGCAATCTGCTCTATCGCATGCTTGTTGTTCATATGATGGATCTTTGGAAACTGCCCTCTTGTTGTCTTGACCATATCAGGCAAGCTACTAAAGACGAAGTGCTTGATGCCACATGCCTTAGCTGCTAGGATCATGTTGTGTCCCGCTTCAATCTCATGTTGCATCTCTTCTTCTCTCTCCAGGACTCTACCGGGGTAAGCTTCGGACGTGAGACCGAAGACGCCATAGGCGCCGGCAAAAGCATCTTGGAGAGAGCTCTTGTCATATACATGTCCGGCGACAAGGGCAAGACGGTTGTCAGTCGTCTGGTTATCAGCCAAAAAGCGCTTTGCTTTCTCCGAATTGGGATCTCGCGTCATTGCACGGACGAACCATGGATTCCCATCTGCTGTCTCCGAGGCCAACAGTGCGCGAACCACGCCCACGCCTTGATTGCCTGTGGCTCCAACAACCACTACGATGCGAAGTGGTTCTGGCATTTTGGTAGTCTGCTTTTAAGTAGCGTTCGATCTGTTTGGATAGATTATTACTGATATAAAAGAAACAATTAACAGCGGGGAGATTAAGAAGACTTATTGAAGCAGTAACTCACAAGCTGCTTTTATATACTGAGACGCAATTTCGCATTTTAAAGTCCACTCTAATTCACTTTGTGAGACTCTTTGCATTCATTTGATAGGTGGCGTCATGACGTGCCGGATCTTCATACATCAGCTTTGATCGGAGTAGTGCGTCTTGAAATTGGTAATCCATCAGTTCCGCGGAACTCAAAAACTACAAGAAGCAGTTACGTACCAAATTAAGACGTACCAAATTAAGACGTACGATTCTCTCAGGCCATTAATAATAGTTAAACTCACAGTAAAGATATATTATCAAGTGAATTACAAAGCGGCTGATGTAAAGAGCCTCCGCGGAAGCTTTGTCGATCCCTTATCAACAGTGCGCGGCTGCATCAAGTTCTTTATAAGTGCTAATCTGAGTATCTGCCTAATCAAGAAGAAATAACATTTATTTCCCTATTTCATTTGTCGTTTTACATCATATTCTCAAGATGAAGGTTGGCATTGTCAACGCAGGCAATATTGGGCGGAACCTGGCAACGTCCTGGATTCGACATGGCCACGACATCATGCTAAGCAAAGATACATCTCCAGAAAAGCTTCGTACACGCATCCAAGAACTCGGCTCGAGCAAAGGCCTAATTGAAACTGAATTTACAAAGTTCAAATACGGCTCACTCGTCGAAGCGGCCAACTTTGGCGATGTTGTAGTCTTTTCGGTATACTTCCCACGACTGGACCATGTCATCAAAGAGCTTCAGGGAGCCGGGGTTACGCTTTCGGGAAAGATTGTCATTGACACCATGAACCCTCTCAACGTGGATGAGAACTTCAATCATTACCACGATATCGAGTATATGCAAAGAACATCCACCGCGGAGGAGGTTCAGAAGGCATTCCCAGAGGCAATCGTTTTCAAAGCGTTCAATACTTTTGGGGCGACCCTTCTTGATGCCTCAAAATGGACATTGGGTCGTGTACCACCAGTTCTGTTCAATGGCGGCAATTCAGATTCTACAGATACAGCTCGTAAACTGATTGAAGATGCTGGATTCCGACCAAGGTTCGCAGGCCACAACCTAAAAGATGCAGGTTTGTTGGAACGATTAGGTATATTGTCGCACCGTCTGGCAGAGAATGAATTTGAAGGCGATGCAAACATTGCCTTTGACATTCTGCAGAGCAAAGCCTAAGCGCTTGATGACTTGAGAAGCTGTCTTGGTTTGAGCAGGTATGCACCTGTAATCATCTGTCTGAAGCTCTTGGCTGTGACAACAGAGACTGAGGAAGATAGAATAAAAATAAAACTATCAAACACTATAACTACAGGACATTGAATCTAAGTTACTCTTGTAAACGGAACACACAAACAGTCTTCTTTTCTAAGGTAGCGCAAAGGCAATCTGCATTTCTTGGATCCTCCTAGGGCTGTGAACTGGGGGTTCTGATCTGGTTAACAGCCCAACAGCGCTAGATGTGACAACAGCTCAAGACCTTGGGAGTAGTTAAAATTGCTATGAACTCGGAGGCATGAGGCGCTAGTGAATGGGAGGATAGCTACATATGATGTCGTCTATACCAATAGCTTCAGGTCTTGGGGGAGGTTAAAATTGCTGTGAAGCTGTGGAAAAAGTATTAGAGCTACCATCTCTATTAGTTGCCAAGGATTGAAGGTACATGTAATCACCCGCCAAAGAACCCGCGCCACAGCGGAATGGGCGCCAACTGAAACTGGGGATGACTCAGCCGCACCAGCCACGTTAAAGCTCCGCCAACAAAATGCCGTGTAATTGATCAATGACAACATCGTCTCTGTACTTGGCAGAGATCCAGCGATTCCACATCCAGTCAAACCCCGAACCAATGGCCATCTGCATTTTTGGATCCTCTTTGACTCTCTCGATACGCTCCGTGAACCCCGTGTTACTCCAAATTTACCCCTCATTACAAGTACACGTTGATTGGGGATCATATCACATCATATCGAATCCCCCATAAACTAGATGCACGATATAGGAGAGCATCCTCTTCTCACCATGCTATATCATTTCTCGAGCTTCAATACATGCAAATGCACAGCATCTCCACCGTCTCTGCTACCTTTTCACGGCATGTCCGCCATTCTGCTTGTCCCAATCCAGCAACAAGACACACGGCCTCTTCCCAGAGCATGCTTCGGTATCCGAATTGGCCTAGCCTCGAGCAGTCTCTTACACGCAGCTCCACGCCAGTTCATCTTAGCATTTGTGCCGCCAGGATTTTTTCTTGTTAGTGTTTTTTTCTCGTGCTGCCTCACTGCAGCAGGAATGGAGCCCAGATGCATCTTTACCGCCATTGGAATCCAAAAACAAAGCACGAGTCGCGTGACGAAGCTCCCGGATTGTTGTAGTTGGACCAACATTGGCTAAACCAGACCCTCATCTACTTGACGCTATACCGCCCTATGGAGTAGCACATGGCAAGATTTTCTGTTGGTTCCATTGTTTTGCTTGTGATGCTGATGTAATGAGGCAATCAGCACTGCCATTTGCCAGCCAACAAGCCGAGCTGACCATGAAAGGGGTCCGGCTTGCGTCACTGTGAAGTTGCTGTGCCTCCGAAACCTTGGCGACAGAAAAGTACGTATCGAATTTGATCGCATCGTAATGGATCGTAATTGATTTGATTCGACACACTGCCAGCTTATTATTAGAACTACTAGTAGCTGTTTTGCACCTCCAAACTATTTTTTTTCAATTTCTTTCTTCCCCCTAATAATACACTTTTAATATTACACTTCCATCCCCCTAGCATCCTTCCTTCCATTCCATTGTTTCGGACTGCTTACCATTATTATTCCTTTATTTATTCCATCCTTCCATTTTCGCCTTCCTCTGTTTCTTCTTCTTTTACGTCGTCATCAATCGCCGTCGCATTCGCCTCGCCTATCTATTCATCTATCTATCTTGTTTGGTACGATTATTAGGTCATCGCCACGCCATCTAAACGACGACACCTTCATCACCACAGCCGTCGCAATCGCCACCATGATTGGCGCCTCAGAGCCCTCCGCGACCTCGAGGCTGTCTGCCTATCTCTCCAGATTAAACCCTGTGCCAGCTTTCCCCGAATACACCGGACCATACAAGGTCGGCACCCTCGACGTCGAGATTCCAGTCGACGATCTGCCTTCTCCGTCTCCGCGACCCGACAATGCCAGCGACATCCCGACGGTGCTGTTTCGAGTCTTCTATCCTGCAGTCGCTGGATCCAACGAGAAGCTCATCAGCTGGCTACCCGCACCGCAAAGACACTATGTCTCTGCTTACACCAAGTTCATGGGTGTTGGACACACTCTAGCCGAGCTCCTCTCGTAAGTCATAATCATAATTCAGAATTTACCCAAACCTTAACTTGAGCTCTCCTGACGCCATTGTCCAATAGATTTCTGCCTCGACATCTTCACTACACCTCCATTCCCGCTCACAAAAACGCCACTTTGGAATCCGCCAGTACCGACGACAACCGATGGCCAACCATGATCTTCTCCCATGGCCTAGGAGGTAGCCGAAACTCGTATTCATACATTGCCGGATCGCTTGCTTCTCACGGAATCGTCGTCATCTGCCCCGAGCACCGAGATGGAAGCGCCGTTACCTCGTTTGTTCGTGTTCCTGGCCAGAACGGCCGCTTGGCCCGAAAGGTCGTCCCGTACAACCGAATATCCCATGAGGTCACACCCGAGGTGTACGAGGCGAGAGAAGCGCAGCTTAGGATTAGACTTTGGGAGATGGGCCTGGTTCACGAAGCGGTTCTCGCCATGGATGCCGGCCGAGAGTTTACCAACCTCAATCTCACCACCCCGAGTCTCAGCCAGTTCGTCGGCCGCCTAAATGTCAACGACCCCGGCAGCATCATCTTTGCGGGCCACAGCTTCGGCTCCACCACCATGTACCAGTTTCTCAAGAGCACTTACTACGCCGATGTTGCAGAGGTCGCAGCCATGGAGGCGCCGTTGTTCAGACCCGCCAAGGACAGCAGCATTCGGAAGCAGGTGACGGAGAAGAACGCCACTATGCTCCTGGATATGTGGTGTCTCCCTCTGCTGGCCCCCAACTCGACTCCTCTGTTCAACTTACCGCTTCCCGTATACGCCGATGTCCCCTCAGCACCGGGAGGAACTGCGCTACTGGCTGTTGAATCGGAAGCCTTTTTCAAGTGGCCTGAGCATCTTCATGTCACGGCACGGTTATTGTCTCCCGATCCTACGGCCAAGGTTGTCACCCCGGCCATCTATGAGCGGCCTAGTGGTAACAAGCTTCCGGAGCCCAATTTCTTTTACGTCGGAAGCTCAGCTCATCTGAGTCAGTCTGATTTTGGCATTCTATTCCCACTCTTGACGAGGAAGATCTTCAACGCCGTGGAGCCCGAGCGTGCACTTCGCCTGAACCTGCGTGCGCAACTGCAGTTTTTCCGAGCAAACAACATTCCTGTCGCGCGGACTTGGATTGGAGATCTCATCGACGGTTCCCACATGGACAAGCTGGACTTGGCAAAGAAGGACGGCTCTAGCTCTGATGTGGCTGTCGATGGGCTCAACGACGACAAGGCCATTTTCGATAGAAGCGGACACGATGTTATTGATCACTGGAACTGGATCGACACCATTGGCCTAGGTGAGCCAGATGAGCAAAAGAACGGCCAATCGACGACGGAGCAGATTGAGCAGAGCGAAGAGCAAATGAAGGGCGAGTTGGAGCCCAGCGAACAACCCGCTCAGCCAGCCGCTATGAAAGGCGTCACTCTGCCCCAGGGCCACGGCTGGCAGGAGATTTAATCTCATGGTTGCTCAACGCCACTTGCCGACATGATGATACCCGATACCATTGATGATACCCGATACCAAAGGCACATCTCGTGCGGTTTGGCCGCTTGAGGGCCAGTTTGTGAAGAAAGTGTACCAACACATGCAAATATTTTGGTTTGTATTTTTTTTTTCTTAGCTGTCTTTTTATCTTCCCCCTTTTTTTTCTCTTTTCGTCTTTTGCTCTTTTTCTCTTTGGCCCGATGTATCTTATAAGTGCGGCTGCTTGGAGTTTGGTAGACATGTCTCTTTTTCGAGCGCTGATTTACAACTGGATGGATAATGACCGAGCGAACCTTTGCGGGCAACAAATGCCCTGACATATACATAGACCGATACATAGATATAGCATATCTAAAGCATTTCATTTTCTTTCATTTCATTTCATTGCTACATTCTTGGATATCTCATGACCCTGATTCTTCCTACGATGCGAACTAAATGAGCTGATCTAAGTGACGCCGTTCCCAGTAATTCTCCATATAATTATCGTCTTTCATGTCGTCTTCTTGAAGAACTGGACCCCCCGCCTCCATATCTTCTTAAGGCGTCGGCTAAGCCCCTCTCACATTCTTCTGTTAGATCGTCTAACTGAATCTCATATTCGTTTGTTACAAAATCGGCCACACGCCCCATAAATTCTCCTCTTGGACGATTGGTTAACCGCCTCTCATATTCGTCTGTCCAAAAACCGGTCACCCGCTCCATAAATTGTCCCTCCGGAAGATTGTCCAATACGGTCTCATATACTCCCCTTAAAGGACTGGAATGCCGGCTCTTATATCCTCCTCCAGATTGTTCTTTTGGACGACTGGACTTGTCCCTTGCTCTTCTAGGTTGTTCTTTTGGAAGATTGTGCCTCGGCGTCTCCCTTGGAGGATCTTGCCGCTGCCTCTCATCTCCCTCGTAGTATCGTTCGTCTGGAAGATCCTGCCACTGCCTCTCATCTCCTCTTCTAGATTTCCCTCTTGAAGAAGTAGGAGGATATTGCGTCGGCTCTTCCCTTAATCCGTATTGTTCTCTTGGAGGACTGCGCCCCCGCCTTTCCCCTTCTCGTCCAGATCGTTGGCCTCGAAAATTGTCGGTCGGTGTCTTCTCCTCTCTCATCATCAAATCTTTCTCCTTACTTGACCTGTCCCCCGTTTTAAACCTATCCCTCCTCCTTAGCTCCTCCTCCCTCTCAAACCTAATGTCGGCACCCTGTCCCATGGCCCAGCGAATATCCTCAGCCCATTTTTTAAAATCCCTGTCTCTCCAACCCAGTATGTTCAGCAATCTCTCCGCCTCCCACGAGACATTAGACTGTCGCGCCTGCTTTGGGATGCCCACGTTTCGTAGACTCGCCAATCCGCACAGCACATTAATTTTTTCAGATCTTCGTTCCAGGGGTAGGATACACCATTCTTTCGCGTATTCGCGCAAGTTCCGCCGTATGACATCCCTTTGCTCCTCGTTGACATCTTTCCAGTCAGATGGACTGGCCCTCGAGTTCAAAAGCCAATCTATCAAGATCGACACGGAATCGGTAGGTTTGAAGCAAAAGAATCGGTGGGAATATCTTCCACGTTCCTCAGAAGTGTGATGTCCACATTTTTCAATGTAGGCACCAGGTTTAATGATGTCTGGGAAAAGACCTCTTCGTGCTTTATCTTTACAGAATTTGTAGTCGTGGGGATGTGTTTCGACCTTTTCGCACCAGCAGCCCCATCCGGAGATGTAATCGGCGCTTGGGCTGCGAGGGTAGAAGCAGAGGTAGTGGTGCCTTTTGAAGTGTTTCGGGAGGCGTTCGAATACGAGGATTTCTAAGCCGATTTTGAGGTCTTGGTAGAACGTGTCACTGGCGCTTGAGCTCGACATTGTGATGTTCTTGCGAGTGATAGACTTGGTTGGTTTATTTTAGTGTTTCGTGAATGATGGATTGGGTTGGTGGGTTTGAGGGCAAGTTTTATGGAGATCTAGGAAGATTTAAGTATTTCGAGGGGATGTTGATGTGTGCAGTGATGAGGCTGTTCAGGAGCTGTTCAAGGTATGTGGTGAGGCTATTCAAGGCGTGCGGTGAAACTGTTCAAGGTATGTGGTAGCAACTGTTCAAGGTATGTTGTGACACTGTTCATAGTGTCTCGTGATGATGAGCGTGGTGATGGAGCCGTCGAGTTATCAGAGATGATCCATACGCAGTGATTCAGTAAACGATATCAAGCATGACTGTCCTACGCAACTGACTTATATATTCGCAATGAACAACTTGAAACTGGGCCAAGAGATCATCTCTATAACATCGAAAGACAAAGAAAGGGCAACTTTACAGCAAGACTACCAATCACAGAATCGTCAAGTAAGGGGGGTATACATCATCAAAGGATAATAACGAGGCAACTTAACAGCAAGAATCACCAATCACCAATCATAAGATCAAGTAGGGGAGTACACAGAATCACAAGATGAAGAAGAGGCAACTCTACAGCAAGAACTACCAATCATAGGGTCAAGCGGGAGGATAGTCAGCGTTAAAGAACAAAGAAAAGGCAATTCTACAGCGAAACCCACTAATTATAGAACCTTCAACTGGGCGGATAGGCAGCATCGAAGGACAAAGAAAAGACAACTTCACCAATCATAGAATCGTCAAGTAGGAGGATATGCAGTTTGCGTTTCACATTCATTAACCAAATCCCGTCCTACGCCTAGTCTAAAGAACACACATGAATCAAAGTCCAAATAATTCCCCCAACTTGAAAAACAAACTCCGCAATATAAAATCCAGAAGATAAAAATCCTCCCCATATGCCCCCGACAATTATATATAGTCATGAAAGTTTTTCATCCCTCCCTGATAGGAGATGTACCCATGAGTAGAAAAAGAAAAGATATCCTTAAAAATAAAGCCTTCGTTTCCAAATTCATAGTCATGGCCGTGTTGTTCCTCCCAGAAGCATCTCCTTGCACACCTTTAATCGTTCTCGCGCTTCGACAAGCAGCTCCGTATCTGCCTCTTCGAGAATGTCCACCATTACATCCAGCAAATCAGGTAAGCCCTCGTGTAAAACGGCTGATGCCTGCTCATCCAGCTCCGGTAACGCAGCCACACTGGATACGTACTCGACCATCCGCGCATAGCTACTATGTCCCAGCTGCGATGTCGGCAACGGAAACCCCTTGCCCGGCGGCCGTCCTAAAGCCTGCACAAAGGCCCAGATGGCCAAAACGGCGTAGTACATGATCCACGGCCGGTGAGGATCTGGTTCGTTGCGGACAGAGTACTGGATGGCGGAGTGTTCAGGGGGGTGCGGGCTGTTTCTGCGGCGAGGGTGAGGATCGACGACAACACGGTAGAGAAGCTTGAAGGCGTGCAAGATGGCGTGGCGTGTTGATGCCTGTGTTGACCAGGCGCTCATGCGCTTGATGACGTTGGAGTAGTCCCTGGACGAGACCTTGCGGCCGAGAAGACGCTTCGCGCCGGCGTACACCTGGCAGTCGACAATGTCCGCGTGGAGGCTGATGTGTGCTAAATGATACAGCACCGAAGCACTATTGATGGGCCCGTTGGGAATGCCGCGATGACCAGGGGCGTCAGAGATGGAGTCGGACATGGCGATGTCGAAGCTGCCCTTCCAGTTGTCAAACGCGCGCAGCAGCATCTTGCGCCAATTTTCCTGTGTCTCCATGGATGGCGTGCGGATGTCGAGCCACTTGAGGTGCGTCTCGCGGTGGTTCAGGTGCCAGCCCACGCTAAGCAGGCCCGAGATGATAATCATGCGTCCAAAAGAGTGCGTCTTGACCTCCTTGCCATGCAACGCGCTCTTAAGCCCATCCAGGAACGACACCTGCTTGACGCCGTACATGCGAAAGTTTGCGTCCAGTTGCCGCACTACGTCGGGGCTGTTAGCCGCCCATAGATTGTCGTCGCAGGGGAGAGGTAGCCGGATCTCGTGAGGAGCCATGTCGGCGGCGTGGCCAAACATGGCGGCGTGGATGACGTCGAGCATAAAGGCCGCAAATACCACGCGGTGCATTGACTCCGTCTCAGCCCATCGAGTCCACCACGTCCGAGAATCCAAGGCCATGTTTGGCGTCTGGCGATCGGGTCCTAGCGAATCTGGTTCTGGAGGAGATTCACTGCCAGTTCTGCCAATCAGGGGGCTTCCACGTCTGAGAAGTGTTAGGAAAGCAGGGTGGTAGATGTGCGCCCTCTCGTGCAGTTTTCGAGAAGAGTACAGCTTCTCGTAGAATTCGAGAAGCAAAAGAGCCTGCAGTACCCAAAGGCTTGCTGGCGGTGCAGAGTCGTCCGAGGTTAGAATCTCCCATCTCACGCATGAAATAACGACGTCAGCGAATGCGCCGTACTCGGAGAGCTGCCCCGTCATGTCACGGCCGCGCAATGAGGCGGCACCGAGAGACAGCATGACGAGGAGGAGCAAGACGGGGCATCGGTTCGGAGAAAAGGTGTGTTGGTGGATAATGGGCAGCCGAGGCGAGACATTGTCCCAAAACTCCTTGAGACAGTCTCTCATCATGTCGAGGTTGAGCGCCGGCATATCGCCGCCGCTTTCAAGGACCAGATTGGGCATCAACGGCTCGTACCTGGGCTGCTTCTTGCGGAATGTCTGGAACCAGTGAAGCAGTTCCTGGCGCCTCGATTCGGTGATCCAATCGTCGGAAGATGACTCAGAAAGCCGCTGAGGCTGGTCCATGGGCGACAAGCTGGTGAGGGATTCGTAGTCGTAGTGGATATTATTGTTGAAGGTAGACTCCAGTCCGCCCTCGAGGAATGGCAGACTCGCCATACTAAAGTCGCTATAGGTAGTCTGAGGGTCAAAGAGCCATGCGGCAAAGTTGCCCTGCGTCAATGAGTCGTCGGTGGGATATCCAACCGCGCCGAAGCCCACCATGCCTGAAGGCTCCGGTAGAGCGGTTGGATCCGCCGCGTAGAAGCTTGGCCGGTGCCGCATCATGTTGCCCGAGCGGTCGTCGAGCGAAGGCGCCCAGGTCGCGGCTTGGTGGCTCGCCCTGGTCATGCTGTGGCTCAGCGGCGCCGGAGTGGGAGCCGTGTTGGACTCGGGCGTCAGCAGGATGGCGGCATCGTGAGGCCCAGACGGCTGTTGTCCGTAGGAAGACTGCGGCGGAATGGCGATGGTGTGGCGGTCGGGGGGCGACTTGACGGTCTCGCCCGTGTCGAAGCTGGGGATGCGATTCCTGGGCGTGTACGAGGCCGTGTGCCGCTTCTTATGGCGCGACAAGAGATCGAGGCGCACAAACTTTTGGTCGCAGTCGCCCACGTCGCATCGGTAGATTTCCTTGGGGTTGTCTGTGGTGGTCGCAAACAAACAATCAGCCATCGGCCATCATATCACAACAATCATTGATCCAATTCAACTTACGGTTCAGCTGATGGCGCTGCAGGTGCTCGGCTCGCGAATAAATCTTCTCGCAGCCAGCATGATCGCACACGAACCTCCGCGGCGCGCCTTTGCGACTCGCGCGCTTGTAGCCCGAACCCGTATTGGAACTGCTGCCGCTACCGTTGACGTTGATCGTGCCAGCGCTGGATCCCGAGCTGGTGCGAGTCGTCGTAAAGACATTCGCGGTCTGTGACGACTCCATCCAGGTCATATATTCATTGCTGGCCCCCGTCGATGAAGCCAGAGTGCATGGGGGGAAGGTTTGCGATATGTTCCAGTCTCGTGTCGCCGCCTCTTGTGCAGCGAACCCCAGCAATCCAATCCGCATCGGCACTCTCCAACCAGACACACGAGGATTTGCTCAGAAGGGGTCCTTTTCCGTTCCGCGGGGACCAAGACTGGGGAAATCCCACGTTCCAATGTCCAACGTTTCCGGGGTGACCCCCACCGAGGCGGATTGCTGTCGAACAATCTCCAACTTTTGCTGGAGTTTTCGCCGCCACTTATCAAGATAGCCACTTTCTGGGGGAACTCGACCCTCTGGACCCTTATCGGTCAGTGGGGGTCACCGCCTGGCTGAGCCTGTGCCTCTCAACGCCTATCTTTGCCTGAATCCCTCAAAAGGGAAAACGGCATTGGACATTTCCAAAGCTCTGCCAAATGCCTCTATTCGAGCTAGGCCATCTATGTTACGTAGTATTGGCCGACTATTGGGGACTAGTCGCTCTGTCAAACACGCCTTGGCGCCTATTATCACGAGTACTATCGATTCTCTATCATGATATTGGGTAGGCATTCGGAATATGCTTCAATAATACGGGTCGATCAACATTCTATAATAGCCCATACTCTATACTCCGCAGTCCATGTGCCACGAAACCGTCCATCCTTCTTTTGCCGCTTTTACCATCCAACTATTCTCATGATCATAAAAGCTATCATGGCTTCGCACCAGTAACCTTGAGGATGATCTAGGCTCTCGCCTAAGCTCTGAATACGGTGTCACCCCAGATAAGTATCGCTAGATACGACTACCACCTTGGTGTAATCTTCTCGAACCCATTTAACTCAAGAGCCAAACTCTCTTTGAAATCTATCCGAAGCGATTCGCCACCCCAAGAATATACACGTATGGTATCCTTTTTTGCCGTTGCCGCGACAGGCCCATTCATATCGGCCTTGTCCCTTGATCTTTCGTACCCTGTTGCCAATGAAAATTTTCTCGCATTTCCCAAAACTCATGATGCTGTAGCCTCGTTCTCCTCCTCTGCGCCTTCTCCATCCTCAAGCTTGACCGACTCAACGGCGCCGTTCAGTCCACTCTCCTGGTTCTTCTCCTCCAGCATGCCCGCAGAGGCCAAGAAGAATTGCGCCACCTCATTGTGCTCGTTCTGGTAGGCCAAGTCGAGGGGGACGTAGTTTCGCTCGTTGGCCACTGCCGGCAAAGCGCCCTGTGCCATGAGAAGCTTGACGACGTCCAGGTGGCCTCCGAGTGCTGCCCAATGCAGACCAGTGTTTCCGTGCTCATTGGCGTCATCCAGGAAAGCCTGCTTCTCTTCCTTGGGTCTCTCATCAAAGTACTGAATGAGTTTGCGAACAGTCTCTGAATGCCCCGTCAGTCCCTCTCTATCCATGGCATGTCCTCATATCTCTTCAAGGGCGCATTCATGGCAGACTCTAGCTAGAGCCCAATGAGGATTTGTTAAATTTCTTACCTAGATGGCCATTTCCTGCCGCCATGTGCAAAGCCGTTGACTTGCCCTCATCCTTGGCGGCCAACAGGATCTCAGCTGGTGACACCTTCTCGCGCTCTGACAGGGTTGTCAGGGTCTCAACGAGATCAGCATCTTCGCCCACTCTGGCAAAGTACACCACGTCATCGATTTCGTCTTCTGTGAGGTTTGGCGCCATGGTGATGAATGAGTTCTCACTCTTCTTGGTTGCAAAAATGCATGTATAAAATTTTAGATCAATTCTTGCATGTGGAGGGGACTGTGCGGGTATCGTGCCCCGCGATTTTTGCACTGTGCTTTGAGTCCCGGGTAGGTGGGCATTTTGACTAGCTATCTCGAACGAAACAAGCTTGTTCAGCGTCTAAAAATCTGGTTTCACAAAGAAATACATACAAGTGTAAGTCAGACCAGGCAATATGCTTTCGGAGATCATCAGCCTCAAAATCTTTCCACATAGGCTCAAAACTACAAATATTCTCCATGATGAGTGATGAGTGTTGGAGACAAAAGAGTTGGGTGGTAATATCCTTCTCTTTGTTGCTCTCATTCCCTCAGATGTCTTCACGCCCCCAAAAGCAATTGCCCAATCTTAGTATCAAGCCATTCCGTCAAATTGCCTGCTTCATCGAGCCATTGTATCTCAGCCTTGATACCCATCATCAACATAACTTGAAGCTCTCGTCCAAGTTCGACGGCTGTAGAATCATCTCCAGAGTCTACAAGCTTTTTTAAAATTCCAACGGCGACGTTTCGATCTCGTGTTGTAAGGGCTGAAATTGGTTCACGACATTCAGTAGACGAGATGGAGGTTTTGGAGCCCGTGCTTTCCCTGGATGATTGGCCCTCCAGTAGCTGTAAGCTGTCCGGAGATGGTATTCTCAGCATATCAAGACGGCTCTCGCGCTCTAGGAGATCTTGCGATTTGATTCCTAACCAGCGTATTGCCGGAGCCGTAAAACCTTCAGACACAATCTCCGATTTGAGGCGGTAGTGGCGAAGAATATTGAGCCCATCAGGGTCGTAATCAGCCAAGACAAAGATTGGTATATGTGGGCAGTTGAAGCGAATCAGTTGCACAAACGAACATGTAAGCATGTCTGGGTATCCCTTCGCCTTAACCCCCCTGACGTTAGCTGTTATGATGATAGAGTAAACCTAGGGGAGACATGCCGTTATGAGGAGCCCTGGGCCAACACATGACGTTTCCCAAAACAGGCAAGAGGTTAAGGAACGATATATTGCCTTGGTGAGGTCAGTAAGAGGAGAAGCCTGTTGCACACTTATGCAAAGTACAAACATCTTTCTCAATAATCAGTATCCATCGGATGGTTTCGCAGTTGATGGCTGCAATGGACCCGGCTGCCGGCAATGCAATTCCCTTGTCAGGACGTTAGAGTAAGAAAACGGCAATGAATAATTGTTGCGAGTGAATATACGAACTACCTCTCCAGTAGCGGGACCAATCACTGTGCTGTCTTGGAGGCGAATACTCAGAGGCCCCAAGAAAACACCTTTGGAAGATGCAACCTAGACCCATTAACTGAATTCTAGGATCAATAATTATTCAACGTACAATGTTCAAGTCGTCACGTCGAACGTTGAGTGCAGAGGCAAGGTTGTCCACCAACTCGTCTACGGTTCTTTGCCTCACGAAAAGCCCTTGATGTTGGTAGAAAATGTGACTGTATCAAAATATTTTGGTTACGATATTGGAAGGTCAAGTCACAATGTCTCCAATACTAACCGCTTGGTCAATACTGTTCCTGAGACGAGAGCATCATGGGCGAGCTGCAGGATGAGAAGTATCCGGGCTTGAAATCACATAAGATGAGAAGTAGATCGCAAAATCAACCCGCTTGGGCAATGATGCGTACCAAACTTTGTGGCTTCCACAGCAGTCCTTCCTGGGAAACGGACCGTTTGCGGGCTATTTCCTGATCCTGATCTGTTGGACACAAAGTCGATGCTGAGCTCCTGTCCTTGGGCCACGCAGTCCAGAATAGCCTCCAGGATGGATTCGATGCGGGAGACGACTGTTCCAGCGGATGTCGTCATGGTGACCGGCCGGATGATTATCTGCCGTGCTTCTCGGATTGTTCTGTGTCCCGTTGGTTGATCCATGATGGATTCTGGAGGCTATCACAAGCCAAATGGACGCAGTGTCGGGGTTTTGAGCAGTCCGTGGAGTGTTGAGCGATGGCGGTGGAATCCAACCCGAGCAAGTGTGTGAGGCCAAGTACGAATACGAAGACGGCTGCAAGGGGCATTATCTGTTGACGGGCAGTTTTCTGTTGACGCTGGAGGCAGTTTTTAGCGCTAGCGCCCTCTGAAAGGGGATGTCGCTGCCACTGCAGACACAGTAATAGCGCTAAAGCAATGCGATCCAATGCCCGAATCAGACAAATTGCAGATGCTAACATCCAATTGATCAGGCCTCTTAGGTAATTGGAGGCCAAGCTCAAGTTTGTTGGTTCCCTTCGCATGTGAAAGCTCAGGAGCGACTCTCCCCTCGCCATTATAAATCATTCAACTGGCCTCCGTTGCCAATCGGCCATTCACTATTCACTCCACGCAACTCTCCTGTCAAAATGGCTACTGCAACAGGTCGAGATGCTGGCGGCAGCGCCAAGTCTCGCAAGCGTGCCTCTGATGATTCCGACAACTTCCCCAAGCGCCCCAAGCTGGAGGCCAAGACAGACCTCACACGATGGAGAGTCAAGGACGACGACAGCCGCCATACGTGGCATTATCTAGCTGACGACAAGGCAGCGGCAGAATGGCCGCAGAGCTATGCCGAGAAGTGGTTTCTAAACTTGCCCACGGTATGCCTTGCCCCTCGATTGAAATCGAATTACTTGCAGAGCTGATACTGATACGGCGTTGCACTAGGGTCTACCTACGCTCCCAAAGGCCGAGACGCCGCTCGAAGCTGCTCAAAATGGCCTCACCTTCTTTGAAAAGCTTCAAATGCCCTCTGGCCACTGGGCCTGCGAGTATGGTGGTCCCATGTTCCTCCTCAGCGGTGTTGTCATCGCCTGGTATGTCACCAAGACACCAATTTCCGACGCCTACGCGACCGAGATCAAGAACTACCTCACCGCACGAGCGCATCCCGAAGACGGCGGCTGGGGTCTACACATCGAGGGTGAAAGCACAGTCTTTGGCACCGCCATGAACTATGTTGTCCTCCGGATTGTTGGCGTCGATCCCGAGGACCCTGTCATGATCAAGGCCAGGGGAACTCTGCACAAGCTAGGCGGCGCACTCAACGCCCCTCACTGGGGCAAGTTTTGGCTCGCAGTGCTGGGTGTGGTGGACTGGGATATCGTGAACCCTGTGCCCCCCGAGATCTGGCTGCTCCCTGATTGGGTCCCGATTGCTCCCTGGCGATGGTGGATCCATATCCGACAGGTGTTTTTGCCCATGGGATACTTGTATTCCAAGAGATGGAGCTGCGAAGAGACGGACATTACTCGGGCGTTGAAGCAAGAGTTGTTTGTACAGCCTCACGCCGAGATCATCTGGGCTAGTCACCGAAACGACATTTCTGCCATTGATAATTACCATCCCAAGTCATGGCTGCTCAACACGATCAACTGGGTCCTGGTGAATGTCTACAACCCCTACCTCCGCTTCAACTTTCTCAAAGAGAGGGGAGAGAAATGGGTTAGCGAGCTTGTCGACATGGAAGATGCAAACACTGAGTATTCGTGCTTGGCCCCGGTGAACGCGCCGATGAATACGCTCGTATGCTACATCCGTGACGGCCCTGACGCATACAGCACCAAGAGGCATATCGAGAGGCTGGAGGAGTACCTTTGGGTAAAAGACGAAGGACTGCTGTGCAATGGCACAAACGGCGTCCAGTGCTGGGACACCTCCTTTGCCATCCTGTCCGTGGTCGAGTCTGGGCTGCATACAGATGAACGGTGGAAGCCCATGCTGTTAAAGGGCCTCGAGTACCTGGACAGACACCAAATCAGGGAGAACTGCAAGGACCAAGAAAAGTGCTATCGACAGCCCCGAAAGGGTGCCTGGCCGTTTAGCAACAGAGACCAGGGCTATGGTGTGAGCGACTGTACTTCTGAGGCTCTCAAGGCCGTCATCTTGCTACAGAAAACGGAGGGATATCCGCAACTTGTAGACGACCAGCGAATCTTTGATTCCGTGGACACGCTGCTGCTGTACCAGAACGACAACGGTGCCGTCTCATCCTACGAGGCTAGAAGGGGTGATGAGTTGCTGGAGCTGCTGAACGCAGCCGAAGTGTTTGGCAGGATCATGATTGAATACGACTATCCCGAATGCACAACTGCTTGTGTCCAGGCCTTGTCTCTCTTCCACAAGCACTGGCCCGACTACCGAACCAAGGATGTCAAGCTGTTCATCAGGAGGGCCACCAATTGGATCAGGACCAACCAGAAGTACGATGGCAGTTGGTATGGAAGCTGGGGGATATGCTTTACTTATGCCTCTATGTTTGCCCTCCAGAGCATGAAGGCGGTTGGAGAGACGTACTCCAACAGCCAGATCTCCCGAGCAGGCTGCGATTTCCTCATTTCCAAACAGCGTGAAGATGGCGGCTGGTCTGAAAGTTACCGGGTGAGTGGCCACGTCATCTCGACGAACAACTCGTTTGTTTTTACCGTATCCTTGCTAACGCATATTCTTAATTCTTCAGGCGTGTGAAACCATGAAATATTCCGAACACGAGTCAGGATCCCTTGTGGTGCAGACAGCCTGGGCACTCATTGGGCTCCTGGTGGCAGAGTATCCGGACGTGGAGCCGATCAAGAAGGGTATCCGCTTGATTGCGAGCCGCCAACAGGAAAACGGCGAGTGGCTGCAGGAGGCCATTGAGGGCGTGTTTAACAAGTCTTGCATGATTTCGTATCCCAACTACAAGTTTACTTTTACCATCAAGGCGTTGGGGATGTTTGCAAAGAGATACCCTGATGAGAAGTTGTAAGCGGATGAACGGACGCATGCATGGAAATATGGATGTATGAGTTGATGATTACGATGCTCTTTGTCTTGAAGCTAGGGATTTATGGTACCTTACCTATCTATCAGAGTTTAATACCGTTAAAGTATACCTACCTTAGTACTTACCTAGGTAATACCTAATTGAAGCCATTTGCACTGCCTAAAGCGTCTTTTCTGTGCCTTTCTTTGAGTTTCTCCGGCTCTCTATCTGAAGGCTGCCATACGCTTTAGATACTAAGCTACCAGTGTTGCCTGTCTGCGGGACTCGTTCTATACAACTTTACAAAACTATGTACACACTGTTCATGTATATAATGTTGTTTCATTAATCTATCTATGGTAAATTTCAAGATAGATTAATGCGTTTATTCCTTCAAGAACAATTTGTACATATTCATGTTTCCTTGGCATCACCGATGCTTCTTTGTGTCTGATTCGCCCACCCCAGCAAACGCAGAAGTGGGGCGCCGAAGTGCATTGAAGCTTCCACGCCTCACCCCACTAGAGCTTTAAACTCCAACTGCAACTTTCCTCCCACCATACTTAAACTTGCTCTTCTGCCACTCACTACCTTTCACCTCACCCTTGGCCGCTTTTTATTTCCAAACCATTCTCTTACGACGGGATTGCATCAACAAGCAAAACAAACCCCCCAGCATCTTCAAGAACCAGAAATCCTCGCTTACTATTAAACCTACTGCGCCATAGTCGACCATGTCATACGTCACTATGGCCCAGCAGGGCCTCGCTGCCGTGGACGCAGCCAACTGGGAAGAGGCCCTCAACAAGCTCTCCTTTGCACTCAAGGAATCTCTCAGCCCAGTCTGGCTGATTGCTCGCTCAAAGGCCCTGGCCGGGCTCGGGCGACCCCAGGAAGCCCTCGACGATGCCGACCTCGCCTGGCACATGGCCATAGAGCGTAACAAGCGCGAGCTCATGGCGACCGCTCAGTACCGTCGCGGGGTGGCCTTTTTCCAGCTCAAGCAGTACGCCAACGCCGACTACTGCTTTATGCACTGCATGAGAATCATCAAGGGTGGTCCAGCGGTGCCTAAGGAGGACCCCGGCCTGGAGTTGGTGGATGAGAAGGGTTTCTGGACCGTGACGGCTGCCGAGGCACTCGCTGCTGCTCGCTACGATGATATTGGCAAGAAGGACAGCACGTTGCAGGGGGAAAATCCATTGGCTGCGGCGGCGGCAAACAGGCCGCACTTTAGGGAATGGCGGATGGCTAGCAATATGCGAATCCAGGCCCTGTCGGCCATGGAGAAGCTGCCGACGGATGACGACGCTAGGAAGCTGACGACAACCATGGTTCCCGAGAAAAAGGGCCTCGCCGACCACCAGTCTTCCAAGGTCGGTGTGGAGGCTGCCAAGGTGGAGGTTGCTAAAGCTCAGACTGCAAAGACGGCGGAGGTTAACAAGGCGGAGGTCAAAGCAGAAACGCCTGCGGTTCCCAAAGACACCCCGCTGCGGTTGCAGGATTTCCAAAGCAACACACAGATGTCGGTTTCGATTTTCTCAAAGGGTGTGAACAAGGAGAAGCTTCAAGTCCAGTTCCTCGAATCCTCGGTTCGTCTGGATCCTCTGGTCTATCCAAACGGTGACGAGAAGGAGTTTGAACTTGACCTGTGGGGAGAAATTATTCCTGCCAAGTCCCAGTATACCGTTACACCTAACAAGGTTGAGCTGAGCTTGGCCAAGAAAACACCTGGCAAATGGGCAACCCTCAAAGGTGATGGATCAGCCAAGCGAGCACCAGTCTCCAGTCCTCAGGTCGTGGAAACAACGTAAGTTTTTATGTGGCATCATCGTGTTGACCTTGGTATATCACTGGCTGACATGCTGTCACTGCTCTAGTTCCGAGAAAGCTCCAGTTGTAGTTCCCGCTGCGGCCCCAGCTGCGGCCCCAGCACCAGCTGCGACACCGGCGTATCCCACATCATCACGCAGTGGTCCTAAAAACTGGGATCAGTTTGGGGCTGACGAAAATTCAGATGACGAGAAGGATGTTAACCTCTTCTTCAAGAAACTGTACAAAGGCGCCACCCCTGAGCAGCAACGGGCCATGATGAAGAGCTTCACGGAGAGCAATGGAACTTCCCTGAGCACGAACTGGGACGATGTCAAGGGTAAGAAGGTCGAGACTGTGCCTCCCGAAGGAGTTGAGGCAAAGAAGTGGTAGTGATCGGTGCTACCAGATGAGAGGTGCTGAATGGATCGGACAAGCTCTGTTATTGGAGGCTTGCGACGAGATGTAGGAGCATTAGTTTTTCAATTGTCATGATGCACGGCGCACCAAACGGAGGGGAAAAGGGAATTTGCTTTTGGCTGTCTTTTTACGTTGCCACTTCTAGGTTGCTTATGAGAGATTATGTACACCTGAGGCTATAGTAGGTAGTCTCTATATACTCTTTCTACGTTTTACATCATGTTTATTTTTTTTGCCGTGTTTTTTATCTGGCATCTCATGTCATATACAACCATCATCGTCATCATAACAGTCAGTCCTCCAACGCCGGATCAATCTCCTTGATCCTCCTTACAACATCCTCATGCCACTTCGTCTCCCTCAACGCCTTCTGCGCCAGCGCCGGCGCCCACGGCCTCTCCCCACGATACTTTTCCGCCAATCCCTTGGGTATATGGGCTGCCCTCGACAGAAAATCCTCGGCGGCAATGTACGCTCCCCTGAGCCACCTCGCCCCTCCGCCAGCAGCGTCAAAGGCATTGCGGCCGTGCAGCACGCGCAGGTTGTCGAACAGCACACACTCCCCCGGCTCCATCTTTTGCTCGTGGATGGCGTCCCGGTCGTTGATCAGCGAGGCGAAGATGCTAGCGGGCTCGATCCAGCGGCGGATGTCCTTGACGGGGCTGAGGTAGCGGCCCTGGAAGGGGGGCGACCAGAAGACGTTTGTGAAGCCCGCGTCGTTGCCGTCGATGACGCGGCGCGAGGAGAAGTAGTGATAGCCGTTTTTGCCGTACTGGTAGGGGACGTGGTGTTCTGCCAGGGGGGCCATGCGGTGTCTCGTGAGGAACGGCCAGAGGAGGCGGCCGACGCGCTCGCCGTCGCTGAAGAGGGATTCGCCGCCTGCGCAGGAGTTGTCCATGCAGTGCAGGACTTGGATCATGGGCGGCGGGTCGAGATACAACAAATCCTGGTGCAGACCGAGAAAACCGCTCGTGTAAGCGACGTTTTCGGCGTTTGGTTTCGCGCGGACGTCGAATGTGCGGCCGTAGAATGTCTCGCGGATGTTTGCGATGCGGGTTGTGATTCGCACGATGGAGTCTTCGTCCCGGGGCACGTTCTTGAGGTACACCAGTCCGAAGCGACAAATGTCGATGATGACGTCCCAAAAGGCCTCGCTGTCGTCCTTCATGAACTCGGCGTAGTCGATGCGCCGGACTTGCTGGGCGATGGTCTCGCGGTCCCAATATACGACTCCCGTACGACGCAGGACAGATCGTTGACGAGGCAGTGTGACGTCTTCCATGCCTTTTCTCTTAAGCGACAAATCGACGGAATCCCACGGCAGAAGCATGACGTGAGGCTTGCTTTCATCTTCAACAAACCGCGGGATGTCGCGCAAAAAGGTGATTTCCAGCCCCTTTTTCGTAGGCTTGACATTCTGCAGGCCGATATCCACGGGGATCTCGACGGAGGAATACGTCTTCTGGCCGGATGAAGTGTCTCTGCACCGCGGACAAGCGCAACTATCCCTCAACGTCGCCGGCTTCAGCGCCCGTCTCCCATTCTCCGTCTCCGGATCCTCCACAAAGAGAAACCTGTCCGTCCAAGCAACCTTCGTGGGCCCCCTCTTGGCCGTCTCATCGAGGAAAGTGAAGCGCTTGGCTTCCCTCGGAATCTCCAGCTTAGGCCAGTACCGCGCCGCCGAAGTCTGCTGTGGCCCAGCTTCCTTGGCCAAGATCCTTCTCTGCTGCGGTCTGTATTCCGTCTCTGATTCTGGCTTCTGCTGCTTTTGTCTCCTTGAAGAGCCGTATGTCGCTGCTGTGTGAGCGGTGCGATAAGCCACGGCTTTAGTAGCTTGAGCCTTTGCCGATGCCGCGGCTCTGGCCCGAGAAGTGCGAGCCAGGGACAACATGGCTACAACAAACAAAACACTTTTCGATAACGAAGGAGGAATTAAGTCGCTTATGCCCTCTGAATGTGCCAACGTAATCACTGACTCGAGAATTCACTTGAAGTCGAAGCAATTGTGAAGTCGCATGGTCTGGCTGCGCTAATAAGAGCGGGCGAGTGGACCGAGGCACAATCCGCCTGACCGAGAAGAGCCAAGCTGTTGAACCAAGCTGTTGCTGAAAGAGCATGAGCTTTCGTGAGAAGCATAACAGAGAAATGAGATGGAATAATTATACAAATGTTATTCTATAATGATTGATGTTCTTTTTTTTTCTTTATTTTTCTCTGCGCTATTGATACTATTGACACTTGTTTCCACATATCTTGTCCGTTCATCAACATCTCGTCTTTATTATCCTCCTCGGCCCAAGGGAAGCCTTCTATCACTTGACAATCCGTGGCGTCTGAATCACATGCTTCAAAAGTACATTGGGTATAATATGTGTCAATTTTCGATATTCAGCTATTCAGAAATGCTACCAATCAATTTAGGTTTCTCTTGGACATTGCGCCAACTCTTTGTTTAAAAATGCACCTGTGACTTGATCCAGATTCGTTCCATCGTTTCTCGTATACATTACACATGTTGTCGCCGACGTGTATCCCATAGCATTTGCACATTCGATAAATTCCCCAAGTATCGCCGTAATGTTACACACAAAGACACTGCAAAGGAAAATGTAGAAATTGAAATAGACGTCAACAGTCCATTCATCGGTTTCGATTGCTCGACCATCTCTTTACCATGACCTCTCTGACCTTGTACAGCTTCATTGCCTCCGTGATGCCGTCCTTGAGCGCTTCTTCAAACTTGTGAGGAGGCGGCACATCCACGTAGATCAGCACCAAACTCTTGGTGACGTGGGACAGGACTCGTACAACGCTATGCAGCCATGACCACGGTTTCCGGGGGCCTTGTTTGCCCTCCTTTTTCCACCAAGCATCTGAGTACGAGGGGATCACAATCAGTCCAAACTCGGCATGGTCAAACACCGGTCCCCTGGCGTACAGCAGCCAGTCGACTCCGAATTTGATGCCTGCTCGAGGGACCCACCCCAGAGATCGGAAATGATGGTACACGGCATAATGGACGAGGAATCCGTCATCGGGCTCGAGGTCGGGCTCGTCTGGACCGTTTCGGGGAGGGAAATAAGAGTATTGCCGGAACAGATTAAAGAGGTCTTGACGCGACAGCACTCTGCCAGACGCAGGATCCGTGATTTCCAGAACCCCAAGGCCAAAAGAGAGGAAAAAGGCCTCCTCTGGCATCAGTTGGAGGTGCTCCTTGTTGATGATGGGATCTGACACGAGGACGCTTGCTGACGGCAGTTGGGACAGGGGTTGGCTCATCGACTTGTCATTGCCGTTGGCCTGGGATGGCTGGGAATACAACACGGGCGGGGAGCGGTTGGGGCTTGGGGGGTCGGAGGCTTTGTACGTTGCCGATTCCACCGTGGGAGAAAATCGCACGCTCTTTCTGCGTTGCAACGTCTTGTTTCCCGTGCCATCACTCGATGAGATTACAGATCGGTCGTCTCTAAACAGCTCTGGGGTCTCGGTGGCGATGGGAGTTCGGGGCTCCTCGGACTCATCAGTAGACGAACCGTGGTTGGAAGAAGACTGAGTCAATGATCCGTTTGCGTTATTGATGGGGGCCACATCAGCATCTGCCTTTACTTGCGTAAACTTGACAACGTCGGCCGCCGAGTTTGGCAGTGCCAGAATCTGCAGGGGACCGACAGGTGCAAGAAACGGCAAAGGCGCCAGAACGGGCTCCTGCCGTGATACGATGACTACCGCTGAGTTTGGGAGTGCGAGGAGCTCTAACGGGCCAACGGGTGCAAGGGGGAGCTTGGGAAAGTCTGAGACGACAGCCTCCAGGGCCTCCTGGGCTTCTTCAGCTTCTTGAGCCTCTTGGGCTTCTTGCGCCTCCTGTACCGCTTGTTTTGCCAGACGGCGAGCTTCAGCCAGCCGCTCCTCTTCAAGCTTCGTCTTCAATATGGCTTCTTGTTCAAGTCGCGCACGCTCCCACTTGGCTTGTGCTCGCTCATCTCGCCTCTGCTGCGTGAAAATCTCGCTGACGTGAACTTCCTGGAGTCCTCGCTGAACCTGCTCTCTCTTGAGCCAGTTCGGCTCACTTCGACTGAGGTTGCCCTTGCCATAGAAGCCTTGCTCCCACAAGGCCCTCATAGACTTTTCATCTTTGATGTGTACAGAGATTGTCGTCTCAGACCAGACGCCATGGTGGACAACGGCAGGCTCTACGGGCGGCGGCCGGAAAACCTGACCCAACCATGCGTAGGCGACATGGACCAGTGAGATAGGGTTGTTGGGGTAGAAGGCTGGGAGGGGAAAGGTTCGGATGGGTGCAGGCAGCGCGTATATCTGGTGGATGGATGGACCTCGCGGTTGCTGTTGTGCAGCTTGCGATTTGGCCTGGGCCTTGCCGTTGGCCTGGGCTTGGGGTTGGGCTTGGGGTGCAGGTGAAGCCTTGCCTATGGAAGGGGGCTCAGTATGAACTTGCATCTCAGCCATCTCGGACTGGGCTCATTTTGGCCTGGACCTGCAGGAGCTTTAGTCAGTTTTTGAAGCTCCAAAATATGTATAGCGAGACAAGGTGATGAGAGAGAAAGGATTTTCCCAAAACTGTATCAGATACCGTTGTAGTCTATAATCAAATGGCAATCACAGAGGTCTCCAAATGAATGGTCGCTCTTTGCACAAATGGTGATCATCATAACAGCAAGGGAGAGGGAAAACTCTGCTGTGTAACCCGTGGATGAAGACGACGAGCATCAGCTCTCCTTCGCCCGGGCAGAGCCAGAAGTAGCAACTTGAGCAAGAGTACGTTCAAGCTGAAGCAAAGCTCCCAAGTTGAAACAATTGGCGAAGCGCCTTGATGCGCATCAAGATAGAAAAAAGAAAAAGTATTTCGACTCACCTGTCTCAAGGCATGGCCCGGCAAATAACGACGCTTCTCTTGCTAAATGAGTCCAACAGGATCTCATCCACGGCCGTTCCAGAAAGGTAATGGAGACACTCTACCAGCCTGGGAACTGCGAAAAGAAAAGAGTGTCGAGACGCAAGAGGGAAGCTCTTTTTTGTTTGCTTTTTTTCCCTCTGCTTGTGGGTTTTTAAATCAAAGAGAGGGAAATTTTTCTGACTGCAGGGGATTTTCGGCGGTTGGTCGGAGAAAGTCGCAAAACTGGATCCGAAGCGGATGCCTGGGGCGCCAGGCGTCAAGAATGCGTGACCTGAGTGGCTGGATGCAGCGACGGGCGACCTTGCAGGCGGGCTACCGGCGGCCCAGGGCGGGTTTCCAGGGCACTCAGGCACCGCAAAAGCCCTGCAGGATGCCCTAAAGGTCGTGGCCCAATGTCATCAATCTTGATTCAAATGCCCACATGAGAGGTGTCATCCACATCAATGGGACCTGTCCTAACTTGTCCTAATAAACCTCCACTGAGTGGTTTTGATTTTGACCCGGTGCGCTCGTTGATTTCTATTTTAGGCCGGGCTCAGTTCCATCACATTGTTTAGAGCAGTTTCAAATGCTGCTGTGACGCCCCGGGCCTTCCGACAGGTGATGATGGATTGATGCAAATCAGCATCCAGAATCACACCACTTGCCGTGCCCCTTGAGTTGAAGGAACCTGGATGTACTGCACTCTGCATATACATACATGTGGCTGTGTGTGCATGTTGGAAGCAAGGTACAGTAACAAGAATGGACTGGATATGTACGAATACGCATGTGATTCTTGGTTCTCGCCAGCTTCAGCATCAAGTCTTCTCCTTTTGGAGCGTTTTTCCCCAACTCCCCGCTACCCCAAATCGTGGGTGTACGGACACAAAACGCCGTGACTGACCTCCATACTAAAAACACCAAAATCTGTCCGGCGTATTCTTTCACCCCCCTAAGCCACTTGGGCCGACGTTAGCGACCCGTCCAGGGCTTGTCCAAGCGTGTCAAGCTTACCCAACATCGCCAAGTCTGGGGACATCCATGGATCTTTTTTTCTGTCGTCGCCAACACGAACACACTTCCTCCATATTATACGCAGCTATCCCGCGCAGGCTTCTTCCTTGTCTGGACCTCACAGCGAGAGGCCTCTTTAATCTCAATCTGATTCTCAAGTCCCGGACGAGCCGTCCGTCGTGACTGTTGCTTGCTTGCTTGCTCTCCCCTCACCTACTTAATACTTTGCTGTCTACCCACCACCTGTCCTATATAATGTCCTGCCTCTCCCGCCGCTTTCGCAGGTGATTGTTCTACGCTCGAAGTGAAGGAGTAATGGTTATGCCTCGACCCTAGGCAGTGGAAATGACTAGCTTTGTTGAGGCTATAGCCACCATCTGCCTCGTCTGGGCCGTGGTTGTCGTCTTTGTCCAGATTGTCGGCATCACCTCCATGTAAGCCCTTCTCCCAGCCAGTCTTCAATCCCGACTTTCTTCTCGACAACACTTCGGGCTAATCACTTGTGTGTCTCTGCTCTGCTGCCAGATTCGTCAAATTCAACCAACGAAACCCCCCGCCGATATCCTCCACCCTCGAAGATGATGCCCCCAGCGTCACTATCATCCGGCCGGTCAAGGGCCTCGAGCCCTGTCTATACGAATGCATCGCCTCGACATTTCGCCAGGACTACCGCCGCCAAAAGGTTTCAGTCCGCCTGTGCATAGAAAGCACCGCCGACCCGGCCTATCCCGTCCTGCAGCAGCTGATCAAGGACTTTCCCGCCTACGATGCGCAGATCCTGGTCGAGGCCGAGGACCCGGTCCTGCACGGCGCAGAAGGTCGCGTCAACGTGTTGGGCCCGAATCCCAAGATACGAAATATTAGCAGGGCATACCGCGAGGCGCCGGGGGAGATTATTTGGATCATTGACTGCAATGTCTGGGTCGCGAGCGGCGTCTTGGGGCGGATGGTAGATACGTTGATGGGTTATGTTCCGGCCGATATGCCCGCGCGAAAGCCGTACAAATTCGTACACCAGCTGCCCCTTGTTGTCGATATCGTCGATTATCAAAAGGATGCTTCTGCCGAGAGTCAGGCGTTCCTTGGATCAGCTGCAGACACATCTAAGCACGGTAACGAGACTCTATGGAACCGGCTATGGAAGAACGGCGGCGGCCGTCTAGACGAAATGTTCATGGGCACCTCTCACGTCAAATTCTACGGCGCCATCAACGTCGTCGGAGTGGCCCCTTGCATCGTAGGCAAAAGCAACATGTTCCGCAAAGCTCACTTAGACCAAGTCACCGATCCCGCCCGGAATCCCATCCTACCAGCAAACGAAGGGCGTCCCCGCGGCGTCGACTACTTCTCCCACAACATCTGCGAGGACCATCTTATCGGGGACCTTCTCTGGCGCTCCAACATTCCCGGCTTCTTGAATCACGGCATCGCTTGGGGCGACTTGGTGCTGCAGCCAATGGCAGGCATGTCTGTGTCCGCCTACGCCGCCCGGAGAGTCCGTTGGCTGCGCGCCAGAAAATTCACCGTGTTGGCGGCTACTCTGGTAGAACCTGGTGTTGAATCATTTCTGTGCTGCGCGTATTTTGCTTTTGGCCTAACTACGTTGCCTTGGTTCCATGAGACCTTTGATATTCCGCAGACTTGGGCAGCCTTTGGATGGATTTGGCTCATGGCTATTCTGGCCTGGATGACAGTGGACTGGCACACGTTCAAACACCTCCACACAGGCTGCACCATCGAATCCGACCAAAACACGCCGAAATTCGCCTTCGGATCGGCCAGTCCCCTAGGTCTGCCAAAACGCCGATTCCTAGAATGGCTGCCAGCCTGGATCGGGAGAGAAGCGCTCGCCCTGCCCGTCTGGACTCGGGCCGTCCTGCTCGGCACAACAGTGAGCTGGCGCGGAAAAGTGTTCCAGGTCCGTCTGGATACGACTGTCGAAGAGCTTCCGAGTAGGACCCCGTCGAGATTGACCAGGACGCCGGAGCTGGAGAGAGCTAGACAAAGTAGTAGAGATAGGCTATACTGATGGCGAAAGACGGTTTGGTGTTATTTGTTTGGGATGGCATGAGATGGAATGGCATGAATGATTATCAATGATATTATTAGACGGGGATCGTAAGATTATTGATTGGGGGCGTTTAATGTAAGAAAAGAGCTGAATGCTTATTTTTGAGCTTTGTACGAAAAAAATCCGTATATGTGGTTCTAAGAAACGGTAATTTTGAAAATAGGAAGTGTATATGAAAGAAAAGAGAAGAGTACATGAAGAAACAAAAGAACCGTCAGTCGTGTCTCATAGCCCATCATAGCCAAATCCCTCAATCCAAAGAAATAACCCAACATCTACATAATATCCTTCTTTTATTTTTTTAATATTTTTTTTTTTTTAAACTTCTCAACTCTTTTCCACGCCTCCAAACATGCTCGCCGGCACCAATCTTGACCTCTTGGCAATAACTTCCGACAGCTGCATAATCGACAAAGAACTCATCAACTCCAACATCTGCACATGTCCCCCCAAATGCCCCGTGATCCAATTCCTCAGCTCCACCGCGACGAGCGAGTCCACGCCATACGTCGACACCGCGCGGTCCGGCTGGATCTCCGTCGTAGCAACCGCCAACAGGCGAGCGAGTTTCTGCTTCAAGCCCGTAAACACAGCTTCTATGGCTGCGTCGCCGCTGGACGAGCTTCGAAGCGCGGCCTGCACGTCAAAGGCGTCGTCATTGCCGCCTTTGGAGGCGCGAGGCGCCGTGCGGGACCAGATGTGTGAGAATCGAGCATCTGGACGCTGTGTGGCCGGGGAAGAAGGGTCAGGAGCGAATTGCCTCGCACCGCAAATGATTTGTCCTTTTGCGACGGGGTTTTGCATGGCGTAGTTGATCACTGCGAGTACTTCCTCAATCGTCTGTGGCCGGACGTCGGAAGAAGGCAGCATGTCTTCGTCACCACGTGCAGGGCCATCTTTATGCATTGTGCCAATGTCTATAGCTTTGACGGGGAAGCCCAGACGGGCTTGAGATTGAGCGAAGCTATCCCGGAACGCACCAATTGCATCCGTGACACTCTGTTCAGGGCCACCTACAACAGAGGAAGTGCGATTCAGCAGAATATAGAAGTCGAGGTTTGGACCAAAGGCTTCTTGAAGGCTGATGATGCCTTTAGCGGTGGGTTCAACAGTAGTGGACCACTGTGAGTATGTCACGGCTTTGATATCCGTATCCTAGTAATCAAATTGTCAGCTGATGCGCTCTAGGGAGCAAACACGGATATGAAAAGGAGCTCTTACAAATATTTCGGAATCCCCAAGAATGATTCCTCTGATGGGCGCGCCCGCGCTTGCGTCTCTAAGTTGATCCGCAAGGGGGTGAGTGGAAGTATTGCCGGGGATGAAGGCAACTTCTGTCCCGAGTCTCTTCACCTCATCACATACTGCCTCAATACCAGATCCTTGACACGCAATGAGTCGATGAGCTCCCAGTTTTGCCAAGTATTTGGCAATTGCTGTGTCCAAGTTCCCAACACTGCCAACAACAAGGTAAGAGCTGTTATTGCGCAGAGCCGCAGGCTTGGGCTTTGGTGGTTGAATCTTGAACCAGGTTAGTGACGAGACTATACAAAGAAACGATGTAAGCAAACACAACTTACCTTCAAAGGCAGACTGGAGTCCAGCTGGAACACCGTCTTGCCTATGTGACCACCCGCCTGCATAACTCGAAGCTGTTCTGCAACGTTGGAAGCATTGTACGTAGCGATTGGACCGAGTAACGGCAGGGTTCCCTTCTGGAGCATACTGAAGCAAGTTTCCAGCACCTCCTTGAACGCAAGCGGCCTTTCTCGAGCGAGGAATCCCATGTTAACGACAGAAAGAGAGGCATTTCTCTGGAGATGTTTCATATCAACCCGTCCACCATTTGCCACATCCCTTTCGCACAGCTGAATGATTCGGCCAAAGGGAGCTATGGCACTGCAACTTTCTGAAAATGCGTCTCCAGAAAGAGAACCGACAACAACGTCGACGCCTCGGCCATTAGTCAACTCAAGAAGACGATGACCGAGGTCCAGATCTCGGCTGGATAATATACGCTCAGCTGGAATGCCAAACGTCTTGCTGATGAACTCTGCTCTTTCCGAGCTTCCAGCAGTGATATATATCTCTTCAACACCAAAAGCTCTTGCAAGCGCAATTGCGGCCTGGCCGACCGCCCCAGCTCCAGAGTGAACCAAGATACTCTCACCTCGTTGGATCCTGCCAATGTCTCGGAGAGCATAAAGGGCAGTCGAGTAAGCCAATGGAACGGCAGCAGCAATTTCACTGCTGACATCTTCGGGAACCTTGACTGTGTGACGGACATCTACATTGCTGACAGTAGCAAGCCCATCAGGGGCAAAGAAGCTGACGCGATCTCCAACAGAAAAGCTTGACTGGGAAGCATCTCCAAATTCGATAATCGTGCCACTTCCCTCAAGGAGGAGAGCAGAATTGCCTTCAAGTTGGCCAGTAGTGGTCAGCATGTCCTTAAAGTTGAGTGCAAAAGTCTCCACGCGAACTTTGACTTGTGTTGGCTTAGGAGGTAGAGAATGGGCTTGATCATCCGCCCAGTATAAGGAATCGAATACTCCAACAGAGTTGATCCGGAGACTCAAAGGTCGTCCAACATCAGTGTAAACCTCATCGCGTGGATGATGCTTTGATGTAGCATCTTGAACCTGGAGGTTGACCTCCTTGTTCTTCAGCAGACGTGGTATCACAATATTTCCGTTGGACAGAGCAAGCTCCCATTCTGACGCCGAGTAGGGAGAAGCACTTGGACCGAGGTACTTTTCGTATACCTGCAAAATCCCAGAAGCCTCCGCCGACTCTGCGTCAATATCTAGAGTGAAAAGGCTGAGTTCAGGCCGTGATGCACGCAGGCTGCGCGCCAGACCTGTGATGAGCGCACCAGAAGTTTCTGAGCCAACCAGAGAAGCTCCCTTGGTTACCCATAGCACGGCTTTGGCATCAATCAAGAGGTTTCTTGTGTTTTCCCAATCCTTCTCAGATACTCCCACTAAGAAATCTTCGGCAACATCTGGAAGAAAGATGTAAGTTCCAGGAGCGGCTGTCGCTTCAGCAAGCGGAACGATAGACACAACAGTTCCCGGATATCGCGCTACCAGTCCGCTGCGTAGCTCACCCGCCAAGGCATCACTCTGCTGTCCTGTAAGGATGGAGATATTTCCAACGCCCGCCTTCACTCCGGTATTGGCAGCGTGCGAGATAAGTAGACTTGCTTCATGCTCTTCATCTGATTCAAAATCCCTCATTTCGACTAAAACGCCAGAAAAGCCGCTCTTTACGAGCACCTTGTCCCATTCTGGTGTTGATAGAAGAGGAGAGCTTATACGCCCTTCCTCTACACCTACCCACCAGTTTGGAAGACTCCCACCGAGCAGACCCCATCTCAGAGATGGCGCTGTGAGCTCTATAAAGGCAATTTGACCATCAGGTTTGAGAAGGCTGTTCAAGTTGTTAAGCGTATGCTCAATGCTACGTGTCATATGTAAAGCATTTGATGTGACAATGATATCGAAAGAATTGAGCTCAAACCCCTGTTGCGCTGGGGACTGTTCAATATCAAGGCACTTGAATTCCATCACATCTTCAAACACCTTCATCGTCTCTTGAGCTTTGGAAGTATGAATATCGGAAACATCTGTGAAAACGTATGTGCCTCGGGTAGTAGCATAGTCACGCTTTTCCCCGTAGAGGGTTTCAAGAAGTGCAGAAGTCAAGACGCCATCTCCCCCACCGACTTCTAGAATACGCAGATTCGGCACCTTGTATTGAAGCAACTTGAGATATTCGGCGAGCTGTATGTGGCATCTATTGAAGCAATCGTCTTCCGAGTAAAGGCGACGCAATAGCTCCGTATCTGAGAAGACAGACATTGTGTCTTGGCTCCCTCGCAGAATGTCAGCTAAATGGGGTCCAAGTTGGTTCAACACTTGGCCTGCCGCACTCAGCGCTTGGTCATTGGAATTGGTCAACGGAGCGATTGAAATATCTTGCTCTTGCATCCAGCCGTAGAAACGTCGCAAATGATGAGTAATTGATGGCTTATCCTCGTTTGAAATTTGAGCAAGAGTATCTCGGATGATGCCAAGAGAAACTGGATCACAAGTTCTCCGCAGGTGCTGATTTCTATAAACCAAATCTCTTTGGCAATACTTGGCCACAGCTTCTCTTGGAGAGGAAAACGGATCCATGAGCCATTCGACCTTATGACACAGGGGGTCATCGTCCTGGCTGGTAGCTTGCTGATAGCTACCCAGAGACGAGAATTTGATCCCTCCAACACGAAGTATGACACGGTCTGCACTGTCAAACTCAGTAACGAATATGTCGGAAGAGTGCTGCCTCAATCCATAGGGGTTCGTCCTAGCCGTAATGGAAACTTTTCGTCCAGGTACGAGATCCACGTCTGTAGAGATGCAAAGCTCATCAATAGCAGCGACGACCTGAGGACCGTCCAAGCTATTCGCGAAATTCACGCCGGGGAGACATGCCAAGAAGCAGCCTTCAAGTGTCGTGGGATGTATGTGATGCGGCTCTTGGTGGGCCGAGGGCATTGTGGCTTTCACATCCGGAATAGTCAGCTCACAGTTAGACTCCCAAGCACGGGCTGAGATGTAATCAAGGTTTGCAAAGCACCCAGAGTAGTCGTTTCCTGAAGAACTAAGAAGCTTGTAAAGCTGCTTTGACTCTAGTTGTGTCCACTCATCAGAGCCATCACCCACCCGAGATGAGACGACTGTAGAAGATGAGCCGGTTCTTAGTCTTCCCATATTCTCTGATAGAGTAATCAATCCTCGACAGTGCTCCGTAGATTCATTGTTCTGGGAGACACTGTAGATTCGAAATTCTTGCCACTTCAAGCTCGAATCACGAGATGTCACCGAATAAGGACGCAGAAGGGTAAAGACTTCGGCTCCAAATGCATCATCCTGTATAAGAAGAGGTCTATCGATGACGACTTGCTTAAACTCTATTACTCTGTTCTTCCATGGGCGTTGCAAAGTATTGGCCTGGCGCTTCAAGGCCTCCACAATCATGGTCAGGAAACCAGCTGCGGAGAACACAATCTGACCATCAATGCGATGGCCTTTGATCCATGGCATTTCAGAAAGCCTGATAAACATTCTCCAAGACGGCTCAGCGCTGATACTATCGGCTGCAGCAGATCCCAGAAGATCATGGCGGGGGAACTTTCGCGTACGGTACGCCTGACTTCTTCGGGATTCGTTCCAGTGCGCCTTGCTATGATTCCAGCTATATGACGGCAAGTTGGTCAGAACCTTTGTGTGGACACCCAAGGGGTTGTTGACGCCTGTGAGTGCAATGGGAAGGCCGTGAGTGAACAAGCCACTAGCAAGCGACAGTGCGCTCTGAACTGCGTCCTGATTCCTCTTCAAACAGGAGAAATAGTTTACTGAAGGTAATCCCGTAATGGTTTTTGCTATTTGAGTAGCAGGCCCCTGAAGAGCTGAGTGAGGGCCGAGCTCAACCATAACAGTGGGTGGCAGCGCAGACGAGGAACTACCCTTCACAGGGAGACTGAGAACCTTGGACAAAGCTGGCGAGAAGCGAACGGGGCGAAGCAGGTTAGAAACCCAGTATGCACCGTCCATCTCACTGCCGTCAACCTCATCACAAGTGACTGAAGACACCATTCGCACACTCGGTTTGAACTGGCGAGGTTGAAGCTTCTCCAGCGCTGCAAGGTAGAATTCTCCAATAGCAGCCATGTGAGAAGAATGGTAGGCTACTGGGACAGCCAATCTTCGGTTGAAGACACCATCTTCTTCCAATTTGGAGGCGATCTCATCAATGGCTGCAGCATCACCAGACAGTGTCACACTGGTAGGACTGTTGATGCATGCCACATTGACCGTCTGCTCACTGTACTTTGATAGATACTTTTGCGCATCAGTCTCTGATAGGCCTGCAGCAAGCATCCCACCTTGCCTCATGCCCTTCTTTAGCTTGAGATAGTATACGGATTTGCCCCTGTGATAGGCCACCTTGAGAGCGTCCGATGCGGTTAAGCTTCCAGCAGCATATGCTGCTGCAATTTCTCCACTCGAATGACCGCAAACCAGATCGGGATGCACGCCCCATGAGGCAAGAAGATCCACCAATGCGACCTGGATAGCTGTACAGCATGGCTGCGCTAACTCTGCGTCATTGATACGGGAATTCTCCTTGGTTTTCCTCAATTCATCAACTAAGCGCCAAGTTGCACCCATGCGGATGAGCTCTCTTTCGGCTTTCCGCATGGACTCAGCAAAGACTGGGTAGGAGAGAAGCTCCAAGCCCATTCGCGCCCACTGCGCTCCCTGGCCTATATAGGAAGGAAGAAAATTGTCAGCAGGGGTTGATCGATGCCACTTATGGTTGGATTCAGCACAGTTTCAGCGACTTACCGGTGAAGATGAAACACGTTCGCGCATCCGTCAATGCTTTGACAGGGCGGATTGATCCCAGCTCAATCTCTCTGAGCCCTTCTAGGAGTTGGTCAATGTTGGATGCAACAAAGGCAGCTCTCTGAGAGAATCGGGATCTCCGAGATGACAGCGTAAAAGCCAAATCATCCAGAGACAACTGTTGACGGTTTGCCTTGCTCGTCAAAATGAATCTCTTCCACATACTGGCCAGCTTGGCGAAGCCATCTTCCCGCTGGTGGCTCCATACAAAGACTTTGGAGCCTTTGTTTGGAGATTCGGTAGTAATTGCGCCACGCGTTACCCTTGTCTCAACTATTGGTGTTGGTTCTGCTGTCTTGGCGGGTTCTGTCCAAGCTTCCAGAATGACATGGGTATTCGTACCCCCATAACCAGACCCATTTATGGATGCGCGGCGGAGCTGCCCTTCTGGCCACTCTTGGAACTTGGATGCAACCTAAAGAGAAGAGAGACTATCGGTCAGTCGATGTTGTCTTTTTTCTTTCATTTGCACAGAGAAGTTTTTCTGAATGTCTTGCGCTCACCTCTAGCCCTCGTGAATCCAATTCCAACCTAGGATTTGCATGCTCAAAGGTAGGAGTCGGAACAATCCCTCCCTTCTCAAGCATCAGAAGTACTTTGACTAAACCCGCCAATCCTGACACACATTCGGTGTGGCCCAAGTTGGACTTGACGCTACCGATAATAAGCTTGTCAGACCTGTCCGAGCAAAATGCCTTATTAAAAGCAGTTGCCTCGCAATTGTCTCCGGCATTGGTACCAGTTCCTAGAAGTTTCCTGTTAGTGAAGCTAGACAAAAAGGCTTTCATCAGGAGGTATTACCGTGAGCTTCCACGTAAACCGTCTCCCTGGGATCAAGTCCAGCTGTCTTGTAAGCGCGTTGAATAGTTGCATATTGACTGACTGGCGATGGCATTGTGATGCCCGGGGTTTTGCCATCGGACACAACTGCACTACCACGGATGACGGATCGAATTGTATCGCCATCCCGAAGAGCTGCGCTAAGGGGTTTGAGGAGAATGGCAACTACACCTTCACCTCGGGCATACCCGCTCGCGCGAGAGTCGAAGGAATAACATCGGCCGTCAGGGGAGAGGAACCTTGAAATTGTTTAGCAACGGTAGTCGACAAGGGGGACACCTAAATCTTACTGCATGGACGAAATGATGGACATCTTGTCAGGGTCCAGAATTAGATTAGAGCCCCCCACCAGAACTTGGTCAGCATCGCCAGCTCGAAGAGCTTGGATGGCATCGTGTACGGCCACCAGGGCGCTAGAGCAGGCCGTGTCGACGGATTTACTAGGTCCGTGCAAGTCAAAGGCATAGGACACACGGGCGGATGTGAGAGACGGGCCGGTCCCTGTGAAGCGGTACCTGCAACACGGCGGTGAGCATTCGTAGAGATCGAATCACCAAGTTTCGCCTCCTCCTCGTCGTCTTCATTTTGTGGTAGAGTTGAGCGAGACTTACATTGGTGACGTCTCCGGATCGCGACCAAGGATTTGATCGTAATCTGTGTATGACACGGCACAGAAAACGCCTGTATTTGATCCTTCGAGTCGATCCAGGGGAATGCCGGCATTCTCAAAAGTCTCGTAGGCCACCTCGAGCATGAGTCTCTGCTGAGGGTCTATGGCTTTGGCTTCAACTCCACTGATGCCAAAGAAGTCATTGTCAAAGACAGCTGGATCCTGGTGAAGCAGATGAACGCCCCGAGCGTTTGTCTATGAAAAGAGCGAGTTAGCCTTTAACGCCATGGTAACAAGAAAAGCAACGCTGTAGAGAGGAGAAAGGAGAGGAGACAGGGGAGGAGGAGAAGAGGAAGGAAGAGGATTTCTTCTTTATCTCCTTTATTCTCTTCATATCTCTGACTCTGTAATCCGTGACGTACCGAGCCGGGGAGATGAGCCTGGGGGTGCCAGAACGACTCAATCTTGAATCGGTTTCTGGCATTGCTAGCCCAGCTAGTCCTCCCGCTTGACAACATCTGCCAGAGACCATCCTCATTGGAAGCAGTGCCTGAAAACCGGCAGGCAGATCCAATGATGGCAATGGGCTCATCCCCGTTGGCATCTAGCCAACGAGAGTCAATGCCGTCAGTCGAAGCCATGATGTGTAGGGGGTTCGACTAAAGAGCAAAAGACTCCTACTATGGAGAGAGCGAGAAAGAGGGTTAACAACCCAGGTTCGAGGCTAGGGATATATGCGATTGCCGAAGCGTAGTGTCAAACGAGCGGGAATAAATAAGCTGACTTCATATGGAATAATCTCCTTGGCCGCCCCAGTTTTGATTGCATGGCAGGGAAGAGGAGACGGGGCGGAGAGGGTAGAAAAAGGGAAAGAAAAGACGGATGGCATTAAATACCAGGCCTAGCTTAATCAATCTCGCCGCCATGTGACAGCATGCAGGTTGAGAGGAAAAGGGATCGGCCTGGTCAGAGTGGCCGTAAAAGTGGCCGGCTCTAGAAATCTGGAGACGCGCTTGACACGATCCGCCGATGCGTAGCCCATGAGCGCCGCGGATAATATAAGATTACCCCCGACCCGGCGATTCAGATGGCATCTCGGGCACAGCAAATCAGACTCTATTCGCACGACAATCTCTCGCCCATATTTTGCAACAATGGGTTCAATTGCCTTTTCAGAAACGACGTTGGTTCGACCAAGCAAGGCGCCCGTGCCAGGCCGGATTTCAGTCACACCGCTTGATCAATACATGGTCAGGGTCATTCTCCCGATGATGGTCATTTTTAAGATTGATGAGCCTTCGCTTCGGCCCATAATTTTACAGAATCTGAAAAGGGCCCTCTCGCTGGCCATTGACGAACTGACCATTCTTGCTGCGGACATAATTCCGTTAGATCCAGCCAACGACACAATTCAACTCGAATACGGCGAGGATGCAGGAGTCTGGTTCCACGTCAAGGAGTTGCCAGATGTCGACTATGAGGACTTGGCCCAACGCAATTTTCCATTCTCCGCCCTACCGGCGTCTCAGTTCGCCCCGAAGCCTCTGGGCCACTCTGCAAGAAGTCCCGTCATGACGCTGCAGGCGACGTTGATCAAGGGCGGCCTGGTCCTTACCTTTGGCGGCCATCATGTGGTCATGGATGCCCAGGGCATGGGTACCTTTGTGGCTGTTTGGGCCAAGCATGTGGCCGCGGTATCTGAAGGCCTGGTTGTCACCGAAAAGCAGCAGCTGCATCACGATTCGTTGGATGCATCTCAGCTCTTCGGCCCAAGGATGGAACGCCCGCTGTCCGAGTTCCCCACATACCAAACTGGCCCGGATCGATCATACGAGCATATGCAGGCCAAGATCCTGCAGAAGGCCGTTGCGGGTGACCACGACGGAATCGCCAAACTCATCCGCGTGTCGCATTGGGCCATGAGCCAGGAGAAGCTAGAGGCCCTTCGAGATGCAACCGTGCCACGGACCAAGGAAGAATCGTCCGTCACTGCCAATGCCACACTATCCGCGCTTATCTGGAAACAAGTCACTAGGGCTCGGCGGCTCACGGAGAAGCAGGTCGCCTCGAGCTCGCTTCTAACTTCGGTCAATGTGAGGAGGCGCGTGGATCCGCCACTGGCCCCCGAGTACCCTGGTAACGCCATTGCTTTGGCCAAGGCTAATGCAACGGCTGAAGAGCTAGAAGCGCCCGGGGTGGAATCCCTCTATGCAATTGCAAAGAAGGTTGCCGCTTCCATCGAATGGTGGACTCCAGACGAACTTTGGTCTTTGACCGGCGCGCTGCAAACCTGTGGCAACGTTGCCAATAAGCTGCTGCCACCACTCAACTACGACGTGCTAGTCACGGCACCGGCTCGGCTGGGAGACATGCTCAAGGAGGCCCGCTGGGGTCCGGAGCTTGGAGACATCAAGGCCTTGAGGTGGGCATTCCCGGCTTTCATGGACGGTTTTGTCATTATTCTGCCCTCCATTCACGGAGGAATCGAGATTATGCTGTGGACCGCGCCGGAGACGGCCATGCGGTTGAAGGAGGACGCGGATTGGACGAAATGGGTAACTCAGCTGGAATAGTGGCTGGCTCCGGCTCAATAGCTGCTTCTTGACCCAACCACAGGTTGATGGATGGAGGCGATTTGGAACTTTGTACGGGCATGACTAGCCCGACCCCCCTCTACCGCAGAAGCAGACCGCGATATGACTAGTCGAACCAACCTAACACTGCTTTGACAATTGGCCCATTGGTCTCGCTCTCTGGTCGTGCCTCATTAATGCCAGCAGCTGTACAGTAATGCGGCACAAGTTTTGCCCGTAGACACAAAATGTGCTACTTGGCACGCCGGTCATTAAATAATCCAAATAGCTCTCTACACTGTATAAGGCGGCGGGCCGAGCCATGATTAGGGGCGGGACGGCTTGAGAATGAGAATTTTAAATCCCTTGTCAACGGAATGAAACTCTACCTAGAGTTCCCGGCCAAGCAGTTAGTACGAGCCGTAGTACCATAGCATGGATAGCACACAGCAGGAGAGACTTGGATGAGGCCGCTGAGACGCCGCAGGTGTCTTTACCCAGTTTCCCGGGCTAGCAATATCAAGGTGCAGATTAAAAGCCGGGTTGGCAATGACGTGTGCAACTCTGGAGGGGGAGTGGAGGGGCCAGCTCATTGAACCCGACAATGTGGTTGAGACATTGACGGCTGATTGGACGGCAAAGATGGAAGAAGCAATTAATAACGGGGGAAACGGGCGGGGTTCCATAGCACCGGTATCCGCGGGAGACCCAACAGCAGACGGCCGAAGGATCCAAGAATCGCCCACGACCAGGGTGGCGGGATGAGTGCGTTGAGGGTCCAGGGGAGGGATCCAATCGAGAAGCGGTGAGAAATTAGCTGCGCCATCCCAAGCAGCATCTCCAAATCCATGGGCGCCACGCGACAGATTTGCGGGAAGCGAAATCTGATAATTCCAGGCCTGGGTGATGGATGATCTAAAACGAGAGACTTGGCCTCGCACGAAACAAGCAGGCATTGTCAAATCCGACGCACCAAGGTATAACAAAAGCAGACCAAAGCAAGGCAGAGCAAAAGCAGAAGTGCTTTGACGATCCAAGCTCTCTGGACGGAGTGGCCCCCCTATGCACCCCATTCTGGCACTTGGACTCGTATGTACCACTCCGCATGCACATTACAGTAGCACGTCAATAGCTAACCGGTTTGACGGGTTGCATTGACAGAGCCGCCTCAGACAAGAAAAAAACAAACCCTGGACCAACAACACAGAGGCCGCAGAAAAGGCCCTCGAAGCCGGCTAGCGGTCGCAGAAGCCGATGAGGAGCGCGCAAACATCCCTAGCGGCACAGAATGTTAGCGACCAACAGCACTTGGCCGGCAATAGAAGCCGATTTGTTTGTCCTCGTTCCTGCTCACCGATTGGACAGATAGGCGACGCTGTTGAAAGTGTCCTTTTTGGCGCAGTGAGGCAATTACTGTACTGTATGCTGGATGAATGGTGATGTGCATGAGGGACAATAGAAGGAAGGAAGCCGGGACAAAAAGAACAGAGGAAAAGTCTCCGCTAGAGCCTGGTCCGTACTGCAGCAGGAGGCCTGAGGATGCCCATGGCTGCCCGGTACATTTACCTGCAACGCGCTGCACGGGTCACCGCACCTGCATGTACCTGCTACTGCTACAGGTACTAATGCAAATGCAAATGCAGGCAGCCCGTCTCTGCGAACGCGGCAACTGAAACAAACACCTTCAACTGTCATCATCGAACCTCCGCTGCCTTGCCTTGCTCGTGTCCAACAGCATCAGCATCATCCACCTGTCAATGCAACGATCCGGATTGCTCCGCGCTAGTCATTTGTTTGCTCACCGAAGCTAAAGGAGACTGGCCCAGACAGCCGGTATTCAGGGCACGGGGAACTTGGCATCCTGGCCTGGATAGAGAATGCGGGATGCTACGTGGATCGTCAGCTGCGGAACACCTGAATATCGGCAATAAGGCGAGGCTGGACAGCTCGGCCGAGATCACCCTGTACTCGTATCTCTTGTGCACGGGATTCTCACATGGTGGCCGTCTGAAACATGGTACCATTCCTCTCGCAATGGGGGGAGGCGTGATGCTTGCTTGAAGCCCGGCCAAGCCAATGCAAAACGCAAAAACTTCCCAGCATTACTCGGTTCGCCCAACCCTCGATTAATAACGCGAGTCAGAGCAATTTAGGATCTACGGAAGCTTGTCCGCGGTTTCTCGCCAGGGTGCGGCATGTGTTGCGGCACCTCCTGGTCCTACTCCATCCAATCTTTGGCCAGTCGCATCACCACTTGCCCTCAGGGCTCCCATACTGTCTGTACTGTACGAGCACGTACAACCGCTGCTCCACAGTATCTCACGTCAGTATACAATTAGAGAGGCGCCACGGAACATTCTCGATACACGCGGTGCCCACTGCAGACATGCTTGTTCAGTATTACGAAGCATCCATGCCGAGTTGTGATGGCATCACAAGCCTATATCCGTACAGCACTCGGCTATACGCTTTTATATCCCGCTTCTGCTTCTATCAATGCTAGTGGTGCATGGAATAGCGCATCCCAGGCAGCTGGATCCCAAGACCCAGACAACCGGGGGCACATTATGTAAAGCGAGGTCCGGAGTGGTGCTGGCCTCGGCCGCAACCACTGGACCACATCAGATGCAACTAGGAATAGATGCAGCCAAACAGAGGCCAATCGATCCGTTTTGAATCGGCTGCAGCAGAAGCTTGCTCTAGCGCTGCCAGCGGACAAACTCGACAACTGACAAGTTATCCAAAACAAGACAGGGGTGCCAAGTGTGGGCAGCCAGTGCTGAACACCAAAAGACCTCAAGGTCGACGAATGTGGCAAGCGGCTACGACGTTCTGTTCGTTTCGAGCAGCTGGACGACTTGAAGAGTAGCAGCAGCAATATCATCATCAGCAGCGGCAGCAACGGTAGCGGCAGCATCAGCAGCATCGTCCCGAGACTATGGGCGCTTACTACGGGTCCGACGGCATGCGCCATCTCTTCAACTGCAGCTTACATGTAGTTTACTACAGATGCGTACATGCCTTACAATTTATGACAAGGTACACAAAGTTAGCACGTGTGTTTGATTGGCATCCATTGGCCCCTGGTCATCGATCCTTTGGTCCAAAACGCCATTTGAATTCATGCACTCTCGTATGGCGTTGGAAACGAGGATAACCTACATCTCTCTCCCGCGGGGTCACCGATCAACGTTTACCATTCCAGACCAGCACCCTGGGCTGCATAATATGTGTGTTATAGCCTGTCTAGCGGCGTTTGGGTGACGGGCGCGCAGGTGCAGTAGACTGCGATGCACACACACCCAGACACACACACGGAAAAGCGAGGTTCGATTGCTAGCGAGGATTGCAGTGCCTACTCCATTCATTTTTGCTAGGCGAAGTGCCCCTAGAGAGCACAGCTGAGCTGGCCGATTTGTCGTATCTAAACGAGGAGTCATGAGACATGACTCCATCGTCACAAACTCCATGGAATCGGCCAGCCCAATTAGCGGTAGAGCTGGTCCCAATCCCCCAGCTGCGAAACCCCAGTACCAAGCACCTGTTCTGTTACAGGTAGTGAGTGCCGGTATTGCTGCTCCTGCTCCCTGCTCTATATTGGTCGTATCAGTGGTTGGATAAAAGCATGGATGGATACGAGCAACAACTTAGCAATATCGATGCGTGTTATTACGGCGACTGCCTCAGAGACAACTGGAGCCCGCCATTTCTGAATTACAAAATCAAGCCTTCCCGTTGAGTTACAGGGTACCTTGTTTAGATGGCTGGTTACATCTACCAGTATTCCATGCTTGCTATTTACTGCCTAGGATAAGCACAGTTATTATGCCTATTTCGACGAGAGCAACAGCAACCACTACGGATTTTTCCGCAAGGATAGAGGTCATTTTCATTCCTTTCGAGGTTCAAACTACAGCCTCGCTTAGACATTGCCACCCTGGAGTGTGATTCAAACCAAAGGCCGTGACAAGGAAAAGAATCGTCTCGCCCAGAGAGTATCCCTGAGGGATACATGTGCATATGCAGTGGCAGTTTGTTATGCGCGTCGTCCGTCATGAACAGGGGATGAGAGGTCCGAGCTGTCGTCAACCCGCATTATCAAATTTCGCCCAGTCTAATAATACATGCAGCACGGTCCTCCTGTCGTTCTGTCTATCCTGCTAGTAATAGCGGTCCGCCTCCGCGACCCTCGGAGTGGTGCCCCGGGCTTTTCTTACCGTCGTACATACCACTTGCACGGGGGTTACACGGACGCCACACTGGCTCTATTTGGCAACTCTTCTGCAGGCTATTTATCTCATCGGCGAAGCGGAAGGATTAATCGTGGCTGGCTGTGTCATCTCTGGTTGAGAGATGGCACACACATCAGTCAGCGATAGAACAAGTCCAGCTGGCAAGACCCCGATGGGCAATTTCTATGAGTAATGCATTTATATGCTTTATCATGGGAGAGCAGGGGACGATGCTCCGTGGAGACTCATGAGGTCAGTCTAGTTTATGTGGGCTAGCCAGGTGTGATGTGGATGTACTCGTAGGTGTTGGTTGGATAGGATATCATGTGTTTTGCATCACCACCGGCTGACCAGGGTGCAGAAAAACTCATTGCGGTGAAGCTATGGATATATGAGTACGCATTCATGCCAATCCACCGACCCAGCTTTCACACGTACCTCTAGGGACTTGATTGGAGCAGCAGTGTCCAAGACGGCGGCGTGTCTTTGGTCAAGTGACCTCTCGCTATCATGTTCCGTCCTTGGCCTTCATAGCAGCAGTTCCTTTTCATGACCCTCCTCGGCTGGCCCCGGAAAAAGGACCGACCCAGCTCGTGGTATGTGACTAGTTCAGAAAACACGTAGCCAGCATCTCAACTGCTCCTCGCTGGCAAGGATCGACGTAACGTGGTGAACTTAATGCAAGGCAATTCATATCTATCCTTTGGCCCCCGAAAAAAGCAAGGAAAAATAGATTAAGATGGGGAGCCGATTTGTAATGCCTCAGACACCAATTGCACAGCATCTTGGCAAGGCCGTGAGCCGAGTCTGACCGCCAAACTCGACTCTCTTTCTCTGCAAATAGTACTTCCATCCCGTCGTATTTTCCTCTCCCTCGAGAAGAAAGAAAGAAACATGCAGCTCTCACCGGACGCATGTGTGAGACCCCTTTTCAGGCGGTGATGGAGCAAATGGTCCTACTAGCTTTTCATATGAAGAATGGCAATCTCGATGATGTACGAGTAGTGTAAGATGATTTATACTAATACTCGTACTAGTTTGATGCTCTCGTACGGAAACAGCTCTCCTTTGCCTTTAGATGCTCATTTGTGCGTCGTATTTGGGTTCGCTGACCCAAGTGTGTGAACACGTTACAAGACTATCCCATGAAGCAGCCACATAATCAATACTTCATGGAGGCTCTGCTTGTCTTTATCCATCTATTGTACTCCGTAATAGCAATGACAAGCATTATGAACGGCAATCGGGGGTACTGCTGACTGCTGACGCTGCCTGCCGTCTGCTCCCTGCTGCCTGACACACACACTCCCTTGTGCATAATAATGGGAGAGCATGTATAACTCAAAGGTATGCGGGATCCAAAGTTACGGGCTGAATCCAAGACAAAGAGTCTCATATTTCGTCAGGATACTCAAGATCGACAATGGGTGAGGATCTAATAGCACCAGGTTCGTCGCCATTCCTCTACTTTGCGCTTCGCCATCATAGATTTTGCGCTTACCGCCGTCTCTGTCTAGACTTTGCAACGTAAGAGATATGTGTGTTCATTCCTTTCGTATTTATCGATTCGGAGCAATTCATTCGAGAGAAATCAACAAAAACACTTGCAGCTTTCAACGTGTGTGTCCTCCTTTTTTCGGACGATTCAGTCCTGCCGAATATGAACTGACACCGCCATCCGACAGCAGGTCTGTCTTCCGGCCGTCTTCCCTTTAACTTTCTCGTCAAGATATCGTTGTTATAATATTGTGTGTGGCTTTAAAACACATTGGGCACCCTCCAAGAGGGCGTATATCTCATCTCAAAATGCAAGGGGCGTCACAATGTCTTACAGTTCCTCCGCATGCGCTTGCAACAGTCCCTCCGCTGGGCAACGGAAGGTGGCGCCCATGTCTCAGATTTCGAGAGCAAGATTGGGCATCACGAACATTTTCAGGTCTTGGTGTTATGTCTTTCAGCTATCGGACTCAAGGAAAAGAGGCCGGGCCGCTCCGAGGTGCGATTTGCGCAACGCTCTGCCATAGGCTAGATTCCCTCCCGGTTGTCGTGGAATGACTGGTCGGGGACTGGCTGGGCGACGCAAGGGAGTCTCACAATAATATCCAAAGAGATGCAAACAGCCCGAAATGAACGACAATGAGTGTCTATCAATGACACGGCGAGTGGCTTGTGGGAAGAATCCAGAGGAGAACTGAGCCGACCGTCCGAAGCATAAATAGAGGCTGTTCGTCCTTCGTTGGATACAATCTGTTCCCCTCATCCCCATCAGCTCTTCTACGACTCAAACAAACAACCAATCGCAATAAACATTGTTCAAGATGAAGTTCTCTGCCATCGCTCTCTTCGCCTCGCTGGCCATTGCCGCGCCCGCCACGGAGGCCACTCAGGAGCACCAGTTCGATATCTACGATGGTCCTTGCTCGGCCGGCGTCACCAACAACATCCCCAAGTGCTGTGGCGCTGGTATCCTTGATCTCCTCTACCTGAACTGCGAGACTCGTGAGTCATCAAATGCGTCATCTCATGTAAAGAGCATGTGCTAATAATGCCTTTAGCCAAGGAAGTCACTTCTCCCCTCAACCCCCTGGACGATGTCTGTGCTCGCGTTGGTCTCTCGGCCAAGTGCTGCACCCTCGGCATCGTAAGTGCTCTCATACTTTACGTATCTTCGATAAGAAGTTACTAACTAGTCTTCAGGCCGACCTCGGTGTTTTGTGCCAGGATGCCCTCCCCCAGTAAATTCTCGATTAGCTGGTTTGAGATGTCAATGTTCTGTTAATGACAACTTTGGGGTCGTTTTCGGAGCTTTGCAGCGTTATACGGAGTGGAGATGGTATACTTGATGGAAGGATTTTCCTCGATGGAGTTGGATTGTCTGGGGTTCCGCAGGTTACTAAATAATAGGTTGGTAGGGCATGTTTAGTTAATATATGAACATCCAACCGATATATGCATTCCCTCGACATTGTGTCCAAACGGCTTTGAACGCTTCACAGAATTCTTAAATTCGCTAGATGAGCATTTCAGAAGTGCACTTGGCGAGTAGTATTTGTTGGATTCAAGTATTTGTATGTGACAGTGCCCATTGTCAATTCACTAATTCAAATCCTCCACGACAATTAGCAGCTTATAGGCGAGTTCTCATATTAAAATGTGGACGTACATACTGTGATTTGCCTATCGAGCGATGGAATTGAACTCCAGGTATAACCGATGTACCAACAACTCACGTCTCTAAGAATATCCCACCAGAATTGGAGATTGCTAATTTACGATTCTCTTTACAACCAGCTCACTTACCCTCCAAATAACTATAGCTTGGCAAATCTATGTACTCAATACAGGAATGAATTGCAACCCGCTTGTATGAGAAATCGTTGAATCTCCTCGTGTTGCGCTACCAACCGGCAGATCTCTCTAATGCCTACCCTAAACACAAACTCATTGTTCAGTAGCAGAAATAGTTACAGCTACTCAAAAATGGTAGCGACATGTACTTATTAGAAGAGAAACGAAAATATTCACTTAACATTTTTAGAATAATATCTCTATTTTGGGTGTGACACATATGCAGGTCTCGATCGAGGTAGAATTATTCGTTCGGATCGAGTGGCTGCAATTGCCACCATTCATCCCAGGTGTTTACCGCAAGCAGGTGTGATGAATACGCTACCTAATTAGAACAACATAATGTGAATCGTAAGTCTGTCTAATCTAGAAGAAATGTCTCCTCTGTGTGCCAATCGTTGAGCCTCATTCGCGGAGTGATGCTTTTAAATTGCCCACCAGATAAAGCAGGTGTTGAAGCATATGGGCTTATCCAAATGAATAAAAGGGTTGCTTCAGTGACGCCAACGGGGCGTGGTTTTACCCTTGGCCATAAACAAAAGTGAGAAGATTCTGACCCGCAACCTGAAATATAGTTCACAACCCACCGCAAGCCACTTTTCTCATTTGACTTTGACCAAACCCTTAACTTTTAGATCATTCACACACCACTCTCAAAGTTTGGACATCTCTAGGTTTTTATCTTCTTCTTACGCCTATAAAGCCCGTGTCTTTTCTCTGTGAGTCTACGCACTTCCCAGTCTTTTTCGACCTTTATCATATTGACTAGAATCTCGAGTCTAGAGAATCATGGATCCTCCCCCGAGCGAGAATACGATGCGTGAAATGTTGTCGAGTCTCGACAACACCCAGCTGGAGAAGCTGTGGAAGTTGAATACGTTGATGAGACTTGAAGATGACCAGTTGCAAGAGCTACGGAGACTGCACGCCGCAAAGCAACTACAGGGCATCATCAAGATAGCCAAGGAAGTGCCTCATAATATCGCGGACCTCATTGCCGATAACCTTGATGATGAGCCCGTTGAAGATTATGTAGATGCTCTCGAGACTCGACGTCAAATGTTTAACCGAATTAATAACGTTGCGGTCACATCCGCCAGCAAGATCAGTGCAGCACTATTTGCGGTTATTATGGTGGCTCCAGTGAGTGTTTTGGAGTCGAGACTCGCTCAACTGGAGGAATCCAGTGAACTCAAAAATCAAGCTGAAGTTGATCGTATGCTTGCTCAATGGCAAAGTATAAGTTTAGACGGCATTCGAGCATGTATGTCTCCTCGAGATCTTCACTAGTATCTTGGTCGAGAATTGTTCACTAACCTTATGCTCTCCAGTTGCTAATAAAGGAGGCCCTCAAAAAGGAGACTCATCAGCGTCGACGTCGGTGGCATCATCAGTCGCAAATAGTGACATTAAATCTCCTCCAGGGTCGACCAAAGCAAGCCCACAGAAGCGTCAACGCAAGACGTCGGAGGCCAATAGTAGCGATAATTCGCCCTCGCCGTCAATGCAGCCAAGCCCGTTGAAACGAAGCCGAGGCCACGGCAGATCCAACTCAGAATCTTCCTCAATGTCTCAAGTAGCCCATGCTCTTCGACCAATCATGGCTAGTCAGCAATTCTCAATTGGGCAGCCATCACCATCGACACATGCGCCAGCGAATGTAGATCTAAGTGTGGCCACCTCGACAAGTTATACGCGAAGCTCCGAGGCAGTGAAACTTGTAAGCATCTAGACCGCTTACTATTATTCGTATTTAATCTCTCTAATAATTTTTAGTGCAAGAGTCGAGACGATAACACATGCTGTTTCACTGGTATGCCCGACCCACATGCTGCTTATATTTTCCCATTCGGCGTCTCGAAAAATGCAGCTATCTCGCGTATAACGAATATGCTCGAGATGTTTTGGGGCGAGGAAACAAAGAATAAACTTTCCAAGTTAATTAGGGATCGCAAAATTACAGAGTCTCCCAAAAATCTGATCTGTATAAATCGACAACTTCATACCTGGCTTGATGACTGCAAAGCGGCACTTAAACCACTAGAAAAGCTGGAAGAAGGCGTTCGCGTTCAATTTCACTGGCTTAATGAAAGCAAGTATAAGCCGAACTCTATCGTAACGAATTTTGCCACTTTTAAGAAGCAAACTGGCATTAATGACGGTAAATCTTGGGGATATAAGATTGCTCATCGAAAAAGCGGTTTAATGCTTAATACAGGCCAAACTTTTGTACTGAAGTCAGAAAACGCAGATCATATGCCTTCTTTTGAGCTTCTCGAGTTATCGTGGAATCTTCTTCGTATAGCCGCGATGTGTGGCGCTTCTGGAGAGCTGGACGAGTTATCTGATGATGACGATGACGAAGAAGTCTATAGCGACGTTGAGGTTTATTCGGCTATTGCAGACGAGAACAATTATCCTGATGTGCGCCAGTGGATAGAAGCGGTTGAGGGTGGGATTGAGATGGAGACTGGCAAAGACGAACAGCCTGGTGATGATTTTGAGGGCCCTTTTTAGAAACAGGGGACTATTCTAGATCAGCAGGTCATTTAGTCTTCTTGATCAATAATGCGCCTTGACTCTGTCTTGTGCCTATTTCCAAGGCAAGACTATTCTATCTAAAGAGGTAAAAAATACATCTATGAAACAGGATCTACAGGTGTTGCTATAAGGGGTTGTACCCTTGCTCAGTTAGTAAGACGACTTGGCATCTTCTACTCCATCTTAGCCAAGCCTTTACGTGCGGAGAGACAATTCTAACCTCTTCCAACCTCAATAAGTCATGTGAAATGAAGGAGAATAGACGGACAAACAGCACAATACCAATTCACTTCGTACTAGCTAACACAAACCCGTTGGTGGCAATGGGCAAAAAAAAAAAAAGGGACAAAAAGATGGAGCGGCCACGCCACAAACTTTTAAGCTTGTAATCAAGGTTGTAAGTGGCGGGAGCCGGAGAGCCCGTTTCTGACTGCTGTTTGGGCGGCTCTCGCAAGCAAATGGAGCTGGGCTCCGCTCTTCGAAAAAAAAAAAGAAAAAGGGAAAAAAAGAGTCACGAGGGGAAGAAGCCGTCTGATTGGAGGAGATTTGGCAAGATGGCCGAGAAACAAGGCAAAAGCAGGGATTGCCGACACCCTTGCATGGGACTGGAGGAGAGACAAAAACTGGCCTTTTTTTCCAGCACACGGGAGGGAGGGATTCTACGCGGTGTTTTTTTTATCTGTGGTGAGAGCGGGCGGAAGGAAGAGAGATTGAAGAAGATTAGAGGCATTGTGAGGAGCCTATGATGAGCTGTGGAAGCCATCTCGATCGTCGTCTTGCGTCTATGCTAGTTTGGACGGGTCGTAGCACGGGCACCGGCAAGCAGAGATGGTGTGTGAGGCGTGGAGAAGCGGCCAAGGCTAGGAGTGATGCAACGCCGGATTTTCTCCTGTAAGGAGTTTTGGCCGAGAGACGGAGAAGAAGAACCGGTTGGAGAGTACTCCGTAAACTATGTGCTTATAGAGTAAGGGCAAGACTTGGCCTTGGAGAAGTCAGACTACATAGACAGCAGAGGAGATAGATGGAGCGATAGAATCTGACTCAACCTCTTAATTCATTGACTCATTGCCCCATCCACTCGCTTCTCGTCCGTCCCTGGCTCTGGGCGCTTACTCAAACCCGTTTGCAAGAGCCGGGCCAAGACTCTTGGTACGCACTGGCACTCTCTTAGACCGCAAAAGGTCCCCATTCAAATATTCAAATCTTCCACACCATCTTGCTCTAGACTCAAAACCCCACAGTCAACGCCAGCGCTAGCAGGGATATGTCTTGGGGTTGGCCTGGGGTTGCTGGCTGATGTCGTTGGCTGCTTGGTGTAGGAGCGAAGCCGGCGGGCAAAATCAGTCTGGGGTTGCATTCTTCTCCAGCATATAGCCTTTCACCATGGGAGCGCTTAAGCTTAATACTAAGGTAAACCTCAATCTTAATATCGACACGCTCGGTGAGTGGCCAGAAGGGTTACAAGCGGGGATCGAGGGCTGGAGCCCTGCGGACTGTGATTGGATCAGGACATCCTGGTTTCTATCCATATCTCCTCGTGATGGTAGTTGTAGTTGTTATGGAATCAAGCCTGGAGTTCGGTCATCCTATCAGCATCGCCTAATCCTGCGTGTCCAACACCGTTACATGTACATGGCATGTGTCTTGCTGCTCAGACTTTCGTACTCGTGGCATCAGCCAAGCGAACCGTCTCGCGTATCCGCGACATTTCTTTCAGGCGTTTGCAGATCGCTCAGCCCGCTGTGCTCCCCCAGACTAAGCTATTTATCGCATCGTATTGTTGCTTCTGCTTCACGACAAGTCGCCACATCCTGGCACTCCTCCTATCGCCATTCACATTACACGAAGCCATGTACTTTCTCTCTCCACTCCCCCAAGTTCCCCATCGCATGATGACAACTTTTCCCCCGAGTCCAGTCCGTGCCAGGACCGGGCTTTGAAGCCGGGCTTTGAGGCCACGACTATCCCCAAGTTTCTCTCTCTATTGCTCTCCTCTGTCTACCCATGTAACCCCCAATATTCTCTCCATGGGGTCATCCCCGCATCTCCTCATCCCGATCCCTTCCAGCTGATGTATCTGGCCCATCTTTCCCCAGGTCTGTCTTTGCGGAAGATGACCGTGACACCGCTAGGACATGTCTAGGCGCAGCTTGTGCTTATTCCTTACTCCGTGATTCGGGACGCCCGCCTAGCAACAAAAAAAATGGGACTCTCTCTCTCTCTCCTGGGTCTTTGAAGAGAATAAGGCGGAAGCGTGGAGACAGCTAGCACATGGCGTAGCGTAGTATTGTCATGGCGTTGTATTCTGCTTTGTACCTATAGAACCGATATCCAGAACAGCAACTCGAAAAACCGAGTGTGAAGCCCCAAAAGCTTTATTCGTCCAAGAGTCAACCTTAGCCTCAAGCCTCGTGGGCTGTTAGTCCCATCCACAGGATTCGGAGCAAGAAAGAAAACGAGGCGTACGAGTTAATACAGCCGGGATCCAGATCTAGGAGGGGACGATCTTTTCAGCGTCGTGCGTCTGCAGTATTGTTCGTGCCCCCATGTCGGCGTCGGAAAATGTCGTAAGACATGCATGACCCTTTCGTGTTTTCCCCAGCTGGGCCATTGCGTTCATCTGGTATATAATTAAGGTTGTCGCACTGATCACATTCTCGCCCATGGCCAAAGCCTTCTGTTGGTTCTCGTGCCACGTACAAGTATAAGAGCCTGTACGACGCCAACAAGGCCCAGCGCCTCTCATCTTATACTTTCCCCTATCCCCTCTCTTGACATACTACATACAAGTCACCTCATACAGTGTAGTATCCCCGGGAACCATGGCAGATAACAGCACTACAAGGCAGAATGAGCCCGCCGACGACTTGGCCAAGGGCGTCTTCGCCACGGCCAAGCAGTCGTGGAAGGATCTCTTCGTCTGGAAGCAGCGCGTCGTCGTCACCAACGGCTACGGCGAGACGCGTTGCGAGTGGCAAGAGCCCGACCGCTTCAAGAACCCCATCAGCCTGTTCGCCCAGCTGTCGCTCAAGGACTGGATCTTCTTCATCGTCGGATGGCTCGCCTGGACGGCCGACGCCTTCGACTTCCACGCGCTCTCGATTCAGACGGTGAAGCTGTCCAAGTACTACAACACCTCCAAGACGAACATCACGACGGCCATCACGCTCACGCTGCTGCTCCGCTCCGTCGGCGCCGCCATCTTCGGTTTGGCGGGTGACAAATGGGGCCGCAAGTGGCCTATGGTCTTCAACATGCTGGTGTTGGGAGCGCTTCAGATTGCCACCATCTACAGCAAGACGTTTCAGGAATTTCTGGCGGTGCGAAGCTTGTTCGGCCTGTTTATGGGCGGTGTTTACGGCAATGCCATTGCCATGGCTCTGGAGCAGTGTCCGTAAGTGTTACAGTTTCTCCTCGCTCGTTGTTCTCTCTACTCTCTCCCCTTTCTCTGCTTTGGTATCTTCTTATTACTTTCTTTCAAAATCGAAGCCACCATCTTTGCTTCTAGCTTCACGACACTAACATCTCTTGGCTCTCCAGATCCAACGCGCGTGGCTTGATGTCAGGCATCTTGCAGCAAGGCTACTCCATGGGCTATGTCTTGGCTGCGTGCGCCAACCTTGGCGTTGGGGGCGCCACCGATTCGTGGAAGACCGTCTTTTGGATTGGAGGTACGTGACCTGAAAACATGATTTCGAGTTGCTCTCAGCGCAAAGTGTATCATGAATCCTGTCTAACTCTTACCCCAGCTGGATTGTCCATTGGCGTTGGCCTGCTCCGCATTCCCTTCCCCGAGTCCCAGCAGTTTCTCGATGCCAAAAAGGCCGGCAAGAAGGCTTCTTCGCCCGGAGCCTTTTGGCGCGAGACTCGCACGATGCTGGCCAAGGAGTGGAAGATGTGCGTCTACTGCATCATCCTCATGACGTGGTTCAACTACTATTCGCACACGTCGCAGGACTCGTACACCACCTTCATGCTCGAGCAGAAAATGCTGGACAATGCCGGCGCTTCTCGTGCCTCGATCTTGATGAAGGCCGGCGCCGTCGTCGGAGGCACCATCATCGGATACGTCAGCCAGTTCGTGGGCCGTCGTCGTACCATGATGTTCGCCGCTCTCATGTCCGCCATCCTGATCCCCGCCTGGATTCTCCCCGAAGGCGAGCGAGCTCTCAGTGCCACCGGCTTCTTCATGCAGTTCTTCGTCCAGGGTGCATGGGGCGTGATTCCCATCCATCTCAACGAACTGTCGCCCCCTGCTTTCCGTTCGTCCTTCCCTGGTGTCACCTATCAGCTCGGTAACATGATTTCCTCGCCCTCGGCCCAGATCGTCAACGCCATCTCAGAGAAGACCTTTGTCACTGTCGCCGGCGGTACAAAGGCCGAGGCCTACGGTCCTACCATGGGCATTGCCACGGCCATCATCGCTACAGGTATCTTTGTGACTGTCATGGTTGGACCTGAGCGACGCGGCCGCAACTTTGACGGTGTTGTTGCTGGTGTCGAGCAGAGCGACTCGGAGGGCAAGGCCATCGACGAGCCAATGGACGAGGAGAAGGGCGAAAGCCGAGTATCACAATCGGAGAAGATTTAAACTTCTATTTCTCTTTTTTCAAGTTGTGATGTGTCGAAATCTTCTAGCCATATGGTTCAAGGACGTGGGAGGATATTAGTCGAACCCTTTTAGCTGATGAGTTGAGCGAGCGATGTGCATATTGCGCTGCGAAGTTGACTCAATGGATAATCCAAATACAATATGAACAAAATATATGAACAATCAGTTTGGTAATTATCAATGACTGCAGCTTTCCCGTTACTTCGATTGTTGTGATGCTGTGGGAGTGTGCATGCACTTTGAAGCTTTAGACTAGTACCTGGTACTGACCTCATCATGTGTCGTGTAAAAGCAGGAGAGAAAGCTAATTTCTGGGGTAACCTAGTTTTTCTCTGTCCCAAGCCCTGAGTCATCCCAATTCTACAGTAGGATATAACTGGTTCCTGCGTATGTGCGCAAGTGCGATAAGTTTCTGTCTCCGTTCGTTGGCCCCTGTCATGGTGACGTCGTTTATGAGCAAAGCGCCGTCACCTTTTTCTCAAGCCAACCAAGAACAACGAGCATGTACCGAATCAAGCGAATCTACAATCACTTGATTATCCTCCACAACTGTAATAACGCGGCAGATCAAATCATATTTCTCCAAATGATCGACATGCGGCGTACCACCCGTGACAGGTCGCCTGGCGTTCTCGTCCGCCCCCAGGCAAGCCAGGCTCCATCATAACCGGTTAGCAGCGTCATGATCATCATGGTTCGCCACAACGGTTCAACGGCCGGTTCCAGAACGGCGCCATGGGTTCGATATGGCAAATACGGGTTCTGAATTAGGTACTCATTATCCAAGTTGTTTGCAAGTTTCGTGCATCATGACGACATCATGGATGTGTGTCATGGGCTTGCCACGGGATGCTGCAAAATGGATATAAATATGCCCATCGCAAAGGATCAACCCTGTGATACTGCTTACTCTCAAAAATCATAACAAATTCAAAAATTACCATCTTATTATCAATCTTAACACAACACCACAACAATGCCTCTCTCCAACAAAAAGCACAACGCCGCCGTGGCAGCAGAGCAGCAAAACCTCGCTGCCTCCGGCGCCGTAGGTGGAGCGCCCGGAGCCGCCGCAAACGCTAACCTCCCCGGCCCGGCCCCATTCACTGCCGGCCCTCACCGGCACGACATTATGAACAAGCTCGATCCCACCGTCGACAGCGGCACCGGCGGCATGCAAGTCCTCACAGGAGGCTCCCACAACAACACCGCTGCCGCTGGCTTCCCAGGCCAGCAGCCTGTCGGACAGATGCCCGCCGGCGGCGGCGTCATGGGCAGCAACAACCCGTACGGCGCCCAGCACAACTCCCGCATGGCGAACGCGCTGGACCCTCGCGTCGACTTCGCCCAGGGCCAGGCCGGAGGCGCAAACTACTACACAAAGGGCACAAACGTCGTCCCCGGATCGGCCGCCCAGCCTCGAAATGTCCCCGAGGGCACTTATGGCCCTCACAGCTCGCGCATGGCCAATGCTGCGGATCCACGAATCGACTCTGACGCAGACCGCCATCGAGCCAGAGGAGTCGGCGGTGGAGTTGGTGCTGGCGGAGTTGGAGCCGGAGCACAGTCAAATGCCAGACCTATCTTCCCAGCTGGCGTGGCTGGACCGGCTCCCACGACGGCAGGGCCTCATCGACATGACATTCTGAACAAGCTAGATCCAGCCGTGGACAGTCGAAATGCCACCAATGTTGATGCCACAGGCCGCAGACTTGTCTAATCTTGAGCCAATGATTACGATAGTCTAGCCTTTGATGTTTGAAAGGTTTCTTCCAGAATGTACACGGTAATGATTTGGGTTGGCTGGTTGCAAGAGATACCACAGGAATGAATGATTCAACGACCAGTTCGTTTGGCAGGAAGGGGGTCTTTTTTCTTATTATCTAGTATGATATCCGACTGTACCATTACTTTAGTCATGAATGATGATCAATTCGACGATATTCAAATACGAGCACAAAAACAAGTATTATATGGTGATACACCTACATCAAGGAGGCTTAACAAAACTGCTATCTGGGCGTGAATAAATTCGGTATTAATGTAAAGAGTATCTGGCACTAATGCCTGCCAAATCTCGTATCAACCTTGCTTCACAAAATAATACATCCCAAACCTTGCTTGCAGCGCCGCTAACGTACATCTAGAGTTCTCTCTTTCTCGTACAAACTTATTCCCGGTTCTATCCAAGAAACCGCGGCATGCAAAAGTAGCAGCCGAGTCGACCCCCTTATTATACAGGCGCTATTTTGCTGTAGCAGCTTGACCACCTCTATACCGACATGAAAGTATTGCGTGGTTCGCCAAGAGGATATGTGACGTCCCTTCCCGTTCAACGGCTAGATCTTTGTTCAATCAAGTCGATTCCTTCGCTCTATCGAGGTATCAAAAGTGGCAAGGGCTATGAGCCGACATAATCCTCCATGTTTGTATCCCAGAGGAAGCCAGCCCTCGCCCTTTGTCATGCACCTGCCATGTACCGTTTCGACATGAGTCCTTTTATACCGTGTTGTACCATCTCGCTGGCTCTGCTCATTGCGCCTTGCCTCGGCTGTTGAAGATGGTGATGATGCCAAACCCTACGTAGAACAGGGCTACTGGATACGCCACAAGCCCGCGCATATCTCTCATTTTGCCGACAGCTATATAGGTAGTTGTAAGTTAGCATATCTGAGCCTTCACAGGATTTAAATTAACTTGTCTTAGCTTTGAATCATACCACAAAAGATGGCGCTTGATCTTGATGTTGACCAGCAAATGGCCAAAGTCGTAATGATGTATCCAGCTGTAGAGTCCAGTGGCATGGTCACACCAATCAGTGACGTAAGGACAAGTGGCAAGAAGCAGTATCCCAATACACTGGCGTTTTGGGTGAATGTGAGCGTGCTAGGCGAAACATCGGCGCCGGGGTATCCTGGAGGTGTATCCGGCGTCATCAAGCTGAGAATCATGTACAGAGCCGTCGATCCCATGAGGGCAAGACCATAGACGTATCCAAAGTGGACCTGGCCACTGAACAGGAGAAAAGCGCCAAAGAGAACAACGAACAACAGGGGTCCGGCCAGGTCAGAGTCGTTCATGACATGCTCCAGCCGCTCGATAGGAGAGAATGGGTTCAGCACAGCAAGCGTCTTGGCCTGCATGTGTCCAAAGTCGACGCCCAACTCCTCTCGTAATGAAGGCTCATTGTCGTATCCCTCTGCAGAAAAGGCAGCCAGCCAGCCTGTCCTCAGGCCGCTCTGTTCGCGAAAGCCAGCGCCAGGTGGTACGCCATAGCTGGTCGGGGGAGCTTGTGAGGGCGTGGCCTGGTACGAGCCGTGGTAGAACTGGAGGTTCTCGGTCGCCGAGGGAGAAGCAGAAGCGCCGTACTGGTTGTAGTATTGCGACATTCTCGGAATTGGCGCTCGGGGGATTGCGTGGGTTGGAGGTGATGGGAGTGACGCGATGATCTGAATTGGAGTTGACATGTGGTTTCAAAGTGCTGGCCATTGCCTCAGGTGGCGGATTACATAAGGCGCAGATAAGAGCTGATAATGCTGCCGTTTAGCTTCTGGATCTGCCTAAAGGATTTAGAGGTGGCACTTGTTTGCTACCGCCGAGGTACTTGCGGGCGGCCATGGTATTGCTGCATGCATCACGGGCCTCATGTAGAGCTGCACATGTATCCTAACAGGGATGATTATAAGGGAGATTGATGGCAGCAAACAAAGACCCAGCCAGTATCTTGATAGCTTCATTAAAAAGGACCCAGCCAGAATAAATGCCCAATCTTACAGACGTTACACCAGCAATTGCACGTGCCCACTTCCAGGTACACACAGGTACACCCAGCAACAAGCGCCTCCCCGCTGTGCTATCGGCCGGTTCAGGGTACCTTGCATGTACCGCCGCCTTTAATTCGAAGCTCTCCCACTTCAACTTCTCTCACTTTCACCATCTCCGAGCTCAACTTATTCCTTTCCTATTCTCCAACACAACAGTAACATTCCACAATCACATTCGCCCTCCACCATGGCTTCCTTTGGCGAACCCCCTCCGGATGCCGGCTCCGACCTCCGCAACGAAGTCAAGAAACCCAAGAAGAAGAAGGTCCTCCTCATGGGCAAGTCCGGCTCCGGAAAGTCGAGCATGCGCAGCATCATCTTCAGCAACTACATAGCACGCGACACCCGAAGACTGTGAGTCCGTTCCCTACTGAGATATCTAAGAATCCCGGTACCTTTTCTTTACTCACACGCAAAATACAGAGGCGCCACCATCGACATCGACCTCTCCCACGTCAAGTTCCTGGGCAACCTCACCCTCAACCTGTGGGACTGCGGCGGCCAGGAAGCTTTTATGGAGAACTACCTCTCCCAGCAGCGCGTCCACGTCTTCTCCAACGTCGGCGTCCTCATCTACGTCTTCGACATTGAGTCGCGCGACGTCGACCGCGACCTCGCAACCTACGTCTCCATCCTCTCCGCACTGCTGCAGTACTCGCCCGCCGCAAAGATATACATCCTCGTCCACAAGATGGACCTCGTCGTGCCCAATGCTCGTGAGACCGTCTACGACGACCGCGTCAGGCTCGTCCGCCAAAAGACGGTCGAATATGTCAACTCCGTCGGCGTCGACATCAGCACCGTCGACCTGACGCCCTTTGCCACGTCCATCTGGGATCAAAGCTTGTACAAAGCCTGGGCGTCCATTATCCACGACCTGGTCCCCAACCTCGCCGTCATCGAGCGCAACCTCGCTAACCTCGGCGTTGCCATCGAGGCCGAGGAGCTTCTCCTCTTCGAGCGCACGTCCTTCCTCGCCGTCTCGTCATGGACCTCGCCCGAGGGCCTCCGCAACCCCACCGAGGACCGCCTCGAGCGCATGTCCAACATCATGAAGCACTTCAAGCAGAGCATCTCCCGCTTCACTGGCACGCCTCGCAACGCCGAGCAGTTCATCCGCATGGAGCACAAGGCCGGCATGCGCTTCAGTCTCTTCATCCTCAAGTTCACCACCAACACCTACCTGATGGTGGTCCTGCCGCCGGGCGAGGCGCGCTTCAATGCTGCCATGCTTAACTGCCAGATTGCCATTGAGCATTTCAAATTCTTGGATACGCCTGCACCTGCGCCGGCGGCAGCCATACAAGCAGCGGCAGCGTAGAGCGAGGCGACTTTGGGAGCTTTAAGGGATTGTTCAAGAACAGGGAATCATAATGAATTTACGAAGCTGGTTACTGGAGGGCGTTTCGGGATAAGAATAAGAATACCTTGGCTATCTTCTGAGTCGTAGCAACAGTGTTTTTATGTTTACTTTTTTTTTTTCTGTATATACTTAGAACAGTCCATAGTGCAAGATTGCGCAGAAAACCAAACGATAGTTTTTTAATGACTGCTAAGAAGATTGGACAAAATGTCACCGCCTTGGATGAACACGACTACAGTAAAACGTGAGAGACATTAGACTGCACTGTGATTCCATGCCTTATTTGGAATTGACCGATTTAACAGTCTCTACTCATCTATGAGTTTTTACTAAACTTGTTTAAGAGCCCGAAAAAAAAAAAAAGAAACCCATCCCTCCATCATTGCCCGAATCATCAAACCTACACCCACTTGACCACAGCAGTTCCGCCCTTTTTGAACTCAGGCATCTCTCCTAGAACCAGAGCATGATCAGTGTGCTCCTTGTTGGGGAACGTCGTCGACAGCACCCAAGGCCGACTACGAGTCTCCACAGAAGCGCCCTGAACGAAGCCGTAGACGTCTCCAACAGTGTGCGTGGTGTTAAAACGCGCAGGAAGTCTTGATCCATCGGGCATCTGGATTCTGATCATGAGTGTAGGTTGTGAGTTGTCGACGCTCGGTGCAGGAGCAGAAGAGGATGAAGAAGCTGCGGCGGAAGAAGCGGGCGCAGAGGTCGTGGATGTAGCACCGGGGACTGGGCTGCCAAGGCGATTGCCAGTGCCGGCAAACGGCTTGTATTTCTTTGGGGGCTGCTTATACGGGGTATCGTGCTGGTGAAGCTTGACGTCTACCGACTGGTCATGCTGCACATTCATAAGATGCAGGGGAGCCCGGCCTGATCGGATAAGTGCGAGGTCCGCCTCGTTTGAAGGATCGTCGAAGCGACGGAGTTCGCCATCATCGATGCTGAATCCGTCCTGCCAGATGTGAAGCACTCGCTCGACTGGGGGCTCAGAAGGCCGCTCATGGCCCTGGGGATTTGGGATGCTTCGGCTCTCGACGCCATCTCCACCAAGTGTCACGCCGGTACCCCGGAAATGAGATGGGCGAGAAGGACCGGCCTCCGGGTTGGCATCGGACTGTCTTGAGTTCCTGTACAGTTATCAGCGGCCTGTTATTAAAACAACATCCTACGCAAACTCATCACTCACGCTTTCGCCTTGGCAAGTATGTCATTGATAATCTTCCTCGAACCACCCTCCTGTCTCGGATCCTGGACAGCAAGCCCAGATTTCTCACCACCAGCGAACAGGTTGCCTCGTCCATCGTCTTCCTCTTCGTCGTCCTCTTCATCATCGTCGTCGTCGTCATGGTGGGCAGCAGAGCTGCTACCTATGGAGCCTAGCGTCGCAATGCCCTTCTTCTTCTGCTGGTTCGTTTTTCGGGATGCCAAGCTAGAAAAGTCCTCTTGGGGCGCAGGGCGGCCATCCAAGGTTCTCGGTCCGCTGTACTGCTCTAGCGTTCCGTCTGCAGCCTGTTGCCGGCGTCGTTCGTCGTTTCTCTCATCTTCGTCGTGGAAGAAGGAGTTGCAGGCAGATAGCATGTCCCAGTCGTTTGATTCGAGATACTGAGTGGCCTAGACAAGTCAACCAACGTTTGTCAGCATGTGTACTGCATAATCTGTTGGATAATATGTAATGTATCGACGAACCACTTCTACCGAGGCGCCGCTCATGGCAACAAAGTCCCGTACCATCTCATCGTGATCCTTGACTTCGTCGTCCCGCACCATGATGGCTGCTTGTGAGGGGTCGTGAACAACAAGGTAGATAGTTCGTTGACAAAGTGGGAGACGGAAGCTGTGCTAGATGATTGTGAAAAGAATGAAATGTTTGAAATCTATAGCTGTCCTTTTCTTATTCAAGGCGTATGTCTGGCTTAGTGAAGACGCGTTGGTTGAGTAAAGTGCAGTGCTTTGCTGTTCTTACGATTACCAAAGCAAGGCAGCGGCTCTCTTTCGTCATGCAAGCTTGAGAGCTTCAATGCAGTAAATCGGCACTTGGCCCCACCGGAATAGCGATCCACCGACCCCGATGTCAGATTACGTAATATCCAGCCTGTGCCGAGCGACCATCGGCATTAACTTGGTACTTCAAGTGTGTGCATCATAGGACCAACTTGCGCGCTCTTCCTTGTCCAGCGTCGAGGCGTCAACTCCACGGCTTCACGAGGTTCCTGGACAAGCCGTCACCATGTCTACCGACGATCTGAGCACCCACCTGGCCGACTCCGGCATCACCATGCGGTCCGACAGCGAGCAGTACTCTCCAGGCGATGAGGTCTCATCACCTTCGTCATCGAACTCGCCGGTTATTCTCTACAAGCCCCCAACAGCATGGAATCTGATACGGAGCGCCGCCATCAATCTAGTTCTGCCATTCATCAACGGAATGATGCTGGGTTTTGGAGAGCTGTTTGCTCATGAGGCAGCATTCCGGTTAGGATGGGGCGGTACAAAGGTCAGTTCTATGTTAACTGGACTTTCCTTGCTATCCAACGTGGTTTCAAGACAACACAAGCCTCGTCCCTTTATTTGCCAAATAAAATGGCCAGCATTGAAAGTGCAAGCTGCAGTTGAGTGGCTAACGTGGTTGCATACAGGTTTTCCCTCTTTCTCGAAGACGAGCCCACCCCATTGGCCCAGGCATCGAAGTCCGTGAACGACCAGAGCGACCCGGGCCTTCGCTAAATGATTACGCAAGCTTAGAGTAGAAGGGGAAAATGGAATGAGGATGATAGGGGCATTGTATATGAATCAATCATGTCTAAATAAACAGATGCAGGCGCTTTTCCAGAAGATTGTGGCCCATCTGCTGCAAGTTCGGAGCTCCCCAACCATATTGGCAGCTAGTAGCGGCGGATAAGTGGCCGCGAATTGTACCACCAGCAGATTGCACGAAGCTGTAGCCATTGCATTAAAATAAACCAATTCAACTTTCCTCGTGGCATAGACAGCTGCGTCTTCTTCTAATTAGCTCTTACTGCATATCCATCGCCCTGAGATCTCCGCCTTTATGCAGAGTACATCCATCTAGCATCAGACACCCGCGCAGTTGAAGTAGCGCCGCTTAATCTGCAGATCACAAAGTGGCGTGGGGTAGGTCCGAGGTTCATCCGCCACATCGAAAAATTCCCCAGACGGGCGCAACAATTTGATATCCGAATTGCATTCATCCATATATAACCTCGACAAATCGTCGCAATGCTTCCAAGCAGAGGGATTGCGCGCTCCCTCCCCTCACCGGGAGCCTGGACGCAGACGCAGAGCCGATTGGTGGTGAGCAGGATATTCCATCTGTTTATCCGTGTACATGTAGTTTTGCAAACGTGAGACTTTTTGCAGAACTGACCATCCCACTTCTAGAGCCTCTCGAGTCGAAAGTTGGGCCATGGACGGCAATTCGGCACCTCGTTGCGAAAGGTCAATGGTGGACTGACGACGGCATCGTCACCATTCCGAACTCGATATGCAGCTGCCGCTCCAATTGTCCTGGGAGGCGTCTCATCGTCAAGATCGCTCTCTCTGTGGGGTTGGGGTGGAAGCGGCAACAAGGACGCCTCTGCTGCCGAAGCCGCTGCCGCAACACCAGAGACAGCAAGCGTTGCTGCTCCCGCACCGGCGGAACAAGCCTCTACGGTAGTCTCTGCTGCTCCGACCGACGCCGCGGCTGCTGCATCTGCGACTGAGCCCGCCGCCGTCGCCGCCTCCGATGTCGACCTCTCCTCGATTTCGGCGCTTATCAACGGCCAGGACATTCTCAACATGCGCGAAGAGATTGGCTACTTGCACGCCATTGGCCTCGACTACGGCTGGGGATTCACTTCCATCATGCAATGGACGCTCGAGCACGTTCACGTCTGGTCAGGGCTGGGCTGGGGCGCCTCCATCATGGCCACGGCTGTCTTGCTGAGGGCCGTCATGTTCTACCCCCAGATCCAGAGTCTCAAGTTCAACGCCGTCATGCAGAGGATGAGAAAAGACCCGCGGTCCAACGAGGCCATGAAGCTGGTCCAGCAAGGTTTCCAGGAGAGCGATATGGAGATGCGTCAGCGTGGTCAGGTCCTGAACAAACTGCTACGGACCGAGTACGGCGTCAGCAACTGGGGCATCTTGTGGTCTCTTGCGCAGATCCCCTTTACGTTTGGTCTCTTCCGTATCGTGAGCGGCATGACGCACATTCCCGTGCCTTCACTTGAAAATGCCGGCTTCCTCTGGTTTGCCGACCTTGCCGCCACAGACCCCTACTTTATCCTCCCCGCCACCGGTACCGCTCTGATGATGGGTGCCCTTCTGGTAAGTTTGTTGGCTTTCCTCTCGCATCCTAATAGTCATGACTAACATACATACTCCCCCAGATCAACGCAAAGCACACGCCCAAGCAGCAGAGAAAGATGCTCAAGCCCATGATGTACATCTTCGGCACCGTTGGCTTCATCGGCACCACATTCCTCTCCGCCGCCGTCAACCTCATGACCGTCGCCCTCGGCGGCTCCACCCTCCTCACAGCCCTCATCCTCAACATCCCCTCCATCCGCCGCTCCCTCGGCCTCCCCAACGGCCCCGTCGACGAAGCCGTCGCCCCTCAAAAGACCATACAGTACGAGGCTCCCCGCACCGAGACCCCCGGCATGGCCGGACTTAGGGAACGCCTCACCAGCAGCCTCGACGACATGAAGAAGGGCGTCTCCGAGTCCGTGTCCAACTACACCGGCACGTACTCGGGCACAGAGCAGGAGAAGGCAGAGAGGAAGCGCCGAGAATTGATCCGCCAGCTAGAAACCACGCGGAAACAGCAAGAGCGCGAGCAATTTGAGTTGAAATACAAGGGCAAGAAATAAAAAAATTCAAGGGAACACAAAATCCGGAACACATAGAGGATATATCACAGAGGGGAGAACGGCAGCAGTAGAGATGCTACCTATCAAAGGGGGGAAAGCCAAAGCAGAACGGAGCGTTTTAGGGAGCGTTTTCTTGTATAACACACCCCTTTCTTCTCTTTTCTTATCCATGTACTACCTAAAGCCTACCGCTAGTGTAAAGTAAATACCGTACGTAGATGTATACAACGAGAACAAAAAAAAAAGCGAGAGAGAAAGAAAAGGGATGGATGGGTGGAAACTCTGTACGACTGCAAGCAAAGTTGAGACATTGTACAATAAACAAAGGGGGCGAAATTTCTGTTCAAAGCAAATAGACAAGCATTCAAAGGAAAAAAAGAAACACTCCTGACAATACGATCGATTCTCAAAAGCAAAAAGCCTTGCTTGAGAGTATATATAGAAAAAAGAAATCTCTCGAGCTCAAGCCCTATATGGTAGTTTCTAACTACCTATTTCTTTCTTTCTTTCTGTCTGTCTTCCCGTTTTTTGTTCTTTTGCCTCCAAAGTTCCCTACGTACACACACACAACAATAACATTCCATACCAAGCTTTTTCTTTTTTTTCTCCTCTCTTTCTCTCTCAAACAAACCCAAATTCCACCTTTTTCCTCTTTCCCTCCCAGTTGACATTTTTGTACGATTCATTAGTATCGTATTAATTATGAGTGAAAAAGAAGCACACCGAAAAAAGACAAAGGGAAACAAACAAAAACCGAAAAAGTGCTCATCATTCGCGTCCCAAAAACAGGCCCAGACAAATCAATACGTACCATCCCAAACATTTGAAAGAGAAAAAAAAGGAGGGTGCAAGTTGGTATAAGTAGTTAAACAGTAATTTTGAAGCAAAGGGGAGTGAGTGTGAAGAAGGAAAAGAGAATCATCCGTCACTTGGATTAAACCACGGTTCCGTCACTGTCGATCAGGATCGGCGCCTCTTTGGTGTTTGGCCTGTTGATCTCAGCAATCTCACGACCTCCCTAATAGGTATGTTAGTCCAGTTCCTAATGTATAATCTGCATTGTGTCAGAGCAAGTGATTCTTACCTTCCAGCTGCCAGCTTCCAACAGCTGTGCCAGGGTCATCTCATGGCCATCCAGCTCCGCCTCCAGTGCCACATTGACATCTTCCAAGAGCTTGTCGAGCAGAGCGACTGTCAGCCCTCGCCATTCGACAATGACATCGTCCGAGGCCTCAAACATGGGCGCGACTTCAATGGCCTTGATTCCAGACTGTTTGCAATACGCGCCGTAATTAGCCAGCCCGCGAGCCATGTCTTCCTCCCTGAGAGTCAGGACACCCAAGTCGACAAAGAGGCCACCGTTGCGGTACTCTGGCAAGCCCGTCAGCAGCTCTGTGCCGGCAAAGTGCATATTTAGCAGGGATTGCATAGGCTGCATGAGCGAATACGCAAGCCACTGTGTCAGGTTGTGGAACGGCAGGATAGATTCCCACGAGTTTGATCCCGCGGGCAGGGCTTCACAGGACCAGGCATCACCAAGCGGGACGCCGTTGATTGCTGTTCGAGTAGGCCAGATGGAGGAGAGACCATCCATCAGGAGATTCCACAGAATTGGCAGGGGGACAATGAGAACTGATGATGCTTGGGTTGCAGGGTGTGAGAGCAAGTAGTCTGCAAAACAGTTAGAAAGCACGCAACCCTTCATGCCAAGGCAAATTTTCACTCACCAATCATGTTACCAGGACGGCCATCAGCCCCAAAGAACTCGGAATGCTCGTCGAGAGCCTCTGACAGCTTGACTAGGACCTCTGTTCGACCTTCCAAGCCAATGAGCTCGTTGTCGGCGTCGGCCTGCATACCCGAGGCAAGTTTGGCTGTGTTAAGAGCCCCCAATGCTCGCTTGTCAACCTGATGCTTGTTGGTTGGGCTTGCTGAGAAAATTCCCTAGACATTCCAAGTCAGATGCCAAAACTTCCAATGACAATGCTGAGATAAGCTTACTGATTTGAACATCTCCAAGGAAGCGACTGCGATACCCTCAGAGCGCCTGTAGGTTTTGCCATTTTCAACGCTCTTGTAGGTCCAGGTGGTTCCAGCGCCCGCATCCAGCAGTACGCTGATGGTGAAGAGGTCGATGAGTCGGCGGCATCGCTCTGCGTTGTCGACGCTCTCGGGCCAGCTATTCAAGAGCTCGACTACCCGATCTCGACCTCCTACACAGAAATGCTGATACCGACCATGGCTGGGAATGTCCTGGAAAGGAGCTTCGTGGTCACGCTGTACAAGCACATTGGTGTTAGTCTAGGCTTGAAACGCGGAAGTTGGGAGGCATTGGGTATAGAAAACGGGAGAAAAGGCGTTTACACAAGCATGTAGCGAACAGTAAACCGCATCTGACATCCCAAAACTTTTTGGGTTGAATAAGGTAGACAGTTCAAAGCCCAAGCCATTCCAGCAAGTCTTTTGAACTCGATACCACCATGCAGCAATTTCATTATTGCGCCCATATCTATCCCAAAACTTGCACTCCCTCCACCCAAGAACTTCTGCAAACATACCTTGATTAGTCCAGAGACAAACGTCACAACATCTGGAAATTTGTTCATATCAACGTCGAAGTGGACCAGCTCGTTATCCTGTGCCTTCTCCATGAGGGCCTTGGCTCTCTCTCGCACAGCCGTCAAGCTTCGCAGGTAGCCGGCGGGATCCAGCTGAGGGTCCGGCGGCCGAGGCAGATCAATCTTTGGTATTTTGATTGAAGGCATCGGTGATAGAGGCGTGTTGGGAGTGAGCATGCTGCCGGCAGAGACCCGGTTGTTGGCCAGGCCGCGGAATGTGGAGGAGCCGAAGCTGGTGGTGGACTGAGACTCGAGGATGCCCGACTCCCGAGGAGACTTTTGTTTGCGGGAGAAGATACCCATGGCTGCTGATTTCTTTGGTTCGAGAACTGGATTTCCCGGCGGATGCTTTTTTTTTTTTTTCTTTTCGCTCGCAGCGAAATGTGGCAATATGGAGCTTGGAGTAGAGCTCTTTCGCCTTCTCCCTCTCTTTTTGATATAGAAGAATCGATCAGGAACGGGAAGGAGGGGTTTGGACTCGACGTATTCGGAATTGTTTTCGAAGGCTAGCACGAAAGCCCGAGACGACGTCGAGGAGAGCAAAAGGAAGAAGAGGGATGGAGGTTGGAAGAGCAAGACGAGGATGCTAAAAAAGGGTATCTCGTGCCGGGTACTTGGTACCTGGCTAGCTGCTGATGAAGCTACAGCACGAGCATGTACAAGAATCAAGTAAGCCGGAGCAGCTCGTCAACCGATGATGGCGAGAATAAGGAGAGAAGAGAAGGTCAAGGGGCAAGAAAACGGGAAAAAGCAAAAAGCAACAAAAGAAGCTCAAGGTTCAAGAAAAAGGCGAGGACGAAAGAGAAATATCCAGACGCTCAACGGTTTAAGGCAAAAGACAAGGCACAGGCTGGCTCACACAAGCACAGGCGATCAGGATTAGGCACAAGCCCACACAAGCACAAGCACAAGGAAGCACAAGCACAACCTAGCACAAGAACAAGATAGAACAAGAACAAGCTCCCCGGCCGTGGCCAATTTTAGGGAAGAGTCGCCGCCAGACCCCCGACATCGACTGGAGCTGCCAGAGACCCGGAACTCACACGCAACGAACCCGCCATCGGCTACAAATTGCAAGGAGACGGGCGGGGGTACGAACAGTGGCAGCGCCTGCGAGCATCCCAGACAGGCCCCGACAGGCCCCCAATAGCGGTTACCAGCTGCCAGGTACGACGAGTCGGCGTCGTGCTATCCGACCAGGGGGTCCCTCCAGGCCCTGCAGCAGGCCCGTAGCAGCAACCAGGGCCTGTACTCGTAGCGTTAGTAGCGCTGGTGCGATTTGATGCTCTCAAGTGCTGTGCTGTACCAGGTGGCACGGCGTACCTAGTGCCTGTATTATTGGGCGCTAGCCACCGAGGTGGGCAAGGCACCAGCACGCTACTGGGCCTTAGCACCTCGCGGCTAAGAACCCGATTGCGATATCCGCAGCAACATTTTTGATGAACCGGGTGCGTGTGCACTGCACTGCACTCCATCCCATCCAGCAGTTGTACGAGTACTCCATCATACTTTGATGAGGGCGGCTACTGGTGACACCTCTGTCTGGCCTCTGCACGACAGCGGCCGAGGTTTGTGTTTGTGCTCCGATGCACAGTTGAGCACATGTCCGTACGAGTACGTGCTCATCTTGTCCTCGAATCAGGGAGGCTTACGGCACACCCACCAACTCACACAACGGCGAGCGATATACCTACATACCTAGTAGTAGCATACAGGTGGGCAGCCACCGTGTGCGAGTTAGTTGGCAGAACTAGAGACAAGAGACATTGAACCTTGAACCTTCTTGTGCTCCCTTGGGCGCGGGACTCCGCAAACCCTTCCCTTCAGGTTAATGTTATGTTCTCAAGCTGCTTTAGCTACAGTAGTGCCCTCTCGGCGTGGAGAGCCAGCGCGGACCCTGAGTGGCTCCCAAAGACCCCAAAGACACACCGGTCAGGGGCATCCCGGACGCCACCTGGGCAAGAGACTTGTCGTGTCTCTGTGATTGTGCTTGTGCTCGCGCTTCCGTGCTGGCGGACTCGGTCCGCGCGTGCAATCTAACATGGACCAGCGGGGGTTTTTTCCTTCTTGCTCGTTCTTCCTGTTTCCCACTCGGTGCTGAGCCCGACCAGGGGTAGGGGGGAGGAAGGGAGGAGGGGGAGGAGGAGCGAGCAGCACAGGCTCCCACCGGCGTGAGAGCTTGGACGGTGGCGAGATGGTCTCTAGACGGTCCCAGCGCTTGGGGGAGAAAGTCTGGGAAACGTCCAAGCGCCTCGAGACCAAGCGCCAGACCGGACGGACACTTGCTAGCAGACGCGGTCCTGTTTTAGCCCTCGGCGGGCGAATCGCGGTCGTCGAGCCGATTGGCGACGGGCTGGCGATCAGTTGCGATTAAGTCGGTGATGCAGACGCGCGACATGACTTGTGCTTCTGTCTGAGCTGAGCTGAGTACATAGAGCTGACCCCGAGCTGAACCTGAACTGAGTCGAGGCGAGGTCCTACTACTGTATTATCGGCTGCTGCTTTGCAACAGAAACCTCCGGGCATTCGTAAGCTGGATGCCGTTTTGAGAGACGTGCAGGGAGGAACGCAGGTTGGGCGAAAGGCAGCCCAGAGGAAACAAATTCAATGGAGGTGTTTTTGTGCACGTCGTTTTGGTCGGGGACCAGTTTTCAGAGCCGTGCTGGCCACTGAGAGCGCATCCAGAGACCGTGGCGAGTGCGAAAAGAGGAATTGAGAAAAAAAAAAAAAAAGAACCTTGAACCTGAAGGGAAAAAAAGCTCATGACCAGAACCATGCCCATGCCCCGAGTAATTCGCATCCCTGCCACCTGTGCTGCAGGTACGGATGTACATTCCGGATGTGAGATGTTACCACGAGGCCGGGCTAGAGCATCCCCCGGTCCCCTGTCCAGAGTGGCGCCAAAGTATCCGCCGTGGGCAGCACAGGTACAGCGCAGGTATCCTCAGTCTAGAGCCGGTGCCCCGAACCAAACATCTCGCCCAGCACCCTTACCAGTGGAGGGTACTGGGTACTGCGGCCGTCGTGGGCTGTACCAGTGGGGGACGAGGCGGATGTCCGTAGTGCTCCCTGTGGTGACCTCGGGCGCTGTCCCGTCGCAATCATCATTTTATTTTCCTCGGCCTAGCTGCCTTTGGCTGCTGCCTGTCTGGTCTACGATCCTCACGGTGCCTTGCCTTGCCTTGTTCCATGTACTGTAATGTACGAGCCCAGTGTGTTTGTGCTCCTCCTTCACCGTATCCAGAAGCTACCGGGAATTGGCTGGTTTTGGCACCTCCCTTGGAGCAGCTCATCCATGCATTGGCAGACCGAGACGTTACGGTAAGGTCCAGTGTATGTCAAATACCATCGGCAGTCAAGTAGTATTGCTTCAGGTTGCAGTAGCATCAGGGATTACAACTAGGTACCTACATATGTACTACTCTACCAGGTAAGTGTGCTGTATTTAGTCCTGTAGTCCAAGTCCCATCAAGACGGAACCAAAAGTCTGATGAGCTCTTCTGGTCAGGCAATCAACATCATACCACCCTAATCTATTCTAACCCCCCCGGCACGCCCAAGATTGCCCAGTAGAGGCAGGCCTGGCCCGCGTGGTTGCTTCTCGTTTTTGACATGCCCGGGGACAAGGGCGTCTTAATCTAGACGACTGGTTTTAGGCGATAAAAGACTTTATCCGATCAAACGTTTATATTGCACGCAGAGACCTGTCACAATGGGCGCTCGTTTCAAGATGATTCCAGGGCATCACGGACCGGAATTCCATACAGTCCAGTTCTCCGTTCCGAGACGAATAGCTACCTAGCTAATGGGTGGTGAAATATTGATGTGCAATGTGGCAGTATGGCTGTGCGCGGCCTCCTTGCTTGGGTTGACCATCCTGCCGGGCATCTCTCGGTGGAAACAGACGATGAAGCAAGCAAGGTCCTTTGCCCAGCCAGCGAGTGCCGTCTTGTCTTGGCCTGTTCACGTCGTTTCATGCCACTTCACCTGGGGGATTGTCGATGAATGGAACCTGATGCATATCCACAGCGTCAAATATGGGGCCCTTATACCAATACGCGGTACTACTACTCGTAATTCAGGAACAGCATCCCGGCAGATGATTGCAAGCCAGCTACTGCACCTCCCAAGACAAGTAAAAAGAGGCGTAGGGCACAAGTGCATGTAACCGTTATCGCCACTCGACTCAACTTGACTTGGCCGATCAATCTCGTCTCGTCTCGTCGTCATGAACAAGCCAAGCTGCAGCTCCCCTCTCACATGTCACACACAGCTAAACCTAACGGCTAGCCTGAGTCGAGAAATTTCCAAGCGGAGCCATCTCGCATGCTTACTAGGACCAAGCAGTCTCAATTAGCAATAGGACCGCGGATATTAATTAATTGCAAAGGCCAAGCCTAACCCGAAACGACGAAACGGCCAGAGAGAACATGCGAAGCGACAGTTTTTTTTTTTTTTTTTTTTATCCCAGTTTTCTTTAATTGTCTGGCAGTCTTTGTCATTCAGGTACGCTCCCGTATTACTGTATAACACCAGACTGCTAATGTCCAGTACCTTATTCTTCCGTCTCGGCGTCTTTATACCCTCAACCCTACTAACCCGGCCGGTGATTTCCCCCCCCCTCCCCAGCAGCTCGGAGACGTCTCCGTTGATGGCAAATCTCTCTCTCTCTCCCACTCCTTCTCTCTCTCTTCTCCCTCTTTTCCCGCCCATGGATCGATTTTAATCAGCCTGCGACCAGAAAAGGCCCACAGTAACCCAATTCGCCGAGGGCACCAGAATAGGCGACCCAAAAGGTCATCACAAGTTCTCTTGCTAGCTTCGAATTCCGCGTATCACGGATAGACAGGCTATCATGGACTCGTTCCGCTTACTCTGCCCTTTTCTATGGGGGTCCCGTTCATAGTAGGTGCTTGTAGTCATACAAAGTCGCACTGCGACGATTCATGTCCACCACTTTGCAGAAACTACCTAACGCAGCAGCTCACGGCCGAGGCTTGTGACAGGACAGGCCGTTGCAGGTAATTCCTGCGCGCCATCCATCACACGCTGATCCTCTCCCCCAGGGGCATGTCCCTGTATATGCCTGTTCTTTTTTTCCCTTCTCTCGTCTCTTATGGAAACCTTTCACATGATTTATCGTGGCCCCGGGATCCCGTGAGGGTCCAGCCGCCCTGGTAAAAAAGCAAATCTCGGTATCCGTAAAATGTGTCGTGTGTCTTGTTACGCAGCTCCACAAGGTAATATAGTAGCAAGTTTCTTTTTTTTTTTTTTTTCTGTCATAATATACAGAATGATGTTGCTTTTCGGGAGAGAGTCCCGCGCTACGGGTTCGGCGTACTTGAGAATACCTACTAGAACGAATTGATGCCACTCCCAGAATGAAACACTCTCTTAGATGCGGAGATCAAACTCAATCCCGCAACTATTTCCGCAAGGCTTGGTGTCGTTCCAGAACATGGAGCCGACGGAACCAAGAAGATGCGTCTATCGAAAGGGCTGACTTGGAATTGGCGCCGCCTCCAGACCCGGAAATACGGCCACGGGTAGCGAACAGCCTCGGGTCCAGGGCTGTTTGATACCACCGTTGCTCTCTGCTCCCTTGCCAGAACTCATGTTAGACCAAGGTAGCATTTTCTGGGACCATCCTTTGCTCGAGTAGGCATCTCGTCTCTCGAGAAAACACCTCATTTGGGAAGAGGTGAGAGCGTCTAAGGTGTTGGTGCGTGCTGCTCACTTCCCGGACAGGTAGGAGGCTGGCCTATTTGGATGTTCAAGTCACATTGCTATTCTAGTAAGCGCCTCGTTTACCTGCCTAGCCACATGGCACAAAGTCCATACAACATCAGTGTAATATCGCGGCAAGATAAGTAAGATTGCCATCAACAAAAAGAGCTGTTGGTTCCAGGTGTGCTACAAAGTTCGAGTGCAGTACGTACCTCCGTCTGACGTCGCAGCTTACCCTGAAGCTGAGACGGGATTTAGGAGATACCGTCTGTCACGTTGCATACAAGGATTCTTTTTCTCGGTGACTTTTTTTTTTTCCTTTTTTTCCTTTTTGGGGGGGTTTTTTTTTTTTTATTCCTTCCAGCTCTTATTTGTGTACGAGTAATACGAGCTATGTGATTACTCCCGACCTTTGATGTTCGAAATCGGACATCTTAGCTGACGAGAAAGTGCTGAAAGTCGAATCGCCGCCGAAAAGGAGGTGAATTAACAATTTCGACTGCTTGCACACCTGGATACCTTGAGGACTTTTCTCGCTGCTGTCTCGGACTCTATGTACAGCTCTTATTTGCGCAGAAAATGACAATTTCGAGAGTGAATGACAGTGAATTGCGTCACAGCTGCCAACACGAGGTGGTATTGAACTGAGACAGTCTCTCGGCACCACAGCCAAGACACTGATCTACATCAATCCGGTGACTCGCAAACGAAGCGACTATAATACCGCTATAAAGTGTCACGCGACACTCTGAATCACGGATTTCCGCTCAACAATGGATGTACTCGTAGGACATCTGAACCATCTGCCAGGCACAGGAGAGCCGTTGTCTGTGTCGATATCTAGATCCCCATACCCTTCCTTCTGCTACAATCACTTCCGATACTACATGTACCTCGGCTCGCCCAGATGGGTAGTATGTTTCATAAATCTAGTGCGTCATAATGAGTGATGAAATGTCTGGCAGCTAATTAAATGGATTACCCGCGGAAGCTTGAAATAGAAAGCCCGAAGGAAGCTGCCCGTGTTGCCAAGGCTGCCCCCTTTCAACATCTTACACGTAGAATGAGAAATGAAATCCTATTTCTAGACCCAAGTTCACCTACCCTGGTGCTATTTCATATTCTTTGACCACCTTGCCTAGCTATCGTGTCCGATGTGATAGCGACATGTCACTGATAGAAGATGCTCATTTTACTAAAGCTGCTACGTATACACGATACCCTGGAGTAAATCATATCTTTCGGCAAAGGGGTCATTATATCATTGTGCTATATGGAGCATCTGGACTACTGAGTAAAGCATAGCGGATGAGATATTGGTGATTGCTCCTCCTACCATCCTTTGCTAAGTAATCAAAGCATTCAAACTATGGCTAGAGCCTTTCACTCGAACATCTAATATCACACAATCGTTTTAAGCTGCTGTCAATCGACACTTCTGTTACTTGACTGCATTTGTAGGTCATGCTCCCTCCGAAATCAATAACCCTATTGTCCAAACAAGGCGCTGCCGATAAGAAATAGTCAATCTAGTTACTCAAAGTTAGCGAGATCAACACAACCAAACCGAATAGAAAAAGAGGCTCACCTGATCAAACTTGGTACCCCTTTCCTCCACAATTAAAGAGCCGGGCATGCCCTTGGTCCTCGGCTCTGTACCTTGCCCCAGCTATGCTGCGTCCTTCGGTATGCTACTTATCCGCCGTACGCTCTTGTGCGCGAGGAGAGCGGTTTATTATGAGATGAGATCGGCGACATTCATCGGCATCTCATCGATTTGAGTTGAGTAATACACTGTGATGAGCAAGTCAGTATGTGTCACGGGGTAGAAACGAGGTTAAACAACGTACACTCAATGTCTCGGAGGATGCGCACATCTTCCGTGGTCACAAAGTTGATGGCCACGCCCTTGCGGCCGAATCGTCCACTACGACCAATTCGGTGAATGTAGTTTTCTCGGTTGCTTGGCAAGTCGTAGTTGATAACTAGACTGACCTGCTGCACATCGATACCACGTGCCCACACATCTGTCGAGATGAGAACTCGGCTGTTTCCCTGTCGAAAGTCTTGCATAATGCTGTCACGCTCCTTCTGAGGCATATCACCATGCATGGAGCTGACGGTAAAGTTGGCCTCGCGCATCTTGTCCGTAAGCCAGTCAACTTTGCGGCGTGTGTTGCAGAAGATGACGGCTTGGGTAATGGTGAGAGTGTCGTAAAGGTCGCACAGAGTGTCGAATTTCCAGTCCTCCTTCTCCACGGCGATAAAGTATTGCTTCAGTCCTTCCAACGTGAGTTCGTCTCGCTTGACCAAGATTCGGACAGGGTCGGTCATGAACTTGGTAGTCATGTCAAGAACATCGTAGGGAAGGGTGGCACTGACGACCACGACCTGCGTCGCCGGTGGCAAGTAGCGGTAGACGTCGTAGATTTGCTCTCGGAACCCCTTGTTAAGGAGCTCATCTGCTTCGTCCAAGATGAGCATCTTGATGTGCCTCGTCCTAAGATGGCGTCGTCGAATCATATCAGCTACCCGTCCTGGTGTGCCCGAAACAATGTGCTGGCCGTAGTCGAGCTTGCGAATATCCTCCCCAACGTTGGTGCCACCGATGCAGGCGTGGCACTGCACGTTCATATAGTCGCCCAATGCCATGACAACCGATTGGATCTGAGTAGCCAGTTCTCGTGTGGGGGACAGGACAAGAGCTTGGGTCTCGCGCACGGCCGTGTCAATAACTTGCAGCATGCTGATCGAGAAGGTGGCTGTCTTTCCCGTGCCGGACTGGGCTTGCGCGATGGTGTCGCGTCCCTTGCAGATCTGGACAATGGCTCGCGACTGGACGGCGGAGGGGGATTCATAGCCGTAAGCGTAGATGCCGCGGAGGAGGTTCTCTAGAACGTCACAGTTAGACAAATCGACACGATTGATAGAGGCGGTAGACAATAGACTAGGTGGCTTTACCTTTCAGCGACATGGCCTCGAAAGTCGGGTGCACCGTCACCTCTTTGGAGGTGGAAAACTCCATCCTCTCATCCGCCTTGCGGTCAATGCCTCCAGCGCCCTCAGCCATGATGTAGCAAGATGGATTGGTGTTGTAAGAGATAAAGTGATTTGCTGAACTGCTGGCAGCTCCGGGATGATGTTAGGTCGGTAGTTGGGGATCTTGGCTCCAAAACTTTTGGATCGACCGATAACGTTTCTGGCGTCGGAAATATCTCGGCAAAACCGATAAGGCACTTTTGCCCCCCAGGTCCTTCTAAAAACGCGACCTGCTTGGTGTTTTTTTTATGGAGTCACTGAACGCTACCTCATGCATTGGCTGAAGCAGCGATTTCCTCTTGGTGTCGCGCCGACCTTCTTTTCTCTTCTGTCAATTATTCCTTTCAGCTCTCAACAAAACAGCCTCGCACAATGTTAGTCCTAGAAGAGCAGCGGTACATCCACGAGGACCTAGAGCGCCTTGAACAGGGCATTGCGGACCGCATCCGCGAAGACCCCAAGCATGTGAGCCCCCCAGACTGTGTTTCTGTTCTCTATTCTAGACGATGCCTAACTGATGCCGTTAATTTAGATTCGCGATCGCCTCAACCGCGACCACGAAGTTGCACAGCTCTTAGACCAGATCCAGGCGCAATCCCAGAACCTACTCAACATCTACGGTGACGAGTCTGGAAGCAGGGCTCAAGAGATCCAACAGATCGGCACTGGAGATCCGTTCGAAGAGTTTTATCGTCAGTGGAAGGACGTTCGAGATCACCACGCAAGATACCCCAATGAGCAGGCGGAGAACTCAGAGCAACGATACAAGGTGTCGAGACATGGCGATCCATCAGAACCTATGCCCTCCATTGTCGACTCTCTATTCTCAGGAGAGGAGGCCTACGGAAGGTTTTTTGATCTAAATACTTGTCACGAATCTTTTCTCAACCTGCCAAACGTAAAGCGCTTGACTTATCTGCAGTATCTCGAGTTGTTTGACAACTTTGCGCCCGGCTTTGCAGGCGTCAAGCGGAATGAGAAGCTGACTGATCAATATTTCAAATACGTCGGAGATTTAAGCGATTATCTCGAGTCGTTCATGCGACGGACACGACCTTTGGAGAATGTGGATAAGATTGTGCAGTCCTTTGACCAGGAGTTTGATGAGGCTTGGACCAAGGACGAAGTTGAGGGGTGGACTCTTGAGCAGGCGACATCAACCAAGCAGCGCACAGGAGACGCTATATGGTGTGATGACTGCGAGAAAGAGTTCGCCAACGATAATGTCTACAAGAACCACCTCAAGGGACGAAAGCATATCAAAGCTGCAGAGCAACGAAGCCAGCGACAAGAAGGGTCGAAGCCGGCTGCAAATGGTTCTGGAAAGGGAGTTGTCTCACCAACCAGATTAAAAGAGCGAGCCGTAGCAGAGCGCGAGCACAGAGTCAAGCGATTGGCCAGTGCCATGAGCACTGAGCGGGGCGATACCCGTGTCAACGTCGAACGTAAACAAGGAATGACAGAACGAGAGCGTCAACAAGAATTGGATAACCTCCTCAATGTGTCTGATACCCGTTACGAACCGATGGATCAAGACGATGGTGAAGGCGAGGATGGCGAAGAAAAGATTTACAACCCCCTCAAGCTCCCTCTGGCCTGGGACGGAAAGCCCATTCCCTTTTGGTTGTACCGATTACACGGACTCGGTGTGGAATTCCCATGCGAAATCTGTGGAAACTTTGTCTACATGGGCCGACGTGCGTTTGATAAGCACTTTAATGAGGCACGCCACGTGTATGGCCTCAAGTGCTTGGGCATTGCCAACACCAGTCTCTTCCGAGACATTACGGGGATTGACGAGGCCATGAGGCTCTGGGAAAAGATTCAGAAAGAGAAGAAGAGGGGGAAGATTGACGACGGAAGCGTCATTCAGATGGAGGACGGCGAAGGAAACGTTATGCCGGAGAAGGTATACTACGATTTACAGAAGCAGGGCTTGCTTTGAACGGTTCATGCATCATAGGCTGGGAGTTTGTGGATATGGCGATTTGGACGGTCAGGGAACATACTTGCTTGATATTGTAGTAATTAGAATGAATTGAGGGAATTGGATGTTAAATTCGCAAAGAAATTGTGTTGTTTGCTGTTGTTTGCTAATGTCCGCTGCTGTCTTTCGTCAACATAGTTGCTTAGTCATGTTTGAATTAGGCATCACCACCAAATACCAAGGCGCGTTACCCGGGAGATTTTTTACCTCTTCATGCTCGTCCCCTTTGTAACAGCATGCCCAATATCGGCATTGATATTGATGACGCATCCTAAAATTCCAAGCGGTGAGCAAGCATAGGCATGTCAGGCCTTGTCAAACCTCTGCCGGCTTTATATGTTGTTTATGTCTTGCGCTCAACAGTGAGGCCCGGCTCGATATACATTGGATCCACGCCAAATCCGCCTAGGCGGTTAAAGCAGCACAATGGCGAGGCCAAAGGCGGCGCAGTGCGCACATCGCGCGATACTCTTCGGCCCTGGGAGATGATTGTGTTGGTTTCTGGATTCCCGAGCTCGACAGCAGCTCTCAAGTTTGAGTAGGTTTCAGCCCCCTCTTCGAATAATCCGTTGGTATCGTATGCTGACGTGAAAATGGCAAGATGGGCTCTAAATAACCCACACCTTACTCTACACATACCGAAAGAAGAGCGTATCACAGTAGCGACGCAGAGAAAAAGGAATGGGATGCCGAGACGAAAGCCGCACAGCCTCAAGTCTGTCATTCCCAACGTTCACCTGCTCACGAGCGTGTCAAGCTTTTCAAGGTGGCCATTGAATGTGCATTTCTTTAGTCAAGATGCCCACAAAGTCTGGAAAGACTGGAGCGAAACAAGAGAGACTGCCGTCGCCACGAGTCCCACGATATTGACAGACTTTGGCCCCTCTGCAGGGGATGCGTCGACGACACCGTGGGGGATTCACGCTCTGGCGTTGGATTACTCTCCGATGAAGGAATACATTGAAAAAGCCCATAACGTGACATCGTTTGAGAGGCAAGGGCAATGCATTCACTGCAGTAAAGAGATGCAGCCTGAGCAAGGCTTATACGCAATGTGCCCCAACGACGGCTGCGAGGCAATGGGACACATTGACTGCTGGAGCAAGCATGCACTGGCGGGTGATGAACCCGGTGCCATTATTCCTACTAGCTGCAAGTGCCCAGCATGCAGCGGCGAAATACGATGGGGAGACATGATGAAGGAGCTGAGCCTGCGAACGCGTGGAACAAAAGAGGTGGAGAAGCTGCTGAGGAAGAAGAAGCGGGCAAAGAAGGACTCGTGATGGGGAGAGCCAATTGGAGGGATTTTTCGGGGCTTCTAGGGATTTGGCGCTTATAGAAGAAAGTATAAGTGCTCTTTGTCTGAATTTTTGATTTTGTTTATTGTTGGTGGTTAAGATTTACTAGATTGGTCGGATGAAGCCCGTTGTTCAGATAGAGTTGTGACTTATGCGTGATGCATCGGCTACAGCCGGCTAGAATCCATGGATCTATCCATATGGTTTGGCTAAAACTATCACATAACGTGGGTATAATAGTCATGACATTGGAATTTCTATCAACTGAGAAAAGTCGTGTGCCTGACATGGCAAAGAGCAACCATCGTTCAATCCAGCTCTTGCGGCATTGGCTCGGCATCTGCATGCACACACTCTCTCACTCTACCTAGACCAAGACTGATCTGGTGATGGTGGGGTGATGACGGCACCGGCTCAGTGGGGGCTGCGCACCAAAGACTCGGTAATCTGGGCTTTCGGAGCTTTCAAAGGCCAAAAGGCGTGCAAAAGGACTGGCCACTGGTAGGGCACACAAGCGCCCAGAATCTGGGGTTCCAGTGCGCGGTAGAACGGCATGCCACTATATTCTCAGGTAAGATGTAAGAAGCGTGATACAGGGCAATCCATCCGCTGATTACGAGCTGCACATCATCCAAATCCTTCTGGCTCTCCCGCAACGAGGCTGCCTCAGCCAGCTGCTAATTGTGGACACGTCCGTTCAACCTCACCGACGCGTGATTGGCTCGGCACTGGCCACCATGGGCCTGACCCTTGTCGGTGCAACCACTCATATCAGATTTGCCTTCTTGGCTGGAGGGAAATAAGAGAGAAAAAAAAAAAAATTATGGGCATTGTCAGCAAACTATTCGGCTATTTCTGCGCTACAAGCTGGGCCTTGACTTGTACAAGCACGGCGCGACAATGATTTTCCGAGTGGACGGTTGCTGGGGGTTTCGGTTGCGTTTGGACGGATCAATGCGAAAATACGCGCAGCATATGGCTTTGCATGGGGATTGCGATGGGAGCTGACTCGGCGCGCTTTTATCTCTTTTTGATGCGTACACGCATGGACGTATCGCGTTTGCTTGTTGGCCAATGTCGCGGCTGCTGTGGTTTGCTGCCGTCAAGCTTCTCTTGGATTCTCTTGAGGGAGTTGAGCTCCATTGTTCTGATTCATAAGAGAAATTGGCGGAGCACATGGCAGCAAATGGTGTAATGCGAGTCGAGCCCACAGTCAGCAAGGCCAATCAATGTACAACAAAGGATTGTACTCTACCGTACTCCTCTACTGTACAGCTTGCATTGCATCCATCCATTTCCCCCTTCCAAACTCGGGCATAAGGCGGGAGCAAACGAAAACTGACCCGACCCTTTGTATGTACCTTTTGCAGGCTGGTAGTGCGACAGGAGCCGGATGTCGTCTGCGGTGGGGCTGTCAGTTTTGCTCGTGCCAAATACATGTATCCATGGCGCCGGCCGCTATTGGAAACGCCGCAGAAAAATTAACAAGAGAGGCAAAAAAAAGTCAAAAACGCCGGCCTTGGATGACGCTCACTGCCGTAGTAGAGCTTCCGGGCGCCTTAGCAGTACGAATACTCATATGCATCACATCACATGTATACGTGCAGCAATCAACGCATGGCACAGGTTACCTGTATAGGACATGTGCTGTGCTGTAGTGCATGCAAGTAGAAGTACCTGCGACCCCTGTGCGATCCGGCTGATGCCTCTTGATCGGTGGCCCCGGTGGGAGCACTGCAGCGGATCCGAGAGAAAGAGAGGACCGGATCGTCCGCACAGGGAAAAAAAGTCCTGCAAGTACAGGTACCGCGCCAGAAGAGCCTCTCATAGCGACTTGCATCATGGAAGACTCCATAAACAACGGGACAGCCAAGGGAGGTACCGAGTACATGAGCGCAACAGGATGCTTCTGGGTACCAAGGTAAAAGTGCCTGCGGCTGCGGGCTGAAGCACCTCGAAGCTCTTGCTCCAAACCCAACCACTTCAGCGCGTTGAAATGTCCCCCAAAGTACCCCGTACCACGCGCATAAGTCCAACTGCAGAGCGATAGGCTGCATACGGCGTAGCGGCGGTACTTGCCCAGTAAAAAACGCCCGGGGTCCATCGAACTAGTAGCTGCTTATTGGCTGCCGCGGCCGTGGGTCCACCCACACGGACCACCTGGCTGGCTGCAGCGCACAGCTCCTGGCAGGGCAAGTGCAGCCCAGCTGCGAGCACAAGTCCCTGGTACCTCGCGCGCCCGCTGTACGCTGGTGGTAGAGTCTCCCTCCCCTCCGTACCCAGGTACAAGTACCGGCCCGCAGGCATCCTCCCAGCAGCACCGCGCCTGTACTCTGTAGAGAACGCTCAAAGCCCTGTACCAGTACTTCGGAGGGCCGCACTGAAGCAGGTACCTGTCGGTCGCTCTGACCCCGTCCCTCTGCTGCTCTGCCAGGAACGTCCTGCGCACCTTCACGCCGGAAGCCTCGACCCATTCCACTCGTGCGCTTCCGCCCACTCTCTAAATCCAATCTCGCTCCGGCATCTGCACCACCCAAAGGGCCAACGAGACTCGCAGAAACTCGCTGGCTTTTGATTCTGCGGCTCCCTTGGCCCTCTGCCCGTCGTTGCACTCTTGACAATCAAACAAGGCCCCAGCCCTGTATCTGTATGTATGTCTATGGTCTATGGTCCATGTCTCTGACTCTCCCATCCGCTGCACTGCCCTTCGTGTTAGTTGCGCCATGTTCCATGTTCCAGCTGCCCGTCCTTGACCACATACTTTGTTTTACATCCCGTTTCTTCTGCAGCACCGAATGCTCATGCTCATGCTCATGCTTATACTCCGCTAGTCAAGCCGCCATCTTTCTTTTTACCTTTTTTGCTGTGCCGGCCCAGATAAGAAACGCCACGGCCACTTTTCCATCACGTCTCGACTTGCCCCGGCCCGAGACGCACATGGTCCCTCGCATACATGATGCCATGCGGATTGAGCCTCCACGATAGGTATCTCGTCATATGAGCCTGTTTGGCCGCCTCCTCCCTGTCCATATCGAACGACAACGACGCCTGCGCCTGCTCTCAACCACGCCCCCGTGACCCTCCGAAATCCTGGGGCCGGAATTCGTTTGCGCCATGGCACCGATGGCCTCGCTCAGCGCAGCCGCTGCTGCCTCTGGCAGTGCCAATGCCAGTTCGCGCAGCTCGCCTGCGATTGGGGCGTCTGCGGCCTCCTCGTCCTCGAAGCCCAAGCACAAGGTCAACTCCAACGGCTATCATCCTACAAATCCACCCGTGCCGCTCAGCTCCATGGTCAGCGCGCCATTGGATCTCACCTCGGTCGAGAGACGCGGCCAGCCCACGGCGGTGCGGGAGCCGCTCAAGAAGAAAACACGACCGCACGGCATATCAGAAGCCCCGACCTACTGTCCGACTGAACACGAATGGCGTGACCCCTTGCAGTATATTCAAAAAATCGCCCCCGAAGCATCTCAGTTCGGCATCTGCAAAATTATTCCACCCGATTCATGGAACCCCGAATTTGCAATTGACACTGAAGTATGTGATTTTGCGCCAACAGGGCGCTTGGCGATCTGGGGACGTGCCCAACGGTACAATTCGCTGACCAAATCGATAGAAATTTCACTTTCGCACTCGAAAACAAGAATTGAACTCCGTCGAAGGCAGTAAGTCTTTTATGTTGCGGAAGCAGAAAGCTTCCCTCCTGTTCCCACAAGGAGAGAGAGGCAAATAGAAAAACAAGGGAATTTGCTTATTAATTTTTTTTTTCGTCTTTTAGGTACGAGGGCCAATCTTACCTATTTAGATGGCCTTGCCAAGTTTCACAAGCAGCAGGGGAACAACCTACATCGTCTGCCGTATGTCGACAAAAAGCCCCTTGACCTTTATCGCCTGAAGAAAGCAGTCGAATCCAGAGGCGGATTCGACAAGGTCTGTAAGTTGAAGAAATGGGCTGAGATTGGAAGAGATCTCGGCTACAGTGGCAAGATTATGTCGTCATTGTCCACGTCGCTCAAGAACTCGTTCCAGCGATGGCTTTGCCCGTACGAGGATTATCTGCGGCTCGCAAAGCCTGGAGTTCACCAGCAGCTTGAACAAGAGTATGGCGGCCCTTTGACCCCGAGCCCCGCACCAACGCCCGTGAAGCGATCTACAGTCAACACTCCGAGCAGCGCCCGAGGGGCTTCGCCTGCCCGACAGGCATCAGATGCCCTCCAGAACAGCGTCGCCGGTAAAAGAGAGATGGATCGAGACACGCCCATGGCCGATGCACCGCCTGCTCCCACCTCAGCAGGACCCACTTCCGGATTTACAGCCATCAACACCAACGGCGGCTTCACTGCAGTCAATTCGGGCTTCACCAGCGTCAACCGTTCCACCAATGGCGAGAGCAAGAGTTACACCCCAGATTCTAAGCGATACGACAGCCCCGCTACATCTACGAGAAATACCCCCGAAGCTCGGCCATCGGGTCTCGGCTCCGCTGTTGCACTGAAGCGGCAATTGAGCGTCGGCAGCCCAGCAGACTCAATCAAGAAGGAAGGGGATACCGACAAGGACGACGCCGATATGGCCAGCCGGCGAAGCAAGCGCCTCAAGAAGGATAATGTGCCTACAGTGGCTGGTTCGCATATGACCGTATTTCGCCCCTCTGTTCCCAGAATTCCTAGGGAAGAAGGTGCTGCTGCAGGGAACAAGTGCGAAAATTGCGGACGCGGTGATGACAGCGGGCCTCTGCTCGTTTGCGAATCCTGTGATCATGCGTACCACGGCCCTTGTCTTGATCCCCCGCTGAAGCGAAAGCCTGAGGCCGAGTGGAATTGCCCGCGGTGCTTAGTGGGAGACGGTCAGTTTGGGTTCGAAGAGGGCGGCCTGTATTCGCTGAAGCAGTTCCAACAAAAAGCAAATGATTTCAAGCAGGGCTATTTTGAGCAAAAGATGCCCTTTGACGAGACTCTTCATTGCCATAGGCCGGTCACTGAAGAAGATGTCGAAAGCGAATTCTGGCGCCTGGTGGCAGATTTGGAAGAGACTGTCGAAGTTGAATACGGTGCCGACATCCACTGCACTACGCACGGCTCGGGCTTCCCTACCGTCGAAAAACACCCAAGTAACCCATACGCCACCGATCCTTGGAACCTCAATGTTCTCCCTTTCCACCAAGACAGTCTCTTTAGGCATATCAAATCCGACATTTCAGGTATGACGGTGCCTTGGGTCTATGTTGGCATGATCTTTTCAACATTTTGTTGGCATAACGAGGACCACTATGCCTACTCGGCCAATTACCAACACCTGGGTGCGACCAAGACATGGTATGGCATACCTGGAGAAGACGCCGAGAAGTTTGAAAACGCAATGAAGGAGGCTGTGCCAGAGTTGTTCGAGACCCAGCCGGATTTGCTCTTTCAATTGGTCACACTTCTCACGCCAGAACAGCTGAAGAAGGCCGGTGTGCGTGTCTACGCCTTGGACCAGAGGGCTGGCCAGTTTGTCATCACGTTCCCTCAAGCCTACCATGCCGGCTTTAACCATGGCTTCAACTTCAATGAAGCTGTCAATTTTGCCCCCTGTGATTGGGAGAAGTTTGGACAGGCTGGAGTTGAGAGACTGCAGCTATTCCGCCGGCAGCCGTGTTTTTCTCACGACGAGCTCTTATGGACGGCTGCTGAAGGAAGCGTGTCTTCGGGCCTTACCATTCAAACGGCAAAATGGCTGGCACCGGCTCTTGATCGCATAAGCCACCGTGAACGAGTACAGAGGGAGGAGTTTCTTACGAGGCACAACGAGGTATCTCCTCATAGATGCCAAGTCATGGGGGGAAGCGAGGACTCCTGCCCCCTTACCTTTAAGATCGACGATGCCGATGTTCATGATGAGGATGAGCAGTGCTGCAGCTATTGCAAAGCCTTTGCGTACCTATCCCGCTTCAAGTGTCATCGTTCTGGGAAGATCCTGTGCATTTTTCATGCTGGAACCCACGCCTGTTGCGACGTGCCGGAAGAGAAGCGGCTTAGGGGCGAGGAGCATACGCTCATCTATCGGAAAACTGACGACGACATGATCTCGATATACCAAAAAGTCTCCGAAAAAGCACGCACACCCGAAGCTTGGGAAGAAAAGTACGAAAAGCTTCTCGAAGAGGAAGCTACACCTTCGCTAAAGACCCTCCGGGCGCTTTTGCACGAGGGCGAGAAGATCCCCTATGAGCTTACTTCTCTTCCGATTCTGAAAGAATTCGTGGACAAATGCAACGACTGGGTTGAAGAAGCCACCAACTACATTGTCCGAAAGCAGCAGAATCGCCGCAAGAATGAGAAAGTCTGGCAAAGTAACGGGCGTCGTGGAAGTGCCAATAATGATCAGAAAGACAAAGACAAAGACAAAGAGTCGCGCCACGTAAGCAATATTCATCGCCTGCTTACAGAAGCAGAGCATATTGGGTTTGATTGCCCTGAAATAGCACAGCTTCAAGAGCGGGCGGCCGCCGTGAAGCAGTTTCAGGATAATGCCACCACCATTCTCAAACAAAATATCGCCCACCCCATCGAGGCTATAGAGGAGTTGATCGAAGAGGGACGTGGCTTTAACATAGACACCCCAGAGCTGGAGGCCTTATGCCGGAGACTCGAAGAATTGCGCTGGAACGAGAAGGCTAGGACCAGCCGCGGCAAGTTTTTGCTGTTGACAGAAGTGCAAGAAATCATTGAAGAAGGGAAGCGGCTAGAGATTCCCAGCTACAATGACCACCTGAAGTACTACTGCGACAAATTGGCGGCTGGCCAAGCCTGGGAGGCAAAGGCCAGAGAACTTACCCATGCCGAGTTTGTCCACTACCCTCAGTTGGAGGCACTCACGGCTCAGGTACAAGCCAATGCTCTCCCCGTCTCTCGCGAGACGCTGGCTGCCGTCGACCAGATACTCCACAAGCAGCGCGAGGCACATCGCCAAATCATTGACATTACCGATCGGTGCCGCGACCCTGATTATACAAAGCGGCCCAAATACTCTGAAGTTCTCGAGATCACAAGGAAGCTGGATGACCTCAACTCGAAGCCCACCGGCACTGTCGACCTAGAGAATGAGCGAAAGCGTCACGAGGATTGGATGCGAAGAGGCAAGAAGCTCTTTGGGAAGTCCAATGCACCACTGCATATTCTTAAAAGCCATCTAGAGCATGTCCTTGAGCGGAACACAGACTGCTTCGATACGGACCACGACACTCCACGCCTTCCAGGAGAGCCCGTTTCAAGAGAAGCTAGTCCGGAGGCTGGAGGGAATCGGTGGGAAGACCCACGATCGAGGCAAGTGTTTTGTATCTGCAGAAAAATCGAAGCTGGCATGATGATTGAGTGCGAGCTGTGTCATGAATGGTGAGTTTGGAGTACACGCAATTGAGGAGAAGGAGCACGCGCTGATATAAGCCAGGTACCACTACAAATGCTTAAAGATTGCCCGTGGCAAAGTAAAGGAGGACGACAAATACACTTGCCCGATATGTGACTGGAGGATGAAGATTCCTCGCGACGCATCTCGACCCAAACTGGAGGATCTTACTTCTCTTGCCGATGAGATTCCAAGCTTGCCCTTCCAACCGGAAGAGGAGGAAGTTCTTCGGCAGATTATAGACAATGCGCAAAACTTCAGAGACAAGATTGCCCAGTACTGTAACCCCCTTCTTTCAACAGAAGCTGAGGCCGAAACCCAGCGATTTTTCCTCCGAAAACTTGAGGGCGCAGAGATTCTGCTATCATACGAGACCAACTTCTTCCGTCAGGAGCTTCACAAGTGGTGCCCGGTTGCGCCGGAGCCACCGCCAATTCTGCAGGTCTCTCTGAGCACGCGCAAGCCTCGCCCTACGAAGCTCCAGAAGATGCTGGTAGAATATGGAGTTGACAATCCAGACGACCTGCCGGAGCACGCGAAAGGTAAGGCCAATAGCCTTCGACGGAAAGCGGCGAATGCAGAGGCGGCAGCAGCAGCAGCTCAAGCGACAACGGCTATGCCCAGCGTACCTAACCCACACAATGCAGCGTACGGGCCGCAGGCTTACTTCTCTCGCGGATCTCATTCAACTACTCCAAGCATCTCTGCCAACTCACATGGACATGGGGATGAGAAGTCTGAATCGGCCTCGGAAAACGACGGGCTCAAGCTGGGGTCCGCTGAAGCAGAGAGTAACTTGCATCCTAGTTTCTTGCGCGCAGGCAGCTCTCATTTGGCGGCTGATGACTCGAGCATGTCACTTGAGGAGCGGTTTATGCGTGGCCAAGATGATGCGGATAAAAACAAGGACCTCGGAATGTTTACTCGCTCTGAGCTGGGGAGAGATCAAGCTGAAGGGGTATGGGGGTCGGATGTCTGGAGCAGTAGACAAAGATCCATGAGTGAACATGGGCGGTCCATGACTCCGGCTGACTTGGACGAAAACATGAAACACGACGATGGCAAGGTTGACCAAATGTTTAAAGAAATGACGAATCAAGACGAAGACGAAGATCAAAAGAAGAAGGATACCACGATGACGAACGGAAACGTCACAGCAGACTTATTAGAAAGCGAGAGGAACGGGTTGGATGCGATGTTGGACGGGGAGTAGTTTGGTTGATTCTTGGGAAATGGGAGAAACGAAGAAAAAGCAGGTTGGTCGTGCCATGACTGAGAGCCCTCTATATTTTCTTTCTTCTTTCTATTATGTGCGTTTTCTTCTTTTTTTTTTTTGGGAGGATCTGGGAGTTTATGGTAATCGGTACCAACCGGGAAGGACTATGTGTATGCTTGTAATACCAGGACGCGGCGTGTCTTCTTCTTCTGCTTTCTCTTTCTGACGACATGGGCGCAATTTAAAGAGGGCACGGATGGAATGCTTTTCTCTTTGGAAGGAGGAAGATGGTGCACTTTCAGGGGGGAGAGTTTGAGAACGCATGTGTGCAAATAATTTTTTTCTTTTACTTCTTCTCAGTTTTACGATTCAATTAGTAGCTTTAGTTGAGGTTTGTTTGCCAGAGGAGATGTGTGTGGGTGAAATAAATGGGAGGCTTAATATTGCCGGATGAGAGAGAAAGAATAAACCAAAAGAGTTTTTTGTTTTGTTTGACCATTGATGTCTTTGTAGTTGAATCGTGAGATGCCTAAGCAATGAGCAGCTTGAGCGGGCGCAAATCCAATTGCCTTACTACCAGGTTCACTTCATCTTATCGGGATTTTTTCTTGCAGTGCTCAGAGAATATGCGAGACATCAGTTGGTGTTTGACTGACACGAACTGCTGGAGGGAGATCTGAAGCCGCTAGGCTTAATATTGCCTAGTCAAATTGAATTGGCGTACTAAGCAACGGAGCTTCCCATCACGTGACATCCCGCAACCGACGCATCTACGCGTGCCTCGTCATGGCAAGTTGGGCTTTTATCGGCATCATCAGCACAGAATCACTACTTCACCTTCGCCTCACCTTCGCTTCACTTCAGCTACTGCGAAAATGGCGTCTCCTCCCTATGCTACGTCGCCCTCGGCCATGTCGCCTCCTTATCCGTCCCCGGTGCAGATCCCCAGCAAGAAACGGACATCGACGATGGACATGAACATGCCATCTAGCAAGCGCAGAAAGAGCTCCGTCATCTCACAGCCGCCGATTCACCCCCTGCGGCAGACGTCGTTCCCGCCAGAAGCAGGCTCGCCGTACCCCCGATCTCCATCGGTCGATGCCACGTCCCACGTCAGCGGCAGCGTGGTGAGCGCGACGACGAGCGGCGCCCCCAGGAAGAAGCGCGGTAGGAAAGCGAAGAACGCCAAGGGGGACGACGCGGCGGAGAAGACGCCGAGCTTGGTGGGGGGGAAAGCGGCGACGACGGCGAGCGGGCAGGGCGGCGACAAGGAGCTGGAGGACGATGAAGATGATGATAAGGCGGAGATGGCGCTGGAGGATGCGGTTGCGCGGACACAGGAGCAGAAGCAGGAGGAAATAAGATTGAGGGCTATGCTCGTGGAGGCGTTTGATCCGCTGCAGTACGATCGGTATGAGTTTTGGCGAGCGGCCAAGTTGTCAGATGCGGTTGTCAAGAGGGTAGGTTTTTCCCTTCTATTCTCTGGACGAGCCAATGCATGTTTCTAACAAACCTAAACAGGTGGTCAATGCAACTGTCTCGCAGTCAGTCCCCCAGATGGTGGCAACTGCTGTCAAAGCGGTAGCGAAGCTCTTTGCCGGAGAAATCATCGAGGGAGCACGAAACGTGCAAGCCGAATGGATTCTCGCCGGGGAGAAGCAGAGTGATGAGCCAACACCGCCGCCATCCACAGACGAAGCCGAAAACGACGAAGAGCCTGATCTTCGAAGAGGCCCACTCCGACCCGACCACTTGCGAGAGGCCTGGAGGCGTTACAAACTGTGCCACGAAAGCCGAGGTGTAGGAGTGCAGCAATTGTGGCACGCCCAGCAGGGAACCGGGGTGGAGAGATTTTCAACGAGGACGCGGAATAGGCTGTTTCGGTGACAAGCTAGCGGCTCGGTTTTTTACTTTTTTTACTTTTTTTTTTCTTTACTTTTTTTCTGGAACGGCGTGGTGGAGTTGGGAAAAGCGAGGCCAATGGATGATTTTTCATTTTCTTCTCTTCGTTTAGTCTTGTTTTTTTTCCCGACTTATTTTATTTTATTATGATGAAGAGGCATGGAGGCAAACAGCCCACGGTACATGGATGGGGAATGGATGGATGATGGGTGGATGGATGAATGAATTGCCTTGGGACAACAAGGAACAAGACAAGACAATACATACACATATGGCTCAACCAATGGCTCTACACTACAGCCTTGAAGATACAGCCTATTACCTATTACCCATTACCGATGATCCATTACCGCTCTCAACACTGAAAAAATGCCCGATTGCAGCAGAAAAGAATGACACGCAGCTAGTCTGCAGACTTTATTGCCCGTTTGGTCGCAGCGGCTCCGTAACTGGGGCCACGGCGGTGGAGCTGCCACTTATTAGTAGTGACAGATTTTTTTTTCTCGGTGTCGTTGCTCGTGCAGTGCAGAGACGATGCAAATATCAGTGTGTAATAAGAGAAGAGGCGCGCACGCGACTGCTGACAAAAATCTTTCCTCTGGCTCAACCGTCTCTTCTTCTTTCTTCTCTAACTCGGACCCGCCACCAGGTCACTGTGAGAATTGATTTTGCATTGATCCTGTTGTTTTCCCTCTCTTCCCTCTCTTTTTCTTTTTCTTTTTTCTTTTATTATTCTCTTCATCTGTTATCTCAGAATTGACTGTCATCATGCCTAGAGCCAAGGTAAGTAGTTGTTCTTCTTTTACACTGGCTGACAACCGCCTGCCCCCCCACGCCCGCCTGTTTTTGGCAGCATGTCACCAAATTTTCACCAATTGCATTTTCCCACATTCTTGCGTCCTTTTTGCCCACAAACTCACCAATTAATCTCCGTCATGTAGCAGGAACCCGACAGCTCAGCCAAATCCAGTGCTGCAGCCATCCGCATCCGAGAAAACCAGCGTCGGTCGCGGGCCCGCCGGAAGGAATACGTCGAGGGCATGCAGAGGAAGCTGCAGGACTTTGAGACGAAGGGCGTGGCCGCAACGCTCGAGATGCAGCAGGCGGCTCGTGAGGTGGCCATTGAGAACTCGCGGCTAAGGCTGCTGCTCGCCCATAATGGCGTCACTGTCGATGCTGTGGAAAACTTCTTGCTGAGCTTCAAGGGCCAGGACGCCAATGAGGCCGAGCACTACGCTGCCAAGATTGCTACTGCTGAGTCTATTGCTGCCCTGGGACGCTCGTCGACTGTGGCGACGCTGTTCCCGGAGCATGCTCATGTCGACAAGCTGGCTGTTCTGGCCAGTGCCAGCATGCAGCAGAGCGCCTCTGGCCACGACTCTGACGGCACAATCACCTCGGACGACTCCACGGGCCCTGTGACACCAAGCTCAAGTAACCTCAACGCACCCTCACCTAGAGATGTCGACTTTGAGGCTGCGCCGCGGACAATGTCTTGTGACGCTGCTGCTCACATCATTGCCCAGATGCAAGGTTGTGGGTTTCGAGAACCTTCCAAGGGAACCCTAGAGAACAACGGCCAGAACGACTACCTGATTCAAAACTCTGCGTTTCTGAAAATTCTTGAGGCTGCGTCCATATTCAACTAGTCTCGGAGCTTACCAGTGTATAACATTCTTTTGACGCCGATTTCAGATTTCAGAGCAAGGCGAGCTGCCACGTGGTACTTTTTGCAGTACTGGCCATGTCTTGTCGCTCTTTATACTCTGCACAACGGCAACCTCATGATATGATTGATGCTATTTGTCTGCGCTCTACAGAAATGGCGGGCGGCGTTAGGCATTGCTTGTCACTGCCGTTTTCTAATCCTGAGTACGGATATCACGGAAACAGCATCAAAGCCGTCTGGCATAAGAGCTGCGACTACCAAATACCGACTGGTATCGCTTTATGACGACGCAACGAATGTATGAGGTGCGAGTTGTATCTGAATCTGCTTCGCACAAGCAACAAAACGCAGGAGACACAACCTTGGAGAATTGCAGTTCACATTGCCGACTCCTTTATGGAAGAGCACTTGACACGCAAATGGATTCCCAAAGAATGTCTTGTCTGCCACACACAAAATCGAATTGATTTATCCAAGAAAAAAGGAAGGGAAAAGCATGGCGCACTTTGAGAGAGGCATTTTTTGCCCCAGTCGCCAAATCACATCATGTTTTCGTGGCATCGACAGTACAGCCTTGATTTTTTATGACATTTGACAACAACAACAAAAGTGTTTTTTTTTTATCGACACACACAGCTTAATTGCCATTTAATGGAGTCGCACCTGAAAAGTTGAGCATGTAGTTTTACATTTTGCAGATAGATTGCGGTCTTGGGCAAGAATGCCTGAGTATGGTTATATAGTAGTCGTGGCTTGATGGCGGTTTTGCCTAGGGAATAGCCATGCACATTGATTGAGTTCTATGAGGAGGATATGGCGTGCCTGATGTTTGCTCATCGTTAGCATGGGGGGGGGGAAAGAAAAGAGGCATGCCGAGCTAAAAAGTCTTGAGGGAAAAAAAAAAGAGGCAGGCTTGATCCTCGATACGCATCTATTTACGATTTATTTGATTGAAGAATAGATGCTGACGGCCATGTATTTGACAATGTCGACTTGGCTCGGCTTGAGGGCTAATCTGTTGCTTTTTGGTTTGTTTAAACGCGCGAGTTTTCATGTTTAAGCAATGCATGTATGATGCAATAGATGGCATAGATTTCTTAGATCAAGAGACTTGATATAACAACCTTTCTGCTCGTGTTATGGTGCAAGTGTGATATTCAATGAAATTGACTCAGTTGAACTATTGGCTATTATGAACTCAAAATTTGCAATGAAATAACTGAGAGAAGGCTGTACCGTATACAAAATCTGCTGCGATCTGAAACGCCCATATAAATCATGCTTAAAACAAAAAGTAATACGTATTCTCAAGGCATTACAGCATATATCTTCATAAAATCCTTATAAAAATCCAACAAGTTCCCAAGTTCGAAATTCCTATCAAAACAGGCCAATTCCAAGATGAACCTCACGATCTCCTGCTCCTTAAAATTTCCACTATCGTCGACTCCCTTTTAGAATCTCTCTTCTGAGAATCCTCCTCAGGAGACGCTGGTGGCGATGCGAGCGGGGCCACGACATGTACCACCGATCCCAAAGGTGGTTGCTGCTGATAAACCGCAACAATAGGCTGCACACGGACTTCAGAAGATTGGTTCGGCAAAGATCTGTATGCTGGGACTGATTTGTTTCGCGTACCGACGCTCGAATCCTGATTGGGAGTATCCGCTGCTGCTGGTGACGAATAGGTAGCTGGACGAATCTGGCTTGGAGCCTGAGCTTTGTAGGGCTCGTATGGATTCACCATCTCCTGAAGCCGTTCGGATTGCGAAGGCGCCATGGGTTGCACAGGGGCATAAGTGTTGGCGCTTGCGCGGGCAGGCAGGTTTGTAGATTGAAGTCGACTGGGAGATTGGTATTTCCCGAGAGCTTGCTGAGGTGCCTGAGGCGCCTGAGGTGCGAAGGATGAAGGGGCACTTGGACGGCTGGGAAAGGTCGTGCTTCCGCTTCCGTATGCAGGGCTGCTGTAGGAAGGTGTATTGCCATACGCCGGACTGCTGTAAGAGGGAGTGTTTCCATAAGCTGGGCTGTTGTAAGAAGGCGCATTGCCATACTCCAGACGGCCATAAGACGGTGCATTGCCGTACAAAGGTGTGTTCTGATATGGCTGTCCGCTCACTGGCACAGCAGCTGGCGCTGACTGTGTTGGAGGCTGGGGCGCATATTGATACTGTTGTCCGCTGCCCGGTGTAAAAGCCGGCGCTGATTGTGCTGGAAGCTGAGGCGCATATTGATACTGCTGTCCACTGCTTGGCACCGCTGCTGGTGATGATTGTACTGGAGGCTTGGGGGCATATTGATGCTGCGGTCCGCTGCCTGGTACAAAAGCCGGAGCCGATCCTGCTGCAGGCGGAAGCGCTCCTGGCGCAGGTGCTGCAACACCGGGTGGAGGCGGAGCACCGACAGGAGTAGAGAAAGACGGCGGTGCCGGTGGGTTTCCAATGACAGGAGGTTTGTTGCTGATATTGTCTGCGGGAGGATGCCTAAGCTCCCGGTGATATCTGCATGTGTCAGAGGTATCAAAGAAGTGGACAATATGCAGTTCTCTCTCTGCCAACGCGGCAGCATGGGCATCAGCCTCCTCCTCGACAACAACAGCATGGCCATCCTCTGAGCGCAAGTAATTCTCAAAAGTAACAAACGGGTTGGCGCCATGCTGGCAGAGGAGATTGACGCATTCATACGACCCAAACGAGGCCGCTACCAGGAGGGTCCTGTCCATATTCTCCTGGGACACGATTCGCCATCTGGAGTCAAGCAGGATCTTCAGGCATTCGGTGAACCCAAACATGACGGCGAGATCCATCGGTAACAGGTTTAAGACGTTGGTTTCAATGTCTGTTCTTGCGCCCATTTCGAGAAGCAGGGAGACGGCTTCATGGTGTCCTCCTCTAGAGGCTGCGTGCAGCGGACTCCTTCCCAAGTCATCCGTCAAGTCGACAGATGCACCCAATCGAATTAGGGCCGTAATAGCCTTGAGAGCGCCAGCAGCAGCCGCGTGCCAGAGAGGAGTTCGACCGTACTGATCTCCGTTGTCCACGTAACAGTAGTAGCTGCGAGTAGCCAGAGCTCGAATAGCACCTACGCTGTCTCCGGCGGCAGCACGATGGAGTGGAGTTTCATCAAATGCATTTCGAGGTGTCAATCCTATAAACTCCAAGCTCCAGTCCATAAACTCTTTGAAGAAGGTGAGCCCAACCTCATTATCAGGGGTAGAGGCTGCGGCCAAGTGTAATGGCGTCTCGGAAAAGTGATTCGTCCTTGCGTTTGCAAGCTGTTCGCGTTCTGGGTTACCCCTGAGCCTGGCAAGGTCGTCGAAAACTTTATTGTTGCAGAGCACGGCGACATGGATCGCCGATAGGCCTCGCTTTGTCAACCTCCTGGTATTGACACCCTCTTTAAGCAGCAGCATGATGCAATTGCGAGAACCGCCTACAACGGCCCAGTGAAGCGGTGCGAGCCCATGGTAGTCATCGGTTGGTACCTCAATGTTTGCCTTCTTGTAAGCCAGGATTATCCCAGCTTGTTGTGCATCACCAGAAAACAAGGCCAAGGCTAGGTGGTCTGTGAGGCTCAAGTCCGTTGCCTTTTTTTCATGCCTGAGAACGTTGATGAATTCGTGGATGGGCTTTAGGAAATCACTGCGGACAGTTCCCTTCCCGTATGCTGAATATCTAGACCGGACAGGTTGGACCACCCAATTCAGGGGAGTGTACTCGTCAAGTGCAAATGATGAACTCGATGCTAGACAGTATATCTCTGTCAGAGCCCTTGCGCCCGAATTGGCAGAGGTAGCGTTCAGTATTTGGTTGCTTTTAGACATTACAATGTGCTGGGCAGACACTGTAAATAGCTGCTTGTCAGTTTGAATCTCGGCTGTCTGCGTCACTTGAATGGAAATGTAGAGGCGCCCTTGGAGCTGGATGCCCTCGACCGTCGCGCTGCTCGTCATGCAGGAGTCTTCTCCGAGCGAATCACGAAGCGTTTTGGATGTGATTTCACTGGCACTTGATCCGGTAATGATGCTCCCTATCTTCTTGTTCACCTCATGGAAAGTGTGCTCGAGGGAGACGTCGCGATGCAATAGTTGAAAACACCATCCCTCCCACTCCATCGTGTTTAAACGACGTAGACCGACTACAACATCGACCTTGTCATCCATCTTCTCAACGCTCTGGAATCTAAAGATGCCCATGGCTTGTAGCTTGCGAGAGTATTGCACCTTGAGTGTCATGGTGGCTGAATTCCAGTTCTGTGTGGGATACTTGTCAAACAAGCGATACTGAACGCCATCGGACGAGCCGAGATCGGATTCCACGTTGAAAGGGGACAGCCTAAACTGCGGAAGATGATAGTATACTGGCTGCTGCCTGACGTATACCGAGCGATAGCCATCCATTGGCAGAAATGTAGCGGATGGGGGAGGCATAAAGAGCTGCGACTTGGGCCTCAGTCTTCCATACTGATCCTCGGAAAGCCGCCGCAGATAGAGGGCGGGACATTGATAGACGTCGCCATCCCTCTTAACACAATCTAGAATTGCATAATAATCCTCTTCCATTGCACCTTGATCCTCAGAATCACGTTGTTGGATATATAGCTGCACGCGGATGCCTTGGTTCGTCATACTGGAGGGCGCACTTGCATATATGGGTAAAGGCGGCAGAACCTGCAACGAGCCAGCAAGCTTGAATTGAGCGGGAGATTGTGCAAGCAAGCCAAAGAGAGCATCCGGATCTTCGTCTTGGTCGTCAAAGGAGTTCCAGGCAAATATCGACTGATCATCAGTGCGCTGTATGATTTCTTCCTGAAGACGTGCAAATGCGCGGCGTCCTTCGCCGTACAAAAGAGGCATGTTGACCTGAAACAAACCCATCAAGCAGTATGCGGTATCTTCGAGCCTGGTGGTGTTCCTATGAGATGCCCAGGCCATGCGAGCAGACACGCTCAACTGGAGGGGGTCTATCCTGCCATTCAAGACCTCTTGGTCGATGTTGGTGATTTCACTGATGGCCTTGGTGAATTCAGGTGGTGTGTGTTTCTGTCCAAGAAAGCTCCAGTCCTTGGCGTAGAAGAGAACCACTTTGGGAGCAATGAGCTCTTGAAGCGTCCATCCTCTTGTGAACCAGCGACTGCGGCGCAGATTGTCATGGAACACGTTGGCACCTGCAGCAGCGAGGACTGGTTCGACGTCGGAGAGATAGGCATAGCACTCGGCAGACTTTTCGTACCAGAGATACATGGAGTTGATGGCCTCGGACAGCTCAGCGCTGCTGGTCTTGTCGATGCAGCAAGTGTCGACCCAGATGTAGTCGAGCCCCCGACTAACAGCAAGCTGGGCAGCGCCGGAGATCTTGATGTAGCCCTTCTTCAAGACGATGGCCCTTCGCTTCTTGTCCAGGGTCCGGGGAGATGCCAGTGTGGTCTGCGAGCAGCCGCCAAGGCGCCGCAGCTGCTGAATGGTGATTTCCTCATCGCCCCAGGTGTGCGACAGGATGGCGTAGGGCGGGATGCTGTCGTCGGTGATGTCGACGAGCCCCAGCGTTCTGGCGTCTAGCAGGCGCATGTTTGCAGTGCCATTGATGCCTGTAATCGGGGGTTCGCAAGATTCACAGTTTCACGACGTATGCAGAGAGAGGAGAGCAAACGAAATGGATGGGCAGTCTGTGCGATTTCAACTGCAGCCTCATCCTGTTCCACGCTGCCATATGCAGCTTCGTGCGGCTGTGCGGCTGAGGCGTGTGGCGATGAGGCCAGTCCCGACACGCACCGAGTTCCTGGATGCCACCAAACACACGCAGGCAGCGGGCCAATAGGGCAACCTCATGTTTATTAGTGGTGGTGAAGCTTGTGCTGTAGTGCTTGCATGACCTTGTTGGCGTGGCACTACTGAATGGGCAGATGGAGGACAAAAAGAAACGAGGCAGATTGAGTGTCGATGCCACGGACTGGGGCTAAGCCTGGCCTGGCCATGGCGTGGCACGGAGCCGAGCCTAGATTCGCTAGCCGCCATGCTATGGGCGAGCTTGAGCGCTATCGAGGTTTGCTGAAGCGCTAAAGACGGGACCCTAGCCAGCACTGGAGCACTTGATGGCTTGATGGATACCGCTGGAATCCACTGACCGTTTTTGACTAGGTGGTGCTTTGATGGATTTGATGGATGAGACTCCAACGGTTCGCTCCCGTCAGCATTGATCAGGTACCCGTCCATGACTGATGAGACTAGAACCAACAACCGTGGAGAATCTACTCCATACGTGGATTGATTGCTCTCCACCAGCAAAGTCGAGCAGAACCAACAACAAATCTCAAAATAGTCTTGTTCATCCGTGTGTTCCGAAGAGATGCTGCGACTGGAGTATCATTAGCCGCGGAGAGTGAGCAATAAGATCCCACTGGACCTACTCTACAGAAAAGACGTTGGTTCCATGACATGGACGTGACCAAGTTTGTTCCAGGTAGTCCTGCCTAACTCACTACGAGGTAGTACCTATGGTACAGGCATGTGAGTTGAATGGACAATACGTGCGTCCATCAGAGGTACCTAGGTAAATGCAGTGAAAGAATTTCGCATTGATCTGCTTAGACTCGGCTTTAAAACCGGTAGCTACCTATACCGGCAGATATTTGATTCTATGTCTCACATTGGACCTCACGTCAGTGAGAGACAATATGCAGACGAGCAAACCACATGACCGTCTATCCTTCACCGAGGCCTGCGCGCACACGGAGCGCATCGCATCGCATTTCCCCTGGGCAGCCTCATCGGCATGACCATTGCCGAATACGTGCTTTCGCCCAACACAAGTTCAAGTTCTATTCATGGCGTGATGCATTGGTGCAGCCAGTCTAGGCGAAAAGGATGGAGGATTCGTGAGCTCAACTGCGGCACTTGGCCTCCGTCCTGAACCGTTGCATCGAGCTGTTGGGCGAGGCTGCAGTGCTACGTGGGGACTAGCCAAAAGGACCAAGGCAAGGCACGTTTGAAAACATCAAGGATCAACAGCCGATGCAGAACGATGGCGAAGAGAAAGAAGCGAGGAGGAACTGCGCCCTGCCCGGTTGGAGAGTTTGCCCTACTGTACGGGGGGGGGGGGGGGGGGGGGGGGGGATGATCTTTGCCGTAGGATTTTGACGGATTGCAACAGGCGCCAATCTCATCGCCGTCATAGAAAGTGCCCACATCTTCGTGCGGTTCAGGCGGCAGCTGGAGGCTCGCGACTGGATGCCTTGCGGCCCCTTGCTAGGCGTTTCGAGCAGCAAAGAAGGATTCGAGGGGGTGGTTGCAGCGGAGATTGAAAGCAGTCTAGTTTCATGTTTGCATGCAAGGAGAGGTGGTAGTCGAAGGATCAGAATCTCCGCCCCCACCTGGACTGGGCTTATACGCGCTTAGATGGGATGGGGGACGAGATGAGGCTTCGATGTTGCCCAGATCGATCCTTATATAGTCGCAGCGCGTCTTCCCAAATTTCATGTGCCGGGCCTAAGTATGTGTAGCAATTGAATATTAAAATAATGATTTCACGAGTGGCATAATCCAGCAGCACGGCATTCAATTGTTTCCCTTTCCCTTTCCTTTTTTCTATGAATAGCTCATTGCCGTAGTACACACGGCAGAAAACACCAACACCACAATGGAGAGAATTAAAAGGCGGCCCGTGCCTACCGTCGTCAAGACCTCCAGCCGCGACACAGAAACCGAAAACGACTCCAACACCCCTCCAGCAGCAAAATCCTGGCCCGGGCCATGGGGTCGGATAGGCGGCCAGGCAGGCACAGCCATCATCCTCGGCACATTACTACAACTCGGAACGTTTGGCTTCCTCATCTTCCTCTGGGTCGGACGGGGCCTCGATCCCGACGGAGCCAAGGCGCCGCCTGTCTGGCGAAAGATCTTCCTCTCGGGTGCGGGCACTCGGGTGGTGACTGTCTGCGCCCTTATTATTCGCTCCATTGTTGGGCTACAAGCGACCGTTTGCACTGGTCTCGCGGCGGCATTGGTTCTCGAGGCACGGAAAGTAGACATGAGCAATGCGGCCGCGTTTTCGGTTCTGCGTGCCGTCAATGGAGGACCAATTTCTTTCGTCACGCCGCTCGCTAAGACGCCCGCCAGGCTGTTCACGTCTGTGCCGGCAGTTTTGATACTTATCCTCTGGCTCGTGTCGACGGCCATTTCGTTCTCATCGACCATCCTCCTGTCCGATTTCCGCACGATTTCTCTTGTCCTCCAGTCTTCCAATACTCATGTCCCGGTCATTGAGGCCTCTTCAGAGCTTGTTGGTCCATTCGGGCTGCCTCGTTTGGGACCCGATCCGGGAATCTGGCAGCAGCCCCTACAGACATTTTCTACATTCGGAGAGGCTACCTTGGAAAAACCGAGTCCTCAAGAGGCCTTCACTGACACTGGCCTCATTAAACGATCGATGATTCCCCTCCAGACCCAGAGCCGCAAGAATCTCCGTTCATACCAGGGAGCTTCAGCTGTCTACACCTCTCGCGCTGGCTGTACCCGTCCCAAGATTGTCAATGGATACATCACCGGCATCCCACCCACTTCGGCTATGTCCCATATGATGGAAGATGCCCTCATAACAGGCAACATCACCTGGGAATCCCCAGGCGGACACACATTCCTAGATGGCCTGTCGTGCGGATCTGCAGGGTCAACCTGTAAACTTCCCTTCAACTGCAATGTGCCATACGCCTACACAGACACCGACAAGCCGATTCTCCCGCGCCAGCCAACTTCGCTATGCGTCATCAACACCGTTGGAGAGAGCTTTGATCCGAACGCGCCAGTTCCGTCGTTCATGCTGGTGTTCAACACAGACGTCGACACAGACCACTGGGCAAGCTTGTCTCTGGCCGGCATGGTCAACAACCAGACAAAATTTCCTCTGCCGAAGCAGGGGGCTTCGGGGGAATGGACCGTCATGAACTTTGGGGATCGGCAGTTCCTCAATCTCACAATGTGCCTGCTCAACTCGACGCTGACGCTGGAGCACGTCTCGCTCAACTCGACGGCTGATTCCCCGGAGCCGGAGATTCAGTACTATGCCGGGAACAACACTTGGTCTACTGATGCAATTGTCAACATGACAGACACGACAAGCAATGCGTCGTACGTCTCGCGCGGCATCATGGCCCTCAACAACTGGACCGACGTCTCAGTAGACGAGCTCAACAACATGTACGCCCAATCGCCCAACTACAACCCCAGCTTCATAAACAGCACCTCCGTCACGAACCAGTTCTTCGAAGCGGTCCAGAACGGCATCAACACAAACGACTTCCACATCGAGCGCACATCGGCCAACTTCTCCGTCTACGTCTGCGGCGTGTGCTCCGCCCTCGGCGACACAAACTCGGCGTGGCAGACCCATCCGTACGTCAGCCTCATCTTCCACGCTGTTGCTAGCAGGACGGGCAGCATGGCGCAGGCCATCCAGGCGACCTTCTTCTGGCTCTACCAGGCGCAGTACTCGAGCGCCGTGCCGGGCTTCGACATGGGCGACAATAGTACCATGGTCTTTTCAGCCGAGGCGTCGGTCCCCGTGGGCAAGACTGGTATTATTGTAGTGGGCGTGCTTGTGCTGGTGAACTTGGTGTGCGTGTTTGCCGTGACGGGCATGTTCCTGTGGCGGACGCACTGGTCGCTGTATGGAAACGTGTGGCATGCCGTTGCGCAGTTAGTAGCAGGACCCGAGATCCGGCCGATCCTGGAGGATGCGACAGCGGCGACGGACGGGGAAGTCGAGGGCAAATTAAAGTACGAGGGCACCAAGACGACCAAAGTTGGGTTGTGGGATCAAGGAAACGGGAGGTTGGCCGTTGCGAGCGGCGCCAATCTTTCTCAAGTGACAACCTGGGTATAAGTCGTTTTAATGTTTCGGGCATCTATTAACGAACACCACGTAATGAACGGAAATCAGGCGTTTTCTTTGGGCATTTTTATTTTTAAAAAGAGGGCACACTTTGGGTATTCATTCGCACTAAGCTAATTTAATAAACACGCTTGTTGAATCTATCATGATCGTTTCCTATTCGTCCAAGTTGCCCCTGTCATTGCGCCATCCCACCGCTCCATTCGCCTTGCTTTTTCCAAACCATTTGGAGGATGAAACCTCTCGAATCCCACATCTATACATATGTGCGTGTACGGTAGTAGTTAATAGACTATATTCCCCCTTCATTTCATCTCTCTCCTTCTTTTTTTTTCTTCTTCAGCCCATCCAGGCACCAAATCCCGGCGCAGTCCAGCTGCCCCCATTCGTAGCCCACATGTTCATGTCCACTCCCATGTTATAATCGAATCCATCGTCCAGCCCGAGTCCTGCAAACGTGCCGTCGTATTCGTTATTCAGCTCCGACTGGCCATACTCGGATCGCGGTGCAGACAGATTGGGAGTCCCACCTTTGGTGGGATCGGCATGGACATCTTGAGGGAGGGTCTGCTGATCTAGGCCTGGTGTAAAGGCCGTTTCCGACATCCACGGAGCAGTCATGACGGGATGAGTAAACGGAGAGACGGTGTTGTTGACGGCGCCTGAGGAAGGGTTGAAAGCCTGCAGGCCGGTCGCGGCAGGAGTGTTGAGCACACCCGATGCGTCTGTGATTTGGGGCATCGTCTGCTGCGATAAATCGGTGGACACGACGCCTTCTCCCGTCACGGCCCTTGCGTCTCGGTTAACCAGCCTCTCCAAATCTGCGACGATACAGTCCACCGCGGGCCCTACGCAACAGTCCTTTATGGTTTGCAAACAAAGCTGGGCTTGCTCCATGACAGTGTCTGCCGCAACGCCGAAACGGCTAAAGATGTTGAATTGGAAAAGGTGCATGAGCATCCGCGCGCACTGATAGGCGCACATGGCCAGGTCGATGTCGGCCACGGGCTTCGCATCGAGCTTTTGGATAAGCGAAAAGATGAGGGTCAGTGCCAGGGAGTGATCAACGCACTGTCGGTGGCAGTGCTCAAGGAAACCTTGGTCAAACATGTCGAGCATGGACTGCGGCAGCCCACCGTTGATGTCGGCCAGGGCGAGGCGATAGAGGTCGCAATAGCACTGGCGCCACCAGATGTGAATCATGACAAAGACACACAGCCGAGGAGAGTAGGCGCGGAGACGGAGCGAGTTTTCGGAGAACTGGAACGAGGTCGGGAGGTTGGTAGCAAAGTCGTTGAGCTCCTTGTCCAGCGCAAAGATGCGGCCTTGCAGCTCAGCAGCTTCCATGCCGCGGTCGTACTGAGCTACCTTTGTGAACTCGATAATCTTCTGGCGGATGTGGAGGATGCGCGCATGAAGAGCCAAGGTCCCGACGTCCTCGGCGAGCGGTGGTCGCGGCTGGTGCGAGTCCGGCACGAGCTTCTCCGTTTGCTGCGGCAGATCAAATTCAAAGTTGCGCTCGTTGCATGGCAGATAGACGTGGATCTGATCGGCCCTCCAAAGGACAAAGTCGGGATATCCGCCGCAGATGCTGGTGTCGATGCAGTACATGGCCCACATGAGACGTCGGCGGGACTCCTGGGCCAGGAAGCGCAGATGCGGCGCCTCATAGTTGAGACGCAGAGCAGTGGCGTAGCGGGACGCGAAGCTGTGGAGGACAAAGGCGCTGGAGAATTTGTTGCAGAGGATGCGATGCTTGATGACGAAGATGAGCGCCTGGATCTTGACAATGGACGGACGGCTGTAGTCGGCAAGGAGAAGGGCCTCGGCGTCGTTGATGCAGCGGTTTCCGTACTCGCGCATGCCGGGCCCCATGTCGGTCAAGCATGATGTGATGCCGACAATGGCCAGCAGAAGCGGTCGCTCGACCTTGCCGGCGTGATACTGCTCCATCAGAGAGGCGCGATGCAGAAAGGTGAACATGGCCATGTGGTGAACGTGGCGGAAGAAGAGGTCAAATGCACGGCTGACGATGGAGTTGAAGCTTTCATCGATGTGAGGACTGAGAAGAGGCCCCAAGGTCAGCACAAGCAAATGTTCACGTCCCCCCTTATCTGGAACTTACCCTTCATGGTGATCACTCGCAGAGCTGGCTGCGTCAGTCAAGGCCGGGCTCTCGTTGCGTCCTTCGTCAAGGTCTCGGTTCTCTCTGTGGCCGCGGTTCTCCCTAGCACCGCCGTCTCGATCCGACTCTCTATCTGGGCTATTGGGGCTCTTGGAATCTCCGAAGCCGGCCCCGGCTGACGATGGCTTGGCCCGCTTGTTTGGCCGGTAGACGCACTCGATGCCCTGGACTCGACATCGTTCGCACGAAGGGAGATGGCCGGAGCATCTTGCTTTGCGGCTATGGCAGCTGAGACAGGCCTGCTTGACCCGACGGCGCGGCAGCGACATGGACCAGGCATCGACGTCGGCGTCGTCGTAGGAGCAGGGGAAGCCGAGGCGCTGGCAATTGCCGCAGCAAGGACGCGCGCCGTTGCAGCGAACCTTGCGGAAGCGACACACGGCGCACGTCGTCGACGACTTCTTGGGCCGGCGGTCGAGCGACAGGCCGGGCCCGTCGGCGGGATTTGCGAGGCTCGGGTGCGGATGCGGATGGGCTTCCGGGAGCGACGATCCGGTGAGGCCATACGGCGGCACGTCGGCCCCGGCGGGCGGGTCGAGGTCCATGACGGCGACGGACCCGGAGAAGGGCGAGGACGAGATGGACGGCGAGAAGCAGAGCGAGGGAGGCGATTGGGTCTCGGAGCCGTCGCAATGATGCGTGGCGAAGAGGTAAGGAGGAGGAGTGAAGAAGCTGGAGGCGGAGGCTTCGAGCCGCGAGCGGAAAAACTGGGGATGACTCGGTGAAGGGCGAAGGGCCAAGGGGCTGGAGATGGACAGTTGCGGGACCAGCGGAGGGTAGAGATCAAAGGGGCCGATCTGGAGAGAAGAAAGATTGATTAGATGAGCAAACGATAAAAGACGGGAAGAGAGAATGTGTGAGAGGAGCAGAAAGCAGAAAGATGGAGTCATGCGAGAAACTGAGAATTGAGAGACTGAGGCTCGTACCGGCTGGGGAACTTTTGGCGTGGCGGTTACTTGTGGGTACACGTAGGTACCCTCGTCGTGGCCTGCGCCCTCCATTATGCCCGGCAGCGCACTGGAACTGGAGCACATGCGACACAGGAGATACCTGTCAGGGACAAGATGCAACAAGATGCACGACTTAACAGCTTATGCCGACGGCCCGAGCTGAGGCGACGCCGATGGTCCGAAGGCCGGAACTTGCAGCTGATTTTGGCTCTTGTAGAGGAGAGAAGAGCTTGAATTGTTCTTAGTTGGTTGCTGTAGTAAATACAGTATCAACTGAATTGAAGTAAATAAACAGACAATCAAGAGACGGATAGAACACTGGGCCAATTCAATTTAGCCTGTTCATTTTGTGCATGGGGATCCGAGACTTTTTAAAACAATGCACACCGAAGCGGGTTGACGCCATCACGGGCTACACTTGATGCGCCTTACATGGTGCTAACACAAGATCGTGCAGCAAGAATTTCGTACGAGCCTCATGCCACGCACGCGCTGTCTCAGTCAAAACTGTCTAGGATGCAAAAGTAGAATCCGTCCCCAGATAGTGACGATATCCGGCTCAGCCTTTCCCCGGCATTCGGAGTCGACAGGATGAGGCTGCGGGACTTGTGCTTAGTTGGACCTTTTAGAAAAAAGGAATACATGGGGGAGGAGACTGTTGGTGAGAAAAAAACAAAAAAAACCTGGAATTGGGCGCTGGAGAAGGACAGAAAAAGGGAAAACGCCATAAAAAATGAAAACGAACGATTCAGGGAGCAAACCAGTAAGCTGCAAGTCGGGAGCTGCTCCCGAGACCCGCCCAATCGGCGACATGGAAAAACGAACGTCTTCTCAAATCCAGGCAGCCTTACTGGATCCCCCCAGCCTTATCGCAAAGTGGATCGTTCTTTTGGCTTCTTTGCCTTTTTCTTTCTTCTCCTTTGCTCAAGTTGGCTTAAGCACGCCACTGGTGGCAATCGCTTCTGGTTTCCGTCAATCAACGCGCTCTGTTTTTTTTGCTGTTATTCCCGCTACAAGACCCATTTGCGGGAGCTCAATGCGCTTGTTGCGGGAAATCCGCGGGAATGTCGGCAACTTGGGGCATTGGGATAACCTCTTAAAGTGCCTGTAATTCCGCCCTACGTCATTATCAGCGACATTTAACGGCTGCCCTTGGGGAAAAGGAGCGTTAGTGTTAATGCAGAATACGCGGCTGGCATTCGTTTTCCGGGGGCTATACTGGATGTAGCTTGAGCAGACGTGGTTGATGCCGTCTAGAAGTTTTTGCGCGACTCAGGAATCCATCCGTCTTGTGGCTGTGCGGTGCAATTGGAGATGTCGTCTAATACAGGTATCATCCGGTGAGCAGCAGCAGCAGCAGCAGACAATATGCCCAAATCTGCAATTCTGAGACACAATTGTTCTAGAAAAATGCTGATAACCTCTTCGTAAACTCCTGCTTGCCATTGACCAACGTCAGAGCTGTCCATCTCACCGCATGACCGAGTCCGTGTCGCCCGTCCGGCATCTCCGGCATCTTCGTCTTCAAAATCTCCGGTCCGGTCCCACTCGCTCCCCGAGTCAAGTCCGGTGAGCCAAAATCTGCACCCCCCCGCTCCCCGTTCGCGCTCGCGTTTACCAAATTCATGCCAACTTTTTTTTTTCTCTTATTCTTTTTTGACGTGTCAGGGCTGTGCAACGCAATCCTCGTCCCAGCCCAAACCCAATTCTGACACCGGCAGTTGTGAAAGAGACGTCATCGCACGGCCCTGTTTGCCGTATTATCGTCTTACATCGACCTGGTATCTCACAAACTGAGGCTAGTTCTTGTTGCTGGCATAAAATGCGAGGTGACAGATAGAATGCGAGGTGACAGATCGTCGATCTTGATAGGAACGTTTTCATTTTAGTTCCCATCTTTGACCGAAGCCGTTGTTTAGCGAAAGATGGATCTCTGGAATATCGGCACCTTGACCGTTAGATCCAGGCGACTCATGCAGCGCAGATCTGCCTTGCTCCTGGAAGCTTAATTTGGCGTCACGCCTTGTCCTTTGCTCTAATTTGATCTTATCTCGTCTTTTTCTGTCAGGCCGAAGTGGCAATTTTCTCGGCCAGCAGTTATGGTCCCGAGCAACAGCCACAGTTCAATTCCAAATGTGTTTGGCTTGTTTTGTTGGCACTATTTTGCATACAGTTAGGCCGGGAAACTTTATACCAACTGTACCGTAACCGAATAACCGATTCCACCAATAACCGATTCCTCACTACAACCAGATGGCTACCAACTACCGACTCGTGCCAAGAAATCGTTCCTGCATACAAAGCGTCTGTCTGGCTGTGCAGATTACCAGGCGCATTAACTAGTTAGAGTGACAGCTCCAGTTATCATGAGGAATCTACATATAATTTGTGTGGCTGTCCCGGCTGTGGCTCTCAGCAATACGCAATGACCAACAATAGCCACTCTTACATTCCTACATCTCTCTCACACCATCCTCCCTTACCTCGAGGGTCAACCTTTGATCCTTACTCATTCAGCTCACCATATTGCAGTGGCAGATATTGGCAAAGAATTGGGCATACTATTACCAATGGACAGCAAACAACGACTGTGGTTCTCCTAAGAAGAAACACTGTCGGGTATCTCCACGAAACAGCCCATGAGCTCATTGTTATACTATTTTCTCATTGACTGGCAACTATAGGATACTCATGCGCGATTAAAAAGTGTAACCATCAAAAGGAGCTGACGCTGCCACCTCAACTGACATCTCGTCACCGCAAGGCTTACGGCCCGATCAAGAGATCATTCCAGAATCGGAAACGAGCAAGTTAAGTTCATCTCTCCGACAACGGCCTATCTGTTGCAGCCTCCATGTCCCGTCATAGGAGTATAAAGTCTATATTTATAATTCTTATGAGAGAGTTAATAAGCTGTGGTAGCTGGTTCAGTCATGGCCATACCCAGCCTTTGAAGTAATTGAGGCGTACTGCCGCTTCCTTCGATATCACCTTACCTTACCAGTGTACGCTGTTTCGATATACATATGGCTGCTGTATAGTTGCGTGCAATGCAACGTCTCTCGACGAATTGCGGCGTACTCGTATTATCAACACGAAGCTCATGAGTATAGCATCACAGATCACTCGAAGCATGCAATGGTAATAGTTCGGGGATAAAGGGAGATTCTCCCCGTCCAGCAGGTTTTCGTATAAAGGAGAGCCACTTCGATATAGGTATGTAACGCTGTTCGCTTGCAGCCGATGTTCAATGACTCGTCTCGTTTCGTTTCGCCATGTCATTTAATTTCGTGACAACAATAGCCATCTGCTGTACACCTCCAGCATATCGTTGCAAGATAGGGCACGATGAGCAAATAGCCAAGCCCTCCAAGACAAATAATTGCTCCCCTTTCCCACGTGCTCAAACACACACGTCCGGCCAATGAACCTCCCTTATAGAGCAAATCATCACCGTTTACATCCAAGACCAAGTAGGCCCGTATGCGAGCAGTCCATCCCCATACCAATTCGGCCCTTTCAATATACCAGCCGGGGGCCTGGCCCCGCGCATCAGCTCCCAACTCTTTACGCTACGAGGGCCTCTCGTGCCAAGCCTAACCCGAAGCCGACAAGATTTCCCGCGATTTTCAGGAACCTGACTGGCCAAGGCGGCCTTCCACGCGCTGTCTCAGAGTGACAACGCGCTGCTAGCATTTGCGCTTGGGCCGATATAATGCCTGCCGTCTTTCCGTACTCCGGATCTGCCTTGTCAGCTAATCAGATTCCTTCAACATCCAGGCTAGTGAAGAGGTAGTGGCAACGGCGTTGGAGGGATTCATCTCCATGTTGAACAAGCATCGAGCAAGTACCATGTCTCTTCTTATTGGTAGACTTTGAGTTTTCCCCCCCTGCTTGTGGGGGAGGCATCACAAGATACGGAGCACGGCCTCAACCTATTACCGACGGGTATCCAGACCCCCCTAGCCTTGGGGAATGATGCAAAAATGTTAGCGTCGCGGCATTAATACTGGAGCGGCCGATACCACTGGCAATTTTTTTCTCATAAGTGAGCGACGATGGCGGTTAAATGCCGCGACTCCCCGGTCATTAAGGCTGTTATGCACAAAGCACGTTACCGTTGAGCTTCAAGGAAGCTTGAGAATAGGAGAGCTCTAGGATGAGGTGACTTTGTAAGACTATCGCGTGTTTTCTTGCTTGATGAATGCACTCGGGCCTAGTGCTTTTAATTGAAGTACTTCGAGCTTCGAGATGTCTCATGTATACACAAGTTTCGAGACCATCAAAAGCCACCGGGTCAAGCGTGACTCTCCCGCATTTCCAGGCCAATCCTGTCATGTCCAAGTCCCGACTACTCGGGTATGACTGAATGCGGGGAGATGCGGAGCCGAAATGCGCGGTGCTGTGCGGCCTACTCTCTCCGCACTGACAAGGTCAATGGATTGTGGGGGAAGAGGGTAACAGAGCCGAGCCATGCTTTTTGCCCGCTTCACCTAATCACGACGACTTGTCCGTCTTCGACCATAAACGCCGAACCATACGGTATCCATATTCCTGATTACTCGTGACTCGTTAAATCGCTTCTCCCCTTGAAGCTGTCTGTGAATATGTATTAGGGAGGAGGAAGCTTCCCATATATACATGTATACACGTGCGCTGAGATTACATGTACGCAGCATGATTTTCGCCCGCTGCATAACGTCTCACCATGGACGTGAAACATCCCCAGCAATTTAAAATGATGACCTCTGTCATATGGTTACAGCACAGTTGAGCCCTAGGGCAAATAGATCGAGCCACCAACCCTGTCTTCCAGAAATGCCAGGCCCACCGTCCCGAGCCGGGGGTTTTCCTATTTAGGCAATTGGATAACTTCGTGGCTTTGTTGGCGCGCAAGTCGCTCAAGTTTTCTTCTTTTCATTCACAAGGCAGAGAAGCGCCAAAGGGGGAAAAACGAGCGAGATGGAGGTTATAGGAAACTAGTAGCCGCAAGCTTACTTTTTCTTCTAATTCAAGCTTGAGGGGGGTGTCTCCATAATACTCGCAAGTGTTGACAAGGCCGGCCTGTACTGTAGAACCAGCATGTGAGAGCTAAACCCCACGCCTCTTCGTTACTGCGACGCGTGACCTCGGGAGTTAGATGAGCTTGGCGAGGATTAGAAAAGCCCCTTGCGGTAGCTTCAAGGAATATGGAGATGTTGGAACGAAGAAAGCAGAAGCCTCTTGCAAAAGATCAAACAGAACAGAAAGCGATATAGATACCATGGCTTCGTTACCTCCCGTCAATGATCAAGACCACCTTTCGGTCGATGTCATTGATGGAAATGCATCTCGCCGCCCTGATAGTATCTCATCATGCAGAGGCTTGCGAATTAATCAACAGTTTTGACGTCTTCCACAGTTCGGTCCGATGCTGAGTGCCTTGGACCATGCCACGCCCCCCGGTCTTGGCAAAGGAAGCAAACATCAGATTGATCGGAATCATCGGCGAAGTGGATATTATCAAACGCCATACCACATCCGACTTGCTCTCGTAAACAGAGTCGTAGCTCTGCCGTGAGCAGGTTTAAACCTGTGTGCGCCAAATATGTATACCCCGGAAGCTTTGCCTCTTGCTAGAGTGGTATAAGCCAACCCTTCGCGGCTCCAAAATGGCCGGGCCCCGGCCCCATTCCCACGATGCCAAATACCGCCGAGAGAGGGCAGCAACGCAGCTTCAATTACCGCCGGGGTTGGACCTAGATCGGAGCGAGATTCCGCTGGGGGAGGGGGGTGGTTACGGGGCCATTGGGCAAGAGAATGGACATTGTCGAGTGACGCAATGGCAATTCTCATCTTCATCATTGACAAGAACAAGTATAAGGAGGCTGCTTCGCCCTCGCCTCTCTTGGCGATATTCCTTCCAGGTGTGGTCAAGCACAGCGGTCTTCCTCCTTAGTATCTCTTCGCTCGAGCTTCAAGGATGCTGGCCTCTCTTGTGAACCTCGTCATCGCCTCGGCGATTGGCGTTGCTGCTCTGCCAAACAGCGGAAAGCTCCAAAACATTGCCGGACGTGGTCTCTTCGCCCCTATCGCGACCAGCAACCCATCCGGCATTTCTGGCGGAACCACTGCCACTGGCGCTGATGGAGCTCCTGTGTCCTCCTTCTTCGCTGGACTGAAGCCTCCGGTATGAAAAACACAGTGATCAGGCAAACAGACGCGTATAGATCTAGAAACTTACTTTGCCTTCAACATAGTTCCCAACCAACTCCTGGTGGGCTTCCTATGCCGCCACTCCCGGCAATGGCACCGCCTCGGGTCCTTTCCCGTACGAGTCGCAACTCGACGGCTTCGGTATCAACTTTGGCGTCAGCAACAGCCGCCAATTCGACGGCACGTCGATCAAGCAGCCCACGCAGAACGACTGGCGCGCCGGCTTTGTCGAGCACTCGGGCAACTTTGCCAACCACAAGGCCACGGCCTTTGACACGCACTCGGTGACGGTGCAGTACTTCCAGGGCGGCGCGTCCATGACCTCTCCCCTGATCCCTGGATCTCCTTACATCACGCTCCAGTACACGGCTGCCACGCCTCTGCTGACTTCGCGAAACGGCGGCATCGCTTCCTTCAACGGTCAGAACCTTGCAAACGGCCAGAGTGGTGAGTTGAACATGTTTGATGTGAATGGGAAATTGTGTGTGAGACTAACAAAGAACGTCAAGCCACTGTTACCGGCACTTCGTTCACCGTTGTTGACACTACCGGCACCTCCTACGTGATCTACGCTCTGTCTTCCATCACCCTGACTGCCACCGCCACCAACGGTGCCCAGGGCACTATCAAGGCCAGCGGCACTTACAACGGCGTTCTTCGTGTGGTCAGACTCGTCCAGGCCAGCCACAAGACTCTCCTTGACCAGCACTACACCGTCTACCCAACCGGAGTTGGCCTGGACTACAGCTTCACCACCACCACTGGCACTCTCATCTTCAACTACGCCACTGTTGGCGATGGCAGCCAGCTGCTGATGCTGACCTGGCCCCACCACCGTCTGTCTCTGCAGAGCCCCAACTCGCCCCCGACCTCGTCTCTGGGCTACCTCACCACCAAGGGATGGATGTACCCTACCCTTGGCAACTCGTGGAAGCTCCTGTACCAGCTCAGCAGCATTACCTGGAACCCTCCTCGTGCCCTTGACTCTTCTTGCAGCGCTTCTGTTATCCAGGGTCTCCAGTACGAGATTGGTCAGCTCAACGTCGCCAACGCTCCCATTCCCAACGAGTTCTACTACTGGGGTGGCAGCCTTGCCGCAACTGCCCGTCTTGCCCTCATTGCGTAAGATCACTCGCCTCTCTGCTCTCTCTAAGACGGATTTACTAACTCTTATGCTCATAGTGAGGCTGTTGGCCGTACTGACCTGATCCCTAATGTCACCAACTACCTCAAGGCTTCTTTCAACAACTGGTTCCAGCCTACCACTGGAGCTTCTCCCGCTTACGAGACCTCTTGGGGTGGTGTTATTGACAAGGCTGGTGCTACCAACTCGGGTATCGACTTTGGTAACGGTTACTACAACGACCACCACTTCCACTACGGATACTTCCTCACTGTTGCTGCCGTCATTGCCAAGTACGACGCCACCTGGTTGGCCCAGCACAAGGACTTTATCAACTGGTTCGCACGAGACATCATCAACCCATCTCCCCAGGACCCCTACTTCCCCGTCACCCGATGCCGTGATTGGTTCGCCGGCCACTCTTGGGCCTCTGGTATCGCCAACGGAGCCGGTAGCCGTGACCAGGAGTCTACCGGTGAGGCTGTCAACGGCTACTACGGTGCTCTCCTTTGGGCCTCCGTCGCTCTGTCTCAGGACTACGTCAACTACGCCAAGCTCCTCGTCGCCACCGAGCAGCAGGGTGCCCAGGTCTACTGGCACTTGTACCCCCAGCAGAGCCAGACCGACCCCAACAACCCCTACCCCGAGCCTGCGGTCCGCAACCTGGTCACCATGGGCAATGTTGAGGACTGGCAGTCCGGTGCCTGGCTGTTCTGGGGCAACCAGAAGAGCGAGATTGCCGCCATCCAGATGCTTCCCATCACCCCCATCAACGAGGTCCTGTACGACAGCCAGTGGGTTAACAACGTCTGGTCTTATGCTCAGAACGAGATTGTCGACCCAACTATTGCTGATGACTGGTACGTTGACGCAAATACATGTATGCTTTGTGATATCTGGCTGACATCTCAACTTTCTTAGGCGATGTGTTATGATTGCCGCTTACTCCAACGCTAACCCTCAGACCGCTGCCGCTTGGAGTGCCAACCTCACCACCTGGGGTAAGTTCTACACATGGGGATAACAAACAAAGCTGTGGTTATTAAACTAACCACCTGAATAGGATCTGGAAACACCTTCACCAACGAGCTCTTCTTCATCGGCACTCGTCCCAACCCCAGCGGCCAGCCCATCTGCGGCACCAACTTCCCCCAGAACCCCTACGGCAACTTCAAGATCCAGGCCGCCACGAGCGGCCAGTGGGTTGTTCCCAACAGCGCCTCCTCCAACCTCGTCGCCTCCGGCTCTCAGGCCAACGCCGGCGTCTTCGTCAGCGCATACACCCCCAACGCCGGCACCCTCAAGCTCACCAGCAACAACCAGTACGTCACGGCCGACCAGTCCGGCAACTTTGCCCTACAGGCTGCCCGTGCTACTGCTTCTTCCTGGGAGGTCTTCACCATCCGCCAGAAGATTGGTGCTGCCTCTGGCGTGTACACTATCAAGGCTGGTAGCAACAAGCTGTGGGTTGGGCTGGCTGCTGATGGCTCGCTCATCAACAACGTGGCTACGGAGTCTGCTGCCGCTGGCTTCCGCTTTGTTTCATCATAAGGGATGTGATGTGAATGGAGCAAAGCTCGTTGGAGTTTGAGCCCTTTCAAATAGGGAAAAAAAAATTGATTGGATCTTCTTAGTACATAGGATGTATATATGTCGCAATGATTTAAATGAACTAGTATAGGATTGGATAGCAAAAAAAAGAAAGTTATTCGTCTTAATCCTGACTTAACACGAGAACTGGAATGTTTGAAATGTACCGATAGCAGGCACTACATGTAGTTAAATGGGTGGCTTGCACATATAAATCCATGTCTGCATGATGTCGGATATAGTAGATGCATATACATGTAACCATTACCTCAATGAAGTGACCCATATACCGAAAAGGATTCAATTCAAGGTTTTCGGAGCAATTGCGCCGCCTTGATGCAACTTAAATCATAACTAATGCAGAGTCCAAGATGTAAGCGGTAAATCTCAAAGTTGCCACTTACATGAGAGGTTACCCACCTTTACCCGCACATTCATTATCATGACGTCTTTGCCGCGACACAACTTTAGCAGTGATTTACATATAAGAAGACCACTATATAAATCGACATGAGTGTTATTCATATAGCTTAATTTTACTTCATTGAGTCAACATTTCACATTCATACAGTAAAGCTACAATTATCATGGCAAATACCAATGCTCTCAAGGCACAGTCGCTTTTCGACCTCTCCGGCAAGGTCGCTCTTGTCACCGGTGGGTCTCCTCCAATGCCTCTCTTATTATGTCATGTTCATATCATGAAATAATATCATCATTTCAACTCTTAACACGTATTCACAGGAGGAGGTTCTGGAATCGGGCTCATGGCTGCACAAGCCCTAGCCGGGAACGGCGCCAAAGTCTACATCTGCGGCCGAACTAAAGAAAAGCTCGAGACAGCGGCATCAACTCACGGCGAAGAGGCTCACGGCGAAATCATTCCCATCCAAGCAGACGTCAACTCCAAAGAAGGCATCAAATCTCTCGTCGAAGAGCTCAAGGCGCGGGAGAAATGCCTGTGTATTCTTGTTAACAACGCCGGCGTCAGCAGCTCCAAACATACGACTGCGGAAGCGCAGTCTGCTGAGGAGCTGAAGAAGTCGCTTTTCGACAGTGATGATGCCACTTTTGACGATTGGACTGAAGTGTATCGGACTAATGTTGCAGCCATGTATTTCACCACTGCTGCGCTGCTGCCGATGTTGCAGAATTCTACGGAGACGAATCCTGGATGGTCAGCCACTGTCATCAACATTACATCTATCTCGGGCCTTATCAAAACAAGCCAGCATCATTTCAGCTACAACACCTCCAAGGGTGCGGCAGAACACTTGACACGCATGCTGGCGGCGGAAATCGCTGCTGCGGGACTCAAGATTCGCGTCAACAGCATTGCGCCGGGCGTCTTCCCCAGCGAGATGACTACGGGGGAGAGTAATGAGGATCAAAAGAGTCAGTTGGGCAAGTCCAAGTTTGAGGACATGATTCCTGGTAGTCGTCCGGGAAAGGATGAAGACATGGCACAGGCGGTACTGTTCCTTGCGACCAATCAGTTTATTAATGGACAGAGGGTTGTGGTTGACGGAGGACACACGCTGGCTGACGGATTGTAACCAAGACTGCAGAGAGTCAAATCGGCTGGTTATGAAGTCACCTTGTTAATATATGTCAAAATAAAGCCAGGTTCTAAGTTAGGTTGTGAGAAGTGTAAATGGCTCAGTTCAGTTCATTCCGCATAGGTGCGATTATGAGGCCACAGAACAAGAGGTGAATCCGTTGAAGGATAGTCAAAGTAACCGGTTACAAATTCGCCAGAACAAGTTTCGTATATTACTATCCAGCTCTCTCCGCCTCCTTATCCACCTGGCGGACTCCGCCCTCGTCCCCCCGGCCGTCTGCAGGGTTACTGAATTCTCACCTGCATCAACTCCGTGCTTTCCAGCTTCCGCTTAGTAAGTGCTCTCTCTATTATACACAAGATTTGTTCCAAAGAGAAAGACTGTCAGATTCTCGGAAGTAGCGAAATCCGCTGTCATACCATACCGCAAGATTGTTTAACAACCATCAGTCTATTCATCTTTGATTGCTAATTCATTATAAATTCCAACTCCGACTCCCAGGAGAAGACGAAAAATGGGAAAAGGAGAAGAAGCAAGGATATGCCGAATGCCATACTCCGGCTATATAATGTCAAGTTGATGCTCGACATATACACAGAATTGAACATACCCAACCTGACAACTTATCACAGACTCCCAACCTAGCTCACGAATAATATCGCCCATATCAATCCAAGATGAGAACCGCCGACTATATCACCTACTTCCTTGCCTACGCCGGAACAGTCGCAGGTCAAGCACTTGGCAAGCCATCTCTGAACTACCTTGGCCTTGTGAACGTGACACTCGGATCAGCCTTGGACGCTGGAGATGTTGGGCTCGGCCAGCAAGTAACGATTCCGATAACTGGGGGCACTGTCAGCGGACCAAGCGTTACTGGAAAGGTCCTATCGTTTGGCGCCGACTACGGGTCATATGATGCCAAGGGGTTCTACCATCCTGACGCACGCTTAAATGTACAAACTGACGATGGCGCATTGATTTACCTGCAACTGTTTGGGACACAGCTGGAAAATGACGACGGCCAAGCAGATAGCCACCGGGGCATCGTCAGGGTCAAATATGAAACGGGGCATGCCAATTATACGTGGTTGAACTTCGTCGCTGCTACGGCCATCTACGAGTTACCTGCTGCTGGCCAAGATACATATCTGGTTGCTGATATTTGGGAGGTATTTGCAATTGACATTGAATCTGTTAACGATGGCGCCAAGCATTGCTAATCGGTTTCATAGACAAAACCTGCCCAGAACTAGACATTTACTTGATTTATGTGCCAAGAATGCTCATTCTAAGGGTAATAACATTCCTGATTGATATATATTAGAAATTGGACTTTGACTCACCAAAAAAAGGATGCCTGAGAAGGAGGGAAGATCTCTTTGCGAGTGCGACAAGTCAGCCGCATGATTCTTTGTTATGGCATGTTGTGGAGGAGATAGCAACAGCTTTATTAGCATCCTATTGTGAAGGAATCGACATAGTGCACCAAAATGCCCCAAGACAGCCTCTTTGAACCGCTGTAATGTATTCCTGAATGGCTCCACCCCAGCGGGCCCTACACATTCGATGCCCTCTCCCTTTTCGTTCTTCCGTTGTTGTGAAGGCCTAAGCTGTTGCAAAAGGACGAGATGTTCTGCGCGTCATAGCAAATGTGATTTATGAAGTACCTTGCCTAGAGGGATAACACTGCATTCGTTCGCTGCCCAGGTTACAGAGAGAGCGCAGATGGATAAGGTTTTGCGAGATACAGTCGGCCTTGCTAAAAAGATCTTTCAAAACAGCGCAGAACAGAGATGATATTCTACAGAGCGCAGTAGATGATAGAAGCGATGAAAGACTGATAGGATGCAGAATACCTTATGAATGGCCTCTGGGAGGGCCTCATAGACATCATCGCACGAAGACTTATAGAATCAATATGCTATATGACGAACTGCATTAGATAGACGCAAGATTATAAGGGCTGCAGCGAGAAAAAAGACGAAGCTTAAGGAGTAACCATATAACTTGGAGATGGCTACCCTCCTGACGACACAATTCTAACAAAGTTTTTGCGTATGTATATGTATCAGAAGAATTGATGCTATCGAACCATAGCTGGTGCCTCATACTCAACCCCTGGCTCCCCGAGCACGCAGCAGTTTGACCACGTTTGCGTTTTCATTCGAAATTGCCCGGTCAAGTGGTGTATCTCCATTCTTCTTTTTAGCTGCAATCTTAGCTCCATGGTCAAGAAGAAATTCAACCATATCTGCTTTCCCTTTGTAAGCCATAATGTGAAGTTCCGTGGACCCTTCCTTATTTTGCTTGGCATCAATGTTAGCTCCTCGATTAAGCAACAAGTTAGCCATATTGGTTTTTCTCTTGGCAATTGCAAGACCAAGTGGTGTGCTGCCGCCATTCGTCTTGGCTTCAATCTTAGCTCCATGGTCAAGAAGAAATTTGGCTGCATCCATTTTCCCTGTCGAAGCCACGGTATGAAGGTCGGTCCAACCATTCTTCGTCCGCCGAGCTTCAATATTCGCTCCTCGTTTAAGCAGTAACTTGGCCACACCTGTTTCATTATTCCTAATTGCAAGAAAAAGTGGTGTGTTACCCTTATTCGTCTTGGCCTCAATATTAGCTCCCTGGTCAAGAAGAAATTTGGCTCCATCTATTTTTCCTTGAGAAGCCATGTAATGAAGTTCGGTCCAACCATTCCTCGTCCGCCGGGCGTTGATATTAGCTCCTCGACTAAGCAGTAACTTGGCCACGTCTGTTTTGTTATTCTTAATTGCGAGGCCAAGTGGAGTCTCGTCGTCATTCGTCCTGGCTTCAATCTTAGCTCCACGGCCGAGAAGAAATTTAACCATATCTGCGCGTCCCTCGGCAGCCATGGTATGAAGAATTGCATGGCCATTATTTCTCGGACTTTCAATTTTAGCTCCTTTGTCAAGCAGCAACTTGGCCGTATCTTCTTTTCCGCCATAAACTGCATCATAAAGTGGTGTGCCGCCATATTTATCCTTGGCCTCAATAATGGCCCCTTGTATAAGAAGCTTTTGAACCACATCTGCCTTCCCCTGTCGAGCTGCAAGGTGAAGTGGTGTATCACGATGCTTAGCGAAAGAATTCGCGCGGTTGGCATCCTCTTTGGCCTGCCGCGCAAAGACCTTTTCCGCGCGGCGGAGCCTGTCGTCTCGTTCGTTGTTTTTCTGCTCGAAGATCTCCAACTGCTTACGGCTGCGCTCTTCGGTGAGGCGGATCATGTCCGCATGCTCCTTGGCTTGCCGCTTGAGGGCTTCCCCCTGGTTATGCATGTCCTCCTCGTACTTCTTTCGATCAGCCTCTATTTGTTTCTTGAGCTCGAGTAATTCGCGCTCTTTGCGCTCGTGAACATCCTTGAGGTCCTGCTTGAGCTTAGCCTGCTCCTCGTCGTTGCGGCGAATGTTCTCCTTGAGCTCATCGTACTCCTCCTTTAAAGCGCGTTGCAGCTCGGCATCGTGCTCCGCCATCTCCTCCTGCATCTGCGTCTTCAAGGCTAGCAGCTCAGCTTGGTGCTTCTTGCGCTCGCGGATCATATCCTCGTTAAGCTGTACGCCCGCCTCAGTATCTTCGATTTGGCGGCCCTTGTTGACGATCTCATCTTGCAGCTCAAGAAGGGTAGTCGAGCCTAAAGAGAGGATATACTTGATAATTTCGAGGCAGCTCTCGCGCGTCCGGTCTAGACGGAAGACGCGGCTGCCTTTCTTATGCATGTGGCCCCAAAACTTCGGCGTCTCAATGAGTTCTCGCTCGCGCTGCGCACCTTCAACCTCGTTGACCTGGTTCCACATACTAGTGGCAAGGACGACTGACGAGTATGCGTTCTCACCGCATAGCTTCTTAAACATCGATAGGTTGCGGAGTGCGGAACCAGCCATGCGGACATCAATGATGCGGTGCAGATAGATTATGCCGCTGAGCTTAGTGCCATGTTCGAACGAGTCGCTAAGCCAGACGGCGATGTTTTGTAGCACCTCCACATCAGACCGGCTTGTGTCATCGAAGCCCGGTGTGTCAATGAGGTGGACGCAGACGTGGTCGTTGAACATGAACTCGACATCCTCGACATCAGCGGTACCTAGCAGCCAGTATTGTTAGTTGGCCTGCTCAATGACGAAAATGATAATTGTATACCCACATGACTGCAAGTTATGGCCAATCTTTACATTTTTTCCAGTACACAAGGAAATGAGAGAGCTCTTCCCAGCGCCAGTGACGCCCATCACGGCAATGTACACATGCTCAATGTCACTCTGGCTGTTAGTGAAGCCATTCTCAGCCGGTGGCGTTTCTGCTGCTGCTTGATTGGGGGGCATCTGGTAGCACTGATCTTCGTCTGTGTCACTTTCCTGAGCCTCCTCAGAGTCACTATCTCCCACACTTGGTGATTGCGCTACGGCTGCTTGGGTTGGAGGCATATGGTAGCGCTGATCTTTGCTTCTGTCCTTTGTCTGAGTCTCTTCAAGGTCAGCTATCACCGATATCTAGATGTTAGCGTTTGTTTATTTAAGGTGTTACTATGTGTAGTGACAAAGGCATACCAGACCCAGAAATGGCTTCTTTTCCCTTCTCATCCCAAAGTGGAGCGATGAAGTGTTTTGCTTTCTCCATAAGCTCAGGCGGGAGAAGATCTGCTTCTATTAGCATGTCCTCCTTAGTCGCTAAGGAGATAATTTACCTTTAATTGTTTGCATTCTATCGACATCGCCCGCTGGCACCGCTTCGAGGAGTGCCTTTGCGTATGCTGCTGCCGACATGGCTGCATAGCCTCGCCACTCCTTGAACCAGTGTCTGTCCGAGTAATCGCAGATACCGCGAATTACTAGGCACGGGAAGCTGTTCATTAATCCTGCAGCTTCCATTTCAAAGCACAAGACATCAAGTTCTTCTGCAAGTATATCTCGAATCTGAGCGTCCTCCATGAAGCCATCGGCCGAAGCAATCAGACCGTAATGAATTGCTGGGTTGTCTTCCATTTCAGACCGCTCAGGCCGTTCTATTAATTTTGCTTCGGTGCCTGGTTTTTGGACAGGGTCGCTTGAATAGAGTTTGTCCGAGTCTGGAGCTGGCCGACCATATTCTCTCTGTAGCCTTCGGTTTCTTTGGAGGATGTTATTAATGGTTGTGTCAATATCATTCCCCCTTCTCTTATATTTTGTGCTGAGTCCGTTTACCGCAGTGAGAAGAGCTCTAGGTGGCCGGTTCAAGTATCTTGCACCTTGAAAGCACCTCTCCTGAATCGTCCTCCCATAATCGTATTGGATCACACCACCCTGGTTACCACCAGTTCCGGAAAATGTTGGAACACTGACAACAACATCTCCAAGACGTATATCATGTTTTTTGCTAGGTGCGCCACCACCAATGCCGACCATCAGACATACCCTCACGTTGGGAAAGGAATGCATCATATCCTTTGCGGCCATTGCTGCGGCCGCCACGCCATTGTCTCCTCGGGGCAAAACTGCTATCACGACGTTGTGCTTTCCAATTCTGCCCAGCGTATAGTGGTTTTCATCGTTCTGATGGGCCAACCTTGGCCCTTCGTGCTCTTCATCGAGAAATTCTTGCGCAGCAGCGTACTCGATTTCGATGGCGCTGATCCACCCAACTGTGTAGTTATTGGGATCCGACATGGTTTTTCTCTGGTAGCTGGATGACAAGCGCAACAAAATGATCTTGATCACCTATGCATAAATCGACGGTATTGCTAAATTGTTTGGGCCATTTATACATGTGAGTATCCATCGCATGAGGCTCTGCTCTCATCCACTTCGTCGGGTTTCAAGGTTGGGCGTTACTTTTCCGCATGCAATTGTATGCATGCATTTAGTTAAAGAGGGGATTGCGAAGAGACACCGAACATAAAACGTGGGCTAATAATATTCGTCTCTCGGGCTGGGAGCCTTGTACTATGCCAGATGGCAATGCAGCGTGGGCACCAATTAACAACTCAGGAGCTAATATCACATATCGCTTATAAAACGTGTACCGATACTATTTGTCTCGCAGGCCGAGAGCCCCGCGCTGAGCCTCGCGTTGAGCCAGATAGTAAGGCGGCTTGGGCACTGAATATGGAACTCAGAAGCTGAGATTCTCCACTGCAGAGAAATTCAAGGCGAATCGCTGTCCAATATAGTAACCCTCAATTGATATTCATCGCTGAGTACATATATTTCTTGCCCAATTCTAAGCTAGTTCAATTCTTGGACTACAACCAAGTTCCATCCACCGAGGCTCCTAGAATAGAGTTATTACATTTCAAGTTTTTGGCTCATTAAAACCACTCTCAAGTACATCTATATACCCGAGCTCAGCTTATAAACTTGCTTCTTAACTTACAGAAGAGTAGATCCATGGAGCCCAGTCAACCCGGCCAAAGCTTGAGCGAACAATTCCCCAACCACTGGCAGGCTAGCACATCCGACAGTAACCTTACGCTACATGGCTTCCGTCGCTTCAAGACCACACACTTACTGAACCTGCGGTATCTCGAGGCCGAGGTTGCTGGAATAGATCATCTCATCTATCAGCTTGGCCTCAGTCTGAATGTGGAGCCATCCTCAACAGATAGGTTGGGGCTGAAGCATTGTAAAAGGGACGAAATACTTCCTTCTACTGACCAAGCGGTTTCAAAGGAGCTTATACTGCAACTCCGTCAATCATTAAAGCAATATGGTATGTATAATTTCTCAAATTCCAATGCATCTTGTTAATCTTGAGTAAGATGAGGCGTTGATTGCTTTTAATACGATTATGTCTATGGACACATTCGCGCTCCTTGATGATGAAAAACAATGCAGCCTCAGAACAGACATTACCTTATATGAAATGTATAAAACAAGGCTTCTGAGGGTAGACCAGACCCCTCGTACTCGACAAGACCCCTTACAGCGTTCCATTCATCAACTTCTACGGTGGTTTCGATATTCGCGGATATCTAAATCATCTCAGAATAACGTCGAGAATGCCAGTCCTTTCGGAATGAATCAGGCATCGTCTTCCCAGAATGCCACACTTATTTCAGAGATAATTTCTCGAGTTATTATAGGAATAGTCACGGCTATCTTTTTGATAGCTCCTCTTATTGCCCTGTCATATGATTCACGGAAGAGCATCCAAATTGTCATTATTTCAATCTGTATTGTGGTGTTTGCATGTCTGGTATCAGTATTGTTGAGGGCATCTAACCTAGAGATGATGGTTGTTACTGCTGCCTACGCTGCGATCATCGCAGTATTTGTTTCTAATGGCCCGGCATCTAGTTAGAACTCGACAGGCATATTTCTCTACATTTCCGCTTGATCCTTGCCGGGTCTGCTATTATTTCATTGGTCTCTTCTTATCTTCATGCTATTTAATAGAGAATTTTAAGGCGTTGGAATTAGCTGTAATTCGCCATGTCCAATCATGTCAAATTCTTGCGCCAATACACACCCACCCTGTAAGAAGAGGATTAAACTTCAATTTAGCGCAGACGATCAATAGAGACACATTAAGCTCAAGATGTCCATGAAACAAGTCTGACATCTTACAGCAGAATCGTTTTTCTAAAATTGTTAACCTTTATATGTCGGTGGGGCAAGAACAATTGAAAGCATCATTGACATCTAGATTTTGCCAACATTGATGTCATTTGACAATCACCATGTCCGGCCACAGTGAATGACATCACGGAAACGCAACCTTGTGAGATACCCAACACAGCGAATTAATATAGAAAGGATAAAAGTGCTTACAATAAGTGTATGCAATTCTTTGAAACCGAAATCATGTTCAGTGCCGCTGTCCGCGTCTCTTTCAGACACTTTATTCCCAAACGCCAATTCTACTGCGCCGCCATTCGCAAATACCCTACACCAAACACTAGTTCAGCAATTTCAAGAATCAAATTTCACACAATGTCTCGCACCGAATCTGGTAGCTTCAAGCCCGTCGGGGAAGCTCAAAGACAGGACCTTCCCGGGTAAATTATGTTGTTAAACATCTGACCAGCAAAGAATGTCCGACTGACATTGAGCTTAGCTTGGAGAAGGACATGAAGCCAACCAGTGAAGCAACCGCTTTGGAAGGAAAGCATGAACATCAAGAATATCTGGCAGCCGGAAAACTAAAAGGCAACAAAGCCTTAATCACAGGCGGAGAGTAAGTATACTACAATTCCATCCTTACTGTAACAAAAATAATAAAAAAAGCAATAAAAAGAAGAAGAAAAGGAAAGAGCTAAAAATCACCTAACAAACTTCACAGCTCTGGCATAGGCCGTTCCGTCGCAGTCCTCTTCGCCCGCGAAGGCTCAGACGTAACCATAGTCTACCTCCCCGAAGAAGAATCCGACGCCCAAGAAACCAAGCGCATGGCCGAAAAAGAAGGCAAGCAATGCCTCCTCATCCCAGGAAACCTCATGGACAACGAAACCTGCCGCAAAGCCGTCGAGCAGCACATGCAAAAATTCGGTGCCCTGCACGTCCTCGTCAACAACGCCTCGAAGCAGGTCATGTGCGAGGACATTACGGAGATTGATCTTGATACGGTGGAGAGTACTTTTAGGAGTAATATTTTGCAGATGTTTGCTGTTACGAAGTATGCTGTGCCGCATATGGAGAAAGGTGGCTCGTGAGTCTTATCCCCTCCCTTTTCATCGTGGAATATACATGTTCATTCTTGTTGACGTATTGTGACTTGCAGCATCATCAACACAACTTCGACTGTTGCATTCAGAGGCACAGCCGCAATGGTAGACTATGCATCTACAAAGGGCGCCATTACTTCGTTTACGCAGTCGCTCGCAAAACAGCTCATGCCCAAAGGCATCCGCGTCAACGCTGTAGCCCCTGGCCCTGTCCACACGCCTCTTCAGCCTGCCTCGCGTCCTGCGGAACAGATGGAGGGATTTGGGAAGAAATCTGGGATTGGAAGGCCTGGTCAGCCGAGCGAGATTGCTCCCAGCTTCATATTTCTCGCGTCCAAAGATGCCGAGCTGTATTACGGGCAGATTTTGCACGCGTATCCTCTCGGCGACTAAGGATTAGCATCTCACAAGTCAAGGAAAGCTGCATTATGAGATTGGGGAAACAGCAGATTACGAAATAGTAGTCAGTTTATTCGTCCAGGTAGTCATCAGTAATACGTAAAACACAAATCTGCAAGCTATTTTTACACAGAAGCCGCACCCCAGAACTCCAATGGCCCCCTGTGGACCGAAAAAGTGTTTCTATCATTACACCCAGTCATCCCATCATAGAAGATATGAAGAAAATTTTACAATACTACGTGAAATTCGACTTCTTGTCTACATCTGAACACGCAAGAGATAGCGCAGCTTTACCTGCGAGACATCGTAGCAGATGTACTCGTTGTACATGAGATATGCGCCGTCTACGTTGGTGGCACATGGCTTGTGGGAAACGTCGGGCTGTTGCTCATGTTAGCAAATGATACTCATACTTTGGTATGCATAGAACGTGGAGTAAACTGAGGAAGAGAAGAAAAATATGAAGGAAGAATCGACTCACAATCTGAATGCCCTTGAGGCCCTCATGCACCTCCCCAGCGTCCTTCCACTTTGGCGGCGCTGTCATACCCATACCCCAGGTACTCTCCATGCCTTGCGACTTTGCAGAAGTGTCGGCATTGTAGCTCGCATTGGTCAATTGCTGCATAGGGTCACCCAGCTTGGCTTCGCAGAGAAGCAGAAGCGCCTGGCCTCCGGAGATGTACGAGCAGCAGTAGTTGGCCGACTTGGATGACATATCAGCCAGGTAGATACCTTTGCCAAACATGTAACCAGAGACGGGGGCTTCCGGCGGCGCGATTCGCAGACCCTGACTAAGGATACCACCGAAATTTGTAGCGCGCGAGCCGTGCCAGAGAAGACGGCGGTTGGCGCCGATCTTGCTCTTCTCGACGTAGTCGTCGAAGCGGATGTTCTCTCCCTGTCTTTCGATTCGGAATATGTCCTGAACCTTGTAAGTGTGGCCATGGCTCTCTCCCTTGGAACCGTGAAGGTAGTCTGAGAGATACTGGAATTCAGTGCTCTCGGGGTCCAGTACCGTCATTTCGTTGAGACCTAAGCTCTGGAACTGCTTATCGAGGGGATGGACCGTGTCTGTTGATTTGTGGTCAATCTTCATAATGTCTGCAGCATCCTTCATGTCTGACAAGCTTTCTAGCAGCTCAATCTCCTTCTTGAGCAGGACACTGTCTCTGATAATGGGAGGACGGTTGCGGCCAAATGCGTGAGGAATGATGGAGTAATACATGTTGGATAGCATTTCCGTGGCATTAGCAACGGTAGTGTTCCACTTGCTGGCTGCGAGAGAGGCATCATCCATCAAGGCCGCGAGATCTTTGAGCTGTTGGAAACCACGAGTGATGGTCGTTTTGCTCAGCTTTCCTAGAGGGAGCTTGTTCGCATCGTAATTCAGGGCAGTCATAGTGGCCTGGAAATACTGCTGGTTGAAGATGAGCTCCATAAGTGACTTGACTTGGGGCTCAAGAGTGCAGTCTGCAATCTTGACCTCTTCATCGTCTTCTTTTTTCACACCGGCCTTGTCGTCGGCCTTGTTGGCATCGTCCTCGTCCTCGTCGTCTGGATTGTAGCTTCGCTCAACAAAGGCATACTTTCCTGGCTTTGGATTATCGCCTCTGTTGTCCCAAGACAATCCAGACTTGTCTTTGAACTTCTTTTCGAAGTTCTTGATTGCATCTGCTGATGTGCCGTTGCCGAGAATGGCACTCTGGCCGGTTTCTCCGACACGGCCCCACCGAGTCCATGTCTTGTATTGATTTGCTTTGGCATCAAATACAACCTGGGCAGACGCGGATCAGTATGTGGTCTATAGACACGAGCTGGACTCAAACTCACCTGAACGCGGTAAAACTTGTTATTGTTGTTGGATGCATTCGTCTGGTTTAGGGAAGCATCGTATATCAGGCCAGAATCAGGGTCAATGTATACCACGGTGTGGACCAACGGGCAGTGCTCGTCTACCGGGATTGTGAAGTCCTTCTTTTTAATGAATTGGCCCTCTGCCACCTGGCTGGCTTCTTCCGTCTCGGGCTCAGGGTCGGCAGCTTTAGCCTTGCCCTTTGCTCCTTTCGCAGCCTTGGAGCCCGTGGTTTTGGCCTTTTTGGCCTCGGGCTCTTCGTCATCGTCGCTCTTGGACACCATGATGGGTCTCTTTTTGCCATTGGTTTGTGGGCCGGCAGACTTGTCGCTGCCCCAGACATGGGTCTGTGGGTCGATTGTCTTATTCTCCTTCTCGGCCTCGAAGATCCAGGCCGGGCTGACCACAGGCAAGTCTTTGGCCTTGCCGGCAGCGACCTTTGCCGTGTTGTTGTTGTAATCGTCTTCACTGCAGACAACGTGGGTTGTGCTTTTGGCGACGGTCTTGGTGACGCTTCCGCCCAGGGATTTGATGAGCTGCTCGAGAGAGGCTTGGGTATGCTTGGAGTTGTCAAACTTGCCGCTGATGGCAATGACGCATCCGTCCAGCGGCGGCACTGCAGGAGCAGCAGGAGCCGCAGGGGCAGCCTTTCTTCGAGGCATGATGGCTGGTGGTAATGTTGGATTTGGGGAGGGAAATTAGGAAGTAGAGAGAGAAGTAATGGCCAGCTTCCTACTAGCGGCTTTTGTAATAGAAGAGCTGAAGAGGTGAATGCTGTGCTGTACAATGCTTGGTTCAACGCAGCGAAGCAGAAAGATTAAAAAGACGCGTCGACAAGATTCAATTGCGCTTTCAATGGCAAGAAAAGAAGAAGAAAAGATGAAAGTTGAGCAGCTTGATGCTCGGGGCTGAAGCTGATAATCGACGCCCATTTTAATAGTCCGCAGATTAGCTCGGGTTGGGACGGATTTCTCAGGTACAGGCGCAAATTGGCCCGGAGCTGCCTAGCTTTTAGTGGAGCCCAGCCGCTAGAAGCTGCGCAGCTGTCCCACTACGGCCGGGGCTGGTTAGCGCTGCAGCTCCCTAGCTTTTGTGGCTCCGGGGAGGCTTTACGGGCTTTACAGCGGGCTTTCCAGGCACCAGCGCGCCTAGATCTCGCTCAGCAGGCGCGCGAGAAGAACGCGGCATCACGTGGCTGGCCGAGAGCTGGGATCTCAGTGGCCTTGCTGCCTGGATTTATGGGGATGCGAGAGCTGGGATGACTAACAGCTGCAGTGGTCAATCTCTTGATATCGTCAGTCGAATCATTCATGTCACGCATGTGCTCAGTCTGGATCAGCAAGGGGATTCAATTGGCCAATGGCTTTGTCTGAGATGGAGATGGTGTCCAGTTAACATTCGTTCTACTGCTATCAATATCCATTTCTCAAAGTTCATGATACTTCAATGTTACCTAGGCATTGGTATTGTATACGGAGTCTAGGTACATGTACATGTAGATGCCCCCAAACAAACAAGGAGCATCACCACTAACCTCCCACCAGCCAACAAGAATCACTCCGTACAGCATAGAGGCTTTCATAACATCTGCCCAAAGCCCAGCTGAATCCATCCATTCAATCGACGCTTAAGGTGGCGCGACACATCCTTCCGGGCTCCTGATCTTCTTATCGCACCACGGATCCGCTGGGTTACCAGCACAGCAGCGAACTGACGCTGCCTGTTTGTGCCATTTCACGTGGCTCATGGGGCACAGAAACCTTGTCCACAGATGTTCGCCAACAAACATGGCCGTGTGTTCGCCCTTGCATTCATTGTTTCTGTGAGTGTGTCAGAGTTGCGCCTTTCATTTGGTCGAATGACAGGTTGATGGTGACTGATGATACTTGAGGGGAGAGATGAAGAGCTATGGTAGGTATAAATGATAGGTGGAAACAACAAACTCAATGTTAACTTACCGAAACATCATGCATCTACCATTAGATGCGCCAACGCCCTCCAACTGTTTCGTAATTTTAGGGTCCAAAGCACCCAGGTCATCTACCAGCCCACAGTTAGCAAAGCTAGAGAGTTCAAACAAAGCGGACAAAGGGCACCTACAACACCAGCTGTGCTTGAGCTTCATCTGAGAACAAGTGGCGTTCTGGTTGTAATCACTGCACCAAGAGAAGGTGACGTCGTTGCTCGCAGCGGGTCTTGACGGAATAAACTCATCATCTGTGCCGGCCTCCTTAACGACGCCGCTAACGTAGAAGTTTTGAGGGTCTTCAAGATACTGGGGGATACTCGCAGCTAGGACAGGGAGCCCAAGGCTGAGAAGTGCCAGGATTGAAGAGGCCTTCATGGTGATTATCTTGCTTTGACAGTTGATGGTGAGTAATGGACAAGTGTGAGTTGTGTGGAAGTGTGAGCTGTACGGAAGTATGAGTTGTATGGAAGTGTGAGTTGTGTGGAAAAGGAGAGGGCCGATCATGGCCTTTATATAATTGACGAGGACAGTATTGCAAGCCACCTATCTGATAGTTTTTCACCTATATGAGATTTTTTCACCGAAATATAGTGCAGATATTGGGGAAAGCTTTTCAATGCGAGGCGAGATTTTATTCTACCATAACTTTGTCTAGTGGTGGCCACGGTATAGCATTCGACATTTGCTATCAGCCAAACCAGATGTCGCCTCATATTTCCATCGGTGCAAACTTAATAAGTGTACCAATGCCGGCCATTTTTGCATCCTGTATTCGGGACATTGGGGCACTCCCCGAAGCTTCAACTACATGTTCAACTCGAAATGTAAAAAAAGACACTAATCGTACTCGAGTATGAGACAAGTAATGCTCGACAAAGCAAGCTGCTTTGAGGCGTGAGAATGAGAATGCAAGTTTCCAAGAATCGCATACTTTTTCGTCCATTCGGCCTCTCTCCACTTATCCCACCTCTGTTCATTTTTATGCTTCTGGTAAAGAGAAATAACTGAAGGGTTATCGCATAAGTACCTGTTCGCTCGGTGAATTAGGTAGACATTGTGAGCGTCCTCAATTTTTCCGGCAGATCAAAGTTACTTTCCAAGCAGTGGTCATATGAATGCGCCATTCACTGGGATAGTTTGGCATTGATTCACGGTGTATGTTGGCCTTCACTGGCATTATTGTGGCAATGGCAAAATAAAAGGTTTGGTACATGTATAGCATCCCGAGTTGGCAAACTGCATGTCACAGCCCAGCGACATCTACTACATGTATAGGTGGAAACGTCATGCCACGAGTAGGTACACGTAGAGCTCATTCATCTCCAATCTACTGTTTTTTCAAGCATATGTCATCACCAATGGCTTCTCCAAACATCGGACACTATCTCTAAATACATTAATTTTCCTCCAACATCTGCCTCTATTGTTTGTTTTTATTGCTAGCTACCTATGATTTTGATCAATTTGTTGGTCACACAGCTGCCAGGACGGGAAGTGGTGAAACCGGCCAATCGGGCGACAGATGGCGGTGGGGACTGAAATTGAACACCAGGCAGCAGCTGGCCCGAGAACATCAAACCAGTCCAGCGCTCTGGACAAAGGACGTGCAGCTCTTGTTCATCTCTCCATGTATATAAACACCACACATCTATCAACATCTCCCCTGTCTCTTCTTCATTCCCAATTTTCTCAATCCATCATCTACTTTCGTTCCTTCTCCTGTTATTTTAGCCAAGAGCATCAATATTTCAGATACCCCATCAGCCACTATAATCCTTAGCCTAGCACCACCAAGACACTACGCTCCCGTCTTCAGCTGCGGCTGTCCATGGCCCAGTCGATAGTTGTTTGTTTACATCTACGCTCTGGCCACTTATTTCCCCAACTTCATCTCCTTCATTTTTGATACCAATTGGCAGTGGCCACCATGTCTCAACAACCCGCAGACATGGCCACCAGCCAAAACGTCCAGTCCTGCCGTCTCCTCCAAATCCCAGCAGAGATCCTCGACAGGATAACATGGCATCTCACCACCCCCGAGCTGTGCAACCTCCGCATCACCTGCAAATCCGTCGAAGAGGCCCTCTACTACAGCTTCACCACTGAGTTCTTCACCCGCAAACAGTTCATGATCTCCGAGTTCAGCCTCAGGGCCCTCGTAGACATCTCCAAAAGCCGTCTGGCGGGACACTTGCGCCACGTACATTTCGGCCTTGACCAGCTCGGTATACACACCACCCCTTCAATGGGCGGGGAGAAAGCGCGCATGTTTGCACAGCGTTTGGTCGAGCAGGAGACGCTCTGGTCACTCGGGCTGGTTCCCAAGTACTTGACCGAGGCTTTCAGCAACTTGCCAAACTTAGAGACGGTGGTTGTCCGTGACTTCAACTCCAACAGGAGATCTCGGGATGGCCCTCACGCTCACTGGTTGAGCTACGGCACGCAAACCTTGCTGAAAGAAACTAGCGTTCGGCCTACGAATCATGGAATCTTTGGTCGGGGCTCAATGGAGTATGGCTTCGTCGACCAAATGTTCAAGGGCATTATCCACGCGCTAGGAACGGCGAATGCCCGTCCAAAGGCCATTGAAGTCATGGAGAGACAAGGCCACCCGCTTTTCGACTCTGCTTTTCATATGCATCCAGATTTTGAAGCTTCCATTATTCCTGTTCTCCGGGGTCTTAAAAGACTGCACCTAACCCTTGAAGCGAACTCGAGCGCTATTGGCGATGACGATCTACCGTATCAACGGCATAGCTTGACCAAGTTCCTACGACACTGTGATGGACTGGAGGAGCTCCGCATCAATGGAAGGCACAGCGCTAGCTTATACGATACTCGCAACAGCCTTAGAAACCTGTATGACTGGCTCACGGCGACAGACTCAACGTCTGAAACAGAAACCCAAAAAGAGGCCAAGTCGCCATCCCCCAATGGACAAACCAGCGATATCTCACTACTAAATGCTCCGATAAAGTTCCCCCGGCTGCAGAACATTAGCTTAGGCATGACGTCCTTCACCGTCGACGAGCTCGTGCGCCTCATTGCGAGGTTCGCCGACACAGTCCAGAATCTCGAACTATGGAGAATCAAACTGGTGTCCGACGACCGCACCCTTGATCAAAGCCAGGTGCTGGAAGACAGACAGATTCTCTTTGCACAGGTGCTGAAAAAGCTGCTAAACATACCCAACCTCAATCTTCGACATATCAAATTGGGTAACATGCAGCAGATATGGTATCCCGTCAATGGGCACCACATCCTGGAGGAGATAAACTTCAAGCCTACTGCAAAAACGAAGGATGAAGACGTGGATGCTGGGGTTGAACGAGTGACTGGGGGGACGTTGCAATACACGGGCACAGATTGGAGACATTTTGTGGCCTATGAGATGATTCCTCGGTTATACACCCCTAGGGTCAAATGTAAGTCTTTGAATTGAATAACAGGCATGTTGTTATTTTTGCTAACTGGTCGTGTTAGATGAGGAAGCAAGTCAAGACGAGGATAACGAAGATGAAGAGGATGAAGACAACGACGACGACGATGACAATGACGATGATGAAAATATGGATCAGGACGAGTAATCTTAGTAGATTTTACATTTCATAGGATTTGGGCCACAAGGGAATTTCCCAGTGTTTATTACTAGATAATGCGAATACTATGCAGTGTCTGCTTTCAACAGCTGGAATCATGACATTTCTCACACAAACGTGTTTCTGGTTCTTTCTTCATTCATTGTATTGGATCTCTCTTCTTCTTTTCTAATATAAATTCAGCGCGCATGCTATACAAATGCCAGCCAACAAGTTTTTTTTTAACTCATGGTATATCCTCCGCCACAACTCAACTTCACTTCACCTCATCATTCCAAAAAACTTATACCAAAAAACAACAAAATCCAAAAAGAGCAGCAAAGCGAAAGAAGAAAAAAGGAACGTGGGTGTCCGTCTATCTAAAGAGCTAAAAAGGCAGGCTTCGCACGCAGTTTAAATAAAATAAAAGAGTAATAATGATATAAAAAAATGATCCCAACACCATTTTTTTCGTCCGTTACTGATTGGTATCATAAAATCAGAGGAGCCAGCCAGCTAGCCCGCTGTTCCCTCATGTTCTATACCGGCCGAAGAAAGAAGAAAGAGGAAGAAAAAAGAGCTCTCATCTTTTTTTTTTTTGTGAGTGTGTTGGTTGGGTCCATGACTCAGATGCAAATAAAAAACACCATCTTTCTTTCGTCAAGAAAAACAAGGCTTGAGATCGTGATAAATGCCATCATACCATGTCGTGAATTCATACCCGCGTTGCCAGTTCCATTTGCGTGCGTCATGATGCAAAAAAGGTCAGATTGGTAAGAGATGAACAAAGGGAATGTGGTAAGAGTATGCCCTCTGTTCAAAGATGCATTTGTGTCGCCTAAGCATGAGCGCAAACGCCGGAAATAGAGATAAAGAACAATGAATAAATCATGAGAGCGATAGCCAAGAAGAGTCCTTTGCTGTTCCAACTTGGCTACCGTACTCGTATACGAATACTTGGGGACAAAGCTAATCAACTAAGTCCCATAAACTCGTTTTGTCGCAGGAAGCTCGAGGCAAGCTCGTCGCCACCCTGCTCAGCCGCTTCCATCCAGTGGACAGCGACGCACATCAAACCTGGATCAGTTCTAACATCACCTTCGTTGCCACCGGAGAGCTGCCCATCGCCAGAGCCGCCATTTCCAGATCCCGGGCCTCTAGAGGAAACACCTACACTGCCAAGACCGCCAGCACCGGGGCCGCCGAGGCCGCCTCTGGTGCGGCCATACTTCTCCATAACCGTTTGCTTAAACACTTCCCTCGGCTTGGACAGGGGAAGCGTTGTTCTTTCAACGTATTCGGGGTTAGATAAGTAGAACAAGGCGAGCTCACGCTGCGCCGTGGGGTATCCTTCTTTAGCGGTAATGGTCCACATTTTACCAACATCGTTAAGTCCATACGTGGTGGATGGGGGAGGGGGAGTACCAGTCGTTGACTGAGGTGTGTCGAGGGGAGTAGCGCTATCAGTAGTTGACTGGCGAGCGTGCGCATGGGCTGCAATCACCTCGTCTGCCATCTCCACCATGGTTCGGCACACCTCCGATTTCAGCTTGAGCGCTGCAAGCCCTGCGTTCCAGAAGGCTTTGCCCTTCTCCGGCCTGTCAAGGATAGAGGCAGGGACAAAGGCAGCGATGAACTGCAAGTCACGGAAGAGAGATTTTGGTCGAATTGAGGCGTCTCGGAAGAGAGTGTAAAGCTCCTTGGTGATGAGGTCTGAGTTGGACGCACCACCAGACACAATAGATCGCGTCTCCGAGTTGGACCCGCGAGATGTGAAGGAAAACCCGGTTGACGGAAGGCCGGATTGAATAGCTTGCAGTCGGCGCTCCTTGACATTGTCAATCATGCCCTCCAGCGGAGTAGGACGGGAGTTTGAGCCGTGGTCTTCCACGATGCTGGAGCCTGCATCAGATCTGTTCCATCGCGCCCTCTTCGGACCACTGGACAGCATCGAAGCGATGATGAGCTGTTCCAACTCATTCAGGGCATTCAGCTTTGCGTAAGGGTTGGGATGGACACAGAACATGTTCAAAAGACGCTGGTAAGCCTTCTTGAAGGGGAACTCATTTGAGGTTTCCTTGGGGACGGGAGGTGGATCAATCGTAGCCATGGGAGACTCTGGAGAAGCCACGGGACTGTTGTTATCGGCAGGCTCCGACATTCTGTCAGTATTGTCGGTCGGATTCCTGAGGTTTCCAAAGCTCCTCTTCTTTTCAAGACCCCTCGGCCTAGCAATTCCTGGTTTCGACATGGACTTCTTGTCAGACTTGCGACGAGCTCGTCTCTCCAGGGCATCCTTCCTATCGATGCATTGCTGACCAAGCTTTTGGAACCAGCCATCAGTCTCCGAGCCCCGTGCTAGAACTTGATTGCCCAGATCAGACAGCAACAAGCTGGTGAGAGTTTGCTTGAGCTCGTTCAAGAATCGCGTCTTTTCATCATCATTGCGATGCTGTTGAATAGTGTCGTTGGATGAAGCAGCTGTGCTTGGTCGGCCGGTGGACACGCTTGTGATTGAAGGAATCGTGTGGTGAGGAGCCGAGAAAGTTGTCGACACATTGGTAAGACTGGTGGTAGGCGAGTATCGCGATGGGGCCGAGCTGGTAGACATGGCCGGTTGGAACGGTGACCAAAATGTGCCCGAAGAATCAACAGGCGACGCCTTGTCAAAATATTCTTGTCCATCGGGAATATCTGCGAGCATTCCACCAGTCCTCGAGTGGCTATGCCTTGACGAGTCCAAAGAGTGATGACTGGTGTTGTTGCTTGTCATGGATCTCAGATCGCGAGCAAAGGAACTGGAACGCCCAGATGACGATGACGTATGGCGTCTATCTTGCTCGCTGATGATGCTCGTAGAGTCATCACCAGCCCACGAGTGATCGCGGTCTCTTGCTTTGCTGCGATCATACACCAGCTTGTCACGCTTATACAGCTCGCTTGACCACAGTACTGGCGCATCTCGAAGAGTTTCCCCAACCAGCTTACTGATGCATCGGTCCACCTCACAATTGAACCGGTGGATCCTCTCCTCTCCCTGGCAGAAATTCTCAATTCCGTACTGGTGCAGCCACATGGAGGTCATCTCTGCCTGATCATCGCTAAGCTTGTTCGGCCCGCCTTGCTCCTCCGAAGCGGCCAGGAGGTCCATAATCTGCGATTCGGTGCGGTAGAGATAGGAGGCACTAGGACCGCGGTTGTTGTGAGCTCTTGACCGCTGAAACGAGCTCCAACGACGCGGCATACCCATGGTCTTGAGAGCCTGACAAATGTCACGGCTGTGCGCATATTCCTTGGAATTGCGAACGTCGGTCACGTACCACATCTTGTCGCGGATGGCATTGACGCGCTTCATCATGGTGTCGATTAGGCCCTCGTGGCGTTCTTGGCTTTGTTTCAGCCAAACCAGCCAAGCATCGTACTCTTCGATAGCAGATGCAGAGCGGCGAATGGCGTCGCGTGGTCCCCTAGCTAGAATGTTGATCAGAGCAGCGAATCCGTCCTGTCTGAGAGAGCTCGATGCCAGCGCCGTAAGCTGGTTCAGCGTCTTCCAGTACATGTGTGCCGAAACAAAGTCTGCCTGAGCTTTTGACTGAGATGAGGCCGCCTTGAGCATAGTGATTAAGACAGGTTCGGACTCTTCGGGTTCCTTTGGCGTCAAGTCGGTAGTGGAAATTGTACCATCGACGCCCATTTGCTTTCGGTAAGGGTTCCGGCTGGCAACAGTCTTCTCTGGCTGAATGATTCTGTTTCGTGATGTGTATTTCCTGAGACCCGAAGCCCGATTGCTGAGCTGCGCTCGTCCACGCTCAGGCTCCAGGCTGCGAGGAATCTCATAATCTTCCACCAGCTTCAGAACAGAGTTTCGCAGCTGATGATAGTCCTTGTCCAGCTCTGGGCGTTGCGATGCCTCATCCTCATCGGTGTCGGTGCTGGACGAGTTTTCCTCGTCCTCGAGCTCATCATCCGGATCGTAGGTCATCTGTGTAGATAGGCTCTTTCCGTCAGGGGAGATGAAGAGAACTACCCACCTCTCGGCACATGGGTGGCTTGATCCGCGAACGACATCTGAGCCAAGATTTTGCTGCATTTCATGGATGGCGAGTCTGAGGCGATAGCCATCATCCTCATACTTGCTCAGGCGTCTTTGCTCCTCAGGGTCCTCGGCAGGAGGAGAGTAGCGTGGGGTTGCAGTGTTGAGGTCGTAGATGAAGTCGCGAGACGTGGTGGCGTCACTCATGATGGATGAGGCACTGGTGCTGATAATCGAGGCCGTATCAAAGCTGTTCTTGTGGTGATTGGCCATGGAGATAGGCTGGGAGATGGCCGACAGCCCAGAAATGGAGGCTGGACCCGAACGTGCGGAGTGGGGCCGCTTCTCCGGGAAGAGAGCATTCACCAGCGTTGCCAGATCAGCAGGGCTGATGACCAAGTAGGGGCGGACCTCAACAGTCTCCCTGAGGGAGGTGATTGATCTGGCCGGCAGAAGCTTAGCAGCAGGAACCTTGGATCGGGTACCTTGGAATCTGGCGAGGATGTTCTCCACATGGCCTTTGATCTTGGGTGGGATGTTCACGGGGACGCAGGTGGCCGAAGGCTTTCCGCTCCACATGCTTGAAACGTATTCATGGGCTTTCATGGCAACCTTTTTCAGGATCTTCTCCCGGGCATAGGGAGTGATGTGATACTCAGCTAGCATGCCATAGTATTCGGGGTGGATGATGACCCCGAGCAGGAAGACAAAGAAGAGGCATCTCCAGACGAGCCATTTGGAGGTGTTCTCCACAAACTTGTTTTCGAGCTTGCTCAGGATGGCATTTCCAAGTTCCAGGAGGCCCTCAGGGATACCGGTAGCATCCTCGTCGTCGACCAGCTCAAACAAGCCGTTGACGGCGCGGTCGTAAAAGTCCTTGGCTGCGAGTTCATCCGACTGGTTCCAGTCTGACAGGTTGAATCGGGTGCCATGCTGATCCTCTGCGCGATCCAGCAGAAAGGCACCGTCTTCAAGGATCTTCATCAGGTACCACTCCATCTTGGATTTACCAGACCAATCGCGCATAGCTGTCCAGATGTTTAGCACACAAATCAGGAAGTGTTCACCGGCAGACTTGGGTTCGGCTATCAGCCTGGCCAGGACCGTGGCCCAGATGTCGGTGCGTCGCTGGTCCTCGGAGCTATCTGGGCCGGCCGAATTGGCAAAACAAGCATGGATCAGGATCGAGAGGGGATCATGTCTCTGGAAAGAAAGGAGCCTCTCGATATCTGTGTTAGAGGTGCTACGTCCCGAGGCACTTGCATGGGGCCGGTTGGGGTTCCTCGTGGGGAATGGGAGAACTGACTCAACCGGCTCCAAACCTTTGTGGAAATTCAAAAAGACATTCAATTCTGAGCTCGAGAGGGCACATATGCGAGTGGCAAGGTAGTCTGGGTTGGTTCGGATCTGGGTCAGAAACTCGATAAAGGTCTCTCTGGCGGAAGCAGAGATGTCATGCAAAAACGGGGTGATGGACTTGAGCGGATCGACGACGCCAACTGTGGAGTTAGTGGGTGTGTCCAGGCTCTCGGACGAGCCCAGGGCGGCAGAGGAGGACAGAGATTCCAGCTCCGGCTCCAAAAGAGCATATCGGCGGAGCTCATCGCAGCTCTTGCGGACGTCGTGAATAGCATTGTACAGGGCCGCAAAGTTGTCCTTGTCGTCTTTCCGGAAGCTCTCAACAAGGTAGCGATGGGCCATTTCGCCGCAGCGAGTCAGGCGGGCGCTCAATGCAGTAGAAATGAGGCTCCTCTGCAGGCGGATTCGAGTGTTGGCGCGCTTGCGCTCCTGGTATTTGGAGAGGCGCACAACATGGGCAAGCTCCTCAAGCGTGGTGTTGTCACTGTCCCGCACCAGGTGGGTATTCGTGTACATGGACGTATCCTGTAGCAAGGGCTTCTTGGTATACTTTGACCCCGGTAGAGTCTCGTTGGACGAGCTCGTCGGAGTCAGCGGGCGGTAGTTGGAGCCATGCCTTGCGTTGCTAGAGTTTGGCAGGTTTGGCTGTGCCACAATGGCCTTTCGAGAGGCCATGGGAGACTGATGGCGGGGGTGACGTCCACGGCGAGGTTGGACATCATCGCTCAGGCGCAAAGCCAAGGTCTGGGGGATGTCGGAGGAGCGAGTGGGCGTCGGGCTGGGACTTCGCGACTCGTACCGCTTTGGCCGCTGAGCATCCACGCCGTTGTTGTTACTTGTGTTGTTATTGGCGCCGTTGTTCTTGTCCGGTGACGGAGTGGAAGATCTCGATTCGTGCGTAACCGTGGGTGACACGGCTGAACCAGTGGCATGAACCATCAGTACACGAGTGCAATGTCAAATTTCCGGGAGAAAGCTGGGCCAGAGGACGGCGGCAACGTACGTGGGGAGGATTGAATGCAGTCTGGCGATGAGAGAGAGCGTTGCATGGGGATCATTCTTGTTCCCTGGACAAGGTGAGTGGGTATAGTAGGGCTCAAAGGCCGTTGAACTATGGCTCGACCGGCGACTACCGAGACGGGCTAGTTGTTTTGACTTGCAGCTTCAGCGGTCGAGGGCGATGAAGAAAGAAGCCGAGGGTATAAGACAGGTATAGATGGATGTAGAGATCAGCTCTGAGCTGGCGAGAGAGAGACAGGCGGCGAGATGTAGGAGGTTGGGAGAAAAAAAGAGGTCGAGGGTGGTGGGCTGGTTAATAGGTAAAAGAGCTCGGCGGCAGTTTTTTGGAGGGGCTCGGGTGCGGAGGTTTCGCAGCCAAAGGTAAAAAAAGTATGGGAGGTAATCCAAGTAAAAAGGTATCAAACAGGACTCTGGCGCAGAGCCAGCTCCTCTGCTATCCGATACAAAAAAAACCTTAAAAACAGTAAGAATAGGAGAGACGGCTGAGACCAAGGCCAAAGGCAGCAGCTGACGAGCTAATAATAATACTGCTATTATTATTATTAAGATATGGATGCGAGAGAGAAGGCTGGACAAGGTCGAAGTGCCAAGGGAGAGGGACTGGAAGTGATTGAAGCTGTAAGGCACAATGCGCTGGAGCCGGCGTGGGGTAGCAAAAACAGGCCTGGTGCTTAGCGCTGCTCCCAGGCTGGGCCCCACCGATAGCACGGCAATGGGGCTGCTAGGGTCGAGTTTATAGGGCCTGTCGCCGCTGGATCGCGAGGGTTCGGCGGCTGGAGGTGGAGTGTTTTTTTCTTCTTCCTTCGGCTTTGCTTTGCTGGTGTTTGACAGCTGTCTGCCCCTGGGAGTATTTTCAAGTGCTTGCTGGCACTCGTATATCCAAAGGTACTGTGCTGGCTATTTTAGACGTCGGGCTGGGCCGGACTGGACCAGGCCATCTTTTCTCTGTGCAGGTGCGGTGTAGGCAGAGCGAATAGAAGAACGAAGACGGGAGTGACGTGAGTGTATCGGGGGGTGCTGACGAAGAGACGACGGGAGAGAGAGCACGAGTCGTCAACGGTCAAGTTTGCTGGCACTGGCACTGGCACCTTTGGGACAGGCAGGCAGGCAGGCAGGCAGGGCAATATCGGTATGTAGGTCTCGAATCAAGACCAGACGGCAAATCTCGGTGCGAGGAACGTATGGGTGTACTCTCTCGTTGGCCTAGTGGCGATGATATGATACGATCGCTTTTTAGTCGACGGCCGGCGCTACACAAGGGCACGAGCAGCCAGCAGAATTTCACAGCAGACACGGCAGTGTACAAGTAGGATACGATTTGATACGTTTTTCTGGCAGAGGAAGGGAAGAGTGGCGGTGGCTTTTCGAGACGAGACGAGATACGAATTACACAAACAAAACAGCGTGGAGGCATGATATACTACCCGCACCCGTCACGCAGCAAGCGGGCTTACATGTTCCATGTTCCATGGCACATTGCATACAGTCCAGTCCAGTCCAGTCCAGTCCAGTTATGCCTGAGCAGGTACTCGTACATATGTGCGTGCCTAGCATTTGATGCAATACTTACGACGAGTTACGGCTTCCATCCGTGGCTACCTTACCTTCTCTTACCTTACTGTACGATCGAATGGACGAAAGAGGGCGATGCGATGCATCCATCCATGCACACACAGAGACGAGAGACGGCGGCGTTGGGCTGGCTGGGCCACACAACCGACACACGCTTCCTCTGGTCTGGCTCGCGCTCACGCTCACGCTCATTCATGCTCACGCTTCCCGCGCGCTGCTGCTGCTTGCTTGCTGCACAGACACACGCATACATACATAGCATGCAGCCGTACGGGAAGCGTGGGAGCCAGACTGTGCGCGCAAGTGACTCAAAAAGCGACGAGGGTGCGCGCGGTTGTCTGGTTGCAAGTGGTCGGGAGCAGCAGATGAGTTGGCAGTGCATTGCATTGGCATCGTGCCTCAACCCCATCCGGACGCAATCGCATCCACCGGCCAATCCATGTCCACCACGAAACGGCCCCAGGCCCTCGCAGGCCTCGCCCAATCTGCGTCGTCCACGCCATGCGGCAGCAACGAGATGGATGCCAGCTCACGCACAAGGGCCCAATCAGGCGCCGCGCCCGACACCTCCATGCGTCCCAACGGCTCCCCTTTGCCTCCCGGCGGTCCAGCATCCAGCATCTCCCAGCAAGCACCGGCAGTAGCACCAAGCATGTCCGTCCAACCAACCGCCTCTGGTCTCGCATCGCCATCCGCGCGCTCCCTTGCTCTTCCTTGCTCTCTTGCTCTCTTCTCTTCTCTTCTCTTCTCGTCGTCTGTCTCCGTTTCTGCCCCCGAGCGCCCCGACCGATCACGAACAAACCCGCCCCTTCGGCCAATGGCCCAGGCAGTTCGTCTTCCGTTATGCGCCGCGTCGCCTGACATGCAACAACCGCGAGCAAGTGTGTCGTGAATAATCCATCCATACCTAATACCTTACCTTACCGTTGCCCTGTGCCGTGACTATCCAAACATGTACCAGCCCAGCCCAGCCAGTCAGCAAGGCGAAGCAACAAATCAACATAACCATTTCGAGTTTGAGTGGTGGGTACATCTTTTTTTTTTCCCTCGGCGGGCCTCGCCTAGTGCCTCTTACAAGACAGACTCCACAGCTTCCTTCTTCAAGCTCGCTGCAGTGTAATGCATACCGTAATCGAATGGATTGGATGTCATTCCATCTTGCACCAATTTTTGCTCCCGTATTCCAGACTCTCCCAAGTTGAGCTGCCTGCCGCGTCACATGATTCATCACCTGCACCTTCAAAGCTCTCTGCATCTTCCCGGGATCCTTTGGCTGCAGCATCTTCTAGTGCCTGCAACTGCAACAGGCCGGACTAACCTCGCAGGTACTTGGTCAACCGCAGCCGGTATGCGCACTTGATAGGTACATGTACCCATCTGCTCATACATAACATCTTGACCTCCTTTCCGAGGCCTCTCGACCTGCCATCCTCCAATTACAGCCAAACAATCGCTCGATTTCCAAGCCGCCCAAGCGGTGTAACTAGCGGCTGCTGAGGGCTTTCCGAGGCTCTGGTCGGTGCGCTGACAATTGTCGCGACTGGGGGGCGCCTCTTTTGACAACTCACCGCAGACGAACCTAGCCTGCCTTTGGCGAGTCCATCCCCGTTCCAGGAGGCTTCACATATTCGACACACTGGATTGGGAACGTGGCTTGGCCTAAATCAATGTCTGCTAGTGCACAGGGTGCGGCGAAAAAGAAGCTTTCTGCTCCCTTGTGGAACGCTACAGAAGTTGCTGCTAGTGCTAACGGGAGACGATATACGATACGATACTGTACAAGCCGGTCATGGGCCGGATTCTGCTTATACAGCTTTTTCCTTTCCTGCCTATTGCCAAGATGAGAAGGATGAGGGTCCCCCTTCAGCCGGTCTTTGGATCCTCTCATTCTGCCCGGCCTGCATGAACGGCGCCTTCTCGAGGGCTCTGGCCTGAATCTCCCATATCCTCTTCCCGAGCCTTACAAGGTCTGGCCCAAACTGCTCCACCAACACCTGTTGATCCATGTGACCCTCCGATATCTTGTTGCTTCGCTCTTCGTCGGAGCCAAACGTCAAGACCCTCCACAGCGTCTTCCAGTACTCTATGGCCTCCCTCGCGTGCGGCGAGTTGCTGTTGATATTCGTCGCCACCATGTAGAACGAGGACCGCTTGGCGTGGGCGCTCCTGGGCTTGAACAGCTGGATGGAGGAGAACCTGCTAAACGTGTAGAGCAGGTTCACAGTGTCCACGGCCTCTAGCTTGTGTAGTAGGACCACCATGGTGCCGCCTAGCGAGACGTGTTCGAGCCCAATGGCGAGCTGCGTAGCTGTCAGACGCCGCGACTCCCACGGCTCCCGATAGGCGGCCCGGGCGTGGGTTCTCAAAACCTGCCCATCGCAGAAGATGAGATCGAAGCGCCGCTCACGCTCAATGGCCGGCTCCAGCACGAAGCTCTCGGCGTCTGGGTGGTCCTGAGGAATGTTGTCCTCCGTGTAACAACCCATATCCCCAGCAAACATGGTAATGTCCGCGTATTTGAATGCTACGTTTGCGCCTAGCGGCATGATGACCTCATGTCCTCCCTGAGTGGGTGGCAGCGAGAACCCCGTGGCTTCGGCTCGGGCATTCATCCTGATGGCTGATTCTAGGAACCCACCCGGAGCTGCGCAAAAGTCTAGCATCCGGGGCTTGCCGGGCCACGTTACGTGGACTCGGAGTGCGCCGGTGGCTTGGTTCATCTCGCTGGCAATGTTCTTCATCATTTTATAGAAAAACTTGATCGTCTTTTCATCTGCGTGGTCTGCTTGGTGTCTTTGCTTTTGGAAAAACACATCACCGGCCTTGTTCTCCCATCCCTAACATATTAATGAGCACACACTATCTAGGAATTCTTGACTAGAAATTAAGAGTCGATTGTTGTTGAGAGCAGCAACACTCTAGTGCAAGTTACATAGCATAACATCACATACCTTTTGTTGTAGGGCGTCCAGGTGCCGATACTCTGGGGCATTCTCCAGCAGCCAGGTCTTCAAAACGGGTCTCTCTCGTCCGTTCGCATCTGGGCTCAATCTCGTGTCCGTCTCCAGCGAGCTAGACACGCTCGGTGTGTTTCTGGAGGGTGGTGATGACATGTCGTCGTCGTGGGTCAGCTTCATCGAACATGTGGCAGTATCCATACGTGAGATCCATCAGAAGCATGGGCTGGGCCACAACAAAGGGCCGGGGTATGCTTTTTTAAAAACAAGGAAAAATCTTCCTTCATCCTCGTACAAGTATTGCCTATTGGGCGGCCTACGACCCAAGGTATCAATAGGCTTATTCACTCGGCCCGTTGCATCGTTGGATCAATATCCGAAAATCAGCCCAACGGGGCTGTCGTGATCTCGGCTGTGACTCTCCGGACAGCAGCGATGAAAACAGATGCATTCGTGTGCCAGTAACAGCACATCTTTCCACCTCATCACTTGGTGCGTGGCCATCTTCATTCACTGCTTCGGTGGTGAATGAGATATCCACCACTCGTAACTCGTAACTCGTATGCATCTTCTAGAAACATAGACACTCCTGACTTCAATAACGACGGCCTCCCGCGTAACCGCTGCGTCACGACAGCCCTCGTGTCAGACGAGGCTGGGCTGTGAAAAGAAGAACGAAAGAGACTGAGAAGAAAACCGAACGGACCCATATTAAGCCAGCCATGCATCTTACTCCACGTCGCCCGTACGGGCAGGTTGCGTGAATTAAGCAGGATGCGTGCATTCAAGTGGAATGTGTGTGGTCGCCTTGTTGCAATCGGTGAAAGGGTGGAGGAGAGAAGAGAGAGACTGAGCCAATACGTACGAGTGCAGATATGGAGATGGGGGTGGGATGACGGTGGCGATGGAGTAATTTTTTGTGGTAGGGGTGGGGAATGGAGTTGGGAGAGAGGGTTAAAGAATCTTTTTGTGTGCGTTTAATTATGCAGTTGAGCTTTGTTTATTTATTTGTTTGTTTGTTTTGATTTCCTATTTGTTGTGAAGACGCGGTATTGTGATGCGCTTGCTGAATCGCATCGGTGTTGTGAGGAATACCCTGGATATTGTACGAATCACTCTGCAAGTATGGAACCATGGAATCTGATATGATATGATGTGATATGATTTGATATGCTGAGAAATCGAATTTTTCTTTTTCAATCGTAACTCCTACCATAAACGTAGTACTGCATGCGACAGCGAACCAACAAAGTTGCTGTATCTCGCTCAAATAAAAAAAAAGATATGTGATATAATACACAGAGCTGCCCGGCTCGTCTAACGACTCAAATCGCAACAAGCGATGGCGGCTATTGCACCGAGCCTAACTTACAGCTCATCGTCTAGCATTCCCTTCCAAATCGAATGTCGAATTCCTTGAGCACGCTCATGATGCTTGCCGCCTCGACCTCGATTGGTATCCTGCCCGTCTGTGTCACCCTAGGGTCGCCCGCTGGATGAGCCTTGAGCTTCGGCAGCCAGGATCCTATCTCGTCGGCCGCCTGCTCAAAGTTGCGATGACTGGATAGTGTTTGGTAGGCCTCCGCGCAGCTTAGCCCAAGACTGGCCACGCTAGGAAGTGTAACCTTCTCTTGGCTGGGCTTGGACTTGCAACAGCCGCCGCCGGCTCCCTTCCCACCGCAGCAGCCGTCTGCGCTGGCACCTTGCTCGCGGTTGAAGCTGGCGGCCATCAGTCTGCAGAACAAGCCCGATTTCGGGTCAGCCTGGCACTGAGCGCATGTGCCCGGGCCGTTGGGGCCGCAGCTACCGCGAGAAGCCGTGGCTGTCTGCGGTTGGGAGCGCGCTTGCTTGCGGCGCGGCAGCTTGACAGCTCCGTCGGCCGTCATTTCCATTGCCATAGGTGGCAACGGAGTGACAACGTCAGACTCCATGGGAGGTGGTGTCCTGGTTTGTCTTGTCACTGGAGGTGAGGCGTCTGCCGGTGTCATGGCGGGAGTTGCCATGGCGGTGTCAGCACAGACGCAATAGGTCCCATCTTTGCAGAACCCGCAACTATCCCTAAAGTCTGTTGAAAGGGGCTGTGACATGATGGAGCTGGGTTGAGGTGGCGGCAGCTGTGTCGTCCTCGTGAAAAAGGAACTGAAGTCTGTTTCTCTGCTGGCGGCCGCCATTGACCGCTGGCGCTTCTCTTGAGATGATCCTCCTGATGGAGATATGGGCCGCTTCAAGTCTGGCACATGGCTAGCAATCTTTGTAGTGTCGTCTAGACACTGACAGGTTGTTCCGAAGCCGCACTTGCCGCACCCACTGACCACTGATGCGAGGACTTCCTCAGCACAGGCGCAGTGTCCATTTGGTGAGCAGCTACCACAGGTGAGATGTGTTTCAGATAGATCATGAGGGGAGTGGGCATCCATAGTTTCAGGCGGTGTAACTATTTGAGAGATGGAAAAGTGTCGTGCCGTTGATTGCTGTTCAGTCAATCGACTGTCCGACAGATTGTCCGATAGACTGTGCCTTTGCTGGGAAGGCTGGTGATGCTGCTGCCGATTATATGACTGGTGCGGCATGGAAGGTAAGCTGTCTGATCGGAAAGTGGCCTGTTCGTATCTGCGACTGAGCGTCTCGGCCTGCATCTCGGCGCGCATACGCTCCTGTCGCTCTCGCTCCAGCATACTCTCCAGCAGCAGGCATCTGGATCTAAACGACTGCACATCCAGCTCCAGGCTGTGGATCTTATCGGTCAGTTCCTTCTCCCTATTATCCTGGGATTTCTTGTGCTCATCCAGCATCTCCTCAAGCTCGCCAACCCGCGCAGCCCGTCTCTCGCGGAACGCCCTCTGGGCTGCTCGGTTCTGCGCCTTGCGCTTGGTGGGCGGAGTGTCAGTGGCCGGCTTCCTCCCAGGCTTTGGCCGCGGCGGGATGACCCATTCCTTGGAAGTCATCGACATCTTTGGCTGAGGCTGTTCCATTGGCGGATTGGGGCTGATGACCGCCGTCATGGACATTTTGTTGACTGGCGGAAGTGAGATGCGCACAAATGGAGCCTGTGGCGGGGCGGCGGATTTGGGCTGAGAGGGCAGAGGCGCTCGTTTGCGAGGAGCCGACGATGCCTCAGGCGGTGAAGGTTCGACTTTAATAGAATGCAAGTCTTCGTTGGTTGTTCGAGTATCCAGGGATCTGGATTGGAGATGAGGAGATGACGTTGGTGAAATGCTCGCCATGGTGGTGCGAGTCGAGTGGGTTCGGACGAGGATGATCCGTGATTCGCTGTCGGCTGCAACTCGGAAGCCCGAGAAGGGAAAACTGGGTCCGTTTATGCACGCAGTTGGCTGCGTTTGTCGCTGTTCTTTCTCTCTTTCTCTAGACTCCCCTTTGTCTAGAAATAGAATGTTGGGAATAAGAATTCCCCGATATGCAGGTTCTGTGTGCTCGTATGTGAAATGTCCGGAGTGAGCCCTCGGAAGTCGGGGAAGCAGCACAGGGCGTGCAAGTGGTTATGTATCCGTGAGCCGAACGTGGTCTTACACCGAGAATTGCCCGATGATTGCGGGAATCAACTCAGGAGTTCTTGTGCAAAAAACTGCCTTGCGTAAACGGCAAAGTCATCAATCAATGCGAGATGAAGAGATTGCAAGATGCAGAAAGAGAGATGGATGCGGGGCTCGAGAAGATTTGCGAGCTGTAGATTTTGGTTACCCGAGCGTACCCGGCTGGTTCTTATAACGGTCTCACTGGTCCGATGCCAGGAGACTTGGAGTGGGCTTGATCGATTGATAAGATTTGATTGATAAAAATTTGACGCGCCATCCGCTCCACTCCAATGATAGCGGCCAATCAATTCATTTCAGCTACTCAGATCTCCACAATGAGTCTTTACGTGCTCCATATTGGCACTTGTTTGACCAAAGACTGCGCACTTTGCGTTAATTCTGTCGCCTTTTCTATCTGGTTTGGATATCGATACCCATTTAGCATCATCTTATCGATAGAGACTGCAGCATTAATCTAGCCCAGTATCCAGCATCTGATACCAAGGCAATCAAGGTGTTCCTGGCCATCTCAAGGGCTAATCGACCCATCTTCGTATTCGTGTTACACCCAGCACGAACAATAGCTGTTCCGCCCTTCACTCAACAAAGCGGCTGCATCCACTCACTCACCTTGATAGCCCGATTAGTGAGGATCAATGACTAGTGTCTGCTGCCCAGACTTTGGCGGAGCAACTCGAGCTCCGTACACGGGATCATCATACAATATTGGGCCTGGCCGACATCGCTAGCTGCAAACTGCTGGATGAACATGCTACTGTAAAACGGTGCATAACTTTGAAACATATCGGGTGAAGATCATGATGCTATATTCTCCATCAAAGGCTCATCGTGACGATCTGTGTGAGCCGTTGGCGTGGCCTTGAGCTGATTTATATGCTTATAGTGGGGTTATTGAATAATGCGGGATTCTTAGACCGTGTCGCCAACGAGCTCCATCGAAATATGTCCACTTCATTGCTAAGGACAGTATCTCAAGTGTCATCACAACTGTACTGTGCAATTCCTGTCCTCTCTTGATTTGAAAGCGACCAAGTTACCAATTGCCTCAATAATCCTATCCCATGGCCAACATTCCCCCTCCTCTCTCTCTGCCACAGCGAGTCAGCCGACCGGCTATATCGACTTTCAACCTCCCCTCTTCCGACTCATCAGATGCCGAAGATGATGTTCCCTTGCCATTCCCTGCCGCCCTTCCACGAACCGATTTTCTAGCAACAGAGTTTCAGCCTGCCGAATACCTATCAGCTCTTCCACATCGCCACCAGACCCTGGAGGATCTACGCTCAGATCTGCGCGAGAGAACGGCAACAATCAGCACCGAGCTCCTGGAGCTGGTCAATTCGAACTACACGGCATTTTTATCATTGGGATCAGAATTACGAGGAGGCGACGAGAAAGTAGAGGACGTAAAAGTTTCCCTCTTGGGCTTTCGAAGGGCCGTTGAAGAGGTCAAGGAAAAGATTTCGGAACGCAGAAGAGATGCAGAGTCGCTTACGAACGAATTGCGAGATGTACGATCAGATATCGAGCAAGGACGGGCAATGTTGGAAATATCTGAACGACTATCTACTTTAGAGGAAACATTGGCATTAGACAGCTTGCCGAAGAAAGAAGCTGCAGAGTGGGACGACGATAGTGAGGATGATGAAGAGCTTGAAGCAGAAGCTGTAGAAGGATTGATAGGAAGCCCTCCCTCACAACTACTGGCGTCGGCACGAGAGTGCAGCCAAGTCGGGATCTTGATTGGAAAGCTCGACGAGAAGAATGCCTTTGTCGCCAAGCTGAGAGCGCGGTTGATGAAATGCCGGAATACACTTTTGCTAGACCTGAACAATGCCCTCAAAGAAGCTCGAGCTGCTGGGACAAAAGGTCAGGGCCGGGTTCTGGGCTATCTTGGTGTGTACAGGGTTCTTGATGCGCAGGGCGATGCAGTCAAAGCCCTTCGTGGAAGATGATTATTGAGATAATCTCACAAATAAGATCGAAAAATAATATGATACCCCATGACAAAATCTTGAGCTTCAAGCATTCTATTTTATACATTGAATTGGATATTGTACATTATACATGTCGTTATTGATTTACATGACGCCTGACAGTGACTCAACAGTGATTCCGCTCTCTGGATCATTCAGCTTGGCATTCAAGCTCAGCGCTGGGCCATTTGTTGTGCTCAAAATGACCTCGTGCACTTCCTTAGAAACCTCTTCAGAAATCTCGGCGCATTCCGATTTGACTTTCTTCAGGAGCGCCTGGATGTTGGCCTTGAGCTGATCAGGCGTGTGACCAAGTTGTCCGATAGCCATTCGAATGACACCTTGCCTCTCTCGATAATCCGCAGCACCGGCCGAATCGCGAATGGACTTAACCACGTCGTTCACAATCGTCTTCATCCTCTTGCTAGGCATGAGGCCCTTGGGACCCAGAATCTTTCCCAGACCAGCCTTGTTTAGAGCCTTCTCGCTGTTTTCATGACAGATCAGACGATCGAAATCAATCTTTTCCTGGCGAATGGCCTCAAAGAGGGTCTCTTCTCCAACAGCGACAGCGCCGGCGGCGGTAGCAGCAGTTGCGATATCGCTTCCTTCGGGGCAAATAACGGCGATTTGCCAGTCGCTCTGTACGGGATTCGGCAGCCTGATGCTGTTCTTTATGACGGGACCGTTTCTGGCAGTCTTTAGGTTGATGTGAATCTCGTACTTGATCGTAGCGGGAGGTTGGCCGACTTCCACAGCTCGTAGAACTCTGCAATTGGATGAGCAAGTTTGAACAATACTTCCTTCTGGCAGATTGGTGGGAAATACCGCATAGCATCACATAATGTGTACTGGGGGAATTCTCTCTTCTCCAAGTTGTGTCGCTTAAAGTCCTTCGGAACAGCCTTCTTCTTCGTTGTCTTCTTTGTCCGCACCACAGAGGCTTGTCGGGACTGAACCAGCGCCGGGGCTAGGAATCGGGGTATCAGAGGCACGGCCGGTCGTATTGATTGCTGTGAGAGCGTCAGTCTAGCCACAGAGGCCAGACACCGGTCAATTGGTGCCATTTTTGCGGTTGGATCGTGATCGGAGCACAGCTCAAGATGGGATTTCGAACTTGCGCCAGACTCTCGACCTCGCCATATTCTGCTGTGTCGTGCCTCGGAAATTAGGCTAAAAATTTGACACCCAGGTTATCGATAAGAAAATGCGTGGCACGATTGTCCGGCCCCTCGTCCTGCTAAGCTCAGCCCCTCCATTCCCCCCACCAGGCCGAAAATCGTTGTTCGAGTCACGAGGAGCTTGTCTTGCTTCCGTTAATTTCATCGCATTGCTGTGTCGAAATAAGCCGAGAAAATGAAGCACGAGGAGCTTGACGCCATCTCCGCCAAGTTGGCTGGCGACTTCCGCACCATTGAGCCTTTCCTGAGGGACTTGGACAAGCACCTGACGCTGCGATCCTACCTCGAGGGCTACACTCTGGGAGACCTCGAGACTAAGATCTGGCAGACTCTCCGAGCCAACAAGGTCGCCATTGGCTTCATCCGCAAGAATGGCCTCCCTAACCTGACCCGATGGTTCACCTTCATTGAGCAGTCTCACCCTGAGATCCAGGAGGCTACCAAGGCAGATGCTGCTGTCAAAGCTGCCAAGGGCGGTGCCAACTACAACCTTGCCCTCCAGGATACCGACAAGGGCGTCGTTACTCGATTCCTGCCCGAGCCTTCGTATGACATATGCTTTTTACTCCATGCTTATATGTTTTGCAGTATATCTAACCTATCATAGTGGCTACCTTCACATTGGACACGCCAAGGCCGCTCTTCTCAGCGACTACTTCGGCCATGTCGCTTACAAGGGCCAGATGCGCCTGCGACTCGACGACACCAACCCTGCCAAGGAGAAGGAAGAGTTCCAGGATGCCATCGTGGAGGATCTCGCTCTTATGGGCATCAAGCCTGACAGCTTGACCTACACCTCTGACTACTTCGACTACCTGTATGAGATGTGCAAGAAGCTGATCTCTATGGGCCAAGCCTATGCCGATGATACCGACCAGGAGACTATGCGTGCCCAAAGAATGGACGGTATTCCTTCAAAGCGCCGTGAGCGAACCGTCGAAGAGACTCTGAGAATTTTTGAGGAGATGAAGATTGCATCCGAGGAGGGTCTTGCACACTGCATTCGTGCCAAGATCTCCTTTGACAACCCCAACAAGGCCATGCGCGACCCCGTCATCTACCGATGCAACATCGAAAACATTCACCACCGCACTGGCAACAAGTGGAAGGTGTACCCCATGTATGACTTTGCCTGCCCTGTTGTCGATAGCCACGAGGGTGTTACCCACGCTCTGAGATCCACCGAGTACACCGACCGAAACCCTCAGTACCAGTGGTTCATCGATACCCTTCAACTGCGCCAGGTTCACATGTGGGACTTCTCCAGAATCAACTTCGTCAAGACCTTCTTGTCCAAGCGTAAGCTGGCGAAGCTGGTTGACGCCGGAAAGGTCTGGGGCTGGGATGACCCCAGAATGCCCACCATTCGCGGTATTCGACGACGAGGAATGACCATCGAAGCGCTCCGTGATTTCATCATCAAGCAGGGTCCTAGCCGAAACGTTGTCAACATGGACTGGACCACCTTCTGGGCTAACAACAAGAAGGTTATCGACCCTGTCGTTCCCCGATTCACGGCTCTTCTGCTCAAGGACCTGGCCAAGGCTGCCGTGACTGGATCGGAGGCCCCCGCCAGCGTTACCGTGGAGGAGCGGCCCAAGCACCCCAAGAACGCAAGCGTTGGCCTGAAGAAGGTCATCTTCTCACCTACTCTTCACATCGACCAGGCCGATGCCAAGAGCTTCAAGCCCGACGAGGAGATCACTCTGATGGGCTGGGGCAATGCCTTTGTTCGAGATATCTCCACCTCAGATGACCCCATTACATCTTTCAAGCTCGAGCTCAACCTGAAGGGTGACTTCAAGACCACTGAGAAGAAGGTTACTTGGCTTTCTGCTGAGGGCTTCAAGCTGGTCCCCGCTGAGCTGTGGGAGTTTGACTACCTTATCACCAAGGACAAGCTTGAGGAGGACGACAACTTTGAGGACTTCTTGAACCCCAACACGGCCAGCATGGAGGATGCCGTCTGCGATGCCGGCGTTGGCGAGCTGAAGAAGGATGACATTATCCAGCTTGAGCGAAGAGGATTCTACAGAGTAGACAAGGGTCTGAATGACTGGGCTGAGGGCGAGGCTGGATTGAAGGGACCCAGAGTGGTTCTGTTCAGCATCCCCACCGGAAAGACTGGTCCTAAATAAGAAACAAAGCATGTAGTAAAATAAAATGAGGCGAAGCAAGTCTGCTTTTAACACGACACGGACGAATATTAGAGGCTTAAACACAAGTGAATAGTAAGAGCGCTGCTCGTTGATCATAGGCTACATTTGCAGGTTGCCAACATACTGTTCAAGGATGACCAATCATTGTTGAAGGCGGCTGCATTAATCCCCAAGATACCCCTGTACCAAAAATATCCAGCCGTGGATGCCCAGCTCTGGATCTGTACCCATTCATCCTAGCACAGCGCTTGTGTCTGGCAGCTCTCCCAGTTCTGGCAAATCTTGCTCAAACTGAGCAACTTGATGTCTTCGAATTATACTCTAATCCCTACGGCAATCTTCAATATTAAATTTGCGCGCCTTGTCAATGGAAAAGAAACGCCCCGCGACGGCGGAGTGGTCGACTGCGAAGCTCAGGCGCGTTGATGCGCCGTTCGCATTTCCTCTCACACATACAACACCAGTTGCTGGCTTTCGGCCCCGCAGCCTGAATAAGGATGCGTTCACAGTAGGATGGATATGTGCCTTGGAGGCGGAATTAGCTGCATCTGTGGCTATGCTCGATGAAGAATTTCGGAATCTCCCAGAAATTCCGGGTGATTCAAATACTTATACTCTAGGACGAATGGGAGACCACAACATTGTGATGGTTTGCCTTCCAGCAGGAACAACGGGTACAAATGCTGCCTCGATGACAGCTACCAACATGATGCGGAGTTTTCCCAAAATTCGCTTTGGTTTGATGGTAGGCATTGGAGGCGGAGCTCCTGATGAGCCAAGCAATGATTCGCGCAACGATATCCGGCTTGGGGATGTAGTGGTTAGCTGTCCTACAGTCGATTCAAGTATGAGATCCCTTGCATATCTCGATATGAACTAACAGCATCGTAGGTGGCGTATTACAATACGACTTTGGAAAAACGATGAAAGAAGGGAAATTTGTTCAAACCGGCACACTAAATAAGACGCACACAGAATTGAGGACCGGCATTTCAGTACTACGAGCACGCCATCGGATGGAAATCAGCCAAGTTCCATTCCATATTGATACTATGCTCCAGACCAACGAAAAGATGCGCGGCTATTTCGATCACCCAGGTTTGGAGCACGATCAGTTGTTCCGAGCAGATTACGACCACATAGACGGCGAATCGAGTTGCGAGACTTGCGACAGAGGAGCCTTGCTGATTCGGAAGCCGCGCGCAGATAAAGACCCTGCCATCCATTATGGTCTTATTGGTTCAGCTAATCAAGTTATGAAGCATGGAATGACCCGAGAGAAGCTTCGAAAAGAAAAGGGCATACTCTGTTTTGAGATGGAAGCTGCAGGACTTATGGACATTCTCCCTTGCCTAGTGATTCGAGGCATATGCGATTATGCGGACTCGCACAAAAATAAGAGGTGGCAGCCCTATGCGGCAGCGGCTGCTGCTGCATACGCCAAAGAAATCCTGTCTGTTGTTCCTCCAGCAGAAGCGCCGCCGATATTCCCTATGAACATTGATACTATACATGTACGAAAATCATGAACGACTGAAACTGAGACTATCGACGGATAGGCTAATTTGCTCTCCATATAGAACATGCTTCAGTCTTTTATTTCTGAGTCGAGTCTGGAGCAATTGCTTCAACTCCTACCAGCACCGGAGCAAAGCCAACGCAAATCCGCAATACCAGATTTAGATCCCCGAGATCATAAATTTTCTTGGGTGTTTGAAAATGTTGACTATAAGTCCTGGAGATCCAATGATAGCCGTTTCGTCCTTTGTCTCTCTAGCCCTCTAGGCCACCACTTATCTCAAGTCACATCCTACGCCGTGGACCAAGAGGAGAAGGCCAACCGCCCTGTTCTGTATTGTTTCTGCTCGAAACTAAAAAATGGCGAGTTTTACAAAGGTGGCCAGAATGCTGAAGGCCAAAATATTGCACTTGCTAGTGCCCTCATTTACACACTTCTGAAGCAGATTGTTCTTCTTTCACCGATAGAGAAAAGACTACTAATCATGCATAATCTTATCAATTCCCTGCTGCAGAAGATTTTCGAAAACCCCCCCAGTCAAAACTGGACGGAAAATGGTTTCGATAGCAATGATCCTTTCAAAGGTTTACATGAATTTCTTTGCAATACGACAATAGAGGATCTTTTAGCTGTTTTCCAGGTCATTCTAGATTATGCCAAACCACAACCCACCTTAGTTGTTCTCGATGGAATAGAAAAAGCTTACCAAGGTGGCCGGTTTCTTCACCTTGTTGGTGTGCTCATAAACGACCTTCGACGACAAAGCTCAAATATCAAGGCATTACTTGCAGGCCCGACAATTTGTGATATTACTGCTCTTTCCCAAGAGAGTGTGTTTATCGAGTATGACAAGGAGCGAAAAGGTTTGCTAACAGTCTCCTTCCAAATTTGAATTCTACTAACAGTAATGGACACAGAGTGCCTATCTAGCCTCGAGTTTGAAAACACGCGCTATGAAAAGATTACACCAGAACAAAGCGGCTCCTTCAAGTGGATTTGGACGCATGATGAGTACAAACGTTGGTCCATTTCAGAAACTTCTCGCCTACTCTATATACAAGGGAAACCTGGTAGTGGCAAAAGCACTCTCACAAAATATTTTGACTCTAATCTCCCAACTAGAGAGCCAGCTGCAAAGAAAGCTATCGTGGCAAAGTTCTTTTATAGTTTCAGAGAGGGCGAACCCCAAAGGAGCCACTATAACATGCTTCTTTCGCTTCTACATGACATCTTATCTCAGGAAAAAAACTTCTTTTACCATTATTGTCAAGCCGAATATCGGGCTCATCATTGCTCTGGATCGAAATGGGACTACCAATCTCTGAAACGAATATTTGGGTCATTACAAGACTACTATTCGACATCAAAGCGATTATACATTATCATCGATGCGGTCGATGAATCCGAGGAAGCAGACAGACATGATATTCTCAATCTACTTTACGACTTGTGTTCTAATACAAAATACTGCGTCGTCAAAATCTTTATCGCAAGTCGACCAGTAACACAGCTAGAAGCCCGCCGAGACCAGTTCCTCAATTTTATTAGGTTACAAGATGAAACGACACTTGATATTTCCAATTTCGCCAATTCTTTACTTCACGGCCTTGATCTTACTCGAGCGACTGCATATATGATTGAAAATGCCCAAGGAGTTTTCCTTTGGGTCAAATTGGTGGGCAAGGAATTGCTAAGGTTCCATGAAGATGGATATTCTGAACATGACATATTTCTTATGCTTAAACAACTTCCAACAGAACTTGAAGAATTTTACGGACTCATGCTAGATAAAATGAGAACAAACAAGTCATGCCTGTCTTATGGATTGAAAATGTTTCGATTCATTATGTTTGCACGGCGGCCTCTCAGGGTGGAGGAACTTCTCCACAGTCTCGGTATTCCAGACAATATTGAACCCGACTCGATTTCCAATCTCACTGATGAGATTTTCGAGCAACGTGTACCATTATCGGAGAGAATCATCGTCTCTTGTGGTGGTAACTTCTTAGAAATTAAAGAACGGAACGATGGTATAAGCATAACGCCGCACAATGCTTCTGTATTTATAGCTAATGACTTATAGGACATCGGGTAGTCCAAGTTATACATCAAACTGCCCTCGAGTTTCTCCGCGATCCTCATGGAGTGGTTTCGAAATCAGAGTTTCGCATAGATGAAGAACATGCACATATGTTCATAGCCACAACTTGCTCCCGATATATAATGCTTTGCGCTGCCAGCACCTCCCAACGAGAGGGGCTACCAGATCTCGAACATTGGAGTTCCAACCATTATGATTATTACGCAAAGTACCTTAATAAAAGACCGCTGGCATTCTATGCTTCCAACCATTTAGAATACCATGTCAATTGCTATATGAAATACGTCAACCAAACTTCTAATACTCAAAAACTCGCCGTTCAAGTTACATGTGACTGGATCAACAACCCCTTCAAGCATTTGTTAAAGAGCTGGTATGGTTCACATTTGACGCCAAGTATTTCAAGAACAATAAAGAAGGGCCTATTATTTGCTGCCGCCAAAGGTGGATTTGATGTCGTGCCTGAAATATTGGTGTCAGTTGGGGTAGACGTTAATATCAAGGGGAAGTCTGGCCGGACACCGCTTTCATTAGCCGCTGGGAGCGGGCGTGAGTCTACCGTAAGGTTACTGCTTGACAAAGGCGCATTCATTGATTCTCAAGATACCTATGGTCGAACACCGCTTTCCGTGGCCGCTGAGAATGGGCAATATTATACCGTACGGTTACTGCTAAAAAAAGGCGCAGTTATTGATTCTCAAGATATTTATAGTCGAACGCCACTTTCATTAGCCGCCGGGAGCGGGCATGAGTCTACCGTAAGGCTACTGCTTAAAAAAGGCGCAGGTATTGAGTCCCAAGACATCTATAGTCGAACGCCGCTTTCATTGGCTGCCGGGAACGGGCACGAGTCTGTCGTAAGACTACTGCTTGGAAAAAACGCAAATATTGATCCTCGAGATTATTCCGGCCGGACACCGCTTTCATTAGCCGCTGGGAGCGGGCATGAGTCTACCGTAAGGTTACTGCTTGACAAAGGCGCACTCATTGATTCTCAAGATACCTATAGTCAAACGCCGCTTTCATTGGCCTCCAGGAATGAGCACGAGTCTATCGCAAGGCTACTGCTTGAAAAAGGCCATTGAAAAAAACCGCAGCTATTAATTCTAAAGATGATTCCAGCCGGACGCCGCTTTTGCCAGGAATGGAAACGCGGCCATTGTCGAGCTGCTGTAACATAACGGCGCAGATTCTAAAAGAGGGTTGAGAGACCAATGAGACTGTATGCAATATAGGTTGCTGAGAATCAGCATGGGAATATCGTCACGCTTTTACTAGCACGGGAATACAATATGGTCGTGCCCAGACCAGAAAGTGTATCCATATCCTGATATGAGAGGCAAGGGGGGGCATCTGCTTGATTCACTGTCCTACCTAGCAGTAATTTTTCAACGCAGGTATATACCTGGATCAGGTAACTGTGAACAAAGTTCTCAGTAATTATTTCACCTTGAAATGAATAGAATAGTATTGAATCGTATTACATTACTTGTAAATCTTCTATAAAAGTTGCTTTACATATATACAATAGCGCGCACTGGTTTAGAAATTTGATTGAGGCTGGATTCCGCTAGGTACATATACACAAGCTAACATATCGCGTATTTTATCCAGCACCAAAGCCTGATTGCTATTAGATGCAGTTGTCTTGTCCTTAGCATTGCCAACACTAACGGAGATGAAACATCCCCCGTGCGTGACCACGGACAGCTCGGTTGGTAGGCGTTTACCGCCGCAGAATGCGACATCTGGTGGTGAGATGATACCAGGGTTGATACGGCTAAGCACCCACTTGAAGTTGGATAGCTCGGTGCAGTTACCCTCGACTTTGGGGAAGTTGACGTTGAGGAAGACGTCTGGGGGGAGATATGGGGATCCAGAGGAGAGGATCTTGTTGGTCAACTGAGCGGCGAGTTGGCCATACAGGATGCTGCGAAGAGGTACCGGTTCCGCATCGAAGGGCAGTCTGCCAACAGATGCTGCAGAGAAGGCTATGGAGGGGATGCCGGCGAGCGCAGCAAAAGTCGCAGCGTTCACAGTTCCTGAGAATGGCAACTGAACAAAGACGTTGGTGCCCACGTTGATGCCTGAAACGGCGAGGTCAGGAGCAGAGCCATTCCACAGTTGAGGACCGAAGGTGTCGATGCCGTACTTCATGGAGGTGACGGGAAAGGAGTTGACCCAGTTGAGATCGGGGCGTGTGGCGTTGTGGCCAGTAAGGCTGCCGTTGGGGATGCAAGAATTATACTGGCATGCATCATTGCGTGGAGTTGGTGGTGAGTCGCTGGCTCCTACAAGCCTCATATGTTAGTTAAAGACCGTATCAAGGCATTCAAGTACATGTATATGGAACTGAGAGTTCTGGGCAGAACAATGAGATTCACCTACCGGTCCCTGACTGGTCATCTGCAGGTGCGGATAGCACGACGTCGTGGCCTGAGGCTATTAACGCGTCGTTGAAAGATCGGATATACGATTCAGCCCAGCCGTCGTCGTTGGACTGGACTATACGAGCACACTGAGCCGCCAGCGCGGGAATGATGGCGGCGAGGCAAGCAGAGGCTCTCATGATGGGAATCGCGATAAATGCAAGGGATTGGCGCGTTATCTAGGAGGACACAAGCGCAAGGGACGAGTTACAAAGATTGAGAACAAAGATATTACATGAGATTCAAGAGCGGCGCGTCGACAGTGAATAAATTTGTGGTTGTAAAGTCAATCTTCAAATTGTTGGAGATTGAGTTCAGCCATGGAGCAGATTAGCAGCCGTGCTGGTACATGTACATAAGCACAGCGGCGTGTTTAGAACTCCGTGCTTTATACGTGTATCGCTCACCCTACACCTCGAGCTCATCAGGTTCGTGATACGATAAATTATATCGGGCGATTCATTTGATGCAGAAGAAAAGGAAATAATGGTTTTCTCTTTGTGCACTCTTTTTATTTTATAGGTTCAAGGTCGTTATTCTGTCTAATTCCTTTCAACGTCAATGGTACAGACCTCTGAGCCAGCAAACATCTTCATTCCACCCAACTCCAAAAAAGCATCTCCCCATCATACGCTCTATTGACCTGAGCGAGTAGATTCTACTCTTTGGCAATTTTAAGTGTAAATATATACATCAAAGATACGTGTCATTAGCCCTCGGAAACGATACTGGAAGTGTTTTGACTGTTAGACTACAGAGCCCGATCACCTGGTTTCATGAAAAGAAAGATTGAGCAAGATTGCGATCTTCATATTAGCTATCTATACCTATACATGAGGTTCTCGGCAAATCAGAATTCCTTCGAATCAGAATAAAAAACACTAGCAATCCACGAAAAATTCGTTGCATCATACAATTCGTTCAATCAAGTTTTCATCGATGGGAATATCCTCCCTCCTCAGACTCTTCCTGTACACAATTTTCGCCCGTTGACTGCAATGCCATCATGCCAAAACATCCTTCTTCACACTGTCGTACCATGCCCTGACACGACCCGGCGCCTCGTTGACGAGATCACTTGAAGCCATCGTGGGGTTGGGTACAGATGCCAACCACGTGATATCCAAGGCAGAGCTCTCTGTCCCAAGGTCGTTCCAGATGGTGATTCTGAGGCTCTGACGCGATGCCTCAACGGAGAAGTCGGTGCAGCAGTGAGGGCAATAGCTGCACACCTCATGCCCCCGTTTGTTGAAGGCGTCTTCTATCGCCATGGAGAATTTCGAAATGGAGCTGTCTCCTGTGGCTTCAGCTGTCCAGAAGGTCTGGTGAGGGCAGATGTGATCGCCAATCAAGAGCCTCTTGTCGATTGGCTGCCCCTTTTGTCGGATTTCGGAGATGCTCTTGAGGAAGAATCTCCCCTCGACGATGCGAGGAGTGATTCTGGCCGCGAGGTAAAGCGGCATGCCATCAAACACGTGTGACTCGGAATAGATGCGAGTTGCCATGAGTCGCGTCAGATATTGTTGGTGTCCAGTCGATATCTCATTGTACAATCGAGTGTACTTCAAAGCCAACTGGACGTGGCGTCGTCCCAGCCAGTAGTTTTCTCTGGCGATAAGCTTCAGGGACAAGTTGTACCGCGAGCGGTACAAGTCGCCGACGGGGCAATTGAGGACCGGGGTGGCTGGAGTGTCGGTCGGGTCGATATCGTGCTGGCACATGCACTCCTCGCAGACCCATTGGTTGTGAGTATCCCGCGACCTGCGAGCGAGATATTCGAACTTCTCCTCACGGAATTCTTCTTCGTCCTTAGAGAAGGAGGTGACGCCGATGGAGTTGTGAATTGGCCGGCAGGTCTCGGCGAAGGCCATCTTGTCCACGGAGAGCATGGAATTGGCGAACTTGCAGATGAGTTCGACGGGCATCTGCAGCAAAGCCACTTTCGCATTGTGGGAGGCGGCTTTCTTTCCTCCTTTCTTCTCAATGGTCTTCTGGAGGGTAGCGCGGGGAGCCATTGTGTCGAATATAGACGTGAAAAAAAATAAAAAGAATTGTTAAATAGAAGTTGGAGCTGGTGAAATTGTCTAATGGCTATCGAGATATATGATTGTAGAGAGACGAGTAGAGAGACGAGTTTTGATGAGTAGATGGACAAAGTTCTTGGAAGATGTGTGGGCTGGAAGATTGCGGTGGATGCAGGGAAACAAAACAAAAGGAAAACAAAGGGGGGGGGAGGGTCGTATTTATAACAGAGCCCAAAGTTTGAGGCGCCAAAACAAAAGGAAAAATCTGATAAACAGAGAACAAACGGAGTCAGTTTGAACTGAAATTGGTGGTGCCACCGCCACGATGAGTCTTCACAACCCGCTCACTTGCTGGAGATAAGAAATTGCATTTTAACCTCTAAGCTATAAGGCAGATTAATACTAATTTCACCAAAGATTCTGAACTATCGGACTCTAGCTTGAGATAGATGGCTGTTACCATAGCGATTTGCAGCCATTGCCAGCATAGAGTTGTTCATTGATGCTGGGGTCCTCTCGACGACGCTGCCTGTTTCTAGACCCTTCTGGTGCTGCTTTATTCACCTTTTAGCATTGCAGATACGTACGTTATTCTACAAAGTACATACATAGGTAGGTATCCAGTAATCGAGAGCCAACTGGCGTAACAATGGGCGCGGGCGCAGTGACACCCATTTACAGCTGAATGGGTATGTAAGAATCTTCAGGATTGTTTCACGCTGCCTTGACTTGCAGCTGCGCCGCCCGGACACTTGGTAACCAGTCAAAGAATGGTATCAAAGATCTAACAAGATTTTCTATTTGTTGTCTGAATTTCTTTATTCTCGTCTCGAACCTTGGTACCTCCTTTGTCCCCGTACATTCTCATTCCGTGCGGAAATTACCGGTATTTTCCCTTTCTCTCTTTCTTTTCTTTCTTTTTCTTCCTTATTTGGTCATTGGGCCATTCTTTGCAAAGCCACGCTCTTTTTATTGCTTTTCTTAATTGTTCTCCAAGATACGCTTTGTAATTTGATGCGACTGCTGTGTCCTTTGGGAGTATATCGAGGCTGGGTACACCATTTCCATCCATTTACTCTGTCTGAGGAGCAATAAAAGCCGTGCTGAGATTGATACTAACAATGGCATATCAAGCCACATGCAAGATGTGCGGTTACACAATCCGATCTCGCTGCAAAGAATGTGAGTCGTTACACAGATCTGCTGTCAAGTTGAGATGGATGGATTGTGTAATCACATCAGATTGGGCAGCCTTGCGCCCTCTGCTTTCACAATGCATCAATCTTCTCAGCCGAATTACCCTCGTATTGCTAACATTAGCACTCCATCAACTTGCATGCATGATACATGTATGCGTTGATAGTTTGGCTCACATGGGTGCTTAGTCTGACTTGTACGTGTAGGCAACCCCACGAATCGCCTTGCTCATGACCTGTGATGCAAGATCTTGAAAAATACCGAGCTGGTAACAACAACCTATCATCAGAATGCTTCGAACGTAAGTTGGCATTTCGAGACTGCTTGGTCCAGTTGTTCGATTCCCATCGCCAGTTTGGTCATCAAACCTGTGCACTCAAGCGTCATCGGTTTTTAGGACGCAGATGTACCGCAAAAATGCTAGATAACTTGATGCTGGATTTAATCGCTTCATCGTAATCATTAAGATGATCGCGCCCATCTGAAGGCAGCTGAATGCAGGGATATTTATCAGCTGCTCTCCTGCATGCCGATGTGGTCAGAAAACAAGGCTCGGATATAACCTGTGCCGCTTTGCCACTGTCTTGGTTGGAGACAATACAAAGTTATGATTCGGTATGTAGCCCAATCAAACACGACTGAACCATGAGTTTTCTCGTAACCCATCTATTAAAGAATTTTGACAGATACAAATCCCAATTTTCAGCTGCGAATGTCGCCAATAATCTCTTCGTCTTTTAATAGACGGGTTTAATTATGGTATGGAGTGCTCCGGGTTAAGCACTACCCCAAACTTGACGTTACATTGGGATGCGTGCGGAGTACATTTCCTTTCTTTTTACACTGCCGCAGTAGAGCATTATCGATGTATTTGTGCAAGTTTGATGCAGTATATCTGTCAGCGGACCATTCTCAGCTCACAACTCTCCGTGCCGCTAGTCTCAGAGCGTGCCGTGTATGTACTCAATGTCTCAGACATTCGACGTCAATGAAAAGGTCGCCTCCTAAAAGGGGAAGATAGTCTTGCGACTATATGAGAAGGGCTTTATCCCTTTCTCTCGACAATGTCAGAGACGAAATATCATCCTTTGCACTTTAGATACGAATAGCAAATCTCTTTGGGGTGTAATAGTTATTCCTTCTCAGTCTTCCCCGCCATCACTTCAAGCAAAATGCCAGCTGTCACCGATAATAGCGATAACTATATTTTGGGTAGGAGCTTTATAGAGACCATAAGGTAACATACAATTCTTTTCCCCCAACGTCCAATTGAGATATAGCCTAATTGATGTTAGATTGGATGGCCAACACTTCATATTTAACCTCCAAAACGGCTATACTATCGATCCCCGAATCCCCATCAACCCGGACACGAAGATTGCAGAGATCGGCACAGGAACTGGGTCAGTTCACCCTCAAGAGAGATGCTCCTCTTCTTCGTCTTACTCATTAGCGTGATAGCATATGGCTTCTGGATGTGTCTTCCCAGGTTCCTTCAACTGTTCAGCTTCACGGTTTTGACATCTCAGATGAACAATTTCCTCCAAAGTCGACTCTGCCAAGTAACGTAACTCTGCAGGTTATGAATGCTTTTGAGGAAGTACCTGAAGAGCATTTTCAGAAATACGACGTGGTCCACATGCGACTTTGGTGTGCCATCATTAGAGGGTGTGATACCTTTGCCTTGATTAGACATGTCACGCAGTTGCTGAGTACGTTCTCGCCACCCTTTATTTCTCCTGACGTCGTATTATAAGTACTTACCAAAACGCTAGAGCCGGGCGGTTACCTACAATGGGACGATTACGACCCTGACCGGAATGGAGCGTACATCAAAGGAGAAGAAGCTGAGGCATTGTATTCCTTCGCTTCACTGATTCGAAAAGAATTGAACATTGATCCTTCGTGAGTTGAAACTAAAGTTCTTGTTCCGAGATATACACTAATAACGCATACCTAGTTGGCTTGTGGATATTCCAAATCGTGTAAAGAAGGCCGGGTTGAATGTTGTGGAATTTCGGGCAGACCCGTTTTCACAAGCTTGCATTCCGATCATCACTAAGTCATTATTTGCTTTCCACGCGAGTCTCATTGCTGGAGGATACAAAGCTGATATTCCGAGTCTTCCACCTCGTCACGAGGGTGATGCAATATTGGAAGCTGCCTTGGACGCCGTCAAGAATCGAGGAGGAGCACTTCACTGCACTCCATTGGCATTGCTGGCGCAAAAGCCTTTAGCCTGATTGTGTACGGTTCTACACTGGCTTGGTTCCGAGGGTTCCATTTACTGCAAACCACACTCTAGATGAAGCCCGTATCTAAATATCTCTCTCCCTCCTAGTCAAAGAGCAGTATAGTCGTGTAAATATCAATTTATACTCTGTATGTATTGAGAAATACAACGTCGAGGGTGGAAAAGAAATGAATCATAAGATTCACAACTCTTTTCATATAAAGAATCAGTAGTCACCTTGGCACAACTGGTAGTTATGTATAGAATCAAGACTGCATTCATCTTTGAAGACAGCAAAGGTAAAAAGATTAAGGCTTCCTTTATATAAGTTTATCCAAATCATAGTAACTAGAACCAGCTAAGCAGCTCCTCTCTAGTAGGATATCTCTTAACTCTTTCCATCAGCAAATAGAAGCAAAGAGACCCTCCTCCAACCGCTTACCCGTTTGCAAAATGAGACGGCTCGACGGGCGTTCAGAATGTGGATCTTGTGTTTCGAAACGACACAGTAGTCCAAAGACTGAGAGGTTAATTAGCGCAACGTAATCGAGGTTGATCGGGCGCGAAGTCTAGCCGCCGAATACAGTGATCCGTATCTGTAAAAGATCTACACTGCTTAGGACTGTAAGGGGTTATTCGTACGTTTGAAGAGTTGGCCAACCGTAGAATACGGGGCAAATGCTCCGCATGTTGAATCCTGTATTTCATCTGCCCCCAAACTGCCAAGCTGTAGAAGTGTAATCCTAGAGATGATTAGAATAGAACTGGCAACTTATAGTCTCTTGGAGGTATGAGAGTCTTACACTACTAGTATTCTTTCAGATGTCTGGTTAGCTCGACCGAGCAGCAGCTTATTTTGGCAGCCGTAGATTGCCTAATTAGGCATAAACGATGCCTCCTTGTTGGAGATATATGGGGGCGCCTCGTAAAAGGAGAGCTACCGGCCCGTTAATAAGGGGCTAAACTGAGATTCGGAAACAATTAGCGACATCTTGCAGATTGCTTCGTAACCTGGCGCCAAAAGACACTGCGAATTTAGGCACTACGCGTTTCATGTTTTCTGGGAAATGCTAAGCGTGAGCTGAGGCCAAGTTACATCTAGACTAGAATCTGCCGAGGGCCGGGCGCCACAGCCGGGGTCCGGTATCTGACACTTGGGAAGCAGCAGGTTAACTATTCGCTAGAACGCATCACTAACTACATTAGTATTGTGTTGGCAAACGATCAATACTTGATCAAGAAGTTGCTAGATGGTTGCTAAGCGATACGCTTACGATCACCTTGTTCACAAAACAGTTCTCGTATATTTCACGTAGCTTCGGCTTTGGCCGGTAAGCTTATAAGTCACCTACCGTAAAAGATGTTGAAGAACAACAAAGAGCTTCCATTAAAGTGTCAGTCGCATTCTGAGGGTTAGTCTTTCTCAGCCTTGTGATGGCCAATTTTGTCTTTAGCCCTGTAACCTACTCCACAGCGAGTGTTTCGTAAAGTCCGATGCCATGGCCGAATGGGAACACTGGTTATTAATCTTGGCCAAAAACCCCCTGATGCCACCAGCTCCTTAATGAATAGAATTTTAAGTTGGCGGCATCGATCCTCTGCAGCCACGGCAGATCCACGGTGTATCATGGACGAACTAGCTGGGTTCAAGGTTGTCATGAGTTCGCCCGAATACCCCGGTAATACTAATGTGACCTTGACAGCAGTAGACGCTGATCACCAACACCCTGAGGATATATAAATGCTGCCCCTTCTCGTATCTAAAGTATCTCTGAATCAATCCAACAGTTTACACACACAACCACATTCTTTTATTTCGCAACTACAATGAAGTCTGAGTTCTCTCTTCGCGCTGCCGCTCTGTGTGGCCTGGCTGCCATCCAGGGCGCCTCAGCCCATCTTGCCGCTTACACCAACGGCATGTACTGCCCCAAGGTACGATTTATTCAATTTGCATGTGTGATCCTCTTAAAGCCAGCAAGGACTAACTTATACTCTATAGAACACTTACCAGGGCCCTCTCACCAACTTCACCGATCCCAACCACGTCGTCTATGACCCTCTATACAACCTGAGCAAGGATGCCTGGTTCCTCTCCAAGGGCCGTAACTGCTGGCTCGCTCCCCCCGTTGGTGTCTGGGAGATCCAGGCCAACTCGGTCATCCAAGTCCCTTGGGCCAACCAGAACAACTCTCACGGCTACTACGCCGACGGAAAGGAGCAGAATGAGCGCCCTCAGCCCTTCTCCGTCACGAACCCTGCCGTCATTGCTGCTGGCCTGGTCTCTTCTTCCGGAGGAATCAACAGCCCTAACATGCACGCCGGTAACAAGTCGACTGCCGCTGGTACTGCCGTTGCCATCGCTTACAAGTCCAACATCTACGACGTGAAGATGGAGGACTTTGTCGTCTTCACCACTGCTCCTCAGACCCCCTTTGAGCGTCTTGTTACCTACAACATCCCCAACCTGAAGGCTTGCAACGAGTGCCTCTGCGCTACTGTGTAAGTTCTCTATTTCTAAAGGATTTTATGAGGCCTTTGTCACTAATAACTTCACATAGCTGGATCCCCGATGGCTATGGCCAGCAGAACATGTACATGGCTCCCCACAAGTGCAAGATCATCAACCCCAACGGTGGCCAGCAGCCCAAGACTCCCTCTCTTGTCCCAGGTCCCAACGTCAGGGGACCCAAGCAGATGATTGCTGCTTTCCAGGCTGAGGGAAACAATGTCCAGTGGAAGGGTGGCCAGCAGGTTCCCACTTACACCTCCCGAATGGGCTTCACTGCTGGTGCCCAGACCGACATCTTTTAAAGGACTTGCAGATCGCAACATCAGTAATCATTTAAACTATGGATATCTGTGCCGTCTCAACCGGTTGATGGATTCTCGTTTACACTTTGCATTCTTGTAACTTTGTCTGAATAATTGTTCCACTGGCATGGAGACAACGTACATATGTCTTACTGTATATAACTTTTAACTCAAATTTGGACATAGATACTAATCAATGGCATTGTTGCATACACGAGTGTCGATGCTAATAATTTGTTCGCCAAGACGGTAGAGAATAACAAGCTTAAAATGGCCGCTGAGCTGACTGTATTTGAATGCCGATGAGACAGGGGCATGCCCTTGTGTTCTCTGCCTTCCATTAAAGGCAGTAGCTTTGGCTGAAAGAGCTTATATCATTTTCAAGGATCTTGACCCCCACCCTCGAAAGTAATCCATGCTCGGCATCCAGAAGGTAACATACCCCATCCTTTCATAAACATCTTCCAAGCCATGCTTGACCGGTCGCAAAACGATTCCCTCACCAAAGCTAGATTCCATCTCATTATCGACATTTTCGTCTGCCTGAACCAACAATACCAAGAGGTTATCTTCCAGGAAAAGATTTGAAATGATGTCAATGTCATGAGCCCCAGGATCAGTATGCAGCGAAATCAAAGCCTGTCCCAAAACTTGATCGTCTACCGTGAAAATAGAGTTTCTCATGTCACCATCGTCAGCTGATGATGGCTCGTCGTAGTATACGCTACCGAGCACCAAGTCATCACGATCTCTTGCTCGAACGTGCTGTTTGCTCCGGATCAATGGCATTGTGAGTCCTGCCACGACCACAGACGCTGATTCAGTCTGACCAAACTGTTTTACCGCATCTTGAGAGATGCCATTGTATTGGAGTATTTTCACATCAAATGGAGTAGACTCGAGAATTCCAATTCTCGAAAACAAAACTGAGGCATCCGTTACCATCCACGACCAGGACGGAGCTCCATGAGATTCAACATGACGGCAAGAGGCCATTTCTGCATACCACAGCAGTCCATGCTTGAAGTCAACTGTCCAAAGGCCCGCAAGGTATTGTCCACCAATGGATGGATGTATCATTTGAGCAATACCAGAGAATGCAGCATGTTTATCCGACCCATAAGTCAATTGGCGCGCAGAATACGTCTCTGCTAATTCGTAATAATCCTCAAGAACGGCTTTTATATCTGATTCAGTCTCGGGGGCCACGGCCAATATGTCGGAGTAAATAACTTGTGAAGCTTTCTGAAATTTATGATCCGGAAACTGATTGCCTTCTGGCGTAGCATCGGCTGATATCATCATACTTGGACACCGCCAGTATATTTGCCTGTCGCCGTAGAGAAGATTTCGAGGAGACAAAATGTACTCTTGTAAAGTCCATCCTCGTGAAGTAAGTGCACACTCGTTCATGAGACGTCGCAAATTTTCTTCATCTCGTGATTTCCATTCCACTTCGACCTCCTCATCTTTCGAGCTGTTTTCATAAACCCTGAGTTTTGCGCTCTTCGGGGCTCCCAGAAAACGACTTTCGTTAGTTTTCAAGATCCCTACCGTGCTCTTCGCTGAAACAAGTGCTGAGACGGTCAGTGTGGCGTTGCGATATACAGCTCCCATCCTGCTAGATTCGATTTCCCAATCCTCTTTCGAGTCCTGAATAATACATAATGAGTCGATCCATACATATTGAATTCCGAGCTCTCTCGCAATACGAAAAGTATCTTTAAAATTTACCGATATTTCGGAGAATGGTAAAGCCTTTTGGTAGTCATGATATGCCTTTGAAGTGAGAACAGACGCTATTCTGCCACCCCAGCAATGACTTAGTGCAATATAATCTGCTTTGGCGCCCTGAGAAATGAATACCCGCGGTACAGATTTATCATCTGGCAGCCCAATGTCTACCACGCGAGTAGGGAGCTCTGGGACCTTGTTCATCAGACATGCTTCGTGTGTTCGACATTCCTGAAGCCAGCGTCTGGCTATTTTGAACTGATTGGGAGAGCCCAAGTCCGGATGGATCTTGCGGCGTCCAATTTTGATGCCTCCGATTTCCGCAAAACAGTCTAGGTTATTTAGCAAAATGACATAGTAATATCCGTTGGACTACTGCCATTACCTCGACCGTTTAATGAGAGAGTGAGAAAGGGAAATGCATAATCATCGCTCTCTTCCGGTAGCTCTGTCGGACCGATTTGGACCAAGAGAGTATTGAAAGACCGAACTTTGTCTAAACCATCTCCTAGGTAGACATGATCCGTACCAATACTCAACTTCACATCAAACAAAGCAAGCTGCTTTGCCGCATCATAAGCTGAACCCTCAATTTCTATTCCTGGGGTTTCCCATAGACAAGAAGAGAACTGATAGCTCTCGCCTCTTATCCATGGGATTCCTTTGAAGCAGTCAACTATGAGCGAGCACAAATTGCAACCACCGTTTGCTGCCTGTTCTAGATCATGAAACGAGTTGTGGTGTTGATAGTGCGCCGAAGCAGGAAACTCATGACCTGAGAATTCCTGTTCTGCAAGCCCAATCAAAGTCTCCGCGGATAAGCCTGAGCAAGGTCGACAATGAGTGCTCATTATTGCTTCGTGAAAGACAACTGTAGGACTTTGAGTGGTATTAATTGCATTTGTTTTGCGTGCGAGTAGAAGAGGGGCTCTGCCTAGATTGGAAACATATAAGCGCCATGAGTATTCAACTGCAGGATCGAAGTGTGCATTAGTGCAAATATATATGCCGCTGCAATGAAATCTGCATACACACACTGCGGCCGAAGAGAAAAATATTGCGCTCCCGCTACATTCATCTACTTTTGCAAGCCGTAGCTTGTCTTTCATGCACAAGGCCCCAGGAGCCGATTAATACATCCTACAGCTAAGACGCTTTGTTTTGTACGTAGTCTCTAATGAGGTTGCAAAGTTGGCTCTGCCTACCTGCACCTAGTGTGGCTGAGTTCAATTGTACAGATTATGAACTACAAAAGCCAAGGTATAGCATCCATTGTCTTACTAGAGATCAATCGCCCTATTTTCCTTCATTGACTTATCTGCTGCTAGCACAACTGCAAGGGACTGAACAGCATCATCCATATGCTTGGATAAGTCTCGATCTTCTAGAATAGACTCTAGCAGATACTCTTGCTCTCGTGCGCAGAGCTCCTCATGGCCAGGCTCACCCTTCATGGAGATTACGGTAGCCTTCTCATTAACCGGGGCCACCCTGATATTTGCTGTCTTGGTGTGTGCGTTCACGTCCGAAGAATCAGCATTGCTATCCATCACAATCGATACAGCACCCTTAGGTCCCATGACATCTTTGATGAAAAAGGCCGTCGTGGATATCATGGGGCCCCAGCCAGCCTCATACCAACCCACTGATGCATCTTCAAATGTAATCTGTAAGTGGCCATAATTAACTTGATCCTTGTCAATCTCATCACTGAGCCTAACTCCCATTCCTCTGACTTGAACAGGGCGGCTGTCTGTGATTTGAAGCATCACATCAATGTAATGGACTCCGCAGTCCACTACAGGACTGGTCGTTTCCATGATGCGCTTGTGAATGTTCCATGCATTTCCTTCCGAGCGTTGGTTGAGATTCATGCGCATGACGAAAGGAGGCCCAAGTTGCCTTGCCTGTCGAATGAATTCAACCCAACTCGGATGGTGACGGAGAATGTAACCAATGACAAGCTTTTTCCCGGTTCGTTTAGCTGTGTCTACAACTCGTTTTGCGTCTGCAACAGAGGTTGCTAGAGGTTTCTCAACAAATACATGGGCGCCTGCTTCCATTGAAGCCACTGCATACTCTGCATGACTATCAGAGTGGGTGTTTATTGAGACCACATCTGGCTTAAGCGACAGGGCTGCGTTGAGGTTTGGAAGAGCGAGACTCTCGTATTCTTTCAATTCGGTTGGGAGTTGAGGGGTGCTCCTCGACACAATACCAATGACCTTGTACATGGGGTTGTGATGATATGCGAGGAGATGGCTAGTTCCCATTTGGCCTACGCCAATAACGACAACTGATAGCGGCGTGCGACTCATGGTAGTGAGTGGTATTGAGTAAAACGAGGCCTTAGAGACTGGATTTTCAAGCTGATACGCCCGCTTGACTGTATTGTAAGGACTGATGTCAATTCTCAGAGTCACACACTTATTGCAAGCTTGTTCACGCTCAAATATACCTGTTCAGAATGCCCACACACAAATTCTGATGTAACCTTGCATATTCCTCACTGTTGCAATCTTTTAGGAGGGGCTGGAAATACCAGCAAAGTCCGGCGTAAGCCCATGTGACAGCAGTGGCTTTGATGCTGAAGAAAATTCAGATCTTCAGATTCAGCTTCATCGATCCGCTCAGTACTTTCGGAGATCGAGTTACTCTAGGAGTGCCGGCCACGAATCGGTATTCTCCGCATTATGGCATGATTAATAGTGTAGGAATGTTACATTGCAAACGATTTCTTTTTTAGCCTTTAAAACACCCTATTGGCTGGTTGTTAAACTAATCACCGTATCTAACACAGCCCGACGTGATGGTTGATCTGTGGAGGCTTAACATCTCGTAGATCGGTTCATGTTTGGTTGCTGCATTCAGGCATTTAGCCATGGGCACAAGTAGCTGGCGCGAATCGGTGCAAGTCAGGTTAGTGCGATGGTGGTTCTGCCCCAGATTCTACTAATCCGTTCAGTTGAGAGATATATATTAGAGGGTTGAAGAGTCATCGGTCAAGCGGAATGTAACAATGCAGTGGGTTTGCTTACATATGATCTACGACTCTGAAAGTAATGATGGAGAAAAACTACTCTAAAATAAAGTCGAAGCGGAACGACATGTTTTACTGTCATTGCAGTTGAGCTGTTGTGAAGCAGCTCCGTGTGACATTCAGACATGGGATAACATATCGCCTCGATTTTAAGCTGCACTTGACATCACGCCCTTCGAGGGCTGCAAAAAAAGACCATATGCCAACAAAGCCATAGAACAATGTTTGTCCACCAGCAAACAAAGGGTTCCGCACAAGTAACCAGCAAGCCTGTCGACGTCTCTACACTATCAATTAGCTCTCCGGGCTCTCTTTTTAATGGACGACTGTGCAATAAGTCGTAGTGGTTGAACAATCTGCTGGTTCCCCTCCCCCAAACTCCATTGTTAATTCTAGAAAAGTTCTCTGAAATGGTATTTGACTAGTATAGCAACCGGCAGAAATAGCTTATGCCTTAGCATTTTGTTAGCCACCACATTCGAACATTTGTTTGCTCTACTGCTTTGCCACTAACATCTCGGCATGTACTCGCTAACAAAGCGCCGGATCGAAAAGACCCCTGCAAAAAGATTACATCAGACTTTATCGATAAGAATCGCCGGCCAGCTTGTCCTCAAGAAAACACCAACATATTTGCCTTTGAACCCGCAGCTTCGCATCTCAACCACAATGCTGCACGATATATCATGTCGCAATTCTTGTCCATTATAGGGTGGTCCTTCCTCCCCAACGTAAGTATCACTCTCTTCCTCTCGATAACGCAGCATCTCGTCTTTCATTCACTGCTTCAACCTGCACACGACACCAGCCAGCTAGCTAACTCGTGCTTTCTCGCGCCCCCCAGATCGCAACCTCTTGGATCCAGACCATCTACTATGGCCTCACGATCCGCGCCGGCGATCCCAAGCCCCAGCCCGGCAGCTCGCGGTTCAATCACCATCGCCGCAACATCCACATCCTCGTCATAGCCATCTACCTCTCCTATACCATCTACGAGGCCGACTTCGACCTCCGCCGCCAAGGCTCCTTCTACACCGATCTAGGCGTACCCTTTTCCGCTACCGATCGCGATATTAAATCTCGCTTCCGCCGTCTCGCCGCGCTTCATCACCCCGACAAGACGGGCAGCGACGCCTCTGACTCCGCCTCCTACTTCATCCACCTCAAGGCTGCTAGCGACACCTTGCAAGATGCCGCGAAGCGCTTCGCCTACGAGCGCTTCGGACCGGAGACTGTAGCGTGGCAAAAGTGCGTCACGGTGAAGGACTACGTCTCGCGCGGTGTGTTTTCGGGAATCCTGCCGCACTATGCTGTTGCCGCAGGGTCCATTTACATCTTGGGTTTGCTGGGATACATGGATTTTGGAAAGTTCTACCGATGGTTGATATTGGTGACCCTGTGCGTCTTCGAGATTCAAGCTGTTACGCGGCCGAGTTTTCCGTCATTGCTGGAGGGCCTCAACTTTCTCTTCTCCAAGACGGCTACTCACCCGCCGTATCTGCCGTTCCAACTTATACAGCTTGCGCGCAAACTTACCATCACCATCTACATTGCCCTGTCACAGATCGGTCCGCTCATGATGATGGATACATCGCCATCGAAGCGATCCATCGATGACGAGGACGAGCTTCTACATCAGGGCTTGAACCGCCTTGAAGCCATCACTGGCCAATTTGATGCCGACTCGACGAGGCTAATGGAGATGGAGATGACGCCATTCAAGGGGGATGCAGAGGCGACATCCAATCTACAAGGAAAGATGAGAGAGTGGTTGGTTCAAAACACAATTCGTGCTGACCCCATGGTTCGCGATGCTATGGGCACTTCGCTGAGAAAGCGGCGTGTTGATGTTCCTGCTGGCGCCAAGGGCAATCGATAGATGATGATAGACATTGGTAACCGTTATGCATTGTTCTAATACAAAATGAAATCTATTCTCAAGGGACCACCAAATGAGCCATATTCCAATTAGCCCATGATGACAAGCTCTTCGTCCCAATATCCAAATAAGAGCCATTATATGTATGAATGCCAATATACTTGCTGCAGTTGCTTATCCACATTTGCCTTTCCCGTAGCACTGCCCAAGATTCTATAAAGACACAAAAAAAGCCTACAACCGCTGCGCACCCCTAGTTTCAATGGGAATCAAACACATGCCCACAAAAGCTGCCAAGATCAAAACAGCAGACATGTAAATGGGCGTAGTAGATCCGTCTCCAGGAATGTTCGCCGCTATGATCGGAGCCATCAAACCTGTCAGTCGGTTGAGGAAGCTGGCCACTCCCGTACCCGCACCTCTAACGGGAGCTGGGAAGATTTCCGGTGTGAAGGCGTACAGAACGCCGTACATGATGTTCTGGGCAAACGCCTCAATGCAAGAAAAGACGAGCTGGCGCGTCGGTGTGGTGCCGTACGCCGCAAAAATGAAGAGGAACACTGCCGAGACGACGGTGGAGCTGGCCAGGGTTCCACGACGGCCAAAGAAAGGAGATGGATGGTCGACCAAGTAAGCAGCAAGGAGACTGCCGGGAACTCCCATGATCGATGTGATGGCGTAGTTGCGGTATGTGACACCGGATATGGCGGAGGTTTCGTCTTGCATTGCTTCGCTGCTCGCATCGCCGTCGTGATGAGAAAGGTATTGGGGTAAAAAGGCATTGAAGAGTGGATATCCCATGCCTATGGTTGCCCAGCAGAACCACACAAGAGATGTTGCGAGAGCCAGAGTCTTGGTCTGGAATAGCGGCCGCAATCTATCTCCTGAGAACCCCCTGAACTTCTCCTTGAAAATGTTGGAGCGAGGAATCGAGGACATGGAATACTGCTGAGCATTATTGCTGGATTGTTCGGGATCTTCTGCCGCAACTTGATCGAGAATCTGTGAGGTGAGCCATGTCTTTGCGCCGTTCCGATAGGCGATGCCGTGGACGACAGCAACTGCTTCATTCTGGCGGCCTTGGTTGAGGAGAAATTTGGGCGACTCGAACATGTGGAAGAGAAAGAAGCGCATGGCGAACATTGCAAAGGTAATGATGCCAATGGTCATAATAAAGTATCGCCAACCAATTTCCACGGGCCACTGGGCGATGAAGAACCACGCAGCTAGTGAGGACACCAGCTGTCCGATGGGCCACCACACGGACAGCAGCGTGAGTAGTGAACTGGAAGCATCCGGCAGAAACTCCAGGAACAATGCACCATCAACGGGGAGGTTGCCACCAACACCAAAGCCGAATGCCGCGTAAAGGAAGCATACAGCTCCCCAGCTTCTGGCGTACGCAGCTAGAATACCAAAGATGCTCGTAATAAGTAGCGTCATGTTGAACGCGATTCGGCGGCCAAAGAGATCGGACCCTATACCCCAAAGGAAACTTCCAAGAGAGAGCCCGACAAAGCAGGCGCTTGTCGTGTATCTCACTGTCTTTTCTGGTATATCAAACTCCGCTGATAATGATGGCAAGGTTAGTGAAACGCCCTGTTCTATCCGTTAGCATTACAAAGCAATGGTCTCAGCACAGCATATTCAGCACACCTGTAGCCATAAACTATGTCACATGTTAGTCAACGATTCGAATCAGAAATAGGGAAAATGGATTGTCTTACTTATCGGCAAACCATCCGAAGCCGCAGAGGATGAACAGCTGCCAGTTATAGCGCCCCATGCCAATGTCTTGAATTGCCTTGTTGATGAGCTTGGATTTGACTATTGTCGGATTAGTGTCGATTTTCTCTCGTCACCTTTGTCGTAAACACCCACTCTCATAATCCGTCCACTGCCCTCGTTTGCCTTGCCTCATCTCTGCTCTTAGTCCTTCGATGGTGTATTCGGCGGCATTCATCAGCAGCATTCCCTCCCCCTGGTCGTCCTTTACCGAATTCACATCGTCGTCATCGTCGTCACCCGCGCTTTCATCTTGGTTTTCAAACTCGACTCGTCCAACCCGCGCCGAGTGGCTGTGAAGATGCGCCTCTTCTAGAGAAACCAGAACGCCCTCGTAATTATTCACGGACTCCGTGCGCCCCAGCCCAATCCGCCATGAGAACATGATTAAAGCAACAGTCGCGCCGGCGCAACCGAGGTGTGAAAGTCCAAAAAAAGATTAAGAAAAGGTTAAATCATTAAACACAATTGCTGTCTGGCTCTATATGATCCGGCCATCCATGAGTTTGAAAGATTAAAAAGAAGAAAGGCAAGTGTCGGGAGGGCTGAGAGACAATAAAAGCCACCCAGAACCGGCCGCTGATGTGGAATCAAGTTGCCAGTTCGACGTCGGGTTAGGTAATCTGACGCAAGGGGGGTTTATCGACTAAGGCGGAGCCCGAAAACGGCGGCAAACAGGCACCGTGATCGCGTTCAAGTCAGTCTCGGGAAGCACGTGTTCCGTTTATGAGAAGTTTATGAAGAGCCGGGCTTCTATTGTTGCAATATCGTGTGGGTGGGAGGGGGTTTTGAGTTGTGGGAAAAGAGCCAGCGTGGAAGTGGTCGAGATGAGATTAATGGGATCGACACCAGATGACAGTTTTGCAGGCATTAGGGAGCATGATGGTGAAGGGTGACGCCCCCGTGCGCCAATCATAGGGGGCTTCAGCGCTACTTTAGTCATTGCCACGGACCCGGGATCTCTGCCATCAAACAGCCTTGGCGACACCACTTCATTGGAGATGTGTCACACGGGATCTCTAGGTAACTCTGCGGTGCTGCGCTAAGGTAAGGTTGGGTAGTCAAGCTCAAGTATTTGCGAGTGATATCGTTGCGAATATCGTCGGCTCGTGATTGGACAATATACATCCGCCCAATGCGGCACGATCCAGAGACATCCAATGACATCTGTTTGCGATGCTGTGGGATGAGACAAGATACAGTCATCTCTACGTTGTAGCTGGCTTTCCTGGAGAACCCTTGCATCCATCGTCTTACTGAAACATGACAGCTGTCGCTCGCGACTTACTCATAAACCTTTTGTCATTATGGGATATCATCGCGATACAAATCAGAGCGTATCATATACCTGTCAACCGCAATGACAGCAGTAACCCCGAATCCACGAGCTGCCTGCTCATGCTAGGCACCAGCCTGCTGTGCCATAAGTAGAATCTCCCAACTCCAGCGATTAAAAGCCCCATAGGGCTGACTTCACAAATCAAATACCACAAGGTCTACAGGGAGACTCCCGCATCTAATCATCGCCTTCGTCTTCATCGCTAGTTGCTTCAATATTGGACTTGTCCGACTTGGACTTCTTCTTGTTTGTAGCCACCTCGGGTTCTTCAATATCCATTTCGTCGGGGTCGTCGACGTCTTGGCCCTTTGCTCGCAGAGCCGCGTTGATACCGGGAGCTGCTTTGATCAGGGCAAGGTATTGTTCGACAGACAGAGAAATGCCCTTGGGCTAGTATCAGCGTCGTGTATCCCACCATATTTCCTCTGCCAGAACACGCAGGGCTTACCTTTTTGCCGGGCAGCATCTTTCCATCCTTCTCGTAGTACTCGCGAATGTTGACAAAGCACATCTTCTTGAACTGGGAGACTCCCACGCGTCGCTTGTTTGACAACTGTTGCAAAGCGGTGAGTAAATGAGATGCAAGACCAGTTTCTCGGCTGTCAGTCATATCGCACCTCCCAGAATGGATTGCCCTCGTCATCTTTGCCATCTGGCGCACTGGCGGCGGCGGCGCTCTTGTTCTTCTTTGCGACAGAAGTGGGGGGAACCTCGTCTTCGCTGTCATCGACGGCCCGTCGCTTGGGAGGCATGTTCAATGTCTGCGGACGTGCTTCGGGGTGATTGTGATGGTTGATGGTTATAGGATAGTATTGGATTCCTAGAAGAAGCTTATCGCAGGGTGAGAGATCGTATCTGCGTTTGCGATATCCGTAGATCCGCAAGGGGAAGCCGAGGAATGCAATGCTCAATGCGGCGCGTGGAGCTTCGAAACGCGTCAGGCCCAAAGTGTTTTACAGCGTGGAGGGAGCGTTAGGCGGGGCATGTGCGTAACAGTCACGCCAGCTCACGTGAAAGATGCTCCCTCTGCACCAATGAATGATAAAGAGGTGAGATGGCTATATTTAGGTGGTAGAGAGCGGCAGTAAATGCATCAATCAATAAAATAATTAATCAAGACGTAAAATAAAGAGAATTAGTAGAAATCAATGCTCTATACGGTGCATTGCTTCGTCCTTCTCTCCTGATACCATCAACTGTACTTTCAGCGCTCGTGTTGCGCTTGTGGAAACAAACAGGGGGCGACTTGTAGCTCCAAATTTAGACCAGGGGGACCCGCCTTTAAGGAGGATTATGAGACTGCAGTGCTTCGTTCGGCAGAGCATCTTCAAGAATTCCTTGGACCCAGCATATACACACGACCAGCAGCTGCGCCCTGCACTTCATCATTCCAGCATCCAACCTCTGCGTCTTCTATTGTAACCAAAAATCAGCGGCATTGGGCGCTTGCTGGACATGTTTCCCTCGTCTCCCGCGCATCACGAGACACTGATAGTTTAGAGAATCCGGCCGTTGGGGTCAAGCTAGCACCAGCTCAACCCCAATGAGCTCAATCGCAACCGACATTGCGCAGCGTCGCGAAGACTCATCCGAGCTGGCCTCGGGCGAATCGGCCGGTCGAGCTGGCGCAAACGGCGACGGCGTTGCGCCCTCGGATCACGACAGCCTCAACATCACTAATAATCATGCTTACAAAAGCTTACGAGTACAATGCGATTCCAAGACATCGTGGGCCGAGCCAACACAGCCGGCGCAGCCACCAGAAGTCACCCTCGCCTCCAGAGCGATCCAATTCTTTGCGACTGCTACGCCAACAACTCTTGCGGGATTCGGCGTCGGAGTCTCTGCAGTGACCTATGCTGTTCTCGGGCGGCTCGGTCTCGTGCTGATAGGGGCATTCGGCGGCGTCGTCTCCTTTATTATATGGGAGTCCAAGAACCCTGAATTCGCAAGGGCAGTTCGCGGTGAAGATGGACCGGCAGTACTAGACAGAGTTTGGGCAGACTTGAAGACCGTAAGAGCCGTCGAGAAGCAGGACGATGACGACGATGACGAACAGTATCGCATGAGGGGCTTCGACGACTTTCGTCCAGAGACTAAAGAGGCGCTGAGCGGCTTGGTCGACGCCATTGTCCAAAACTACATCAAGTGGTGGTACAGTCCGCTTGTGCCTTCAGACCATGCCTTTCCTCTTGCTGTCCGCAAGACCATCACATCCTACCTGCTGGCCATCTCAAACCGGATGAGCCGCAAGCGACCTGCCGATGCTTTTCTCGATCTCCTGACTAATTCGACTTCCATGATTATCGTTTTTCTTTCAGAATTAGCCACTGCTTTCGCCGAACTGCCCGCCGACACAAATGTCAACGCTGCCGATGCTATATACAATTATCTGGCGGAAAACCCCGACTCCCGCCTCGCGAATCTGCTTAATAAGAGGCAGCAGGCAACCAAATTCAAGATGGTTTCCGAGGACTTGCTTAGTTTCCTAGACAAGAGTGCCTACAACTGTGATCCCGCACGCGTTTTCTTGCGGGAGATTTTGGCGAATTCCGTGCTCGAACAGACGCTACAGCAGTGCAGCAGGGCCGAGTGGATCAATGGGTGGATCGTATATCTTCTGGAGGCAGGAGAACCCAACTTGAATCAAGCAATCGATGTCGGCATGCAGACGGGCCGCGACGTGGCCAACAATGTCTTTGCCGACTTGGACGGTAATGTTGGTAACATCGGCATCGCGAAGCCTCGACGCGGTAGTAATGATCAAGGCCAGAGTCGACGAAAAGAGTCTTCTCACAAGAAAAAACTGAGCAAGGCAGATGAGGAACTGGAAGAAGCTATGGAAGAGATGAAGCGAATGAACGCCATGATTGCAGAGGATGACATGCGACGAAAAAGGGCATCCACATTGACAGAAGCATCTGAGCGCTCAAAGCAAAGCATGGACTTGGCGACTGGAGATGGGGAGGTCCAGAAGAATGGTTCTGCATCCGAGACATTGTCACCGATATCCAGCAGATACCCGACTCGCGGAGCTTCTGTAGATGGCATCTCGACTAAGAGCGACACTGTTTACACACCGCATACGCCGCGATCTACCACTGACTCTGTCAGTCAAGCATCATCTCCACAGGAAAGCAAAGATCAGTCCTTTACGAGTTTTGATCAAATCGTGCCTCCTGGCCAGCCAGTAGATAGCGATGAAGATTCGCCGAAAAAGGCACCGCTTACTTTGCACAACGCTTCTTTCACGCTACACGACGATGGTTCGGGGGACATGGGAAAGATCAAGAACAAGCCAAATACGGACTACTTGATCCAAGTCGAGCCATCGTCCTCTCACTACCCCGGCTGGATGATTGTGAGGCGATATTCTGACTTTGAGACCCTTCACGAGATTTTAAGGCGTATTGCCGCTGTATCGGGCGCAACCGCCTTTATGGAGCTTCACAAGGAACTGCCCAGCTGGAAGATTCACACCCGGGAGTCTCTTCGCGGCGAACTGGAGAGGTATCTACGAGATGCCTGTTGGTATCAGGCCCTGGCAGAAAGCGAGGGCATGAAGCGATTCCTCGAAAAGTCGCAGGGACACACGCACGGCAACTCCAAGTCCTTTGGCTGGGAAACAATGGGCAAGAACATGCTCGAAGTTCTGTCGATTGGTCCCAAAGGAGCTATGGAAGGCGGCAAGAGTCTTGTCGGAGGCGTTAGTGGCGTCTTCGGCAACCTGGCTGGCCTGAATCGAAAGTCGACTAATCAATCAATCGACCTTACCCCGAATCCGAACCGATTATCCATATCGTCAACTACGGCAAGCCGAGTTGATAGCATTGCACGGTCACCCGCGAGGTCGGAGCGTGCCAGTCTCGATAGCCAGAGGTCGTCGGTGATTGCTACCCAGCCGGGCAGGATTGCCCCAATGGAGCGAATGCTAAGCTTCCAGTCCCCCAACACCAGCGAGACAGACCTGCGGATGGGCCAGAGAGGCCGGGTGGACTCGATATCGACTTCGGTAAGCGCACGACCTAGCAGGGAACACAGTAGAACATCCAGCCTGGCTGCTCTCCGGTCACCATCGTCGGTTAGCCTGGACTTTACCAAGCTCCCGCCGCCGCCAGATGAGATTAGTGATGACTACGAATCGAACGAGTTTGATGCAAAGCCGCGTAGAAAGGAAGTCGGTATCATGGAAGATCATAGCCGTAACAATAGTTCGGCAGCTTTGAACGGGTCAGCGTCGGCGCCGGCGTTATCTGGCAAGAAGAGCCCGGCAAAGCCCGTCCGCCAGTTCACGCAGCTAAGCGAAGCGGAAACTCGGGTGGCAGTCGAACTCATCTTTGCCGTTATCAACGAGATGTACACCCTCTCGTCGGCCTGGAACATCCGTCGGACGCTGCTCACGGCAGCAAAGTCGTTTTTGTTACGCCCTGGCAACCCCTCACTCCTAACGGTGCAGTCCCTCATTCAGGCATCTGTGATAGACGCCAACACTTCGGATGCAGGGATCGCATCCGGGCTACGCAAAGTGCGGGAGAACACCATGCCCACGGAACAGGAGCAAGCATCCTGGCCCGCGCCGTTGACTGAAGAGGACAAGAAGCAGTTGGCCATCAAGGCCCGCAGGCTTCTGATCCAAAGTGGAGTGCCGGCGGCCCTGATGGGCGTGATGGGACAGTCGGCCACAGGCGAGGCGCTGGGGCGTGTGTTTGACTGTTTGCAGATCGAGGAGGTTGCGCGGGGACTAATTTTTGGCCTAATACTGCAGGCAGTGAGGGTTCTTACACACTGATTAACGCCGACACGCGCGCATGTTGGTACGAAGCACGGAGTTTGACCACCGAACGTATTGTTAACGACTGTTGGCCTCGGGGCCCGAACAACGAGGTACATGGAAGGCTTATAATGCTCAACTACGGGACCCGGGAAGGAATCCCGGCCAATATTCTCTAATTTTTATTTCATTCTATATGATAAACGAGGGCGGAAAACAGAAATGATACCTGGTTGCTTCTTTGCTTTTTTTCCAATGGAGTAAATGGACGAATGGACGCCCTTTTCGGCTCCCGCCCCCCTATTCCATTCACGGGAGTGGTTGCCTCAAATGATGGGATGAGACGTGTGTTTCTTTTTTTCTGAACCAAGCATACCTACAGATTATGTCTTTCAGCCATTATGTAGTACTAGCAGTACGGCCTTCTTTTTTTTTCCTTTTTTACATTTTGCTTATTAGAATGCAGTCTTGTAATACTAGTAGATCAGCCAAAGACGGGGCAAACTGGCATTCCCGCGTTTACGGCTCATCTTTTTTTACTTCGCCTAATCGTATCTTTCCTTTTTACACCCCCTTGTTCGAAAGAAAAAGAAAAAGTAAGAGTGAGGGGGGCAACCGTCTCGTATCACAAACCCGTGATACTTTGTGCAGAGTTTTCCTTTTTTTTCCCTTTCCTGTCCCGGAAACTCCCACAGAGTGAGGTAGCATTAAGCCGCCGTCGAGTCTCGGAATTTAACTCGAGGCATCCGCGCGAATGGGGAAACCGGATATTGACATGCCAATGGTCGGGTCGTTCAGGTAGGCCTACGATGCACGAGAACGGGGCCTCTGGATTCGCTTCTCTACTCGTACCTTTCTCATTCTTTCTGTCAATGTCCGCGCGGATCGGCAATTGGCCTCTTAGCTTCGGTGTCCGGGGAACAAGAACAATCCAGGTTTCCAAAAAAGTGACAGAAAAAAAAGTGCCAATATCAAGTTTTTCTTTCTGGCGTGAAGTGACGATCGACCGTCGTGCAGCCAAGATTTAAATGAGAGGGAAAAAAGAACAAAGAGGGGAACAAAAAATGCAGCACTGCATATCACTTTTCTTGTTCACCGGGGCGCCGGGATCATGACTCTATGCTAGGGGTGTCCCCTTGCTGTATCCATCCGGCTCCAAGGATTCTCCAAGTTGGTACCTTGCATCTGTGCCTGGTATATGAGTGCTTTTATGTGCATATCGTGGTATGTACCTGCCTGTAGGCGAATGAATCAGAAAGAAAAAAAACAGAGGCATTTTGACGTGTCATGTCAATTTCTCGCGTCGTCTCCAATATCATGCACTAAAAATCCCATCCCTGCTTGTCAACGGGTCCCCCATCTCCCCCCTGGCCTGGCTACTGTTCAATTTCCCCAGCTTTTTCTCCCTCGCAACGGTTTTTTTTAGACATATTCGGTTTTATTGATTTTAGTGCCTATTCTGTGTTAATTCGTTTTGTTACCTTGTCAAGCTTACCAATTCGTCGTAGCAGCAACCCCTTCGTAACTTACAGTCTGCGCCTCGTGGGTGATTATGATTATGGTGATGATGAGGCTCTATTCCACTTCCGTCTGCATGCCCACCGCAGCAAGTGTAATTACATTCGGAGAAAAGAGCTTTCCATTTTATCAAAGTTTCTCGTCTACCCAATCCAGGATAGACACAGAGCCCATCGCAATATTGTGCTGCATTGCCCATCAGCATTTCATCTCCCCTTCACGATAATACATCTCTTCCCCTGAATTCGATCAATTCGTCCGTCTTCTCTCCAATTCCCGTCCTTCTTCTCATCCCCATTGACTTTTTCATTTTCCATCATCTAATTTATGCATATCAATACTCTGCTTGCCTAGCTGGTAACCCCAATTCATCACTATCGAATCCCATCCTCCATCCAACTATTCCAGACTCGTCACCGGCTCCGGAGGCCCTCTATCCCCGGCAAGCCACAAATTTCTGTCCACTTTCTCCTCCATACTCCGTAACTGTAACTGCTTCCAATGGATCCATATCCCAAATGTGACTCTCTGCGGGGACTCCCTTCCGGCTCCTCGTTATCTTTCCCCCCATCAGAGCCCAGCCAAATCTAGAACTCCCATCATCCGCGATCCATGCATGCAGCAAAAATGCCGCCGTGACTGGCTTTCTCGCTTCGCTTCCCCTCTCGTGCATGCATATGCTACAGTAGCACGTACATACAGGTCTACTGCAATGCCTGTAAATACGCATCCACAGCTATGGAGGTGGTCCAACAAGTCCCTGCATGCCCTGCAGCGTGCAGCAAAAAGCCGTCACTTGACATCACCAAAAAAACACCAACTACCAACCTCCTCCTCCTCCACCAAACGAAAAACCCCCCTGGCCCTCCGCTCTCCGCACTGCATCCCAGCTTTTCCCTTCCTTTCGTCCCATCTCTCCCTCAACGCACGGCATATCCACGTCCTAAAACGCTCGGCACCTCTCAGTGCAACACGCCTTGCATACGGCACACTTCGCCGTAGCAACATCGTCACTCCTCGCCTTTGTTCCCCGTCTCGCCTCATCATCATCCTCCTCATACAAGTACACGTTTGTGATAATGCATGCCAAAGAAACTCCATGCCATCGAGTGTGATTTCTCGGGCATGATCCGGTCCAATCACGTTGACCGCACCAAGTTTCCGAGATGCCGTGAGACGTGCGTCCGTCCGCCTTAGAGACTAAAACCACCCAACCCCCGTAGCCAAATATAGTTCCATGTCTTAGATAAAACACCAGATACAGATTATACGACAAGCGAGAAAAAAAATCGGTGCAGTGACATGACAGGCAGGGTGGGCAGCGAATGGCGTCAGTGGTCCCCCCCTACAAGCTGTCAAAAACTAAGACTCCAAAAACTGAGGCCATCACGATCACGCACAACCATTTGCATGCCCGCTAATGCAGCGCCCGACGTTGCGGCCGAATCCCACGCTTTCGTCGGCCGACACGATGATCCAAGGATTTACCACCGCCAAACATTAGTCATGCAGCAGATCCATCACTGCCCGAATGGGTTACAATGTTTCGATTTGATAGAAATGCAGTAGTCAATCCTCGGCTCTTCAAACCGCCGCTATCTACCTAAATCGTAGCTGTACTCGTACACATTATCTGTCTAATGCACTAAAATACAAATCCAATGCTTTTATTCTGTTGCGGCACCCGCCATCATCCGCCCGCTAGCTGTTTCGTTTCCCATGCCCAGGCCTCGTCTGTTTCAGGGCCTTGGACTTGTGCGTACAAGTGCCTGTCTTTCGAGAAACAATCTATCCCTGCTAGGGTGCCTCGAAATCCAATAAGCAAAACTGGCCATTTTCCTGACTCGAAAGACAAAAAGAAAAATATTACAATGAAAAATAGAAAAAGAATTGAAATAAAAGAGAGTTATAAAAAAAAAATTTGTAAAAAAAAAAAATTTTTTTACGAACAAATGAGAGGCAAGAATGAAGGAATATATCAAGATAGAGCAGTTTGACAATTCAACAATGTGACGGGTCAATTTCCGGGAGAGCACTTTCGCTTGCCCCGGCAGTCTAGCGATTGATGTATGTAGTGTACTCCATATCGTGTAAGAAAACGCTTTAGCGCACGCCCAAGTTGGCCAGCCGCTGTCGCATCACGGTGTTCAACCGTGTAAGAAATAAACATTAAACAAAAAATATCCATGCAGTGCTAGGCATGACACGTAGTAAGCGAGTGACTGATGCAAGAACAAAAATGGCAGGTTCATGACCGGGTATCAATGGCTCTAGGCACAGGGCCAGGATGCGTCTATGCAAAGGAGTGACGAGAAGAAGACCGAATCAACGCCGTAAAAGGCATAAATGAGTGAAAGAATAGAAAGAAGAAGAAGAGTAAGAAGACTTGGTGAGAGTGAGAAGAAGCTTATTTCGGCTTAAAGACTGCACTGGTGAGGAATATTTCAGGTTCCTTTGGGATGTCCTTGAGAGGAGGAACCGGTGCAGGCGGGGACGGCGGTACGGGAGAGTGGATAGCCTTGGTAGCAGTGGGCGGCTTGAAGAAGAAACTCTTGGGCAGCATCGGCGAGGGGGCGAGAGTGGGAGAGTCAGGCTGGGCACTAAGCCTAAAGTTGCTGCTTCTCGGCACTTCATGTCCTATTTGCAGGAACTCAGACTGCTTTGCTTCGGGCTCGGGTGCGGGTGCGGGTGTGGGATTTGGCTCTGGCGCGGCAGACTCTGGGATGGGACTGGGCTCAGGGATGGCATTGTTCATCCTGATGATCTCGTCCTCGACGTCGGTCAGGAGAGCAAAGAGTTCATCGCCGGCGTAGATGCGGATGCTCTCTCCGTCGGAGCTCTTCATGGTAGACTTTCGTGATAGGTCGACCTTGTTTTCAGGTACAACCTCCTCGGCAGGCAGCTCAAGAATCATGCTGGGTACTTGAGCTACTACGCGCAGAGGCGGGGGTGAGGCACTCTCTGGGCGGTTGTTGAAAGTCGTCTGGGTTGGGCTTCGTGGCGGCGTGGCAATATCCTGGACCACCCGTATTTGTACAGGCGAGGGCTGCTGTACAGGTGAAGATGGCCGCCGCTGCTGTGGCGGAGGGCTCTCCTTGCGGACAGACAGGATGGCCGCCGCAGCAATATGTTCAAGCAACTTCTGTCGAACGCGTGTGCGCCTGTTCTCTGTCCGCTCGAGCTTAATCACCCAACCGTCGATGGAGGCATCTAGCTCGGCCAGCGCCTCCTCCTGTCTAAGCATGGACTCAGCAGTCAATCTGGATCCTCGCATTGGTGACCGAAGATACTGGCAGATACGAGAGTGAAAGTTGCGGCGACCGTTCCTCAAAGAGTTGTAGGTGCGGCGAAGGTACTCTGCGCGTTCATCGAGCCGTCGAAGTTCTTTGGACAAGCTTTCGACATCTTCAACACGCAGCACCTCGAATCTCTCGGCCTGGCCAAGAGCCTGCTGGCGAAGGATGCCCAGATCGTTGGCGCTCATTTGGCTGACAGCCTTCTCTGGCTTGTAGCCTGAAGGAAGCTCCTCGAACGCACGCTGCTCGGCGCTCTTGGATCGCTTCTTTTCGCCATTGCCTGGGTGAGAGTTGCTCTTCTTGTGTTGATCCTTTCGCTTCCTTGGTCTACCTCTGTCTCCCTGAGATTCAGAGGCAAATCGCCTATGACTATATGAGCTATCTTCAGCTCGGTTGGCACTCAATGGCATACGAGGCTCCCACTGCTTAACGGCAGAACTCTTCTCCATAATCGATGCCGAGACAGGAGTTGGCAGTGTGTGAGCCGAGGTAGCCTCTGTGCTAGACGAGCTGAGAGGGCCGCTGGAGTCCGAGGTAGAGCTGCTAATAGGAGTCAGGTACTGGTTGATACCAGTACCCAGAGGCGTCTCAGCCTCGAGATGTGTCGGAGGGGAAGGCTTTTGCGCGTATTGCATAAAAGACAGCTGCAGTTGCTCGGGTTCGGGAATAACCAGGGGTGCCAGTCGCTTTGGTGAAGGCAAGCGAGGAGGCTGAGCGTCTATGAGTCGTCTCTTGATCTCGATCTGCTTGGGAGGTGCGTATATCGCTCTACCGAGAATCAATGGCGGGACTGCATCTTGTGCTGCTCCGTCTTGCGGAGCACTAGAAGAACGTTCTCGCAGCGGTGGTCGGCCCGGGATTGTTGCTATAGATGCTAGTTAGAGCGGGAGTGTTGGATGCTGGAGAGGGGACGGGATCTTACGAGAATCCATGGTAATCTCCTGGACCGTTGTCATCGGTCCCAGTTCCGGGATGGTGACCTTTCGACGCCGGCCAATCGTCTGTTGGTTCACCTTGATTTTCAGCGCTTGAGTAGCACCTGGCTTCTCGTTCCATTCGCTGTTCTTGTTCATTGCCATTGCAAAAGCGGTCTCGGGGTCCACCGAAGCACTGCTGTTAAAGCTAGGCGACTGCCTCCCCTTGGGGAAGAGCTGATACTTCCCCTGTCCCTCTTGCTGCATCTTTCTAGAATTTGGCTTTTCGTTGTCTGATAGAGCCGCCAGCGGCGTTGACTGAGATGGCGGGTGTAAGTTAGTTGTATATAAGAAAGGAGAGAGTGTGCTTACGGAAAGCATTTGAAGAGCAGGTGAAAACGGCCTCGACATTGTACTGTGTCCAGCCCCGTTCATGCAGCCAACAATATGATCCATTACTCCTATGAATCAAGGCAGAAGTCACCGTGTGTAGAGGGAAGACACAGTCATCCAGCTCTCGGGTGAGATGAGAAATAGCAATTCGCCTCAGACGACAGTGCTACACATTCAACATCCTCAACGATTCTCCCATCCGGCAAGAAGGAGAGCAAGGCATTGGGAACAAGGCGAAAGAGGGTATATATCTACGCTACTACCGGGACGACGGAGCCTGGAAGAAGGACGCATTGCACTCAAAACGAGGGCCTGCTAGGCTAGCGTGGAGAACATGGATGGCCTCCCTGTTCGTCTTCGCTTGCACCCGACTGTGAAGGGGGAACCCACAGGCACCACCACAACCGAAGGGCCAGGAGAAGGCAGCGGGCCCTAAAGAGCTATAGCTCGAGTGTCAAGGATATGATCAAGTGTCAAGGATATGATCAAGTGTCAAGGATATGAAAGGTGCTGGCTGTGACACGGGTGCATTGGGTGGCTGTACAAGTACCATGCCAGACCAGGCGGAGAGGCACCAGGGTCAAGCTTGCTAGGCCCGTGTTAGAGTAGAGTAGAGTAGGCTGCGGCGGAAGCTTCAAAAGAGGCATAGACAGGCCGGACCCCTGGCTCGAGGAGCTCCAAGTACGAGTGCCTGCACAGCTGCACTGCATGGCATGGCGGCCAGGAGTCAAACCGCTAGGCCCCTGGAAAAGACGACCCGTTCTTCAGGTTGGGGCGTCTTCCCCACCGCGCTGGGATATCCTTGCCTGCCATGATGTTCGCCCGCACCAATCCGATCTGTCGGGCGATTGCGTTTTAGCACCGGTATTCGGGGTGTGCTAACGCGAGGGAAGAAGCACGACGAAGGCCAGGCGAAGATGGGAAGAAAAAAGATAAGGCCCTGTTTGATGGGTCTAGCGCCAGTGGGGGTTTGGTTTCAGGCGTCAGTGCTTTGCCTCTGCCTTGCTTAATGTTGTTTGCTGCATGCCTTTTTGCTCTCTGCTCTGCCGTCCATGTCTTCTGTCAAAGGATTCTGGAGGTGGGCAATTAGCGACACGTGAATGGAGGCACATGAGACGGCGAAGCAGTTCCTTGAGAGCCTGATGGGAGCAATCAGGGACTCTGTATGTGTATGTGACGAGATTAGATGGCGACATCGGCAAAAAGAATTGGCAGCCTTGTACAGTGAACGGGAGAAAAATAAGCCTGAAAGCCAAGGCGTCAAATTTGAGACATTGGACGACAAGGCTCCGGGGTTGCACGTGTTGCGCGAACCGGCCCCTGGCGAACCAAACGGTGACTCTGCCCTGACCTTCCCACTCTGTATAGAGGTCCAAAGCCGGTGCGAAATCACATCAAGAGCCAATCTAGAAGCTTCAATATTGGAGTGGCCAACTAAGCGATATCCAGCAGCACCTAGCAGGGCCTCGACTCTCTCCAATCTCCACTCCGACCTTGGCCAGTCACCGTTAGCGCGTCACAGACTCAGCCTTCTCTCATATGGATGTATGCGATGGCAACTTTCCGGGGGGGAGGGGGGCGGAAGTTGCTGTGCGTTTGCTCGAGCTGCTTTGCGGCGAGTTTCCCTCTTTCTCTCTCTCTCTTTTGTTTCGTAAGCGAGCCATCTCGATAACTATGGAATAGCGCAACGGAATGGCCAAGCCATTGAGTGCACGTTGGGTTGTGCTCCTTCGTCTTCGTCTCTCCTCTGCCTCGCCACTGGGGGCTGCTGAAGGAGTCTGCAAGTCGATCATCTGCCTCTTCTTGGCCCCAAGGTGGCATGGAATCAATGGTATGAGGCTGCAGCCTGTCTCAGATTGGACGCAATTGTCCAATCGTTTTTTATGTTTCCGTAATGTAACAGTTTCAAGATTGCCCTATGATGTTTGTGTCTCTCTTTTCTCGTGGTGCAAATCTGCCCTCTCAGCCTCATCGCCCCCATGAAACACAAACCTCTCAAGACGGTCATCTCCAATGATTACCTATAATTGTGTACGTTGTTAACAAGGCTATACGTAGTTATTCTTTTTAGGTGTGCTAGGCATTTTGACAGATTTCAAATGAGGCTTTACTAGTGTACATAGATTCGCTCAGCAACGATACCGCCCTTCTGGCGTATCACGTTTACATGCTTCGCCCACTACCCTACATAGTTTGTCAATTACCAATTCACTGTTCGATGTTTTCTTTGATACACGGCATTCCCGATGGGCTCAATATTGTGCTCATGTAGTTTCGTCCAAAATAGAGTCTCGTAATAGTTGATGGTCGTTGTGGAGGAAATCTTGGCGATTACTTGGCGATTTCGCCCTACCATGTCGAGTTCTTCGTCTATTGTACATCATTGTACGCCTATGCATGTATATGCACAGACTCTACGGAGCAGATCTTGCAGATGGAAATGAAGATCCAATCCGAATAGGTCACAAGAGTCATGATACCTGCCAATTTTCAAACCGCACCTACACATCCCGAAAGTGTATTCCAGAAGCCGTCTCGTCTCCGTCACATCGTAGATGGATGGATGCAAATCTTGTGATCAACGTTTGGTGATGCACACCCTCTCGTACACTACCGTATTCTGATGCAAGGCACCGTTTCTCGGTGCTAAACGTAGTATAGTCGTGTGCAGCCACGCTGCGTCGGTCCTAAACCTGATACCACGTCTTGTCATGCACGCACGTCACTGCATAGGCACATGTTGCAAATCTCAGCTCCGTAGTTGCGAATTGCGACACAGCGTTTTGTTTTCCAGGCACAAATTCTCCGCCTGCACAGACTCTTGTTTCTAGAGGTAGGCATGCGTCAAGCCTTGGCGTATTCTCCGCTGCGTCTTTGTCAGTGCGCGGAATCGAAAGCTGCAGGGGTCAGGGATTCTAGGCCAATTCCAGAGAATCTGCACATCGGCCCCGTAACGTCTTCCTTTCAACGTTCACAGGCGTCTGCTCTACGTAATTGCCACCGGATAGGTCTTTTTCCGAGCGGAATTCTATTTCGGATATCTCCGATAGCTAATTACTATGCTTATGCATTGCCAATATTGGGTGCAAATCTCCTTTCACGATGCTTTTCGGAGATTGAGCCAAGACCCAAGCATTTTCCCATCTTACAATGATTTTTTTTTTCCAACCAAAGAACATATTGGAAGCAATTTGCATCTTCATCTACTGAGAGCTTCTTGAAGGCAAATCCTGCTCCCGTTTGTGTTCCGGTTTGGAGTATATTGATCGAGAGTTCCAGTTTCAATGCTGTTTCAACCCCTGAACCAACTCCTGCTTACAAGCGTTTGCTGCGGGGAAACAAGCCCACATGTAGGACCAATTGGGCTTTTGTTTCTCTCTTTGCCTTGATCTTGTTTGATCGAGCGGGGGAGAAACAGGAAGATTGTGCGTTCTCAGAGGGTTGGGATATTGTACAGTAGAACTTGGTAGCCGTTATCCAAGGTCCACCATGAGTCCGATGCCCGGCCCCACTCGCCGCCGATGTTGGTGGAGGCTCTTTTTTCCAGCCGCAAAATTCAACTTTTCTACAGTCACTGCGATTAAATATCTAAGCTTGTTTACAAAAGAAATCTATTCATAATAATATAACTCTATTACCAGTGCATTTCCAGCAATAGAGAGAATACGTGATATTGACGAAATCTCCAATAGCCTCAAGACAGATCCGAACCGGCGCCGGCCGGTTTGAACTCGCCCCGTGCTCAGCACTAAGCCCAATGGCGTTTCTACCATCAATGGACGAAGGTTTACAAACAACAGTGCGGCTCTGACTTGGCCCGGCTGATGCCATGTTTCAGATCTTGGGTCAAACGCAGTGCGTTCGTTGCGTCCACCCACATCGAATCGACTCCACAGCGCCTTGACCTTCAGAACAGCAGAGGATTCTGCAACGCATCCATAAAACAAGTAGGGTGGTATAAGGCTGCTGGTGGATGTAAGATGGAATTATCTAGAAAATTGACTTGTCAAAAATCCATTTTCAGCTTTGTAACATGATTCCGTGATGGGTGGCACATTGCCGGTACTTCTAAGTATAGTACAATCGTGCAAAGACGTCTTATGTGGAATAGGACTTCGTCAATATCCGAAAAGGAGCTCAAAACTAATTGTAAAACAAGACAAAATGGAATTGTTTACCTTTTCAACTTGCTGATAATTTTGTTGGACACTGGGTTCCATTGGAGCAGCCACAACCTCGTCGGCATTGCATATGCCTGGATATTATCCCCTCACCACTGTAGAACATCACGCATGCATTATATGGATCGTGTTTGCACATTAAAGAGTATTTGTTCTAGACTTACAATCTTCATCCAGATATCTCTAACTCTGCCATCTATTACTCTTAGACGCTCTGAAGTCTGGCACTTAAGCATATTATCTGGCTCATTGTCCTGTTTGGAGGCGTTGTGCATCATTTCTTGGCTGACAGATAATTGCCTATTTTGAGGCAATGGGAGGATTGGACATTCGTAATGCTATATGAAGCAGAACGGGTGTTAGAACAAGGTGGCTGACAAGACAAAGGATGTACCTAGTCTCAAACGCCTCTTTAGAGAGAAGTCAGGAAAGCCAATCAGCTCATCTCAAGTTCAATAACATATCCAGCCCAATAGCATGACTAGATAGCAAACAGCCTCAATCTACTGAGATATACCCATCTCGCTTTACCAATACGTTCTTCTCTTCAATTAAAGGCGTAGCTTTTGACTCCTCAGGGTACTGACTAGATACCCTACACTCATATCTTGCTGTAAATTTTGAGGGTTAGTACCCATACTGGTTGGAAGTAAAGTAGGAGAACATTATTCACTCTGAAGGTATACGAATCAAAGCTGCTCGCCAAGTCTGTCAAGAGGATAGACACTTTCACAAACCCTTAGGTCAGTTGTTCAGGTCTATAACACAAGTAGCCACCTGGTTTGAGGACCTTGGGGGGGTTGAGCAGCATGAAGTGCTCTTCATTTTATGATAATATGACTGCACAGATACTTGGGTGGTCGAGACCTAGAACTACCTCTAACTTAGAGTGTGAAATTGATGCCTCGGCGAAACTCTCTTTTTGCGGTTGGTGGCCAAGCAACTTGAGTAAGATCATGGACAACGCGCAAACCCGTCTACATCTTATCTGACTCTCTCGTTGTTGGCTTTTGTAGCCTCATCAGTCCACAGAAGTCTTCGGATGAAGCTGAGTGGGAATCTAAATAAAATTTTATGTTCCCATGTTTCTAGTATTAGTAGCGTCTCGACTAAACGTTGGGAAAATTTTCTTCTCCTTTTACCACTCAGAGACTACATCCACATCTACACCCCCTCTAGTACACCTTTGTCCGTTAATGCACTTGTGAACTGCAACAGTAAAATCTTCTCTGGCTTTGAGTATACTTACAACAGAGTGGACTGAGCAAGGTGTTTGGACGCAGAGTAATGTACAAGCTGAATCATTGTTCACTTCATCACTGACAATGCACTCTTAACATGGACACGATACGCGAACCGTCCGATCTGACACTTGCAAAATGTTTCCAACAAGGCGTCTGCGGCTCCGCATCACGTCCTTCCGGTCCCCATTCTCGTCAATTTTTCATCGCGTCTAGATTGAAACGATGGGCTATGTTAGGGTACTTGTCTGTGGATTTGGCACCTCGAGTGCTCAGTTCAGCCGCATGAAACAAGAGACCACCCCCGGAATGGGATCCTTTGTTTCCTTCACAGACGCTTAGCGGTCGTTTCAGGTGCCCAGTTGGCGGGGAGCGGCTGAGAAGCCGATTGTTTCACAGCTGGTCTAGTGAGTTGACTGGACTAAGACCGATCTGATAGAGGTGTTGTGCAAAAAAAAATTGAAAGAGAAGAACATCACAAGTGTGTGAAAAGTCGTGATGAGTTCCAACCGCGGCAAGCATCACATCACATCACATAATGCACTTCACACCAAATGCAGTTGTATGGATTGAATTGAATTTCGCTGAGCCGAAAGAGCCCACAGTGGAAACTCAAAAATGTTCCGCAAAGTGGTGCGGCACGTGATGCTCCTCGAATAGGAACTGTACACCGGAGGACCTTTTGCAAGCTTGCTCGTCGTTGTCAACGAGCTCGAATTCGAACTCGGCTTGAGTCGGTCCTTTTGCCCGCTCCATCTTGCTGTCGAAAAAACCCTCGACTTTGTGCTTGAGTTTGTGCTTTGTGCTACATGTCGTGGTTCTCCCTCCGAGCTGGTCTTTTTCGCAGCACGAATCGCACCATCACAAGCTACTACTATTCAAGGCGGGGCTTTGCAACAATCAACAACACCATGGCTGGCACTCGCGATCCCACCACCCTGTCCAACTACGGCGCTTGGCGCACAAGGCACACCACCGCCAACTTCAACATTGACTTTGAGAATAAGCGCCTCAAGGGATCCGTTGTGCTGCAGCTGGAGAGCCAGACCGACAAGGAGAGCAAGGAGATCATCCTCGACTCGCGCTTCGTCAACGTCTCGTCCGTCAACGTCAACGATGCTGCGTCCAAGTGGGAGCTGAAGCCTCACTCGGATCCCTTTGGAGCGCCGCTGCATGTGCAGGTTCCCGATGGCGCGGCCAAGGGCGACATCGTCAACCTGGCCATTGAGCTGGAGACGACCAGCAAGTGCACTGCCCTTCAGTGGCTGACGCCCGCTCAGACGTCCAACAAGAAGCACCCGTACATGTTCTCTCAGTGCCAGGCCATCAATGCTCGCTCCATCTTCCCCTGCCAGGACACTCCTGATGTCAAGTCCACCGTCAGCTTCAAGTTCACGTCCACTCTCCCTGTTGTTGCCAGCGGTGTTCCTGTTGGTGACCACACTGCCACTCCCGGCGTGGAGAAGGTCTATGAGTTTGAGCAAAAGGTCCCAATTCCGTCGTACCTGTTCGCAGTTGCCTCTGGTGATATCGTTGCTGCCCCCATTGGCTCCCGCAGCAAGGTTGTTACCGGCCCCAATGAGCTCAAGGGCTGCCAATGGGAGCTCGAGCGAGACATGGAGAAGTTCCTGGAAATCGCCGAGAGCATCGTCTTCCCTTACAAGTGGGGAGAGTACAATGTGCTCGTTCTGCCCCCCAGCTTCCCCTATGGAGGTTAGCATCACCTGTGCATCAATCAAGCTTCTGTGGCTGTTCTGACACTCATCTTAGGCATGGAGAACCCTATCTACACTTTTGCTACCCCCACCATCATCAGCGGCGACAGGCAGAACGTCGACGTCATTGCTCACGAGCTTGCCCACAGCTGGAGCGGTAACCTTGTATCCAACGCCAGCTGGGAGCACTTGTAAGTATCATGAACTGCTCATTTGAGATTTATCAGATTGATCTAACAAATACGGCAGCTGGCTGAATGAAGGCTGGACCGTGTACCTGGAGCGACGAATTGAGGCTGCTGTCCACGGCGAGCCCCAGTTTGACTTTTCATCCATCATTGGATGGAAGGCCCTCGGTGAGTATACACGTTGTAACTGACGTACGTGAGCAAATCTGACATGAAGTTTAGAGGACGCCGTTGCACACTTTGGCAAGGACCACGAGTACACCAAGCTCATTATTAGCCACGACAACGTGGACCCTGAGGATGTCTACAGCACTGTTGCTTATGAGAAGGGCTTCCACTTCCTTTACTACTTGGATCGCCTCGTTGGCCGAGACAACTTCAACAAGTTTATCCCCCACTACTTCACAAAGTGGGCTGGCAAGTCTCTGGACTCGTTTGAGTTCCGGGATACCTTTGTAGACTTCTTCAACAACCTGGGTGACGAAGAGGTCAAGCAGAAGGTGGCCACCATCGACTGGGAGAGCAAATTCTATACCCCTGGCTTGCCTCCTAAGCCCGAGTTTGACACCACCCTTGCTAACCAATGTTATGAGTTGGCTGAGAAGTGGAAAGATGCTGTGAGTCTTGTCTTCACTCTCCCCATTCTTTCTCCTTCACCTTTTTGAGCCGTCTCATGCTAACGTTGCGAAATAAATAGTCTTATGAGCCCAGTGCCAAGGATGTCGAATCCTTCTCCTCCAACCAGAAGATTGTTTTCCTCGAGAAGCTGCAGCAGTTTGAGCCTCTGAGCACCGAGCGAGCCCAGCTCCTCGGCAGCGCTTACGATCTCCTAAACACCCAGAACGTTGAGCTCAAGTTTGCCTACCTCCAAATCGCCCTCAAGGCCAACGACAACACCAGCTACCAGAAGACCGCCGATTTGCTCGGAAAGGTCGGCCGCATGAAGTTTGTTCGACCCTTGTTCCGCTCCCTGAACAAGGTTGATCGCAGCCTTGCCCTGGAGACCTTTGCCAAGAACAAGGAATTCTACCACCCCATCTGCAGGGGTATGGTGGAAAAGGATCTGGGTGTCTAATTGCCTCCTATTTATAGCAAAGAAGTAAAAAAAGAAGAGAAAAGAAGGACGTGGAACTCTTTTTTTCACCCATACGCGTAGTATACCTTGCCGTGATACCATGTCTATTTTGCAATATACGTGACGATTACTACTAGTTACTCTAGCCAATATGAGGCCTTCATGCCTTCCGACCACTTTTGCCCCTCTTTCCTCTCAAATTTCTCCAAGCTCTGGACATCTGCTGCGCCAAAGTTGCCGTACAAATGCGGGAACCCGTCTTCCCATTTCAGCGGGTCCGCCAGCTTTGCCAGCTCAAGCTTGATGAGCCACAGCTCAGTCGCCTCAGTAAAGAACAAGTCGGCCGTGTTTGGGACCTAGATTTCCGCAAAGATCAGACAAGGAAAACATTCTAGCCACGTAACCAGTTTATAGCAGTGAGATTTGTTGGATTATCTACCTGCGTTGCCGTGCTTAGGTGAACGAAGCCGTCGTTTGCATCGAGCTGTGAGAAGGGAAACTGCTCAGGCAGCGGGTCCTGAGGGGCGGCGGGCAGAATCTTGTAGATGAACTTGGGGGGATTGGCGGCAGACATTTTTAAAGCGAAGACTTGCTTTTTGCGGTGAATAATTGGCCAGGCGAGGATGAGGTGAGTTGATATAGAGATTGATGTTATGAATGGAAGAAAAGCGCCGATGTCAGCTTATCAGGTGGCATAGTTGCAGGAATGCGGGGCAGTGTGTATGCATTTACTGAGTTATAATAGAGTTAAATTAAACCAAAAATGAATTGAAGTTAAGAGGTTGGCCAAAAGCGATGAGAAACTGTCTGCAATCACAGCCAAATTAATAGCTACTGTAATGAAACTTCCAATAAGATCTTCTCACAACTCTTGAGCTTTTACCGCGTACCTCCCAAATTTTCATTACTATTTCTCAATTAACTATTCTCCATATATCTGCAATGCTCTTACTGCTAAACACCATCATCTTGTCGTCAGGTGGATCCATTGTAAGGAACTCCAGTTCGCTATCACTAAGCTCAGGCCTAGCTACAGGCGCCTCGGCGTCTGCGGAGCACAATGTGCTTTCGTCCGGTTGCCAACCCGGGGTGAAAACCCGTCCAATGCAGCCACTGCAACAGAACTTCAAGGGAAAAAGGCGCGCTTCATAAGGCTCTCTGATGAGAATGCAGTTCTGTTGAATATCCCACGAGTCTTGGAAAGGGCGGTACTCGGGAGGCAGCCACAGGAGCTTTTCACCTCTAAAGTTGATCCAAGAATTGGACTGAGAAGAACCGGAGGGGCTGGTGAGAGGAGAGGGGATTCTGGTAGAAGATTTCAAGTCGCCGCCGCAGATGCTCTTGGAAAACACTCCTTTGCGAGAAGTAACGTCCCAAACTTCGACTCTTGTGACATCTCTTTTGACATCTCTTTTATTAATATGCCATGAAATTGCTAGAAACTTGCTGCTTGGAGAAAAGGCAAGAAAAGATTCCCGCGGCGACTCATCTTTCTCCTTCAAAGTTTCTAGGTAGATAAAACGCTGTGATGTATCAACGTTCCAAATCTGAATCTTTACCTTTTGCCCTCCTAAACTCTCGCGACTGGTATAGGCAACAGCTAGATATATGCCGTCTTCGGAGAAGCGTATCGTGTAGTCATAGCTTTCACAATAATGTTTGTGGTAGAGGAGAGTCTTCGTCTTCGATCCTGATGATACGTCCCATACTCGAAGATTCCTGCGCAGCAAGCAGGCTAACTTGCTTGAGTCGGGAGAGAATTTGAGAACACAAGAAGCTCCAAGGCTGTGTTTTCGGATGCAAGTCTTCTTCTGAAATGAGGTATCGCAGACAACTATCATTGGCATTGGCTGCCATGTGAATGTAGCCAGCTGTCTCTCATCTGGTGAAAGTACGGCACGTTGGTATGATGTGGCTAGTTGCTCGATATGACCACTGCTTGGATTCTTCCGAGATGGCTCTTGTGAACCGAGTTCCACAACGTTAATAACGTTCTCACTAGCAACATATATATGCTTTCCGTCTTGCTCATATGGGAATACTAATTCGCCAAGCTCAATCCTTTGCGTCGATAGCATTTTTCCAGTAGCGACATCCAGAATGGCAACCTTGCTGATGTCGCATAATGCAAGTCGGCCATCTCTTGATAAGGCGAGATAGGGAAGGGAAACGTAAAGGACGATTTGAGATCTCCATAGAGCCGCACCTGTTGCCACGTCAAACATTGAAATACAGGTCGACTTAATAGACATTGTATGTACAACTATGAGATGTCCACTCTGCGAAAATCTCATTGCTGAGGTTTTTGGACATGTGAGGCAATGCAACTTTTGAAGTTCGTTGTTCGCGTTCAAACTGTATAATTTGACGTCATGTGTGTTGAAGATCTTAGACCATTTTTGCGCTACTGCAAATATTCTGCTGTCCTTAGTAGAGAACGCGACAAGATAACGAACCTTTTCTGGCGTTAGAGGGAATTTGGCCTGATTGGTCATCTCCCCAGTCTTTGTGTTGTAAAACGAGATGTCCATTGATTTGCCATCCTTTGTGTGTGAAACGCATCCTAGTACATTTTGTACCGAGGATAACAGTGAAAGCAACTTAATGTAATTTGTTTCAGCATTGATTTGCTGCAACATCTTGCCTGTGACGATATCCCAAATGATAATCTCGTCCCTGTGGAGACCGCCACATGCTATCTCGTTGCTATTCCATGGAGAAAAGCTTATGCATGAAAATGAGTAAGTTTTCATGCTTCGTATCAATCTTCCGGTCTTAGCTTCCCAAATCTTTATTGTCTCATCCAGGCTTGAAGATGCTAACCATGTGCCGCAACAAGAGGTGTCAAGGCTGGTAATTGTGTCCGTATGGCCATCAAATCTTTGTAGGTATTGGTCCCAGTTCACCTTTTTTGGGGGAAGAAGTTGAATGCATTTTGGAGACTCTTTTGTGAATAGTCTATGCGTGAGACTTTGTGGTGGGCTGAATAGTAAGCCAGATATGTATACCTGTAGAGGGAAATCCGCTATAACCTTTCCAAACATCTGGATGAATCGGTAGTTATCCTGGACAAGGTCTTTTAGTCCTGATAATTGTTCGTCGATCTACAAAGATAAATTAGTAAAGTTAATATATATATGATCCTGTGATGATACATACAACTAGACTCTTGAGCCTCCGTAGATCCTCCATGCCAGTAAATACGGACTTAAGAAGACTAAGAGCCTCTAGCCAGTATATGTATTTTTCACTAAGGAAAGTGTACAGCACTTTATGTCTTTCAGTATTGTCTGAAGTGTCCAATCCAGGTCCAGTCACCGATTGCTCGAAGTGATGAATCCAATAGACATAGAAATACGCGACGGAGGTGAGCGTGCTAGATTTGACTGGATCCAAAGTAACTTGATTTGCCAGACACCCGGGATTTTTCAGGTCATACATATTCCTCCTTAAAGTCTTGTGCATTGCAGATATACAGTGCTTGAAGATGTTTGTATGAACCAGCCCAAAACCGTCGGGGAATAACTGAGCTGATGCCTCTGTGACGAGAAAGTCTTTGGCCGACTAATGCACAAAATAGACAATACCATCCCTCAGAGTCAGGAATGAGCCACAGTAGCCCAAAATATCGCTCCAGACCAATTCCAGAGACTGTCTATGATCCTCAGATGTGTCGACAAGGGAATTGAATTCTTTTATAGTAAGAGGTCGGCGTGAGACGGTAGCAATAGCAAGAATCTTTCTTCCTTGGCCAGATGTTCTGAAGTCACACACTTTGGTGATCATTCGCCCATATAAGCTGCCAAGTTCTGCTGGAAACTCAGATGGCTTTGGCAGGGGATCAGAACGAGAAGCCCCCCTAAGTTGTGCGCATACCAAGGCAACCCAGAGAAATGTACCATTTGCGTTTTCATGGAGATACCTCTTAACTTTGACTTCCTGATCTTACGTATATTCTTTCAGCGCAGAGAGTGCCTGCACCTGATGGTTGATGTAATCCTCGATTGCCTTGGATACCGAATTGGCGTTGAGTTCGAGGCTTATGGCACGTCTATTTTTAGCTGTTTCCAATCTGTCTATGACATCCTGCTCGTTGCGACTTGATAACAACCATTTTACTTTCGAAGAGGACGAGGACAAGTCTTTCGCTATTAGATCAAGAAGCTGTGATAGATTTGTCCTGCATTCATCAAGTGCATCGATAATGATGATTGGACTTTGCAGATTAGGGTCGTTGACAAGGCTTAGGAATATTTGCGATAGAGAATACCAGGAGTTTGCATCCTCGAATAGCTTTTTACCTGCCTTTTCATATCCCTCCCTCATGTGTGAGAAGAGCACAGGTTGTCGGCCGATGATTGTGTGTAATAAGCCACGCAGGATTGATGTCGCATTATCAAGACGAGAATCTGTTGCCTGGCATAAAAACTGACAGACATTTCTGGTCGGCCTGTCCTTCTTTAATTCATCAATGATGCCACATAACAGCATTGTCTTTCCCTTTCCAGGGTCGCCTTTAATCCACAGTAGACGGGATTCAGCATTATCATGCCACTGAAGATAATTCTCATTCGTGAGGATCCAATTGTACGCCTTCTCAAACAGTCCACCCTTCGTGCTTTCAATACGTAATTTGTCAGCCTCGGGATCTGTTATGAATAAATCTTTGAGACAAGCATCGTATACTTGGCGATTCCGCATAATGTGTGTTTTGTCCGTGGAAGGGTAACGCTCAATCAATGCTCTCGTGGTTGATGCAGCCGTTGCAGCGGCAAAGTTTTGCCAATTATTCCAACTATTATTCTTATGACCGTCTCCGTAGCCGCTGACGCCTTTGACAATGACACAAGGCAGCTCATCCCAAGCTCCGGCACTTCCAGTTTCGAGAGCTATAATGTCTAGCTCTCGAGCGATCTGGTCACGATATATTCCTGACATGGAAATTGTGTCTCCGGACCCGATTCTTCCGAAAAACACAAACCATCCTTGGTTGACTTGCGGCAGTTTCGTATCTTCAAAGCGCTGCCGGTGCAGCTGGCGATTGTAGTCGCAGCCAGTCTCTTCACATGATAACTCCTGAGATGGATCATCCATGCATGCACATTTCGGTAAATGATGGCACTCGTGATAGTATGTAGGCTCGAAAAGAATGTCGTTGGCTGAGCCGGGATACTCGTAAATCACTCTATTGACAGCTTCCTTCTGAATCTGCGCTAGATGAGCCGCCGCTCTCTTCTCCAGAGCCTTGCGGTGTGGCCTAGTGCTCATAGCGGCGATGAAATTTCGAACATCTCTAGATGGCCTACCAAGGCTGTCTTCAGCGGCCGTCTTGATGGCAAGTTTGTCGGAGTAGAGGCGGCCGAGGTCATATTGCACGATGCTCTTACTGACGACGACATCTCCTAGCGCAAGCTCTCCGTCTTCCCCCTTTGTGCCTGGAACACCATCGCAGATTCCGGTTATAAAGATGAGCTTGAGGTCGTGATAACTTGAGCGAAGGCTGGTCGCTGCAGCTGTTGCCGAAGCCTTGCCCCTATCGCTTAACATAAAATAACAACATTGAAAGATCCAATGCGACCTGTAACATAGAAGTTGAAGTCTCCCTCGACTCTGCCAAATGTATATCCTTCAGCGTCCCAGCAATCATCCAAAAGAAGACATATAGCGGTGTATTCGAGATCTGTTGAGCAAAGTATTCCGATTTCAAAGTCGCTGCGACTTATGGGAGCCTGGCTAAAGGCTGCCATCTTCCGCAGCAAAATAAAGAAGAGGAAAATATTAACACAATTGACTAAAATAGAGTAGCTGCGTGTGAAGGCTTTAAATTATGGCATCATTAATCCTGCAAATATAAAGAAGAAACAAATCAAGTATACCATAAACTTCTCATTATATACATTTTACTTACATGCATTGATACCCAATTAATGCCTGCTGTTCGCCTACCACTATGCACGGGTGTGATTCGATGAAAATATGAACAGCCGTGAAACATGAGGCTCTGTTGTTCCATAGACATAGTTATCTCCAGCGTCCCGACGCCTACAGTCACCTACAGCCACAACACCATGCAGAAATATTATAATACCTCTCTTCTCTTAATATATTATTTACCTTAAAAGAGAATATCTCTTCTACATCTCATAGCAGCGGAACTTATTAGGCAAAAGTGCAGAAATGAATCATCACCAGTTCATTGGCGGAAGTTATTAGTGGATGCTTGCAAGGTACCCCTGGAACTACTGGCACGTTCCAAAATCTCAATACATGTACATGTACATGTGTGTACCTGAACTCGGCACCGTTCCATCAGCTGGCACGGCTTCAAGAACTGGAATGGTTCCATGTTTTGTCAATGTAGCTCTAGTATGATTCCAACAAATTGTCAACTGGTTCCAAATTCTGCAAAATAATCCAAAGAGAAAGTGCAGCATTTCAAAAGTATCGTATGATAGCCTTCGTACCATCCTTATGCACTGTTTTGTCACTTAGATGGCGTTGCTCACACCACTATTGTACATTGATAAAAATCGAAGAGCAGTTAACATTCTCCCGAGCTGTTGCTGAGTGGTTGGAGAATACGGTCAGCTTTATCCTAATGAAGCCGAAAGTACATGCTGCTGGGCGACAGGAGACTTTTGTTCATACACATTCTCAACTTAATGCAGTAAGACCAGTATTTAGTCCCTTATCTCTTGCTCTGGCCTATCCTCTTGAAGACTGCTTCCGCCTTCTCTTGGTTTGACTCAGGATGCCTGAGTCGGTCTGAGACCATGGGGCCGCCTTTGGACAAGTCCAGTATTTATGTAGAAAGTACCAACTTATAATCGGTAACTTTGTCTAGACCAAATCTCAAATCAGATGCTGCTGATACTAACTTGGCTTTTTTAGCCTCCAGAATATTCAGCAACACAGCTAGATGTCTCATGTTAGACCTAAATGGATGGTTATACTGATTCCGATAATGGCTTACTTGAGAGGTGCCAACGCGGTTGCATAATATGTAAGATGCCCGTGAGAGTTTCGATCTTATCTTTGGTGTCTGCATCGGGATCCCCAAACCCAACCATTATGAACTGGGCCGTGGTTTGGTATATCATTTGCCGAAACAATGTCGAGAGTTCTCCTGCGACCCTCGAGATAGGTGGATCTACACAGCCCACATCTGGGTCTTTGGCCATGATACAGATGGCTTCGCAGGCAGATTTGGTCTCGTAAAAGATGGTGCTGCGTATTTCTTGTGCTGTTGCGGCGCCAACTTGTTTCCAGTGATGATCCTGAAGCAAGAAGAGAGCACTGGCAAGATTAGCCTAAGCTTACATCGACAGGGCTCTCTTTCTTTCTCTGCTGCTTACATGTAGCAAATTGCAGATGCGGGACAGTACTGTAATTTCCGTACTGCGGTCCATTTTTCGACCATCTGTACATATGCGTGTAGCGTACGGCGTAGTTGTGCTGTATGTTCTTCGAAGCGGACGGCCTGACTCCCTCCATATGATGAAGGAAACGACGAAATAGATTTGATTGTCTGACCAAGCAAATAGGTTGCTTGAGCAAGACCACCGAAGAGGCTCGTTTTTTGATTGAATCCAGCAGATATTGTGATGGCATCTTCCGGCCGAAATATCTATGAAATGTCAGCCAATTACACCATTATCTGTCACAATCAAAGTAAACGGCTTACACCATCGTTGAAGTCTCTGTCATTTATGGGCAGAAAACTGTCAAATGTTGGATCCTCTGTCGCCAAAGGTCGGCCCGGGTCTCCTATATTCAAGAGTCTTTAAACACTTTTAGTTGTATCGCCACCAAATGTAGCATTACTTGACTCACCGATCCAGCATCAAGACAGCCCACCAGACACGTCTGTACTCTTCGATCTCGACCCCTGAAAGTCCAGGTTTACCGTCCCCAACCCGACGTGTCATCAATTTGTTCATGCCCAAGGCAGTCCCATACCTAGCACAAGTACCCACACTCAGGTATGCAGAAGGATATATAGCCTGGTCGATCTCATAGATTGCAATGAATACCGCGGCCTGGAGAATGTGCACGGACATCGGAGCAGTAGCCTCTACGTCCGCGTAAAACGTCTTTACCAACTGATAAAGTGGCCATCGGGTATCATTACCATTCTCAGAGGCTGGTGCGCAGTAAAGCTTCATCGTCAGAGCTAAGAGGATGAGGCCTCGCCGATAGGGAGAAATCGGGTTAGGTGCATCAGCATAGAACCGTTTCCTGCAAACGATTGGCATCCAGAGAGATGTCGCCTGGAAAAACTTTGCGCCTATTTCATATATCTGATCGGGGTCGCCGACGTGGGCTGCGATACTGCTGGGAATGGACACATCTTCAGGAGGCGGCCCTAGTGAAGCATCGTGATAGACACTGGGCTCAATGAAGCGGATAGCGGTAGTAACATGTGTTGTCCTATAGTGCCGAGCTATAGTCGCGTCACTAGGAGCTATGGAAATTGTCTTTGTCCCTTCTGCTTTCTGAGTATCTTGAGTCAAGGCAGGTATCTGACCACGACGACGTGGGTAGGTACAAGGGGTGCTCCGGCGGATGCATAACTTGCAGGCTGGTAGGGTCTTATCGCAGCGTCTTTTGTGCTGTCGGCAATATAAACACGCGTATTGCGCACAAATGGAATACGGCTGGGGAGAGTCCATTGAGAAGTATCTCTGTAGATCGATAGACCGAATAGTGAGAAGTCAAGTGCACAATAGGTTGGGGGAAGCGGGCGACCTACACCGTACTTATGCGGCATTCCCGCATCGGAGTCCGACTCTCCCGCTAAGCTCGGCCGCAGGAGACACTCGAGAGAACACTCAAGGCCAACCTGAGTTCATATTCTAGGTCAACGGAGCATGATCTGACAAGGACGTACTGTCTCCACAAGATGACCTATAATTGCTGATGGTGCTTATCTAGTTGTCTAGACTTGATCCTCCTGTAAGCACTGGCTCCAGAATCGAGACTATCTCCATCGTTCTCCAGCTCTCCAAGATGACTCGAAAGACGCTTTTGTACGTGACTTGCCATTGAGTTCTAAGCATCATCATCATCGCCCGGGCTCATTTGGGTTCCAATATACTGCCGACTCGTATTGATTAAATTGTGACTGTGATCCGCGAAGCATACCTAACAGTCTTATACGGATGGCGAAGACTAGGAGAGTTCATACTGTGTGAGACCCACTGTGAGCAGCCTTGTGGATCGTGTTTCGCGAGACATTCACTGTCTCTTCATCGAGACGCAATGGTAAATAGTCACAGGATGCACTAATAGGGAAGAAGCTCCAATATCAATGGTTTGCAGATTTAGCAAGAGAAATTATGTATGCGTACCAACTTGGTGTAGGGCAAGCACATAGGTGTGTTTAGTCATAATGAGAGCTCCATAGCTTGAAATAAAGCTCTTTGCATATCTAGCTGTTCATGACAGCGATTTCCGTAGCCTGCTTACGCCTCAACAAAGCTAGACCTCTTTTTCGTATTCTAATAGTGCGGCATCTACTCTAGTAGGCTATTAATCAGACACTGTGTAAAGTAACGTGTGACATTCCGCCTGGTAAAATACTTACACTCGAATACATGCAATGAGGCAAAAGGTAGCCTGGGTTTAAATTTTAATCTCAGTCAAACTATTGTCGATCTTCCAAGCTAAAATATAGTTTATAGTGTAGCGAATAGGAAGAGGATTTCCGTGATTTAAGGAATCTGATCCAATAACATCCCAAAGGATTCTTCCAATGAAATCGAACCAGTCTAAGTACGGATAGACAACCTCAATCTCCAACAACTAGAGTAGTATATCAAGCTATTCGCCTGCCCTACGCTAGGTCAGAGTATTACTGTAGTTATATGTACTTTCAAGTATTTAAAATGCGTCCTCTATTAGTAGTGCCTTGAGAGATTACCGAACTTGCGGAAGGGCCGCACTCCGCCCCGGATGACCGAGGCGAACAACGGAGTAGGAGCAAACCCGGACATAGACTACGTTTTAAACCACGCTTATGGGGCTTGAGCTACGGCCGTGACCTCAGCTGCCCTTCGTATTGTATCAAGTTTGATGCTCGTTAGCCGGGGAGAGATTATAAGATTTTTGCGATTCATCATAGCCTACCGATTCTTAGTACTCGTAGGAAACGTAAAATTCACTCTCGAGGAAGTGGCCTGCCGACTCGAGACTTACAGCTTCAAAACACTTATAAAAGCCAACTCAACCACCGTAGGCTGTTCTCAAACACACCAAGCAAAATAAAATACCAATTGGTTGAGAGCATGGCTCAGGTGATTCTTTACGATAATCCTAGTCGTTTTGGGACCGGGACATGTTGGTCGCCCAATGTATGGAAGAGTGAGTATCGGTTGCCTCCAAGTGACAGTAGAAGTCTCACCACTAATTATCAACTTTAGCACGACTCCTTCTTAATTTCAAGGAAATAGACTACAAGACTGAATGGCTGCATGGGCCAGACATCGCGCCAACTCTCCGATCGTTGTGAGTCACGCCGTGTAGATGGTATACATGGTTTGGTAGCTCATGAATATATAGTGGAATTGCGGCTCATATTCCAGGAACTCAGTTGGCCGATTATACCATACCCGCGGTTCGCCTCCCAGATGGCTCTTATGTCATGGAATCATTGAGCATAGCACAGAAGCTAGAAGCTCTCAAGCCAGAGCCCAGCGCCCAGGTTAATCACCCAGTGGCAAAGGAAGTTGCGCAGAGCCGTCAGCGTCTAATTATATGCCTTGTTCCTGTGCTTGATCCTAGAATGCCACGGGAATGCTTATCGGGTCCTACTATTGCATTTCATCGACAAACACGAAAAAAATTCTACGGTATGACCCTCGAAGAGCTAGAGGATAGTTTTGGAGGGCGAGAAGCGTGGGTCAAAGCCCAACCATTGCTCGATGAGCTTGCTGGGATTTTGAAGAGGCAGGATGGGCCTTTTTGTCTGGGGGGAGAGACGCCGAGTTATGCAGATTTCATTATCGTGGCTTTTTTGGAATGGTGTCGGTGTCTCCAAGGTGGCGCTTTTGAACGAATTGTTGGCAATGAGAAAGCATATCATGATCTCTACATGGCTTGCCGTCCTTGGCTGCAACGAAATGATCACTGAATGCTACCTCTTGTTTCCTCTCGACTTACCGCTTAGCACAGAATGGTTACAAATATTGGCTCTGTATAGTAAACTGTAAAAAAATATTAGCATATCTCCAGTCTATCAATCAAGTATACATGTACTTGATAGACTCGGCTACCAAGCAATCGAGGGCGCCCGGCTAACTGAGTACAGGAGGTTGTTTATATACACTCGTAATAATATCTCAGATAGCCAGTAGTTAATACAGCATTCATGATATAATAAGCTAAGAAGTTTATCGTGTAAAGGGGACTCGTTGATCCTGTCGTTTGTGCATGAATAGGGGCTGTAGCTCAGGTATCTCTGTGAACAAGCTTCTAACCGGATTAGTAGCTGCGGGCACGGGCTACACTCTTCCAAGGGGGTTGTAATAGGAGGTCTGAAGATTGGGTGAAAAGTATAAACAATCTGTTATAGTTAGGGAGAATTGTGTTGAAAGGTCTCATGATTGCCTTTCCATTGTGTTCGGCCATAAGTATATAGTGTATTAGTGAGCTGTTGTCTCAGGGTTACAGGCAGCTGGAACGGCGGAGCCCCGATTACCTCACCGTAAAGCGAAGATGCTTAGCGCGGGGTTCAGTGAAAGCCCACTCAGCTTGGACAAGCCACTAGATTCAAGCTTCGACATATCAACTGCTTACCACAATCATTTCCAAATGAAAACTTCTTGAGTATCACGGAGATATGTCGTGGGGGCCCGTCCCTTCTCAACTTCGTCTGCTCTCTCAGCTCAAAGATGTGCCTGTCGGTGACAAAGTGAGATTCTTGGGATGGTATGTCAGAAATCTCTTCCCCCCTTTGGCCCCTCCACTGCTTAAGCCCGCGACAGCGTCATTTCATACGACAGTGCAACAGCATGCCTGAACCTAGGGCACATGTACCCGCCTGGCACTAACGAGACTGTGCGGGTAAATATTGAACTGGCCCTTGAGACGATTCAGTCAGGAGTAACACAGGTTGGGCAATGGGTCAATGTTGTGGGGTACATTGTCGAGGGCGAGGGCAGTGAGTCGCTTGTGCATGTCCAGGCCCTGTTGCTGTGGCCGACGGGCCCGTTGGATATTGGCAGATACGAAAAGAGCCTGCAGGAACAGATGGCAGGGTCCTGACGGGGGGGCTCCATTTTGTTTGGAAACTCACGATGATGGATGGGGGAAGCCTTGATACGTCAGGCAGTTTAGCTCTTAGTGCATTGACGTGGATGGACTCTGATACGTTGACAGCAAACTCGAAACAAAACAATGGCATAGGAGAGTTGACGGCATAGAGGAGAAGCCGCGCCACGAGGCAGTGGGGTGCATAAGCATATAAGTACAGTATGCCCTTTTTGGTATGACCGTCAAAACATACTATTAGAGTCTAGATCGTAATCAATATTTACATGTAAAGAGAAATGGTTGTTGATATCCAGGGGAGTCAATCAAAGTGAAGCCCCTAAATGTGCCCCATGGAGGGGGAGCGAAGCTTCCAGTGTCTGTCCCCTAATCCCACCATCAGTCAGCGATAATGCTCGCAGTAAAAACCAGCGGCTAATCTGCGGGGCCACCTTGCGTTCACAAGCTTAGACCGCAAACTCGCTCCCCTGGCCGTAGGAGTACATGTGCCATGCACCCAGACACTCTCCGCTCCAATCAAGAGAAGAGAGAAGAGGGCCGCTCCGCCGCAAGGAGGTTCAACATCAGCGCGACCGCGTTTCTTTTCTCCTGGCGACACTTTCCTTCGACTCTCCTGCTGCTTGGAGTGAGAGGCTGTTTGTACCGATCAACAGACGACTCTGGTGGCCGCCCAACGACCGCAAAGGCTCATCGCATCCACGGAACGAAGCAAAGCGGCCTTGCGCCATCGAGTCGGCGCAACCTTGAGAACGGTCTTGTAAGCTTTGAGCCTTGCGACCGCCGCTTGCGAACGCTCGACCTCGGGAAAATCGGGGCTCCCGCTGCCGCCACGAAGAGGCGACAAAGAAGCTACAGCTACAGCTTGAGCATGGACAGGAAGCCTTGACGCTCGTCTCGCCTTTTCCTGTTCCTCTGCCCTTGTTTTCCGCTGTTTTTCTCTTTCTTTCTTGCAAACACATGGGGGCGCTGTTCCGCTAGCTTCTCCTCATAGTATCGCTTGGACGATTCAACTCACCGACTCGGGCGCATTGCCAACAAAACCGCGCGGCCGCCGAGGGGACCAGCCTAGGTCCCCGCATCCGTTCGAGCAGTCATGGCGCCAGCCGGGGGAGGAAACATCAAGGTGGTGGTGAGAGTGCGGCCGTTCAATGGCAGAGGTGGGTTTACAAACTACGCAGCCGTCGAGCGGTCCATCCCAGGCGGTCTACGGCCAAACATGCAAAGACGGGACGAGGGTTAACAGCTTGGGTACAGAAATCGACCGCGGATCAAAATGTATCGTGGATATGCAAGGGAACCAGACCGTCATCACGCCGCCAGAGGGTCATTCGGTTAAAGGGACCAAAGACAGTGCTCCAAAGGCTTTTGCGTTTGACAGGTCGTACTGGTCTTTCAACAAGGACGCCCCCAACTATGCGGGGCAGCACAATCTCTTTGAGGACTTGGGCGCACCGCTCTTGGACAACGCCTTTGAGGGCTACAACAACTGTATTTTCGCCTATGGCCAAACCGGTTCTGGAAAGTCATACTCCATGATGGGTTATGGCAAGGAAATCGGCATCATTCCCATGATTTGCCAAGAAATGTTTCAGCGGATCGATAAGATACAAGGAGACAAATCGAACAAATGCACCGTCGAAGTATCATACCTGGAAATCTACAATGAGCGAGTCCGCGACCTGCTCAACCCATCGACAAAGGGCAACTTGAAAGTTCGAGAACACCCGTCCACTGGTCCATACGTCGAGGATCTCGCCAAGCTTGTTGTGACGAGTTTCCAGGAAATCGAAAACCTCATGGACGAAGGAAACAAGGCCAGAACCGTTGCTGCAACCAACATGAACGAAACCTCCAGTCGAAGTCATGCCGTCTTCACGCTCATGTTGACGCAGAAAAAGTATGATGCGGACACGAAAATGGAGCTGGAAAAGGTTGCCAAGATTAGTCTGGTCGATTTGGCTGGTTCCGAGAGAGCCAACTCGACTGGTGCCACTGGTGCACGGTTGAAGGAAGGCGCGGAAATCAACAGATCGCTTTCCACGCTTGGTCGTGTCATTGCTGCGCTGGCAGACTTGTCCACTGGCAAGAAAAAGAAGGGTGCCTCTCAGGTGCCGTATCGTGACAGTGTACTTACCTGGTTGTTGAAGGACTCCTTGGGTGGAAACAGTATGACGGCTATGATTGCAGCCATCAGTCCTGCCGACATCAATTATGATGAGACAATAAGCACGCTCCGATATGCCGATTCCGCGAAGCGAATCAAGAACCACGCTGTTGTCAACGAGGATGCAAATGCTCGCATGATCAGAGAGCTCAAAGAGGAACTGGATCTTTTGAGGAGCAAGCTTGGCGGAGGAGGAGGTGGTGGCGGTGGTGGTGCAGGTGGTGCCGGCCTCCCCCCTGACGAAATTTATGACGAGAGCACCCCCTTGGAGAAACAGATTGTAAGCATCACGGCATCCGATGGTACGGTCAAGAAGGTTTCAAAGGCAGAGATTGCGGAGCAATTGAGCCAAAGCGAGAAGCTGCTTACCGACTTGAACCAAACCTGGGAGGAGAAGTTGGCCAAGACGGAGGAGATTCACAAGGAGCGTGAGGCTGCCCTGGAGGAACTCGGCATCAGCATCGAAAAGGGATTCATTGGTCTACACACGCCAAAGAAGATGCCCCATCTTGTCAACCTTTCAGACGACCCCCTTCTAGCAGAGTGTCTGGTCTATAACCTCAAGCCCGGTACTACCACCGTAGGCAACGTCGACACAAACGCAGAAAATCAAGCCAATATCAGACTAAACGGCACAAGAATATTGCACGATCATTGTACTTTTGAGAATGCTGATGGAGTCGTTACCGTCATACCTAGAGAAGGAGCTTCAGTCATGGTCAACGGCAAGCGAATCACCGAGCCAAAGCAGCTCCATTCGGGCTTCCGAGTCATCCTCGGAGACTTTCACATCTTTCGATTCAACCATCCCATGGAGGCCAGGGCAGAAAGAGCCGAGGGCGAGGGCGCCGCAAGACAAAGCCTTCTGCGACAATCTATCACTGCCAGCCAGCTACAAGCCCTCACCCCGGCCCCCCAGACTCCTCGAACTCCTGGACATGAAAGGTCATTTAGTAGGGTCTCAGTCTCAGTCTCAGAGAGTGGGGAGCTGTCTCGGCCGGATTCGCCAGCCTTTTTCGGGCGAAACGGCAAGGATTCTGATTGGTCTCTCGCTCGAAGAGAGGCTGCTGGTGCTATTCTCGGGACTGACCATAACTTCGCCAGTCTGACGGATGAAGAGCTAAATTCATTGTTTGAAGAGGTCCAAAGGGCCAGAGCAGAGCGTGTGAATGGGCGTGATGACGGGGATGATTCAGAGTCGGCTACGTCGTATCCAATCAGGGAAAAGTACATGTCGACAGGCACTATTGACAACTTCTCTCTCGATACGGCCCTGACGATGCCCTCGACGCCGAGGCAAGAAGATGATCGGTTTAGAGAGGTTCGAGAAGAACTCTACTCTCAGTTCGAGAGGCAAAAGGAGGAATTCCGGGGCCAACTCAGGGGTGCCGAGGCTTCTGACATGGAAGTCGAAGAGATCAGGCAAGAAAAAGCCCGCATGGCTCACGCCCTTAGAGAACTCAAAGAGGATATGGAGAAGCAACTCAGCCTTCAGCGCAAGCAGTTTGAGGAGAAGATCGAGAAGATGGACCCCTTGAAGCGCCCAAAGGCAAGCCCTCGGCTGTCTGACTTTGAGATTGAGATTGCAAAGAGGACGGTCAAGGCATGGCGTAGCCGCCACTTTGTCAAGATGGCCGAGACTGTGCTCCAGAACGCATCCATCCTGAAAGAGGCGCAAATTATGAGCAACGAGCTCGACGAGAACGTTGTTTTCCAGTTCACCACGGTCGATCAGGGACACGTGCTGTGTTCTTCTTACGACATGGTCCTCAACGGCTTAACAAGTGAAGGAGATGATGTGGCGCTGGAGGAGGCCTATAAGCCTTGCATCGGTGTCCGCGTAATTGACTACAAGAATAACGTAGTTCGCCTATGGAGTCTTGAGAAGCTGTATGACCGGGTGCGTGTGATGCGCCAGATGCACCAGTACCTCGATCAGCCCGAGTATGCCCAACATCTGAGCCTAGATAACCCGTTTGTGGAGACAAACATGCCCTCTTACACTCTAGTTGGCGAGGTGGACATTCCCCTTAGAGCTGTTTTTGAGAGCCGTGTTCAGGATTTTGCGCTCGACGTCCTTTCCCCCTATACCTCTCACGAGGTTGGCATGCTTAAATTGTCTCTGGAACCGTCCCACGCCCGTGCACCTACCAACACAATCAAGTTCAACATCGTTATGCACGAAATGGTTGGTTTCGCGGAGCGAGAGGGCACGGACGTTCACGCCCAGCTGTTCATCCCCGGCATCTCGGAGGAGGACGGTATCACGACGACGCAAATGATTAAGGACTTTGACGAAGGACCAATTCGTTTCGAGAGTGTTCATAGCATGAGCGTACCCTTGTTTGCAACTCCAGAGGTTACCCTGAGAGCAGCCATCTTTGCCAAGGTTTCGACAATGCACCTTGATAAGCTCCTTAGCTGGGACGACATGAGAGATGCATGCCCCGCTGCAGACGGTGCAAAGGCAGCTCGCATCAACGAGTCACAGTTTTACACTCAGGAAAAGCACGATTTGCTTTCTCGAATCCAAATTATGGAGCTCAACGAGCACGGAGAGTATGCGGCCGTCGAAGTGACGCAGTCTAGCGAGCTTGACAGTGGAACATTTCAACTCCACCAGGGATTGCAGAGGCGTATCAGCATTGACATTTCGCATAGCTCGGGAGATATTCTGCCCTGGGGAGATGTTACTGCCGTCCGCGTTGGTAAGATTCGAACCGTCGACACAGCTGGCAAATCTCCCGACATGGTCACCGACCGGGACATCTCCCTCAAGATTGCGGGAAATCCAGTTTTCCGCGAGAATCCCAACGGCACGCGCAACATCGTGGTGCAAGCCCAATGGGACTCCAGCTTGCACAATTCACTTCTCCTTGACCGTGTTACGCCCGAAAAGTTCCGCGTGCAGATGACTGTCACTTGGGATATTTCGTCTGAGAAACTCGCAGAGCCCATGAGGTTCTCCCAAAAGGTGAATCTGCAAGTGATGTCTCGCACCTTTGTCCGGCAGAGCAACATGTTCTCGTCGCTGTTCCAGAACATGCGGTTTGTACGCTCCTCGACCGGAATCTTCACCTTGACCATGAAGCCTGCCCCGATCAAGAGAGTAGGTGACCTGTGGAGAATGAGCAGCCAGCACGACTACGTCAAGGGCGAGGAAAATCTCCATAGCTGGACTCCCCGAGGCGTGTCTCTGGTCAGCGATTTCCTCCATGCAAAGAAGAAGAGACGGCGCAACGCTGAACTTGGTGCCATAAGCAGCATGCTTGCTCAGTATGGCATCGATCCCATGGTCGCTGGGACAGCGGGAGAAGAGCGTGGGACTGGACGTGAAGCATCGCCAGATATGCAAGCAATCATTCCAAATGACGATGATTTACTCAATGACACACCTGTAACATCTCCGGCCCCATCAATCCATGAAGAGGAACTGGCGTCAGATGAGCCTACTCCCGACGAAGACGCTGCGAAAGATGATGACCAACAGCTGCCACAGGAAGACAACCCTGAGCCTCTTACTCCCCCGCCGTCTGAATACAACACGCGGGAAACTGACTTGTTGGAGCTATGCTTGAAGCTGTGGAAGAAATATCCGGACCCCTTTGTGAAGCTCTTGAGCCCTGAAAACACGCAGCCCCCAGAAAATGGAGTCACCACGGAGCCAGCACCTCCCAGTCTCATTACCACCATTGTGCGCGTGCCCAAGAATCCCAAGGTGCTAAAAGGTGGATACTTATTGGTTCCAAACAACGAGTCTACACGATGGGTCAAGAGATTTGTCGAGCTGAGAAGGCCATATCTTCACGTGTACTCTGCCTCAGATGGTGATGAAGTGGGCCTTGTAAGTCTGCGTAATTCACGCATAGACAGCCAGCCCGGTGTCCTCGGACTACTGCACGGACCCGACGACTACGACTCTCCGCCGCGAACCTCCAACTCGCCAGAGTTTACGCCCGGCCACCGACGGACGGCTTCGGGACGGGTAATTTCGACTATCTGGACTGCTGCCAGTGGCGGGGGGGCGTCTGCCGGAGGACCAGGGCTGCAGAGACTTAGCGAGCGGATGCAAGCAGCCGTGTTTGCGATTTATGGGACGGACAACACATGGCTGTTTGCGGCTCGCAGCGAGCGCGACAAGCAGGATTGGATCTTTAGGATTGACCAGACGTTCAACTCCAACGGCGAGAACACGCCTGTCAGCGGCATCATGAGCCCCGGCCAAAACAGCGACTATTAAAACGAAGATGAAGAATGAGAAATGAGTGAGAATTACGAATCTTGAACGGATTGTTGTTGTTGTTTTTTTGCGCTCCTTTATTTGCTTTTCCCCCGTTTTCACGAAGCCCCACGTGCTCCCGATTTTCCCTTTCCCCTTCTCTCAGGGATTTCCCCTACAGATATATAGGTATATATATATTTCTTTTCCCTTTTGTGTGGTCATTGAAACGACCAGTTAGATTATACCCCCCCTTCAGATGGACGCAGCAAGAAGAGAAGTAGCAAAAAAACCAAAAAAAAAAATGTGTCAAAGTGCGGAAGCACAATATAGAATAGAAGGGTCGCTCTCTGGTGGAGGAAGGGTTTGGATAGCTTAAGTCGGTATGATGGATGATGATAATGCTATATTATATACTATTAAGAAAAGAAAGTTGGGCGGCTCGTTTGCAAATGTGGTCTTGTTCCGTTTGCGCAGTGCAAATGGCTGCTGCTTCCTTGATTTTGCTTTCTTTTGGTAGTTTAATACGATTATCTGTTTTCCAAGTATGAGGTTTTGGTGCGGAGGATCATCTTTTTCTTTGTGCTACGAGTAAAGTAAAACATATACGCATGAATTTTGAGTCTATTTTGAGCATGTCTTCGCGGGGAAATAATGGATTAGTTGGCACGAGTCTCCCCGGCTTGGCATATGGCTAGTTGAAAGTCGGTGATTTTGATGCGGAGTAGGCATTGGCCTAGTAAACGAGGGAGAGGAGGTGCGTGGGGGCTGTCCCTGTGGGAATCACTCGTATTATTTTTCCGTGATATCATGCGTTGACGGCAGGGGAGAGAGTTATTCATATGGGAGCTCTAGTTGCTTCGTGCGAGGAACTTTTTGGCGTTATTAGATACGCAACAGCAAACTGATACGCCTTTATCCACATGTCGTGTGGACACGATATAGTGGTGTAAGCATCTCCGTCAATATCCAAGTTCTTATTTGCTACCTACGGGCAGCTGTACCACGTAGTTAACACCACTTCATGCACGCTGTGCCGTCTGGTCATATATCACATGTTGAATGGAATTTAGCTATTGGGCGGTCTTGGGTCGGAGGGGGAGGCCCTTGCTCTGATCCTGTGTGACCGGTGAGAGAGAGGAGGCTGGGGTGGAGGGCTCCTAACTAGCTGAAAAGTGCTATCATGGGAGTTGTGACGGTTTGGTTTCCATCATCTAGGTATGGTTGAAGACAGTTGTGTGTACGGAGCATAGTCATAACTACATATACTGATCTCGATACTACATGAGGTAACATCTATCGCTGAAAACGCTTCGAATAGGGCTTGTGTGAGCACTTTCCCAACATGGTCTACGAGTACTAAGGTGATATGATGTCGTCCTCGTCTATCCATGCAAGCTAGCATGATTTTCCTTTCCGCGGTAGGTCAGGCATGCAGGACGCAAGACGCAGGATGGATATGCTACAGTAAGAGAGGGTAAAAGCTCAGGCCTCTCTGGCTGGGTCTGGATGGCGTCTGAGCTAGCTCACCGAGTTGCAGCCACCTGCTCTTCAAGACCAGGGAGTTGATGCAGCTGGTCCTAGTTCGTTTATGCGTGTATGTAGAACCTGGAACGTTGTTGGATGAGGGATTGTAGCAAAGTGCTACCATTGGAGGTACAGCAGTGATGGAACAGACCGTTTTTTGTATCACGCAAAAAAAAAGTTACATGTCAGATTGGGGCGGCAGACAGGGGTCTTAATATGGCCGAGATGATTTGCAAGAGAATCCCTAAGTGTGTTGGCTGGATTCAATGCCCTACATGTCTATCTTACTTGTCTCTATTATTATATACAGAGTATGGGTAAGCGGGGGGTCGCTTTTGCTCACATCATGTAAGACAAAACGGGAGGTTCTACTAATAGCTGGCCGTAATTGGAAGCTGACCTCCATCAGGGTTAATGCATCCAAATCCACTACAGCCTGAAGATAGATGGGGGCCCTTTCATGTGCCGAGAAATGGAGCAAGGCGCATCCCTGCTCTCGCTGGAGACGCCATCATGCAATGGTACGAGTAACCGGGTCTGTGACACCCAACACATGTAGGGAGCAATTTTCTCCCAAGGCACCGGTAATGGGGCATTCGAGGACGATGGTAAAAACTCAGAGGACAGAGCAGAATACTGGGGATTTCTACTCGCCGTCGCATGTATAAAGTGATCGACGCGGGGACCACTTGCACTATCACATACCCAGAATAATATCCGGTTCAATGTATGCATGAAATTTGATAATTACTGAGACAATAACAGGCTTACAGCAAGAGAAATTCAACGGCATCACGTTGTCCGCCCTTCGCCCACATTCACCGCCGATAGTCTTGTTTTCTCATCCAAAATCTCCCTTTGTTTTCTCCCCCCAAAGTGTGCCGAGGGCGGCACCGACACACGGGCGGGCATGCATGCGTGGCCACGACAAAAACGCCCCTGTCGGTGCTCATTGGACCAAGGCCACAAGCTCGTTTGTCATTGAATACCTGTACACTGTACGAGGACTCGCCCAAGAAGGTGGCGTCTTGCAACCCGCCATCTACGATCTGCCCAACCCGGAAACGCACACGCGCCGCCCTCCCAGCAAAAAATCCTGGCTGTGAATCCTTGGGCTTGTTCGGCAAGGGTTATGCAGGCTTCGGGGGAGGAGGGACGGGACGGGACACACAGCTTGGCTTGTTTTCTCTTCGGCTTTGCTGCCAGACTAAAAAGGCGACCAAGAGAACAACACTTGCTAGGACGAGGCTTTCTCTTATGCCGGCGCATGGCATGGGTAGGCGGGATAAAAGAGACAACTAACTAGCCCCCACTGGTCCCAGACGTCTGGGACTTGATCCGACGCTGCCAAAAGCTCTTTCGGCCTTATCCGCCCGCCTACATACATAAGATGGGGTGGGAATGCAAGGTGTCTTTTGGCGAGGAGCGAGGAGCGAGCGGTAGTTGGTTGGGTCATATACAAGGTGGTGTGTGTGTCCAAATACCTGCTCTGTGGGTGTTGCCGTAAACCTGTGCTCTGTTCACAATCCAGTCCGAGTGAAAGGATCCGTGCTATTCGGCCAACATCCCTTTCTGCATGATTTCTCTGGCTTGAGCGTTGGTCCCACCACTCCCATGTTTCGAGTCCTTTTCCCTGGCAGAACCAGCTCCCCGGGACTTGGAAAGGCAAACGGTCTGACCAGATCACATGAAACCCGTGCCCGTGCTGTCGAGTCTACCCTCTTCACCTCCTCTCTCCCTGTGGCTAAAACTTGGCTTTTCCGATTGTACAATCTGGCGTCGGCTTTTTTTCTTTATTGTTCTTGTTTTCGCCCTTGAGAGCAACGATACCCGAAGCTTTCTGGCGCTTGCGTTCCAGTCCTAACTGCATACTACTAGCTGGCCCTCTCAGCTAGAGGCAAATCCAGGCGATCTAGTCAAGCCAAGATTCACAGAAAACGCCCCAGGAAGAGGACAGCGGCCCCCAAAGAGGAAAAGAAGAAAAGGCAAATCGATCAGGCTCCGACCCCCCTGTCAGTTTTTCAAGACACTGTTTATACTATACTAGCACAGAGCAAAGCTTGTCTTCTCATTCGAGCTCCGTTGCGCGCATCATCTCGGATCTGGCTGGCTTGAGATCTTCTATTCGTTACCACCTGCTTGGGTCCGAGTTGCTGGTGTAGACATCCTGCGTCAGTTGCTGTTCTTCTCGGATTTATGCTTTCAACTAGCTCCGCCGCTGCTCGAATACCTTCAGCTCTCCGCCTTTGCTACATCTCTTGTCTGGTATTAGTGTCTCAGTGTCATATACAGTATTACGGCGTCTTCGTTTGTCGAAAGGATTTCCACGGGCCGATTTCTGCCATACAATTTATATCTCCGGCTACCCATCCATGAGTTTGAAGCTCTAGCCATTTGACACCATACTCCTCACCGATATTCTTCCTCCTTTTATTTCCAATCTTATTTTACTTTCAGGTTTACCTAAATACCTGGTTGACAATGGAAGACGAATCACAGCCTCTGCCCGAAAATAACGATGGCCAGGCTATCTCGGGGCTGCAGGGATACCAATTCACTTTTGGCGTTTCTGCCCCTAGCTCATCAGATGATAGCTTCATTGAACCAGATGCACGTCATTCCTGACTTCTCACTCATACCCTATTTTTCTTTCAATCTATGAGATGATAATGATTAACACTTTATCTTGTTAGCCTCAGGCCGAAAGCACGTGGATGTACGTTGACGCCCGATCCGTTTCCCGAATCCTCATCGCAGCCTCTCGCTGAGGCAACGCCCAGGCATCACCAAGTTAACCACGATTTATAGGTTCGATTCATCATCATTAACCGATAGCGTCATGGACTTCCCACGGCAGTTTGGCCGGACCTATCATGCGTATAAAGAAGGGTGTAAGATGAAACTCACTTTGGACAATGATGACGCCACTTGACCGTTAAACCTAACTTGCCTATAGCGTACGCTTTCCCAAATGACGAAGTAGAACAAGAGCGATTAGCTTTACAGGATTGTGCGTTCACCAGGGCGATGGGTGACAAGCTCTACTTTGCTCCGCTGGATGAGCATCCTCCCAGGCGAATCCTCGACATTGCTACTGGCACGGGGGACTGGGCCATATCAATGGGCGATTGCTTCCCGAATGCTATAGTTACAGCTACGGATCTATCACCAATCCAACCCGAGGTCGTTCCGACGAATGTGGAATTTTATGTGGAAGATTCGTGAGTATCTCCTCCATCTTCTCCTTCCATCATGCTTTTATTTCAATACAAGTGGCTTGTGATTGAATAGCAATACTGCTCGTCAAATACTAACTACCGGTGGTTGGTGTAATCTTGATAGCTCCGAACCTTGGAATTACAGCGAAACCTTTGACTACATTCATACCAAAACAACAGGCGGCTGTTGGGAATCCTACGAAACACAGATTGCACAACAAGCCTTTGAAACACTTGCCCCAGGAGGCTGGTTCGAATCTCAAGAGTGCGACTCTGTACCTCACTGCGACGATGGTACGCTCAAACCGGACAGTGCATTGGCATTATGGTTCCAGGAGTTTCTTCACGCTGGAGAAGAGGCTAAGCGTCCCCATTCGGAAGGTTGCAAGCTTAAAAGCATATATGAGCGCGTTGGGTTTGTCGACGTCCATGAACGGAAATTTAAAGTTCCTCTGAACGGCTGGGCCAAGGACCAGGATCTCAAGGAGATTGGGAGGTTGATGGAGATGAATATGCAGATGGGGCTGAGTGCATTTTCGCTGGCCCCTTTCAACCGCGTCTATGGACGGACACCTGAGGAGATTGAGGTGAGAGAACTTTGTTTCTGCCAAGATTTGGTCGATTTTGTATCAAGGGGGAGAAGCAGAGGTAGCTAACAATGAGATGACTGTAGGTATCTTTGGTTGAAGTCCGGCGAGATGTGTCGGATCCATCGATTCACGCATACTTGCCCATCTTTGTGGTTTGGGGGAGAAAGCCATTTCCAGGAGAACAGTGATGATAAAAGAAAAATACTCCGTGGCTAACACTGCCATTTCTTCTCCTTTCCCCCTTCTTTTCCCGTTCTTGTTTCTCTCATACTTCTTTTTCCTCTTTTTCTTCTCTTTCAACTCATCTTCAACTCTCTCCCTCTTTTTCCTGCTTTCCGTTCTTTTGTTTTCCGTTCTTTCAAAATACATGTTATAGGGCACTATTAGCAACATAGCTCGGCGTTGGGAATAGAACCAAACTACAAGATAAGTTTGGCAGGGATATATGCTTCAAGATTTGCCTCTGTTACCGATAATCGTACGCCAGCTGTGTCACGAGGGAAAATTATGTTGAAACTGAATTTATGCTGGATGGAAAAGCAACCTCGTTAGAGCAAGGCGTGAGTGGTTTGAAGTCTTGAAATTTTCATGATATCAAAAATTGGAAAGTCAATTGATTCTACATGTAACCTAGACACAAGACCAGAATTTCCCACATTGTCAAAGATGGTATCAGTGCTTGACAAGCCACTCCAGCGCCTTGGCCTTGGCTTCTGGAAGAACTTCGACCAACCGTTCGTGAGACAGAAACTCATGATCAGCGTACTCGAAACCAGGCACAACAGTCTCCGAAATGAGCAGGCCATCACTGCCAGACTGACCATCAGTGTCAGGGAGGAGGAAACTTGCTTTGAACACGCCACCCTCCACCACCCACTGGAGCTTCTCGCCGCGCTCAATGTTGGGGCCAACAACGAAGGATTCAATACGGCCATCTGGATGGATAAGAACGTAGCGGCCACGGCCTCGGTGGAGACTATGAATGATGCGGCTTCGGTTCCGGTGGAATGAGCCTTGGGGCCGGTTAGGCGTCAGATAGTAAAAGATTGTCGTCGAAAGGCGGCGGAGCGCGTAGTCGAAATCCTCGGGGAGGCCATTGACGAGGTCGATGGTGCGCTGTGAGAGGGGCGTGGCCGGGTATGGGGAAGGGATCTTGGTGTTGCTGACGTCTGTGACTGCGAAATAGCCTCCTTCGACGTGCTCGATGAGAGAGAGGGAGCTGATGATTGACTTGACGGCAGCGGATTCGGAAGATTCGGACGGGGTGAAAGCTGGGACGATTGAGGAGAGGGTTTTGGAGTCCTCGTCGTGCTGCTGTGAGGCACTCATGGTGAAGATTTGTTGGTTATAAAGTCGCCGGTAGTTTGGAAGCGGGGGATGAGGGTTTAGTTGGAATTGGCAAGGCTTGTGGGCTCCAGTGTGGATAAAGGGATTGAAGATGATGGAAAGTTGAAGGATGAGAGAGGCTTAGAGCTATGGATTACATGTAATTTGTGAGGCAATGATGTTGATGCCTTACTACCTCGTTGATAGAATACCATCTAAAGGCTTTGCTTTGTGATTGCATCATCTCTTACATGCCTTAGTACCTAACAGGTAATTCCCGGACACGGCCCAATCCTACATAAGCCCTTGTTAAGTCTCCGCTTAGCTGGTGATTTGTGAGCGGTAGCAAGATGAACAAGAGGATGGAACGCAAGCAAGCGGATTGCCCAGAAAGAAAGAAAGAAGAAAGAAAGGAAGAAAAGGGGAAAATAGGGACTGCAAACTCCATGTAAACCTGTGGCATGTGTCTACCTATATGAGGAGAATACGACCACTGTTCCAGATGAGTTTAGTGTGGTGGGCATGTGCGGATTGTCTGTTTCTGTACATGATCTGTATGCTGGTCATTTCTCGATTCCCTCTGCTTTTTTTTGTAAATTCCTTGGCCAGGGATAAAATCAAGCATGTGAATTATGATAATCGACAGGAGTATGGCGAGAGCATCGGAGAGTTATTCACAGAGAGGATGGCTGATCTGTGGGCCGTGTGCCTTTACGCTGGCTGCACTAACACGCCATCAACAGGTGCCTGTTATCGGAACTGACGTAGTTGCAGCCGCTCTATGGAAAACATCCCACTATCAAACTTCTTCCTCTTCATCTCGTCTTTGTACGACTAACCAACAAACCCCCGGCGACGCCGCTTTTCCGCAAAGAGGCACCGGCTGGGGGGAAAGCAGAGCAGCGCGAGCACGCCGGGGAATCGACAAAACGAAAAAGACAAAAAGACAGAAACCTCGGCCCGCAATCCTTTTCCCCCTCGCGCGAGATGATCCCCCGCCATTTGCTCCGGGGAAGCGGCCTCGTGCGCTTATCGGCTCCGGCCCCTCGCAGAGTCGCGGTGCTGCGGCCAATTGCTCGACGAGATGCTGCCGTCTGTCGGTCTGGCTCCGGGCTGAAGACGAGGACGAGCTTCGGGAGTTTGTCCAGCCGATCGATTCACGACGATGCCCACGAGCGCCTGCGCAACGCAAAGCCGCTCGTGCCCAATGCTCTGGCGGGCAAGTTCACCAGCGCCGGCACCGGCCGCAAGTCGCGCGCCCTGGTCGTTGTCTCGGTCGTGGCCGCGGTGACGTTTTACCTGTACAACTCGCAGACGGTGCCGGTGACGGGACGCAGGCGCTTCAACTTCCTGTCGGATGCGCTGGTGGCGCAGGCATATTCGAGGGCGGCCGATGCGATTGTGCGGCAGGTAGAAGAACAGGGCGGGCATTTCTTGTCCGACTGGGATCCGCGGACGATGATAGTGCAGAGAGTCATGAAGCGGCTGATTCCCGTCAGTGGCATGGACGACTTGCAGTGGGAGGTTCGGGTGATAGCAGACAGCCGTAAGGATTTCCTCTTATACTTCATGCCCATATCCTAGTGTTTCGTGAGGCTAATACTTACACTCTCCAGGGACTGCGAACGCCTTTGTGATCCCCGGCGGCAAGGTCTTTGTCCACAGCGGCATCCTCAACGTGTGCCGCAGCGAGGACGCTCTCGCCGCGGTGCTAGGCCACGAAATCGCACACAACACGGCTTCCCACGCCGCAGAGCGCCTCTCCGCTGCCTGGGTCGGCAATCTCACGGCCGGCAGTCTCTTCTTCCTCGCTGGTGCTCTGCCAGGCCTCGCTCTGTTTGGCCTGTGGAATGTCATTGGGGGCTACTATCTGCAGGACCTGATGTTCTACCTCCCCATGGGCCGCAAGCAGGAGAGTGAGGCAGACTACATTGGGCTGATGATGATGGCCGAGGCTTGCTACGATCCGCGCCAGGCAGTTGGGTTTTGGCAGAGGATGGAGACGATTCAGCGGCTGGGCGGACACGAGGTTCCCGAGATGCTTAGCACGCATCCTTCAGTATGTTATTTCACGTGTGATTTGGTTTTCTTATAAAGTTACAGTGAGCAGCTGAGCTAATATGTGGTCTATCTGAACAGAACGAGCATAGGATTGCCAAGATTGAGGAGTGGCTGCCGGAAGCGATGAAGAAGAGGATGAATAGCGACTGTAGAGCGACATCTGCGTTTGCGGACCGATTCAGAGAAGCGTTGCGGAAGAGACGGCCGGTGGTGATTGAGCTCTAGTGCCATGTACAATAGAATGTACAAGTAGATGTTGATGTAATAGACCCGAATCAATACAATGTATCACTAATACGATTATTCTTGAGTTTTGACTATCTTAACTCGTTGTCTGTACATTAGAGCGTCACCACCACCAAGGCGGCTCACGAGACCTTTGCAATCCGCGTCTCCTGATTCGTCAGACCACCCGTAGACCATTACAACCCCCCATAATCCCCCTGTAATCCCCCGCTGTAATCCCCCGGACTGGGCACTGAACCAAGCTGGCATAGCGGACCCTCTTCGCCTCTCCAACAGGCCGTGCCGAGGTAACTTTTTGCCGTGATTGTCCCTTTTTCTACGAGCTCGAGCTTAATACTTAGGGAATGCTGATTTCCCTTCTTCCGTCATTCCACTTTCTTACCCGCTCCATCTCTTCCTGTTTCTACGCATTTTCGAGTCAATAAGAAACTGCATTCGCAAGCGTAATTCTTCTGCGCCTCACAAAGAAAATACACCAGCAAGCAATACAAACCTTAAAAAATAAAAAAAAATGGCCGATAAGTCCTTCACCACCGCCGAGGTCGGCTCGCACAACAACGACGAGAAGGGCTACTGGCTCATTGTCGAGAACAATGTCTACGACGTCACCAGTGCGCCTTCCCCTCCTTTCTTCTTGGATCGATCGAAGCAGACGCTTGAAGTCAGAAGCAGAAACCAGAAATGAAAGTCAGAAAGCTAATGCGAAACCCCTTCCTCCTTTCTAGAATTCCTCGACGAGCACCCCGGCGGCGCAAAGATCCTCAAGCGTTTCGCGGGCAAGAACGCGACCAAGGCGTTCTGGAAGTACCACAACGAGAGCGTGCTGGAAAAGTACGGCGGCAAATACAAGATCGGCAGCGTCCAGGAGGCTGCGAAGCTGTAAAAAAGGAATAAACCATCTATTTATGATTTCATTGTGTCAAGGTGGAGGAATTGCTTTTTTCCTTGGGCGTTTTTTTGTCTTGTGAAACAGTAGACAGTTTGGATACACAGCCTTTGGTGTCTGTCTGAATGCGAAACCTGGGTTTTGTCCCGATTTTATTCTCTCTCTCTTTTTTTGTCGCCCTGCGAATTCTAAATGTGGTACTGTTACTCCGTTCTGTTGCTGCCAAGTTGACACACACCGGGCCGAGAACAAATCCTCAACGGACTTGACGGTGAAGCGGCAGATGCGGCATCTTGGCCGCCGCTGCGTGATTCCCGAGCCGGTGCCGAATTCTAACGGCCGGCAGCAATCACGTGTAAGACACAGAAACATACAGGTACTAACAAAAACAGCAGCAAATGCAGCCAACATTTGCTACGAACAAGTCTGTGACTAATAGATCAATGAGATAATGCCATTGGATTGAGGCTTTTGGTGCTAGAAGGCGCACGCTGACGTTCTCGCCTTATACCGCTTTGGGCCATCGTGCTGGATGCAACTTTGCGAGCAAAACCGCGAGAGAAAGACTTTGCGATCCCCCAACCTACGGGTCTAAAGCACACGTGTGGAGAATCATGACCATTGTTTTTACCAATCGTTTAAGCTAGATGTATGATATAAAATGCCATTGATGCTTCTTTATTGTTTCCATTCCGTCTTCTAGTTTGCCTTCTCTATTACAATTGCTTAGTAGTTATACGCCCAATTTGCCTATATCGGCGGGGCAATTAACATCTCGCTCATTCAACTCTCATACAGTTCCTCACTTACACGCCCCCAATCGTCACCATGTCTGACCTCTTCGACATTAACGCTCAGGCCGTCCGTCTCCAGCAACGAGATCCCCCCCCGTCATCTCTCCCCAAGAGCCAGACACTCCCGCCTCTCGAACTCATTCACGCTGCCTCAGCCATCCTCCCCCATCCTTCCGACCCAGGTTTCCTTTCCGGCCAGCCTGCTGCCGATGTCGCACGGCATATTACAGAACATATTGTACCTGCGCTATGCGGCCAGTCACAGTCGAGCCGCTATTTCGGCTTCGTCACTGGCGGTGTCCTTCCGCTAGCCGAATGGGCTGACAATGTCGTCTCCCATATGGACCAGAACGTGCAGGTCCATCTCCCGGAGCAGTCCGTGTCCACATTCGTCGAAAACGCCGCTCTTCAGATGCTTATAGGCCTGCTGCGCCTAGAATCAGAGTGGAAGGGCCGCACATTCACCACAGGAGCCACTGGCAGCAACGTCCTCGGGCTAGCGTGCGGACGTGAAGCTATCCTTCAGAAGAAGGGCGCGTCGGTGGGCGAGCTCGGTGTGTTGGGTGCTTGTGTCAAAGCAGGAGTCTCTGAAATTCAGATTCTCACCAGCGGAGGGCACAGCTCGCTCTCCAAAGCAGCAAGCGTGGTTGGCCTGGGGAGAGCATCCGTAAAGGAGCTTCCTCGAAGCGCGGCCCAGCCGTGGAAGCTGGATCTCGATGCAGTAGAGAGAGAACTGGCTCGCCCTGGAACAGCAAGCATCATTGCCGTTAGCATGGGAGAGGTGAACACCGGAGGCTATGCGCTTGATGATGTTGATGAGTGGAAGAGGTTGAGGCAACTAGCAGATCGTCATGATGCTTGGATCCATGCAGATGGAGGTATGTTTGAACCATATATGCTGAAAATCAGATTTTGATCGCGTTTCATTAATTCTTGCCTTATAGCGTTTGGAATCTTCTGTGGTGCGCTGGATGATCGAGATGAATACCGGCTGCTTCGCAATCGCGTCAAAGGCATCGACCTGGCCGACAGCATCACAATCGACGGCCACAAAATGCTCAACGTTGTATGTGAAATCTCTCTGCTTCTCCAATGTGCAATCCGCTCACAGCTTTAGCCGTATGACTGCGGCATGTTCTTCACCCGTACCTCATCCATCCTGGAATCCGTATTCATCAACCCAAACGCCGCATATCTCTCCTCGGGCCCAGCTGCCAGCATCTCGTCTCCTCTCAACGTAGGCCTCGAAAATTCGAGACGTTTCCGCGCCCTGCCCGCCTACGCCGTGCTCCTCAGCGAAGGACGTCCCGGCTTTGCTAACCTGTTCCACAACATGGCTCAGCTGTCTCGCAAGCTAGCCGTCTTCTTGCGAGAGGCGCCGTATTATGATTTGCTGCCTGATGAGAGCGGCGATATTGAAGAAATTTTCATAATTATTCTGTTCAGGGCGAAGGATAAGAAGCTAAACGATGAACTGGTGGCGAAAATTAACGCGACGAGGCAGCTGTACGTAAGCGGGACCAGCTGGAAGGGCGAAAAGGCTGTGAGGATAGCGGTGTCGAACTGGAAGGTCGATGTCGAGCGGGATTTCAAAGTGGTGACAACGATTCTGAATGATGTTGCCGAGGGAAGAGAATTTGATATCGAGAAATGTTTGTCATCGTAAAAAAAAAGAAAAAGAATAGTTGTAAAAAATCAATATCGCTCGCAATCCGAATATGTCGCCTTGTCCCAATCCCTCTACCACCCAGCGCCCATTCCCCCATTTCCAAGCTCTTCCTTAGCCAAACTTCTTTGATCCTCCCTTCTGCGACAACTTTTTGCTCCCTTTCTTTCCGGGTCCAATCAGCTCGAGATGGCCCGCTCTCTCGCCCAGCAGCGCCTCCGTCTTGGCTACCATGCCTGATGTGAATTTCTTAAGCATCTTGTCGGCGTTGACCTTCTTCTTGGGTTTGGTGACCTTGGAGGCCTGGCGCTTCGAGTGGACGGCCTTTGGCGCGGCGGCCTTGTTGGACTTTTTGATCGAGCCCTGCGCCATCTTGTTCTGTATCTTCCCTTTCCCCTATTTCCCGGCGTCCGCTCACGATTTGCCGTGTTGTATAGCTGCGAATCGTCGGTCGGTTGGTTCGATGCGTGGTGGGGAAAGACAAAGTGGTGGGAAATTTTATTTCTTTTTTTTCTGGTTCGGACAATCGATAAGCTTAGATAGGCCAAACCACCACTAGCACTTTGCGCTAAAGGCCCGGTCGGCTAGCAGTACGGAATATCTGCCGAGATATAGCAGAACATATTGTAAGTATAAGAGAATAGAACCTCGATAACATCCAAGTATTTGATAGAAAATAATCTTTTAATCCAATTCTAATCCCAACGCCGGCTTCGTTTGTCACATACGACAATTGCTATCACACACATCCCAAACAGAAAAGTACAATAATTGCCTGGCTATACATCACAATGGAAAATCTGCCAATCCCCCAACTTCGCCAAACTACCAACCATCCCCCCACCCATCATCGTCGTCGTCTGCTTCTTTCGGTGCCAGATCAAGCTTCTTAGCGGCTGCGGGCTTCGCTGCCGGTTTTGCCACGGGCTTCGCCACTGTCTTTGTTACAGGCTTCTTGGACGTGGTAGTCTTTGATAGTCCCTTTGGCAATGGCTTGCTCGGTCCCTTCTTCGCTTGCGCCGCTAGCCATCCTGCAAAATCGGGCTCATCTTCGCCAAAGGGCGTCGCGGACACAGTTGTTGATGCATTGGCAGCTGCAGCAGGCGTCTCAAAAGCGTCATCATCTCCCATATCACCCCAAGCGTCACCTGCGTCATCATCGTCGTCGGGCAAAAACTGTCCAGCTATCGCACTGGCGACACTAGGTGTCGATGGGCCTGATGCTGGGGGAGGAGATGTCACGGCTTGGCGGTGAAGAGATGATGCGGATGCTGTAGCCGGCTTCTTCACCTCAGTTTCAGGTAATGGAGAAACAGGACCTGGGCTCGGGCTATTGGCAGTTTGCATGTCCCCAGCCACAGCAGTAAGCTTGTTTGTGAATGATGAAATGGCCCAGCCCGCCCAACTGCTTCCGGAAGATGCGCCTGGTTGTATCGTGCTCCCCTGAGCAGCAGCGGCATCGGCCGATTGGGGTGGAGGTAGAGCGGTTTCAGGCATGGCAGCAGCTGCTTTGCGAACTTTTTGCAAATAGATGTCCATTGTTTTTGAGGCTTGGTCCCGGATTACCTTTTCCTTGTCAATCAAAGCCGGGCATATGACTGGTAAAACGCGGTTGGCGCTATCATCCTCATTAAAATATTCGGCTGTTGCAGCGAGTGCCATGAGTGCCGCATTTCTCGCGTGCACAAAGGGGTCGCGCAAGGAACGTGTAAAAGCAGCTATCAGCACTTTGGATCTTGAAGACGTGCCGAGGTTTTTTGCAATTTTGCCGAGACAGATGGTGGTGTTTGTGCGAATGCCAGGCTGTTCATCGTTTGCCGTCTTTGCCAGCTGCTTCAAAAGGTCGCCGTTAATAGTGCGGTCTGATAGCTTTCCAATGACAACCAGTACAGATTTCAATGTCTGTTCTCGAACAACTGGCGTCGCATCGGTAAATCCAGTAACCTAACGCTATTATTAGCACACCAATTCTCGCAGCAAGAAATAAAGGCAGCTTACTAGTTGGGGGAAGATCTTGTCATTGACGACTCTCTGTGATAATTGATCAATGATGAGGGGAAGGCTGTCCAGGAGGCACACCCGAATGCCCCGATCAGGGTTCGCAAAAGCCCGAATAATGAAGGGCGTAATCTTTAACTCAAAATCGTCAGAGGGTAACTTGGCAGCTATTTTCAGCACGACAGTGAGAGCCTTGGGGCCGCCACCGCCAAATTCAACCGACTTGACGAGCTCCGGAAGGACTTTGGCTTTGAAAAATTCCTCGGGAAAATCATCCGTTACTTTTTCCAAGTCGCTGGCGTCGCGAGTTAGGTGAGAGCCAAACACATGAGACAAGGGATATATCTTACTTGAGAAACTCCTCGCGCTCGTCAGGGTTCTTCACCCCTAAATTCTCTATCCCGTCCGTTAGGTGAATCAACGGAGTATCAAAAAATGCGCCCGATCGTCGTCCAAGGTCTAGAAAATTGCCGGCACTGATTCGTGCTTTGGGGTTGGCGTTGCAGAGGCGTTTATAGCTTGTCTGCATGGACGGGGGTATGTTTTTGGTTTGGCCAGCTTGGTCTGGACCGTGAAAGTCGCCATTAAAGACTTCAAAGATGAGAGTTCCAAAATTGAACGAATCTACGGCGTAGGTAGGATTTGCCTTTGTTGCGGCCCATCCTCCTTGAGCCACCTCTGGCGGCGCATACCGACCAGAGTCGGGAACTAAGCTTCCGAAGCTCTGGAAACAAGATTAGCTATTTTTTGTATCTTGCCTTGGAGCAATAAGCAACTTACATCAAGAGTAGACTCGCTTTCCTTGACGTTACTTAGAACCTCGAAGCCTCCCAGTTTCCACTCTCCGCTTTCCGTAGTGTATATTGAGCCGACTCTCAGGCTGCCGTGTTTTGAGGTTGCATCGTCATTGATAAATTTGAGTGTTTGCTGCAGCACAATCAGCATTCAGAGTTTTCGGATGAGATTCCAACATAATCCCTACAGCGACAGTATATAGACCCCATTTGATCGTCTCGGGACTCAAGCTCTTCCTTCGAACGTGCCATCGAAGAGGAGTGACGCGCTCGGTAGCGATGTAGATGTACGTGTCTGTCTGGTCGCTCGACAGTCAGCTTCAGTGTGCATTCGTGGTGGTCGCATCGCATACCTCGACAGTGTCCAGCACCTTGATGACTCCCGGGTGCCGCAACGTGCGGAGCTTTCTCAGCGCGTTCTTTGCAAGAGGCAGCAGGCTCTTCTTTGCTGTGCTATCGAACGAGAATATGCTGCAGTTGGAACCATCCTCCTATTACTCGCGACGATTAGTTCAGGCGACGCAGCATCCGCAACCAGCAGGCCAGCCTACCCGCCTTGTTCCATTGTACAGCGTCCAGATTGATTCGTCAACGTCGACCTTGTCGCCAAAAGTATAGGGAAATGGGGGCCCCTGGGACATGGCCGAAGCCACGGCCGACTTTAGAAAGTCCATGTCGAGCTGTTCGGAGCGAGGCCGTCGAGAGGTATGCAGAGAGGTGGCAGCATAAAGAGAGCTGTCGTTGATTGCGCATCTACCTAGCAGCTAGATTGAAGACATCTGGCACGTGTCAAACACGGCTACCTAATGTATCCATGCCCCTCCGTAGCACGGCGTCGTTTAAGCGACTGGCCGCTAAATTGGGCCGCTCTCAGGGCATGGCGTGCCGCCGCACGCTAACTGTAGAACCACCTGCAACAAACAGAGGTAGTGCAAGTAGTGGTACAGAAGACGCTTGGAACGCTGTAGATCAAATGGATCGCTTCCATCAGACCCCTGACGCAGTTTTCTAAAATCTGACCCAGAGTCAAACCTGTCGACAGCTGCAGAGGCATCAGAAATCAGAAACCAAGGGTCCAACTGACTGCACCACGAATTCAGCCACAAGACAAAATAAATGCAATTAGACCCCTTAACGAAGCGACGAACCCCCAAGCCATGCCATGAGATGAAATCTTAGGTAAGCCAACCACGCGCTATGATGTACATGTACTCCTGCAGTGCCCTCCGCGGACCCGGTACAGGTACTCGTGTGTACTCGGACTGTACCGTACCTGGTACCCAGCTTGGTTCAGTTCAGAGGGCGCTGGCCGTTATAGGGCGCTTGGGCCCCTACGGCCAACGAGCCGCCGCGAGCCAACCATCGACGCCTTTCCTCAGCCTTGCTCCCAATCTTTTTCTCTCCTCAACGCGCGCAGCCGCGGGGGAGCGAGAAGCTGGAATTTGGCGATCCTGTTGCCTTTGCCCAAGCACCTGCGCTCTTCCAGTGCCAGCCTCGCGAGTGTCAAGCCGAGCTTCGCATCGACGGAATTCTCCGAGGCCATCCGCTTCCGCAACTTTCTCAGATATCTGTGCCATGAGCACGACGCTGACCTCCCGTTGGTGGGCTCAAAGTAAGTTGTCGGGGCAAAAGCCCTCCATTTGTGTTTTCTCCTTACATCTGCCTGGTTCCTCGCCGCAATGGATGATGCCGAAATGGTAAAAGGTCTGACCGAATGGAACCTCCTGGTTGTGGCCCCCCTGTGTCTTCTTGGTCTGAACAGACGCTTCCCGTTCACGGTAACGCGTCAAGCAGCAGCTCCCGCCAGGCCGTCAGGATGGGATTCGATCCCCTGTTCCTTGTCGGACGGCGTCAAGTGCTGCATATTATCAACCCTCGCGTCGCACACGGAGTCTCTGTTCTCTCTCATCTCGCCCCACGGACTGAGACCAAAGGCCGCGACGCACAGTGGCTGCTCATGCGAGCAGTTTCCCTCTTGAAGACACTCGAGGCCATAACCGTTGCTGTTCCTAGCCTGAAGTCACAAAAAATAAACTGAAAAGATCTGACATTGAAGAGCGAACCAAACTTTCAATTCTACAGTGCAGACCGAATGGACGATAGAGCCTCGCTGACTAAGAAGCAGATTCTATATTCCTTGATGTTTGGTACACCTACCTTAAGTCAAGGACTATTTCTCTGGATGGTTTTACACAAGGGCAACACGCTGGGTTGTTTGTCAGATTGTGCACTTGACTCTTGGCATGACCACGCTGCAAAGTCTCGTCATCCTGCGTCGGGAAGTAATCTTGGCGCAATCCTTCAGCGAGATCCCTCTCCGGTGCTTGGCGTGCAATGATACTTTGCGAACCATCATCTGGATTCCTGTATGACTGGTGAGGCCCTCAGATATGAACCGCGATGAGGCGCTTAGGCTGAGGGGGAGTTGCTCCGTTTGGGGTTGCGAAGAGCCCACATTTGCAGAATCTCTCTGCTCTCAACACTATGCCCCCCATTTCGCTCCCAGGGCTCCTGCTTCCGAAGCGATTCGATCCGTACATAGGCCAAGGAAGACTCGTCGACCTCCTGGACGAACCGCGGCTGGTCCCCCGCTGAATAATTCTCAGGGGTCCGCGTATTCTGCGCGGCATAGCGACTCCACTTTCTCATTTACTGAGAAAGCAATGCCAACTTCTTTCACACATCATTCACAACACCACCAAGAACCAAATCATATGCCACAACACCCGCCATTCGGATTCGGAGATCCTCCGATGCAACGGCAAAAACGGGGAATAGCAGAGGTCATAGAGGTCAACGCCTCGACAATCACGGTGGAGACCATGCCGCCTCGGCCTCGCGAGCCTTATTTTGTTCTGAATCCTGAATTTACGTCCATTGATCAAAGGCGCTCGCCATATACGCGTCCACAGCCTAATCAGGACTTCTCGCAGAGCAGACATGTGCCACCAAGTACCATTCCTCGGCGTAACCTTGATCCTGTTGGTGGATATGCTGGTGCGGGTGTCGAATTGCCGTCGAATTTGAATTTTACTCATGCCCAACCATCCACTTTACCTTCCAACCTGCCTAGCGCCACTCATAAAAACCCTCCTCCTGCAACTGTGCCATCCACCCGCGTTGAAAATGCGAAGGTGGACGACCCGTCGACGATTACTGTGGCCCCGGCGCCAAGCCGAAGAAAGTCGGAATCAGGCAGGACACACAAGCGCGAGGGATCTACCATTCACGTTGCCCAACCTTTCAAGGAAAATCTCCCTTTGCATATATCTCCTAAAAAACGAAAGGCTGATAGCTCGGATGTTCAACCCAAAGGTAGAGACCCCTCTACAAAACAAAGACCAGAGGGAAGCTTTACACCCCCAGCATCAGAGAGGGAACACGAATCGCGATTATCAAGCCAACCAGGAGAAGACTATCAAACAGTTCCTTCAAGCAGCTTGTCCAAAAATCAAAGCCGCAGATCCAGTGCTAGTGACGAACAAGCTACATCTCAGTTACGGAATTCAAAAAGGGCTCAAGCACCAACTAAGTTGATGCCTATGATAGAAGTAGCCCTCGCCAAAGCCAACGAGCAGCTTGAAAATCATACCGTTTTCATCCAAGACGACGTTGGCGAACGAAATCCAACGCCTACATCTCAACAGTTGCAGCAGCCCGAGCCTCAGGCGAATGGATTGAATGATGAGCGAGAAAGCGTGGTTACTACACCCCCCTCTGCGCTCGAAATAGACGCCCCAGTGGAGCACGATACTATCACAGTAGCGACACAGAATATAGCAGCGACGATAATGGCAGAGGTGATAACGCCAGTGGAGCCCAGAACGGCAGAAGAGCCTAGAACGCCCAGGACGCCTAGGATGCCTAGGGTGCCTAAAGCTCATGTTTTTGATTCTGAGGCTTTTGATACCATGATTTATCGCCAGTCCACGTTGCGTCTGCCACCAGGTGTTTCTGTACAGGCTCCTCCTCGACCAAAAACTCCGGTGCAGCAATCCTCGATTGAGGATCGAGGCCAATACTTGGCAATTAATCCCGCGATTCATTACCCATATAACCGATCCCAGGAGTGGTACAAGGAGAAGGCGCTCGCGATACAGGCTCGCAGAGGACGCAAAGCATGGTTCGGCAAAGTGATTGAAAGGCGACGGTGGTTGCGAGCAAAAGAGAGGGCAGAAGATGAACGGAATGCGGCAACGCAAAAATCAACAAGGGTAGACCCGCAACCGTGGTCGTATGATCGGATCATTGACTTTGGAGATGTTCCTGAAGAGGAGCTGCCAGACGATGTGCTGCAAAATCCGGCGTGGGTCAAGGCATGCGCGTGGCATCGAGAAAATCAAGCAAAGAGGGTTTTTCGGGAGCGTGCAGCAAGGGATGCACATCGGGAAGCATGGAGCCAGGCTGAGCGCATTATGGAAGATGCCAAGTTGGCATTACAGCGAAGCCGACAGAAGTGATGAGCCGTTACATACAATGCGTTCCGTTTCTCTTCTTTTTCTTTCACCTTTCTATTTTCTTTTCTTCTTTTTTTCTCTTCTTCTTCTTCCTTAATCGTTTCTATTTTCTCTCTTCTCTTGTCTCCAGATATCCGCTCGGGCATTTATTTATTCTTTACGACAGGTTCGATTTAGAGGCAGATTTTCACCGTCGCAAGGGTCCATGTTTGGCGTCTCGGAGGTACGAGGTTATAATGGGATGGGGTACATATGGGAGACTTCTTTTCCTTTCTTTTTTTTTTTTTCTTTTTTCTCTTCGTTTGTTATGATTTTACCCTTCTGATTTTTTTAGGAGGGCGCTGATGGAACCACAGTCTTCGTGAGATGAATTGATTCAACACTTTATATGCGAAATGCCGTGGGCTCAACGAGAGGAAGAATAATGACAGCATTCATATATCAGTACATAGCTTTTGGGGGGTGCTCGCAATATAGAAGAGGTTGTTTGTAAAATCAAATTCGACGCTGCTTTTTTGGTAACTGAAATCAATTAGCAGGCTACGTGCTATATACCCTCCCTTTCCACATTTTATTCAACATAAATCCAACTTTAATACACTCGTTTCCTTCTTTATTTCTTTTATACACCCTTAGACAACAGGTTCAAAGCACTGCCCGCCAAAATGAAGCCCGCCTGGTCCTTGCTCACAGCATGCTTGGTCGGGATCAGAATCTCCTCGCCACTCGCCTTCTTCACCTTGAGCTGGACATCCCCCTTGCCCTTGTTGCGCAGCATCTCATACAATCCAACGGTGCTGACCTCGTCGCCAGCGGAAATCTTGTCATAATCAGCCTCGTTAGCGAAAGTCAGCGGCACGACGCCCTGCTTCTTGAGGTTGGTCTCGTGGATGCGGGCAAAGGACTTTGTCAAGACGACCCTGGCACCGAGGTAGCGCGGCTGCAGGGCGGCGTGCTCGCGGGCGGACCCCTCGCCGTAGTTGTGCTCGGCGACGACGAGCCAGTCCTGGCCGCGGTCCTTCCAGCGCTGGCCGAGCTCGGGGATGGTGTGCCTGGAGCCGTCGAGGTCGTAGGCGGCGTTGACCTCGCCCGTCTCGGCGTTGACGGCGGTGTTGAGGGTGTTTGTGCTGATGTTGGGGAGGTGGCCCTTGTACTTGAGCCAGGGCCCCGCGGCGGAGATTGTGTCGGTGGTGCACTTGCCGGTGACCTTGACGAGGACGCGGAGGCCGGAGAGGTCGGACTCGGGGAAGGGCGCGAAGGGCTCGAGGAAGGCGAGGCGGTCCGAGGACGGGGAGATGGCGACCTGGACGCTGGGGTCGGGCTGCTGGGAGAGGACGCCGAGAGAGGGGACGCCGGACTCGAAGGGGGTCGTGGGTCCTTCGAGGCCGTGGGGGGGGGAGAACTTGAAGTCCTTGCCGGAGGGGGTCTTGATGCTGTCGGTCATGGGGTTGAAGGTGGTTGAGCCGGCAAAGGCCATGGCGGTGACAATCTCGGGCGAGGCGAGGAAGTTCATCGTCTCCGGGTTGCCGTCGTTTCGGCCACGGAAGTTGCGGTTGTAGGACGTGAGGATGGCGTTGGAGGTTCCCTTGGTGACGCCGTCCTGTCGCTGCCACTGGCCGATGCAAGGACCGCAAGCGTTGGACAGCACGACACCGCCGGCAGCTTCAAAGGTCTCGAGAGTACCGTCGCGCTCCAGGGTTGCGCGAATCTGCTCGCTGCCGGGCGTGATGTAGAAGTCGGCGGCGGGCTTGAGACCTGCGTCTGCAGCCTCCTTGAGGAGACTCTCGACACGGGTCATGTCCTCGTAGGAGCTGTTGGTGCAGCTGCCGATGAGGCCGGCGGACAGCTTCTCGGGCCACTGCTGGTCTTTGACAACATCCTTGAACTTGGATAGGGGGGTGGCCAGGTCGGGAGTGAAGGGGCCGTTGACGTGAGGCTCGAGCTCAGACAGGTTGATGGTGATGAGCTGGTCGTACTCGGCGCCTTCATCTGCCTTGAACTGGAAGCGGGCATCCTCGGAGGTGCCGCTGCCGGGGAAGCTCTGCAGGGCCTTGATGTTTTCAACGGCCTGGCTTCTGCGGGTGGACTGGAGGTATCGTGCAGAAGCCTCAGTGTAAGGGAAGATGGACGTGGTCGCGCCAACTTCAGCGCCCATGTTGCAGATGGTGGCCATGCCAGTGGCACTCAGGGTATCAACACCAGGGCCAAAGTACTCAATGATGGAGCCGGTGCCACCACGAACAGTCAGTTCGCCGGCCAGCTTCAAGATGACATCCTTGGGCGCAACCCAGTCGTTGAGCTTGCCCGTGAGCTGGACACCCAGAACCTTCGGGGCCTTGAGCTCCCACGGCGCACCAACCAGCGCCTCAACAGCATCAGCACCACCAACACCAATCGTCACCGTGCAGAGACCGCCGGCATTGGGGCTGTGGCTGTCCGTGCCCAGCATCATGAGGCCCGGCAGCGCATAGTTCTCCAACACCGTCTGGTGAATAATACCCGCACCAGGAGGCCAAAAGTCCATGCCGTACTTGCGCGCCGCCGACTCCAGAAAGTCGAAAATCTCCTTATTAGCACTAATACCCGCCGAAAGATCGTCTTCAGCGCCCTTGGAACCCACGATCAAGTGGTCGCAGTGGATGCTGGCCGGGATCGCGGGCCTCTCGAGGTTGCACGACATGAACTGCAGCAGCGCCATCTGCGCCGACGCATCTTGCATGTTGACCCGGTCGGGCTTGAGCAGCAGGTTCGCCTTCCCGCGAATGCTGCGCCCGCCGTCGGTGTTGTTGAGCAGCGACTCCTCGACATTGTCCAGGTGGCTGTAGAGGATCTTCTCGGCCAGCGTCAAGCGCTGCTTGCCCAGGACGCGCCGCACGTCGGTGTATCTGGTGAAGAGCTTCTCGTACGTCGGCGGCAGGGACGTTGCGGTTGAGAATCTGCTCGACGAGATTCGCAATGCGCGGTGCGCTCCGGTTGCGGAGATGGATCCCGCTCGTCGCAAGAGGCTCTGGCAATCGTCAAGTCAGTCCTGAGTTTACTTTTTTGATCTTGTTTATGAATAGAAGAAAAGATAAAAGCATCGGATACTCACCGTCATGGCGCCTCCAGAACGGCCTGCCAGTTCAATTGGTGCCATGTTGCACAATCAATCACTGCTCTCGTGATGCTGGAGGGTGAATTTTTTTGGGCTGGATCGGAACTGATTGTCAATTGTTGCCATCGGATTGGAGGGGCATCGGAGCCACAGGCCGGCGCACGGCTCCGTAGATCGATAATATGGGCACTAAAAATTAAGACATTCCGGCATCTCCCAGGTCTGAGTCATGACTCTCGCAGACTACCATATGCAATGAAAAGCCATCTTAAATCAACGTAATGCCTCAAATCTCTTTGCAGTACGAGTATTATATAGGTATCTCAACACCTGAACCAGCTTCATGTATCGTTCGTTACCTCGGCCCAAATCCCATCATACAAAAAAAAAAAAAGTCCATTCATGCATGCCCTCTGTCTCATCATCCCGGTTTCTAGTTCTAGTAAATTGCAACTCCGTCAGCGTCATCCAACCATAGCCCTGCCAGATCCTTAGCCAATCCCAGTCTCAGCTTTCGAATCACGTCTTCTCCCTTGGTGTTAGCTAGCCAGCCTTTCCTCCAATCCCATCCCCTATTCACTTTACCTTGGCCTCCCATGATGGATTTTTGCATGTGGCTGACCAGGAGAGAGCTGCCACTCATCATGTATGTGCTGTTGCCAAGCGAGCTCGTCGACTTCATCAAATCTGCCGGCGTAGATCCCTTGAGACCTTGTCCTGATGCAAGCACCAAGTTGAAGAACTCTTCGCAAGTAGAGTACACGCGAGAGCCGACGGCCTGGATATCCTCGATGGCCTTGAGAATAATATCGAGCTGCTCGAGGGAGATGACCGAGGGCGACTGATTGATGAAAACAGTTGCTTCACCCAGCAGAGCCAGCAAGAAGTCCTCGCTGACAACTGCGTCCCTGGTCTCATCGTAAAGCCCGCCGCGGATGTTGTCACCTGAACTAGAAATGACAGCCACCAACGCAAAGGCAGCTTGCTTTCTTAGGGTGAGAGCCCTAGATGGCGAAGTCTCTTCAACCTTTGCTATCTCGTCTCGGAGTTCGTAAAATTTGCGCAGCGTCGCGTAGCCACTAAGCATCCGGCCAAGTAGCTGAGCGGCCTCTAAATCCACCTTTGCCCGCTCCTCCAACGCCTCTGATCTATTTCGAAGCATGCTCTTGAGATCTTCATCGAGGTCCTTCTCTGCAGGGTAAACCGTTGACTGCACAAGGGAATAGGACATGAGAAGGTTGAGAACCTCACGAACTCGATCTGCCTGGTGCGAAAGCGCAAAGTACCAAATCGCTTCGCCATATCGGTGAGATTCTTTCGACAAGATTTCTGCAAACGTCTATCGCTTCAGTCAGCTTACCATAGCTCCAAGGTTAAGAAAGAGAAGGGGAAGGGAAAAGAGTGTATCGCTTACCTCTGCAGTCTCCTCGGCATAATTCATCATGCCCAGATCGCTCAGGATTCTCCACATCTTATCCACCGTCGTGCTAGAGGTTTCGTCCAGTGTTGCCAGGAGGTCCCTCAACAGTTCACCAACCGTCTCTTCTGCCTTTTCCGGTACGTCCATCCGGCCCAGCACTTGAATGGCCATCTCCCAACCATCCAGCTGTGGTGAAAGATGCTCGATACCCGCCAGCTCTCTCGCGTAAATCACAATGCTCGTGTCCTTGATACCCTCCACATCATCGTTGGTGGGCTGTCCTACTCCTAGGAGCATCAAGTCATCCATGTCCAGGGTATCAGCTGGCAGCGGCTTCACAGGCTCTGCCGGAGGAAGCCACCCGCCCAGAGAAGCAATCTCAGCAACTGAACAAGCCACAGGAAGAGACCATGTCCTCAGGCATCCGATGACGGCGTTGGTATTACCCTCAAAGGCAGATGCAAGAGCAACTTCAACGGGATTCATCGTGTTGGGGCTAAGACCGGATTGGATGACAAGGTTGAACACTGTCACAAGCCGATCGAAATAGTCCTCAGAGTCTGTGAAGCTGCCCGGCGACATCGCCGAGAGACCAAACTGTGACTGCAGCAGGGGCTTGGGGCGTTGGACGCCCTCATCCCACCAGCCAAACAAACCAATCGTTGCCTCGCACCAATCCTGCGCCGTCTCCAAGATAGCTTCAGTCTGTCCCAAGACAATCTCGTATACCGTCTGCAAGTTTTCGTAAATGTCCCAAGGAATCTGGCTCGAGGCTTTCTTAGCCATTGTCGACATGGACGTGTCAAATTCGTCATTCAGCGAATCGAGGAAGGTGGTATCTTTTCCTTCGGCAAACAGCGTGAGTCTATCCAAGGAGCCTCGGGCCTGGACTCGGAACAAGGTCCAGCTGCTGTTTAGAATGTCCCAGTCGTTTCTTGCTCCGGGGCACTGGCCAAGCATCTCGCATGTGGCCTCTGTAAACCTCCGTACGTTCTCGAGGGCCTTGCCTATGTACGTTTGGCCGCCTGAAGGACCGCGGCGGACATGCTCCCAGCCAGCATTCTTCAAAAGTTGCTTTGCCCCGTTCACGTCACCCCGTAGCAGCGCATTTCTCAGCGTCTGCCAATACAGGCTATGGCATGCAGGGCTGGGCTTGTATCTGGAAATCTCTCGAATCTGGTCAGGATACAGGTTATGGCTAGACTGCATCCAGTCAAAGAGGATCTCCGGTAAAGGCGATGCCTTGTCATCCTCGAGTTTTGTGTCGAAACGAGTATGGTGCATGCGAAGAATCAAATGAGCAACGTAGACAGCTTTTTCAAACGGATCCGCATCTTCTCCGGGGCCAATGGTGGCCAGATCCTCGCCTTCTGGGGGTGGGAGCTCCTCTACGTAGTCCGTCCAAACTCGTATCAGCTTGTAGGTGATGTCGGCAAGTGAGTTTTCCAGCCTCTCCGGGTCATCGTGAGCGCCAACACCATCGTTATATAGCTGGCATACCAAGTTCTCCGTCTTCAGGATCAGATCAGGCTTCTCTGTGATTCTAGCAGGCTCCTGGTAGGTATAGATATCCTTGGCAATGGTGCCAAACTGAGGGTCCCGGTTTCTTCCAGCCCTGAAGCGAGCTGATTGACTAAATATGCTCTCCGCTTCTTTGCGCACTCTAGCTGTTGCCGCAGGGGTCCGCAGCATCATCAAATCCGAATCGTCGCCAATGACAGGTTGGCCATATGCGCGATCGTCGTGCCGCATGTTCAAGAAAATGTCGCCCATATCAGAGTCATCTGGGCTCTGTTCCTCGTCCAATGGAGCCTCGTCTTCCTCCTCCATTTCCTCATCGATATAACGCTCCACCTGGGCCTCCATATCGTCGAGCTCTTCTTTTCTTTGCGATGGCCTTGTCGGCGGAGCTGCCATCCGAAACAAGCCTCCTCTCATAGGAGGGAGCTCGCTATCATTATCAGGATCCTCGTCCAAATCAAGATCCTTGCTGTCATCGTTTGTACGAAGCTGTCGGCTCAGCCCAGAAGGCGCTCTACCTCCGACGGCCCGGCCGAGAGGAGCATTGGAGGTTCGCGTTCGGCCAAACAATCCTCCTCCGCCCGAGCTCGAGGCTCCAAAATTGGGAGGTCTTGGTGGGTTAAACTGGAGCGATGGGCTGCTGAGATCCGAAGCTGCTGAAGGAGGAGCTTCCATGGGAGCGCCCGTCGGACTGTCTTCGTACCGCTGGAATCCGAAGTTGTTGGCACCGCGAATATCTGGCGTTGATGGCGCCTCTTTGAGAGGGCTGGAATCGATGATGAATCGGTGCGCCATGGCGAATGGCGATGTTTGCCTCGCTGCTCCCACAGAACGTTGGTATCAGGAGCGTCGAGGGATTACAGTTTCATGCGTGCGAGTTGGTTTCCGTATTCGTCCAACATGTAAAGATTGTGCTATGCAGGGTCAAATGGTGAGGTGGGCGATGAATTCGAGAGACTGTTTGTGAATGGAAATTGTCCTCTCAATTCATTTTGTCCAGCACGCGTCTTGGATATTTTTTGAGAGCTGCTGTCGCGCCAAGTTGAGACGGTCCGATATTTAGCCGGCCTCACCGGGTTGAGAGGCTCAGGTGAGAGCTCGGTGTGGGGTCTGAGCTTGGACATGTTTTGATTCAAAGCGAGATACGCGAGGGAGCTCCCAAAATCAGAGGCTGGGTAATTGAAATAGTGACTGATATATACAAACCTGAAACATCGGTTCTATTTGTAGCTGTTGGAATGCTTATGATCCCTTAAAATCAAAAAGAAAACAAGAAATAAACGTTGTCAGCTCCAATACGAAGTACAGGCATCTGTTCATTAAGATTCCTACACTATTCCGGCGTGTACACCGAATTCTCGGAACATCTCCCGACTTTTTTACAATATCTCGGCTCACAGAGCTTATAAATCATAATGTAAGTCAAGGAGTCATATACGGGGAGATATTTCGGGATTAGGTGAAACAATTGGTTCACAGGATCAAATCTGCCTCCAAACGCCGCATGACTGAACTGTTTTCGCTGATAACTTCGGTAATAATTATAGCCGCCTCCTCCTGGGATGGGTAACACCGCTGTCATGAACACGGAGAACGCGGATCTGGATGTATGTCATTGTCACATAACACCCGGTTGAGGAGCCGACAATGTGAGCAACGCTCTTGAAAATCCATGCTCGTTACAAGACGCGATTCGTTGATCGGGTAAAGTCAAGGCAATGCCCAGCCATGGAGTGTCTGGCTGTGTGCATGAGGTAAGCCAGAAACGAGCATCACTTTTCTGCGTCCCCACTCGACAGCGGGGTAGAGCATCGGAATAGCAATCGTGACGCTTCGGTGGTCCGGCAAGCTTGGCTGGGCTGAGCTGCGACTGGTGAACAAATAAATAGCAGCTCCATTCTTGAAACTTGCTTGGGCTTTTTCTCTCGCATTCTTCAGCGCGTCGAGAACTGCATTTCAGCGTCTGACTAACTAACACAATGGCTTCGACTGTTGGCAAGGTGAGCAACTGCCCCTCCATGATATGCCCCGCCACAATTTGCTGCTGAACTGAGCTGAGCTGAGCTGACCACGGGGTGTGAGTGTGAATAGACCATCACCTGCAAGGCTGCCGTTGCCTGGGAGGCTGGCAAGGAGCTGAGCATTGAGGATGTCGAAGTTGCTCCTCCCAAGGCTCACGAGGTCCGCGTGCAGATCTACTACACCGGCGTCTGCCACACAGGTGAGTTACCCGGATCAAATTGAATCGCACAAAGGGGCAACAGAAACTGACAGCTGTAGATGCCTACACCCTCTCTGGCAGGGACCCTGAGGGCGCTTTCCCCGTCATCCTGGGACATGAGGGAGCTGGTATTGTCGAGTCTGTTGGCGAGGGTGTCACCAACGTGAAGCCCGGTGACCACGTTGTTGCTCTCTAGTACGTCTTATCAGCTATCCAACGACATACTTCAAGACGGAGGCTAACCAAACACACAGTACTCCCGAGTGTAAGGAGTGCAAGTTCTGCAAGTCTGGCAAGACAAACCTCTGCGGCAAGATCCGAGCCACTCAGGGCCAGGGCGTCATGCCCGATGGCACCAGCCGATTCAAGTGCAAGGGCAAGGACATTCTCCACTTCATGGGAACGTCGACTTTCTCTCAGTACACCGTCCTCGCCGACATCTCCGTTGTAGCTGTCCAGCCCAACGCCCCCATGGACCGCACTTGTCTCCTTGGCTGTGGTATCACCACCGGCTACGGCGCTGCCCGCGTCACCGCCAAAGTTGAGGAGGGCTCCAACATTGCCGTCTTTGGAGCTGGATGCGTTGGTTTGTCAGTCGTTCAGGGAGCTGTCGTCAACAAGGCCGGAAAGATTATCGTCGTTGACGTTAACCCGGCCAAGGAGGAGTGGGCTAAGAAGTTTGGCGCTACGGATTTCGTAAACCCCAACGACCTCAAGGGACAGACCATTGTCGAGAAGCTGATTGAGATGACTGATGGTGGCTGTGATTACACCTTTGACTGCACTGGTAACGTCAACGTGATGCGTGCTGCTCTGGAAGCTTGCCACAAGGGCTGGGGAGAGAGCATTGTCATCGGCGTTGCTGCTGCTGGCCAAGAGATTTCCACACGTCGTGAGTTACCCCGGCCACCTTGAATATCTAATAAGCAGACCCATACTAACATGCGATACCTTTTCTTCTTACCAGCGTTCCAACTTGTCACTGGTCGTGTCTGGAAGGGTTGCGCTTTCGGTGGTATCAAGGGACGCACCCAGCTGCCCGGGCTTGTCAGCGACTACTTGTCTGGAGCTCTCAAGGTTGATGAGTTTATCACACACCGCAAAAACCTTGGTGAGATTAACAGCGCATTTGAGATCATGAAGCAGGGAGACTGCATCCGTGCCGTTGTTGACGCGCGGACGTTGTAGTGTAGGATAAGCTTGCTCAAATGTCAAACTTGAGAAAAGATGTAAAATACAAAATAAAGATACAACAATCAGAAGTAGAAATACCTAGAGAAGTGACGGAGAAGTTGATAAGAATACCAAGAGGTAGCATTCGTGCTCTTTACTATTTATTCCAATGTCATTTGCACCTTGATGGCCTAGTGGAGCAGAGGCAGCGGTATGTTTATACGAATAGATGATGAGCCACACTGCTCAGTAAAATGGAGGCTTGCGTAAAGAACACAGGATCAAACTGGCGTGCTGCGGGCGTTGTGCAGAGAATATTGGTGTATGGCAGAATAGAGCAAGAGACGCCGTTGCTGTATAATTCGTTTCGCTAGTTCATCAGTGATGATAATAGCAATGTTATTATTATTCGCTATTTGACTTTCTGTATATGCCATTTTGCCGCCAAATCTCTTATTCCAGAGCTGTGACGTTGTGCACAATCCCATTGGTGATGGTCGCAGGCTAAAGACCCACTTTGTGCTTCGAAATCTTTCTCATATAGGCTGAAATAAATCTAAAGAAAAACAATCAAAACAAAGCCGTGATCGTATAACGGTTAGTACAACAGTTTGTGGATCTTACGAGACACTGTAAATCCAGGTTCGATTCCTGGTCACGGCACAAATCTTTTTTTGCGTGTGGCTGCGAATTTTTTGGTCTGGGATGTCGTGAGTGGAGACGCTAACGTGCAGAGAGGCCTTCAGCCAGTGAAGCACGAACTGTATGTAAACTTGAAAATACGTTTGTTTTACTCTTCTTTGCACAGTCGAATGTTTTTTTTACCAAAAATTGTAAATCATAGTCCCGATTTACATACCGATCAGCCCTTCTGACACGTTGTCCAACCACGAGGGTAATAAATTCTGTTCATCTGCCAAACTGGTTTGCGCTGCCAGAATTGAAAAGTGGAGAAATTCACGTGTATGACAGCTGAAAGTCAACCTGTGAACTGATGACTTAGCACGTCCAGTTTACTTGTACTTGCTTGTCCGTCTTATTGAAGTGCTTGTATTGCTGTGAGAATAAATTGTTGTGTGAATGGAGACGGCCTTTATTAATGAGATGGGAACCAGTTGTACAAGAACAATTGATACAAGGATGAAAAAGGACCACCATTTCGCAAAATAAAAAGCAACTTTTTACAAGCATAGGGAGAAAAGAGCCCCCAACATAATTGAATTTACTTCATCCAGGGTAACACTTTTCAAAGCTGGCTTAATAATCTTCATCTGATTTACTCAATTCAAAGCGACAACTCCGTCAAAGCCTCACAGCCACAGATTTCTTTCCAAACTGTGAACAGAACAGCCTGAAAAAACTAGCACAGGGATTAGCTAATCCAAAGTTCACCACAGACGCAATCATGGCGACGCAAAAGCTTTTGAACCGGTAGCTAACTAGTCTGTTCTTCATCGCTCAGCCCGAAGTGACATCAAGTTTAAACCAGCCCGGGGGAATCCGGGAATGACGAAATAGATACCGAATTGAAAAAAATCTGCTCTAGCAAAAGAATGCCGGCATTTGCGACACTCGGCAGTTCCTATTGGGGGCAGACCAAGGAGCGCGAATGGTTTCGGGTGTGTGCGGATCCGACGGCGAAGATTCCGGTGCGATCGCCCCAAAACGGCGATTTAAGTGGTGAGAAGACGGAATGCGATTTGGGGGTGTCCATCGTGAACTCCGTATGTACAGGCCTCACTTACTCCAAGGATACGAACATTAATTATTACGGTGCACTTATACCTCCGACATGCTAATCAAACGATGGATGGTAATAGCAGCCTGTCTGTGAATAGACGAACCGTACTGTACGGAGCCCATTTCGCACAGGCTCAGACGATTGCTTAAAAATCATGCTCACGCTCATCAAATTAGTGTCAAAGGCAGACGCTTATTAGGAGGTTGGCCGGAGACGTCTGGTTGATGGCGCTCTAATCAAAGAATGCCCGCTCCTTGGCTTGGCCCATGGCTTTCTGGTCTGGTTTGTACGAGTAGGTAGTCCTCCGTAGTCGTCAGCTACTAAGCTGCCTAAAGAGGCCGGGGTACGTCACATATGCGGAGAATTCCTTACCACCTACCTAACATCGGGTGCAAAGGGTAGTCTATTAGGTAGGATTTATTCCGTTACGACCTGAATGAAGTCTTCGTAGGGAGGGATTGTGTTCGTATCTCAGAGCTGACAAGCCTATCGACTTGCGGGCTGGGGGGATCACATCACGCCCTGACCTTGTGAGCGGGCGACTTTTCAGCTGCTTGTCCCCCAGGGAGTCGGCGCTTGCTGCATGGCAAGTCATGTCTTACGTCTCGCCATTGCAGCCGCCGGCCCTGATGAAACTAGGGAATCGCCAGCCAGCCTAGCTTCAGACGGGGTTTGAAGTTCAGTCAACCGAAATACGTGGGCGGTTAAAAGGGCCTTCGGGGATTGCTCGCAGCAGACCAGAGAGGCGATGAGATGGGATGGGGAGAGAGAGAGGGCTGCCGACTACCGGTGCAACTGCATGTTATCTGCCGCAACATACATGTATACTTAGTTAAGATGTATCACGCACGCGACCATAGTGGCTTTTTATCCCTTCTTCTTTCCCTTGATCGTGGAGCCTCGCGCGCATGCAGGGTAAAAAAAAAAAAAAAAGGCTTGATGGGGACGACTTCCGCACTTTATTTGTCCCTGTTTGCGTGCGTTGGTGCGTGTGACGGCGTCCCAAGTCCGGAGCCATCGTCCCCTGTACGACAACGCCTGGCATGCAAGTATCGACTTATTTGTATGTGCTCGTGCATGTGCTAGCATGCACAATCCCAATGGTACCCCATTCTCCACGATGAATCGATGCATTTGCAAAAGCAGGGGTCCACCGCTACGTGTTCGCTGGCTAGCTGGGGCTGCGCTGGTTCTACATTAGCATCCGGCAAGGGATCATAAGCGATGGATGTGACATAGGTGCCCAACTGATGCCATGCCACAGAGAAGCAAGCACATATACGGATGCCTGCGATGTTGGGACCATGCAAGCATGGCAATAAGCGCCTTCATCAGGTGCGTGCTGCACCATGTTGGCGGCATTGTCTCCTAGGACCAATGCTTTGTAGACTACATTCTATCCATTTGATTGAATTCCATAGTCGCTTACCATACTTAGCTTACAGGTCTTCAGCCGCTTTCGGAGGCGGCAAAAAAGACTGGAGTCACTTCTTAGACCAGCGGCCAGAAACAATAAGTTCTGGTCACAGGTCATAGCAGAGCCCGTACTAAAGGTGATAGTCGCGACTGCAAGGTGGTGGTACAGGTACAGTACCAGTCGTACCCGTACGGGGGTCACATTAGACTAGCCATCAAGTGGCCGCTGGGCAATCTTTGTGCGGGCTTTGATTGGAAAATGGACTGACGAGATGGCTTCGTATCTCTGGGCTCCGTACAGTATCTCTTTCCCGCTGGCCAGCGATGTGTGTCAGTGTCAGTCAATTCCAACAACACGTGGACAAAGTACATTGCATTACCGGCGGCCCCATGTAACTCTCCCCCAAGTACGAGCTATGTTCAGCTGCTCCGGCTGGAATTTCGGCCGGGATCATGGAGCCGCCACCGCCCATGCCGCCGCCTGTAAGTCAAGGTGTAATTGATCAGTTGATATAGCCGAGGCGGTCTCTGTTTTACCCAAAACACTTAGGAACCAATTCCATTCATCCCGACTCCAGAGATCGTTGTAAGAAGAAAAAAAACGGAGAAGACAAAGAGATGGGAGCGAAAGGGCGGCAAATGGAAGATGGAAGGCCGAAGAATGAGTACCCCATAGTAAAAGCAACTGATAACGCCCGCCCAGCTACCCGCACCCCTCAAGAGATTCTACCGACTTCTCGTCCTCCTCTACCTTACTGTACTCCCACTCCGTAAAAGAGGCCCGTAGACTAGAAGGGGGTGTGGGTGGCGGATTGACACCACCCCGGGGGCCTGGGACATTCTCCACCCTGGTGGCACCGGTGCTGTCTTGCGCTTGTCACTGCCCCCAGGACCGGACTCACTCATATAAAGCCTCGCTCGCGCGATCCGCCGACCGCGAGCGTCTTGTCTGTTGCTGACTCAAAAGGCTCGGGTTTCCTTGCTTCGTCAGTCAGCGGTCCATCTTGCGTCCCTTTGTGTCCTTGAGTATTTAATCCACGGCGTCCGGCCCCCAGTCACTTCCCTGCGTCCTCGACAAAACACTCCTTGCGAGTAACAGCATCACACGACAGACCGTCATAACAGTCGACCACCAGTCCACTCCATCCTTTTGCCTTATCCTCGCTTTTCACTCTTCGACTTTGCCCATCATGCCTGCTAAGAAGCTCCGTTGCACCGCCAAGGACTGCCGAGAGCCCGCCCAGCGCATCGTGGGTGACTGCACCTTTTGCAACGGCCATTTCTGCGGCAAGCACCGTTTGTTGGAAGACCACAAGTGCAGCGGTCTGGAAGACGTACGTTTCATCACTGTTTCCTCCCCCTCATCTCACCCCCAGGTCTTTTTATTTTCCTCAGCTAACGCTTGGCATGCAGTGCAAGAAGCAGTCTCACGCACGTAACGCTGCTCAGCTTGAGGCTGAGCGGACGCAAGTCATCCGAGGCGTCTAAATCGATATCCTTGCAACTCCCCCGGAATCGCCATCATCCAACACAAACCGACCGTTTAATTACCGCACCATCTACTTTACTACCATTCTCCTTCACATCATGAGTTGCTAGCCACCGCGGCCCAATTCATACTCACGGACCATGATTACATGAAACGACATATTCTTTTGGGGGGAGCGAACGGGGGGTGCACAGACACAGGCAAGAGAAGACTTTTGCTTCTTTTTGCCACAGAAAGAGAGGGAATCAACAGAGGAGAGCACTATCAGTGACCTCTCTAGTTTTTTGTACATTTCTACCATTTATTGTTCTTTTTTTTTCGTTTCGGTCGGAACAGCTGCGGCCTTTGTATCGCACGGAGTATTGGGTATGATTCACATTTGTCGGGGAAACATTCGGAGCCATGTTGCGTTGGTTGTTGATTTTAACCTTTTACACTTTATTCTTATTCGCAATATGAAGAAATAAATACAATAAAAAAAAAACACAAAAATCCCATTTCGCATGTGTTTTTCGCATCGTTGAAAAGGCGCTGCGTTGCGTGATCCGGCGACGCAATGGCATGTCTCGTGAGGCTTTTGGACCCGGTGGCGCATTTTCCGGCTCGGCATGACTGGGGGTCCCCGTCATCAAATGTCGGGGCCTTGACATGCCTCTATGCTAATCAACTTGCTTCATATAGCCGGCGGGGCTGGTGATTTCGGCTGGTCGAACCCAACACCGACTGACCTCCGAAAGCGACCGTCTCGATCCGACAATGGCGACAAGCTACGTGTAACTCATAATTACGGATCGAGCATCAAGTGATCCGGATCCCTGCCCGCCAATGTTATGTGAGATAAGGCGACATTATGTACATACATGAAATATCACACATGCAAAGAACAGTGTGCAAATGAAAACGGAAACCGAGTCATCAGCCAAACAGAGTTTCTACCATCGTATTATCATCGTATAAATGCACATTTGTAAGACATGGTCTAGGCTATCGCTCTGGTGCTATATACATGCGTCTACTGTATCTACAAAAAATTGCTGCAAAAAGGCCAAAAGGCCAGTATAATGTGCTTACATGTGGTTGCAACGTGGCTGACCGCAAACTCCACGGACTTTGTGATCAGCGAGCGAAGTCGGCGACCATGTGTCTATCGCCAATACGACGGTCGCCTAGTCCTCCTGCTCCTGCTTGACCTTGACTTCCTCCTTGACGATGGCTTCAACCTTGACAATTGCGCCGCCGGTTGCTCCCTGGTCCTCTATTCTTTCAATCTTAATCGTCTCCTCCTTGATCGCTTCCTCCTTGACCCTCCTCCCCTCGAGAACCTTCTTCCTCTCGGCCGCTTTGCAGAGCCCCTGCAGTCCCAAATCACATTCACCACAGCGCCGGCCTACGGGGAGACATACGGCCTGCCCCAATCCAACCAGCAGGCTGTTGATCTCACGCCAGCGGTCGTGGGGTAGCCATGACTGCAGGGCCAGCCGCGTCTCCTCGGGATTCTTAGTCTTGTTCCACCCCCACATGTTGGTGATGCGATGGACGTGTACATCGACGCCGATACCTTCAGTGCGATTCCAGGCTACCGATAGGCAGAGATAGGCCATCTTGGGCCCGACGCCGGGTAGAGACGTGAGGCCCTCCACTGTATCGGGGATGTCGCCGTTCCATTCGTCGCGGAGGATCTCGGCGGTCTTTTTGATGTACCTGCGTAAGAGACCGGATGGTTAGCATCAACGTAGTATATTCGTGAAAACATGATCTTGGATGTACAAACTTGGTCTTGTTGTTGTGAAAGCCAACCGCCCAAATCATCTCATTGAGCATATTGGGTTCCACTGCCAGCAAATTGTCCAGATTCAAGCCCACCGGAGCACCCGGTTTGTACGCCGGCAGTTCGGTCTGTAGTTTCCTCATCACTACAGCCGTCACCGTATCCTTTGTCTGGCTGGACAACATCAGCGCAATCAGCGAATGCAGTCTCTGATCCTTTGGTGAGGCGTTCCTATCCGCCAGACGCTCGCAGCCCATTGTGTCCACGGCTGCACCGTAGGCGGCACCACCCGGCGCGCGCATCTTCCTGACCACATTGTACATCTCTTCCCAATCGGACGGCGGCGAGATGGAAGTTTCGCCCGTTGCCGGATCGGCCACTTTGCGCGCGGGTTTGCGGGCGCGAGCGGGTGCACGGCGAGCACTCTTCGAAGGGGCCGCAGCTATCGCGTCGAACTTGTCGTCCTCATCGTCAGACTCGGGCTTGGTGAATTCACTGGAAAGTGAGGCATCGGAACCACTTCTTCGCTTCTTTGACGGCGGGCCGATGCTGTCTTCGATATCGGGCGTCTGTGAGGTGCTCGTCGTGCTTGAAGAGGCTGCGTTGAGGGCGAAGCGTGCCAGCGATGATCGCGTCGTGCGGCGTGGTGGCGAGGCTGAACCTGCGGCTCGCTTCAAGAGCTTGGCCGTGTCTTTTGATATTCGTGATGTGCGCATTTTCAATGATCTTGTCAATCACTTGATGGCCATATTGTGAAATTTGTGGCGTGAATTGTCGTGAGTAGATGATTTATATGTGAGAGAGGAGGGTGGCGGGTTGATTTAAAGCGTTCCGAAGATTCGGATCCGACGCGGAAGCTGCATAAACTGGTAAGTGGGAGGGGCCACTCCTTTTTGGGTAGTCACCTGGATTTGGAAAGTGAAATCAATATTGTCTATTATTTGGAGATGAAATAGTGATTCTAACTCTGCCATTGAGATTTTTGTGCTTGAATTCAGCATATATCTAATATACAGCGTTTCGATGGAATATTTTGATTGAAAAATGTAGGGTAGCGTTGATACGTGGAGCCGCTGAATCTCGGACTTTAGTATGGAGTAGGTACTCTTTTTCATCTATCGTTGATCGAGCCACAATTGAGTGATCTCTGTTTCGCATGATTATATATTTGATTCAGTTTGAATAAGTACCGTAGCGTGCGCCTTTAAATTATGAGCGTCTTCTATGTGATGCTGTCTGCTGCTGTAAGTCTTCATTCTCTCTGCAGCATCATCTTGCTGTGCATCAACTGGTCAGCAGTTATTGAAGCTGTACTACAGGGCAGCACGCTTCTCCGTACTATTGAAAGCACCCCGCAGCTCTATTCTCGTTTCTGTGAGATCAGCATCGTCTAAACGATACCATCCTGTAAACAACGGAAATATTCCGCTGCATCATCAGCTGCATTTCCAAGTTCCAATGATGTTCAGCATCGCTGTTCCAGCTCAAGCCTCGGCTGACCCTGGGTCTCCACACCACCATTTTCGGCCAAGGGAGAGGCGGCACGACGAACGAACAGCCATGAAACCGACAGACTTGGGTCTGACAAGAGTGACCTCCATGTCCGTGTAGTAAGCTGGGGACAATCTTAAATCTCTGGCGCCAAAACACACGAGCCTTCAGCTGCGGCCGCTGCGTATATCAGCTGCTTGTCTGCCCCCCCTGTCTCTGTTAATTCCTCCGTCCAGCATCTCGTCTCTCTGCAAACGCCATTTCTTGCGCGACAGACGCGAACCCCAGATTTGATTGATTGATTGCCTGTATCTATCTGTGCCTGCTGGCACCACTACCCGCAGCCTGATGGAGCATTCGGGGGCGAACAAGGGTTTCTTCCAGCCTCCACCGATTTTGCCGAACCAGTTCTATGACGATGTTTCATTCCAAAGATGCTTCAAACGTGAGTCCCACGTGCATGTAAACAAAGGCAACGGCCCTGTCGTCGATGCCCAGCCCAGCAGTCCACGCGTAGCCATTTGCCGTGCCACAAGGACAATTAGATCGCTAACGCTGCTTGCGCAGTATTTCTCCCCTTTAGCGTGATTACAGAGGTCGAGGCTGAAGTCGCAGCCTTGGGTAGGGATGTCCTCTCCGACGAGGTGTTTGCCTGGATCACAGATGCCGAGCGCAACAAGCCCTATCTCAAGGGCAGCGGCCGCGATGCCTTTGGTAGATGGCACGGTGAATTGGTGACTGGTGAGGGATGGCGCGAGCTCCAAAAGTTTGGTCTTTCTAGGGGGTAAGTCGATTCAAAGCGGCCTCAGATCGTCACAAATTGCTGACGCGAACTCGTTAGCATCGTTGCCACTGGCTATGATACGCCATATGGCGCATTTTCTCGTCCTCTCCAGTTTCTGCGTCTGCACCTCTGGGAGGCCTCGTCCGCCAATGTGACCTGCCCCTCTGCCATGCAAGATGGCGCCGCTGCTCTACTTAGGAGGCACTTGGCGTCTAGACGCATCAGCGAAGCGGAGCGCAAGGTCTTTGAAGATGCCTATCGCCGTCTCATTTCTCGCGACCCAAGCGTTGCCTGGACCAGTGGTCAGTGGATGACGGAACGTTCTGGAGGCAGCGACGTATCTCAGACAGAGACTGTGGCCACCTACCAACCCGAAGAAGCTGAAGGCGCGCTCGCATCGAGAGAAGGCAAGATACCCCTCGGACCCTGGAGCATCAATGGATTCAAATGGTTCTCGTCCGCAACGGACTCTAACATGACCATTCTGCTCGCCCGTACTTCCCAAGGCGGGCTGAGCACCTTTTTCGCGCCCATGCGGCGACACGACCCTACTGCCAAAACCATGACTGGACATCCCAAAGCGAACGGATCTCGACTCAACGGTGTCTGGATCCAGCGGCTCAAGAACAAGCTGGGCACACAGTCGCTTCCGACTGCCGAGCTCGTGCTTGAAGATATGCGCGGCTGGAAGATTGGTGAAGAGGGCAAGGGCATCCAAGAGATTAGCACAATCTTGACTCTCACTAGGATTCACAACGTCGTTACAGCGTGCGGTTATGTTGGTCGCGGATTGGGCATTGCTAGGGCGTATGCGCGTCGACGAGAGGTTGGGGCTGGGCGCGGTGCCCGGATGAAGCTGACCGAGAGCACGTTGCATATGCGTACTCTGGCGAACCTGACGGCCGAATATCACGGATTGATGCTCCTCAGCAACCTCTGCGGTTACCTTTTGGGCATTTCAGAACACGAGGCGACGCCGCCAACCTCGGCTCTTGCTGCTCTCACGCCGGCAGACCGGCTCATCGATCCACTCCTTCGTATCGTTGTGCCACTTGCCAAGGCCTACGTGTGCAAGGCTTCTGTCCCACTGCTTTACTCGTGCATGGAATCGCTTGGAGGCGTGGGCTATCTCGTCAACGAAGAGCAGGAATATCTCAACGTGGCTCGACTCTACCGCGACTGCTGTGTTTTACCCATCTGGGAGGGCACAACCGACGTCTTGTGCACGGATATGATTCGCGCTCTCAAGCATCCCAAAACAGGTGCTCAATCGCTGGATGCTCTCGAGAACTTTATCAAAACTTCATCTGCCCTGAAGAACGAAACCAGCGTCTCTAAACCCCCTGACTGGGACCCCGTAGCCAAGTGGACTGCTATGCGAACATACATTGACGAGAAGAAACAGGGTGACCTGGTTGGCGAGGGTCGGGAGATTCTGTGGGACATTGCCGAAATTCTCATTTCCTTGTTGCTCTTCGTTGATGCCAGCACCGATGGAAACGAAGCGGCGCAAGAAATCTTCCACCGGTTCGTCCAGGACAAATTTTCGAGGGAGAAGCGCAGCAGGAAGACTACGGCGGAGGAGCTGAGCAGGGACCTGACTATTGTCTATGGTGTCGAGGAGGCGGAGGCTGTGAATAGGGAAATAATTCCAAAATTGTAACAAATAGCTGTATTTTGATCACATGTCATCATCATTTTCTTTTGTTTTAAGGATTTAGGATTGGTAGGGAGGGGTAGGGACTTGAACAATATTGCATTTCTTGGCGGTTACTATGTACTTTATAATTTATCTAACAAAATATTTGGAGTGACCGGCACTCAGTAGCTGCATAATATTTACATGAAAGAAGTTGAGAGAAGACATCTACACCCAGTCCCTGTTTCCTGCGCAATCTAACGTGTGAAACGAAGGGTAAACTTTCGGTGAAGATGCGCCGTCCTTTGCCTTGACTTTGGACAGCCAGCATCAAATGGTTTGAAGTGGAGGCTGTTTAACTGGTGAAGCCCGTGCATGTTCCCTTGAGACCTGTGGCCTCCAGCTGGATATTCCTACATCCAGATACTCCTGTAGCTCCAGACGAGATGAATTCGCCTCCGCTTGTATTAGGGCACGCTTGATAAGTGGGAGAGCCATTATGTAGCAACAAAGGAGTGCTGCTACTGCTGCCATTATGACCTAGCGCCCACTTATCATCACCAGGAGTAGGATCAAGGCACTGAAAGTGTCCATCCCAGGCAATGATGCAAGCGTTGTTGAAGCCATCACCCCACAGAATGGGCCGAGTAGTGTCCGCGAGATTGATGCAATACGAGCCTGACGGCTGGCTTGCGTCGAAGTAGAGGAAACCGTAATCTGTGCTCTGCTGGACGGTTTTACCAGTTGACGGATCTGAGAGCGTGAAGCAGCAGTAGCTAGGTGGTACGCTGTTATCCCGTGGAATAACGGCGGCAGATGATAATGAGGAAAAGAGGAGGAAGAATAGCTTGGAGGAGAGCATTGTATAGTTTGTTAAATGTTGTATCTAATGAAGAGTTGCTTTTAGATTGGGACTTATAATGACTCTAACTGGTAGTTGAGTTTAAAATCCCAGAATGTAGTGCTTCGACTGAGTGGAATCTTCTCCAATGTGTTGTTGAACAGTAACAAGTATACTACATGTAACTTACACGCAGGAAGAGGAGGCAATTTATACTTGGATCTCAGCCTCAACCTCTACCGCTAATCCGCACCGGCAACAAGTGCGCCGTGCAATGAACATTGTTCATCTCGCCGCATTGGCTGGACAAGTGAAGCTAAGAATCCGCAATGTACGTGACCATCACGTCCATCACAGCGCATTGCCCGTTCCGAGACATTGAATGGCACTTGACCCAAGTTCCACCAGCGATTATACTTTTTCCTGATTTTTGAAACAAAAGGCTGTAAGCGCCCTGCCAGTGATATCCCCCGGAAGCTTGGTGACCGGCGTGGCGAATCAGCGTCGAGAGCATGTCTAGCTCTGGCCAGTAGCGGATTCCCCCTTTCGGGCGCAAGATGCCCGATCACAGGCTGCTCTGTGCGATTACTGGCCAAGACGGGAGTTTCACCTACTGTTGGTGATGGGGAACGGCAGTTTGTGAGGGGAAGATGCGTCGTCCGGGGGCTGCGAATGGTTGCTTGTTTGGCTGTGATTTGCAGGGGTTTGGGCTGTGATCTGACGGGATGGTCACGTTTGGAGCGATTTGGATTCAATTGACAAATAGCACTGCAGTTTTTACGTGATTGGCCTTTGCATGGTGAAGTAGTAGGTAAGCTTAAGAATTGACTAATAAGTAGCCAGGCAAGATGCATCCTGCCTACTTGAGATTGGGGTAATTTTTCGTGAACTTTTTCACAGGACGGAGCACTCGTATGCATGCCATGTATTAATCGGAGCACAAGTACGGAGTAATAGTATTATCAACACTGTTTGTGGATGGGTCACTGGTAAGATGACAGGCTGGGTCGAGTGAGACATTCAATTTTGCTTCCTTGTCCAAAGAAGAGACGTCTAATTTCAAGTTTCTTCGCATGACCATGGCACCAGAGATTATGTACAGAGCAAAATCTTGCAATAGGGCTGTCTCTCCAAATTACATGCAATTTAGCCTCCACTCATGCCACATGCGAGTCTAGCCGCGTGAAATCCCACTTGCATACCGTCCGGATTTTTGACGCGTTTTCACGGCAATCGGTGTCATTCTGACCAGCGCAATCTAAATCAACCACGAGGCTGCCAAAAGTTCCACTGACGGCTCGGTCGTGACTCACTCACTGCTCAGATCAAATCCTTTGCTACAGCTTTCCCCCCGGAGCCCCGTCTCGGAGCCGGCCGAGATTTCACAAGGCAAGCCCGGACTCCATACGGCAGACCGCTTCTCGTCTATCCTCGGACTATCCTTGTCTCCCCATCCTTGTCTTGTTTCCTCGTTGATTCTTAATCCTACTCTCCTCGCAAAGCGCATGTGATTGAACGGACGCCAGATACCGTGCCAGCAACTCGCCCAAAATGCCCATGCCTGATGACCTGTGGGAGGCGCTCTCCCAAGACATTCCCACCACGTCGGATCCCTTCGTGAAGCAGTATCTGACGGGCCGTGAGAGCCTCATCGGCAAGGAGAAGGAGACGAGGTCAGATGCGTCCTTTCGCAAATCCCTGTCGCCAATCGCCAGACGCGCCTGCGCCATCGTCGACCGCATCCGTGCCCATGAGCAGGCCACCGTCTGGACGCCCAGCGTCGAGGAGCAGCTGGCCCAGGAGACCAAGCAGAGCATCTTCCCGGGCATGATGTTCATGATGGCCAAGGACCGCATGGAGAAGACCAACCTGTGGAAGATTGTGCGCCGTATGCCCAAGGGATCTCTGCTGCATGCACACATGGACGCGATGGTGGACTTTGACTTTATTCTCGGCGAGCTTCTCAAGACCCCCGGCATGCACATGTCTAGCGACGTGCCTCTCACAACGGATGAGTCCAGAGAGAACTCAGTTGTGCGTTTTAGATTCAGGGCCAAGGAAAGGGTAGACGGGTCGATATGGGATGAGAGCTACGAGCCGGGTTCGTTTCTGCTGCTCACCAAGGTGGCTGACGAGTTCCCCGAGGGTGGCCGGCCGGGGTTCTTGAAGTGGCTCAAGAGCCGGTGTACGCTCTCACTTATCGACAGCCACGAGCAGCACCACGGCATCGACGCCATATGGGACAAGTTTGCCAAGTGCTTCGTCGTTGTTGCGACCATGATACACTACGAGCCCATGTTCCGCGCCTTTTTGCGGCGCTTGATGGGGCTTCTCAAGGCTGACGGGGTCAACTGGGCCGAACTTCGGTATGAATACTCTATACCTATGAAATTCTCAAGAGTAATACCAGACTTACACTACATACAGATTCACATGGCCACTCGACTATTGCCGTGACCGTAGGGAGGAACCGGAGACGGACTACAGCCACATGTGCAAGGTCATTCTAGAGGAAGTTGCCAAGTTTAAAGCCTCCGAAGAAGGCAAGGGTTTCTGGGGCCTCACGCTCATCTGGACGACTCTCCGGAGCTTTGGGACTCGGCGCATAATTGAGAACATGGATCACTGCATCACGACTAAGATGGAGTTTCCTAACCTCATAGCAGGATACGACGTCGTCGGACCCGAGGATCTCGGTAAGCCGCTGGTAAACCTACTACCCGAACTGTTCTGGTTCCGAAAGCAGTGTGCGCAGGAGGGCGTCAATCTGCCGTTTTACTTCCACGCAGGTGAAACGCTCGGTGATGGCTCCAGCACAGACAACAACCTATTTGATGCCATATTGTTAGGCACTCGCCGCATAGGCCATGGATTCAGTCTATATAAGCACCCTCTTCTCATTGATATGGTCAAGGACAAGCGTATCCTTATCGAATCATGCCCCATCTCCAACGAAGTCCTCCGGCTTTGCGGATCTATTACCGCCCACCCACTGCCGGCCCTCCTTGCCCGCGGAGTCCCGTGCAGTCTCTGCAACGATGACCCGGCAATGCTGGGCCAAAACACGGCGGGCATGTCCCACGACTTTTGGCAGGCTCTTCAAGGCTGGGACAACTTGGGCTTGGCTGGGCTTGGCAGCTTGGCCGAAAATAGCGTTCGGTGGTCAACGTTTGAGGACCAAGACCAGGAGCAGTGGGTTAAGGGGATTCAAGAGGCGAGCCTCGGAAGCGGTGTAAAAGCGGATAGACTTAAGCAGTGGAGGGTGGACTGGGAAGCTTTCTGTTTGTGGATTGTGACTGAGTTTGGCGATGAGTTTGACCCTGAGACAGAGGCATAGCGGTTGAGTCCGAGGATACATATTCATCTTGCACAACCATACGTTAGATCTATTCAACGCCAGAAGATGACGTATCAAAAGAGTTGCTGTGCATTATTCCGTGTCCTAGATGGCAAGGTACACCACGCAGAGGGAGGTATTAGGTGAAAATCTTTTAACTATATGTAATACATTTAAGAAGTAGGTAGTAATAGTATTTAGATAGCAAATGCTTGAAACCCCAGATATAAGAAAGGTGCTTCCTCCATCTATAATACATAGCTACTCAAAAGCAGTCGCTCAAGCGTAAGATACATGTAGTTACTCCCCATATGAACCACCGCTGGCAATGTATTCTCCAGTACTTGTGCCCTCTATCCATCTAAACCCTCTCCATCTGGCGAGCATGTTCTTGGGATACATGTGCATCTTGTTTACACTGCGTCATTAACAGCCGATAAGCCGTACCTGATCAGTCGGATCATTTCTTAGGCATCCATCCGTCAAATCATTCCCGAGACGCCAAGTGTCAGCCACCGCGAAATTCCCCGGGAAAAACATCCCGACAGCTACCGGCCGCTGAATTGCCTCACTGCCTCGTATCGTCCCGTCTTCCCGTTGTGGGGGTTTCAGCCCGATATGCTTTCGTACCTTCAATGGTAGGCAGAAGCGAAAAATAGGTACTCGTATACAATAGACGCAAAAAAAGGGCGAGCTGACATACATATACATAAATCAAGCACATGTATTATTCGGGTACCTGATTGCCGTCCCGTGTGGTGCGTGGGTTAAATCCAGCCACGCCGCAAGGTACACGCAAGCGACATCCTTTGATTCCTCCATGCGATTTCCGTACTAACCCGTTTATTTCATGCCCAGCCCTTTTTTTCAGCTCGCCTGTTTCTTTGTTTTTTTTGGTCTCCTCAAATCCAACCTCTCGTCAAAGAGCCATCACAACTCAGATTCCCGCTCGAGACATGTGTGAGACGGTGTCGCTTTTTCGCCCTCTGTGGCTTTTTGCGCGGACTCGTCGTGACCCAATGGCTGACTGCCAACACGCAGCAAGAATCGAGTGTTTACGAAGTGGCTGCCGGTTCTGAGACAGTCGGGACGAGAGCAGACGAATCACCGGAAGCATGGGAAATGAGCCAGACACGGCCTGGGCGTGCTCGGCCGACCGCTGCGGAAATTGGCCTTTGGGTATCGTCCAGTGCTATTTCCAATCCATTCCCCATGTAAAATGTAGCAATACTGCCTGTACACATCAGGTACTCTTTCGTGCCACGGCAGAGGTGAAGTCAAGTGAGCCTTTTGTATCTATCTGTTACAGGCCACTGCGAGCAAGTGCTCCAAGATGCAGGCATTGATAGCTAAGTTATGTTTTCTTTAATCGCTCCCAGCTCGTTGGTCCAATTCATTCCCAGTTTATCCCATGGACTATTTTGTTTGCTTTTTCCCTCAGGGGCTGCCCAAAGGCAGCAAGCCCGACGCAACGCCCGCTCCAGTCCGTGACATGTTTGTTAGTGCCCAGAAAAAAAACAAGAGGAAGATAAGAGTAAAAAAAGAAAAAAGATAAAAAAGGGGAAGCAGAAGAAGAAGAAAAGAAGAAGGGAAAAAAAAAAGAACAAGATTCAAACTCCGTGCCGTGGCTTTCTGTTAAAATGCTTGAGTCCATATGCTTGCTAACCAGGCGCCGAATGTGACTGGCTGTACGTTGACGCTGCTGCTCCCGTTGACGGCTTCATTCAGCGTCGCCTGCGAAAAATCGTATCGCCCGTTGGCCGTCGCAACGAGCCTCTGATAGTATGCCACCTTGTCATAGTCGCACAGCTGGGCAGAGTAGCTGAGGTACGTCTCCAGCTCCGCGTACTGCCGTACGTGCCGCGTAAACACCGCTGACGACATCTACGTTAGCTCTCTTGTGTTTTGTGTCACCTGCCAGCTTCCTGGCGAGGGTATCCCAGGAAGTAAGTCTGAGGATGGAATTGGGTGGGCAAGCAAAAGGGCAAAGGGGGCAAAAGGCAAACTAACCATTGGAGGCGGTGCTGCAAGCGTTGATGAGGTCTCGGACTGTCATCCGGTCCCCGCACATAGTAAACTCCTGGGGCCAATGTGAGGGTCCCAGGTCGACGGCTGCCACGACGTATCGCACCACGTCGTACACCGATGTCAGGCAGACACGTACTGAATGGCCCTTAGAGTCTCGCTCTGCGTACTCGGCCGTGGCCGTGCTAAAGTTGACGAGGAATTCGCCAGCGCCGCCAACGCCAGAGCCGTGGCCGATGTTGAACGTATTGGCGAGCCCGTAGGGGTGAAACCGCTCCATGAAGAGGCCGCACGAGAAGACGGTGTATTTCATTCGTGATGATTCGAACCACTGCTTCAGCAAGGCCAGTGCCTGTGATGACCCGCGATCCAGGGGATCGTTGCCGTTGCCGTTGCGTGACTGTCGGCGGCTGAGCGACCCTTCGAACTCCGAGGGCACAAACATGCGGACGCGCCCGCGCCCGGAAGCATCGATGAGGTTGAGCTGCTCGGCGCCCGAGATTGTTGATATGACCAGGTCGACCCCCTGGAGCGCATAGCCAAGGCTGCCGTGGTCGTGATAGTCCACGACGTGAACTTGGACGTCAAATTGATCGAATTCGGGTCTTGCCTGCGCCGCAGGGTTAACACGAAAAATCCTCTGAGCCTGACGGGAACGTATGGCGCGGAAAACCCAACAGATCTTGATAGAACGACGACGTTGTAGGCATTCGCCGCCTGTGCCAGTTCCGTCGCCAGCAGGAACCCGAAGCCTCTTCCGCCGGCGACTGCAATCCGCATCATGATGGTACTGTTTCCGCGGCCAGCTCGGGGGCCGCCGTTCCTTTTTTGTGTTTTTGCCCTCTTTCTCTAGGCGTGAAATGTGTGTCGTCGTGCTGCTGCTTTTTATCTTCCCCCGGATGTCCTTGCTTTAATGGCGTCGCGACGTAGTGTGCGGTTCATGTGCGTATAAATACCAAACTGGGGGGGCCCTTCGATTTTCCGCGACATTGACGTTACATTCGCCCATACACACACCATGCTGCAATTGCCGTGCATATGCGACACGCAGAGCGAACGAATGGGACAGACGTCTTGGCCTGCCGCGGGAAAAGGCCACATACATATGTGTGAGAAACGCACCCGTAATCGCCCAGATACGCCACCCTCTCCGACTTTTGCTCTCACTGTAGTCACAAGAGAGACCCGGTGAAGGGAGGGAATGAGAGGGGGGGAAGGGAAACAAGCTGCTGTGGGCAAGCCTGGCCTTTTTTCATTTTCTGTTTCGGGATACACTTCCTTTCACTTATGCCGCAGAGCCAATGTGTGTGCTGCTTAGGGCGGCAGAAAAGGCGGCCAGTACGAGACGGTTCCTTATTACATGCATATTTTGGCCCTCCGGCCGGAAAGGCCCGAGTAGGCCGCATCTTTTGTTTACGGAATGGTGGCCTGTGAAGCAGGTGATATCAGGGCACAGTTTTTTTTTTTTTTTTTGGCGCCTCGGTTGAGTGATAGATGGGTGACGATGCAGCATCGCAGCGTTTGTGGTTCCTTGTGGGGAAACGAACGAACTGGTTCCGCCGCTCCTACATGTATGTATGGGCCACTGATCGCCTCACCGGGAGATCTCATTGAAAAAAAGGGACAAGAAGGGTTTCAGACAGCTAAGCACAGTTTCGGCATAGAGTGCCGGAGTGGTGAACCAACCTGCCGCCCAGGGTCTGGAATCTTTGTGGCATGGGCACGGGCTTCTGCCGGGAGCCCATTGGACGGAGGGCGGTTTTGTGTAAACGAAATCATCTCCATTCTTCTGGTCAGCTGGCGGGCAAGACAGATAAAAAGGATGTGATGTCTATCATTTCATGCATCCACCACTTCTCTTTGGGCTAAGTTCCTGTGGAAACAAGCAAGGATGCGAAGCACCAGCAGAGCCGCTCCAACCAAAAAAGGGGGGGTTTCAAAAAGACAAGAGAGACAAGGAGCAAAAGACAGCAGAGAGAGGAGAAATCTGCCGCATTGATAAGCCGCTGTTAAGAATCACAAGATGCCGAACGGCCTCGGAATCCAAAAACCTTAGTGTCGACTTTGGCAAAGCTTGCTATCGGAGAGGAGCATGATAGCGGCGTCGCTACCGCTAAGAGATGCATCTAACGCTGCCTAACAAGGGCCAAAATCATGCAGAAAGCGGAGGCGGCTTTCATGGCCTCAATCAAGGAAGAGATGCCAAAAAAAAAAAGTGTCAATTTAGCCGAGACAGGCAGGGTACCCGGTCAGTACAACGGTGAGTATGCAATGCACGTGTTGTGTATCCGGTTCCCCGACGATCACAGTCCTTTGTTCCGTTTCTCAGGATTCCCATTGTGCTTACGAGGTACGCCAGTGTGCTGGCGGTTTGGGTCAAAATCTCTTATATGGAGTCGACAAGGGGGTGGACCTTCGGCCATTTATGTCGGCCGACGATTGCGTCGGGGTTATGGCAAAACTCAAATCTGCAGCCGACGAAACGAAGCTACGGGGATTGAGGCACTTTTCGACAGAATAACACGTAATGACCGTGCGTCGAAAACCGGTTCTTCCTCCGTTTTCGGGTTCCGTAATCAAAGAGCATCCAGGAGAGGGAGTTATAGAACGACACTTTATGAAGCTCTACAAGACCAACAACTTACACGCCGCAATGGCTTCGGGACATACTGTAGAAGACAACTCGTTGTGGGTCTAGAACAAGCACCACGGCTCGGATCTTTCCTCGGGCTAGGCCTAGGGTGAGAAAGGCGATACATCCAAAATCATCGTGAATCGATCAACCGATCCCACCGCATCGCGCTCAGGAGCACCAACGGCGGAGCCTCACTCCCCTTCACCCGTTGGTACGCCTTGTAATTGGCGAGAAGAGTAGCATGCAAGGTCACAAAAGTTTTAGCACACGCCCGGCAGAGTGCAGAGATGTATGCTGGCCTACTGCAGCAGCTACGCTTCGAAGGATTTGGGGGCCAAGGATGCAACCACGGCACATCGGAGATCGGCAGCCTGACTCGTAGGGCTGAAGCTGAAAAAAGAGCACCATTTTACTGGCTAATGGGCAGCAGCAGTCTTTGCTGAATAGGAGTCTAGCGAACGGTATCGTGTTCTAAATTCGCGACTTGACCGGGGGTTGGCTTATACCCCTATTGGAAGGCGTTGGCTGGTTCTGTGCCACTTTGACCTTGTTCGAGCTGGTTGTTTTCTGAGACCAAAGAAGTATGTACATACTTTGTAAATAGGGCTGAGATTACTGCTTACTGGTCTGTGGCACGGATCAGGCTGCTCCTACGGATCCTTCAACATTCAGCTCAGCTTACGGAAGGTGATCAGTTTCCCTGTTTATATCATAATCATGACCCTTGTCTTTTCAAAATATCTGCTGCCTGCTTTTACATCTGCTACTTGGAAATGCCCTAACTAAGCCTGCAAGGCAGTCTCTTCTCTGGCCGCGAAACTGCCCTTACTCCAGCTTTCAGTGACATCCGCTCTTTTCCTTTCTTGGCTCTTTTCGCCTGGCTTTCCCCAGCCTCCGCCTCCCGGGGTGCATATAATGATGCGGTCCCCTGCCGACATGGCAGCCGTATTCTTGGCTCCCAAGTTGATGTGCCGCTCTTCGTATTCCGTCTGCCCTGAGTCTTCTTCTCCTTGGAGCTTCTTTAGAGACCGTTCCCAGTTCGCCTTTTCCACTTTTCTCACCCACAGGTTCAATCCACACTGGGCATCCTCGCCACCGTTCAGGCCATATGGACGGTATACACGTCTCTCGCTAAGGATGGACACTTGCAGGGGTATGCGGAACTCTATATCTCGGATGACTCCGTCGCCACCGCGGTGCTGACCATCGCCTCCCGATCCTTTTCGAATGGAAAACTCTTTCAAGATGACGGGGTATCTTCGCTCAAAGATCTCCGAGTCTGTGATTCTCGTGTTGGTCATATGGACGTGCACTCCGCTCGTGCCAACCCAGTCGGGTCCGGCGCCACTTCCACCTGCAATAGTCTCATAGTAGCCAAAGCCCTTGACGGCTTGCTTGCCCGATTGGTTCCCTCCAAAGCCGAATGTGAGGTTGTTGCAGCATCCCTGGCTGGCGGCACAGGCCTGGAAGGCCTTGAACACGACGTCGGTAATTCGCTGACTGGTGAGCACGTTTCCACCAACAACGGCCGCGTTGCCAGATGGCGAAAGGAGAGATTTAGGAGGAATCTTGACGTGGATTGGCTTCAGACATCCTTGGTTCAAGGGGATATCTTCAGAGATGAGGCAGCGTAGGCAGTAGATGATGGCACTGAAAGTGATTGCCTGAGGAGCATTGATGTTACCGTACACTTCAGGTCCAGTTCCTTCAAAGTCAAACTCGGCCTCGCCTGCTTCAGGATCAATGGTGACTTTAAGTCGAATGGGGGTTCCGTCGTCCATGTAGTCTACAGCAGATAACTCCTTGCCCTCGAACCGCTTGTAGACGTCCTTGAGCAGTCGTCGTACGCACATCTCGGCATTCTTCTGGATGTTTACCATGTAAAACTGAACAGTGTCCTCACCGTATTCATCAATCAGAGTTTCAATAAGAGAAATGCCCTTGTTGTTGGCAGATACCTGCGCTTTCAGGTCATTGATGTTATCTGCAAGGCTTCGTGTGCCGCTGCATCCAGGGTACTGAGCTGGCTCATTGTAGAACAGTTCGATAACCCGCTCCTCGTCGAATTTGCCACCGCTGACCAGCTTTTCGCTCTTGATGGAGGCTCCTTCTTGGAATAGCTCGCGAGAGTGCGGTGGCATGCTGCCGGCGCTGATTCCACCAATGTCGGCATGGTGAGCTCGGGATGCTGCGTAAAAGAGAATGTTCTCGCCCTTGGGGTCGAAAGCGGGCATCACCAACGTCACGTCGGGTAGATGGGTGCCACCGTACGAAGGGTGGTTGGAGATGATGACGTCTCCTTTTTGTAGCCTTCCTTTCCAGATCTCTGCTTGTCGACGGACCAAGTGGCTCATACTTCCTAGATGCACGGGCAAGTGTGGTGCGTTGGCTACCAGGTTGCCAGAGGCATCAAATATGGCACAGGAGAAATCGAGTCTTTCCTTGACGTTTGTGCTGACGCTCGTCTTTTGCAAAGCTCGGCCCATCTGTTCCGCAATAGCCATGAATCTATGCCCGAAGATGCTGAGCATGATGGGGTCGACCTCGCGATCTCCTCCGGTGTTGTGGGATCTATTTATAATTAGTTCACTTCTGACATTTTAGTGAGATCTTGTAACGTACTCATTTTTGGCGCCTTCCTTTGAAATGTCCAATACAACATGTGTTCCCGTAATGAGAGCCTTGGTGCGTGGAGTCACGACAATGGTTTGAGTTCCGTCTGCCAGCATAGCTGGTCCATTGACCACATCGCCCTCATTCAAGTCCTTGAGCTTGTAGACAGGAGTCTTGACTCTGCCGCCTTCAAAGTAGACCTCCTGCTCGCTGTGCTGCTTCTTCGCGGGAGCATCCTGTCTTTTGATCGATTTTAGCTGCTGATCAATGGTCTTTTCTTGGTGGCGGAAGCTTTTTCCAATTCCACGCACTCTAACGTCGTCTACAATGATGTCACGATCATCCAGCGTGAAACCAAACTCGTAGCGATGATGCTTGACAAAGGCCTTGCCAAACTCCCAGTCTTTGCCATCAAAACTCGCCTTTGCTTCCTCTTCGCTAGGCTTGATAATCATGAGAGCGGACTCAGTGCCGCGGTATCTGCAGTTGAGATACTCCTCAAACACAATCTCGTTCTCATCGAAACCTTGGTCTTTCAGAGCGGCTCGTGACTTGTCCTTTAGTTTCTCCATCTTGGCTTTTAGCTCGGTGACCACTTTGCCGTTGTCTTCCCAGACTGAAGAATCGGGTTCTTGTCGCTCATCCACAACATCTGCGAGTGCCATGCCGTAGGCAGAGAGGACAGACGAATACCGGTGGACGAGGATCTGGCTAATGCCGAGAGACTCTGCGATAGCGACAGCATGTTGACCACCAGCACCGCCAAAGGTTGCCAGACGGTGTTTAGAGGTATCATGGCCCTTTGCTTCGGTGATGGACCGGATGGGTCGTGTCATGGTCTCGTTTGCAACTGTTAAGAATCCAAAAGCGACCTCATCTACGGACAAGTTCTTTCCAGTCTCTTGGTTGACTTGGTCCGTCAGCTCCTGTAACACTTTTTTGCTCGCCTCCAGATCCAGTCCCTCATCTTCATTTTTACCAAAGATTTTGGGGAAGAATTCCGGCAGAAGACGGCCCAAGTACAGGTTGGCATCCGTGACAGTCGCAGGACCACCTTTTCTGTAGCAGGCAGGGCCGGGATGCGCACCAGCGGACTCAGGTCCTACAACGAATAGTCCGTTGCGGAAAAAGAGACGAGAGCCACCGCCAGCGGCGACAGTGTTGATGTCCAGCTGAGGAGATTGAATCGTGACGCCGGCGGTGGTTGTTTCAAAGACGTGCTCGTATCGGCCCTCTCCGTAACGAGAAACGTCTGTACTAGTGCCTCCCTATTTCATTGTTAGATTTAACCATAACTTGAAGTTCGATGTCAGAGAGAGATTTTACCATGTCAAATCCAATAACAGGAACCCTCGTCTCTTCATCATAAGATGTCATAGCATAGCCTACTACGCCTCCTGCTGGACCAGACAAAATGGCCTTGAGGCCCGTAAACTTGTCGACATCAACGAGGCCACCATCACTCTGCATAAACTCACAGCGAGCGCCCTTTGGACCCTTTTCGTGCTTGACGCTCTCCGTGCCTAGGCCTCCTTCAAATCCAGCCTGGAAGCCATCTATGTACTTCCTAATGGCGGGAGTCAGATACGCATCTGCGCAGACTGAAGTTGCTCGCGGTACAAGCTTCACCATGGGCATCAGCTCGTGGCTGAGTGAAATGTGTTGGAAGCCAATCTCCTTTGCAATCTTGCCTATCAGAGCTTCGTGCTCGGGGAACGTATATCCGTGCATAAGGCACACGGCTATGCTGAGAATTCCAGAGTCATACACCTTTTGTAGCTTCTCTCTGATATCGTCGTGTTCGGGGCGTCTCAATATCCTGACAGTCTCGCCGGAGAGGCCCCTGACGAGGTCTTTGCCCTCGGCCTCCTTGGTGCCCGCCTGAGCATCTGTCGCTGTGATTTTCCTCTCCGGGTCTTCAGCATAATCCTCCAGCGTGACTCGCTCATCAATTTCCACAACCTGCTCATACAAAACATCCGGCTTCCTGATGGCCAGGTCAAAGATCTTGGGCCTGGACTGGTTGCCAATCGTCAAGCAGTCCTTAAACCCCTTTGTGACGATCATGGCAATCTTCTCGCCCTTTCTTTCCAGCAACGCATTCGTCGCCACGGTGGTGCCCATACGGATGGAATCAATCTTGGATGTGTCCAAGGGCTCGCCGCGGGGGATGTCCCGCTTGAGGAAATGGCTCATGATGCGCCGGATGCCCTCGAGCGGCGCATCTTTGTAGTTTGCCGGGTCTTCGGAGAGGAGCTTGATGATGATTTCCTCGCTATTGTGCTCGCCAACGCAGTCGGTGAAGGTGCCGCCTCGGTCGATTGCTATGCGAATGCCGCGCTCCTTGGATGAATTTGCCATCGTGGTGATGGTGAGATGACAAAACGTAAAAGATAATATGGAGATGGAGGGGTATCACAAAAATGAGGGTTGAGAAACAGACGATGATCTTGATAAGAGAAAAAAGCACTTTAACGGTTTGATGATACAATATATATTACATACATCGACTCAGCTGCTTAGTGAGCAATTATCTCATAGACAGCGAAGTCGGATTAATGTGTAACTACGTGAGGCGATGATTGCCGAGAAAGGCGTATGAGCGTCTACTTTGGATGGCGGGGTGTGGAGAGCTCCAGTCTTAGTCCTCGCAATGGCGGGGTTCCGTCTCCGTAGGAACAACATGATCATCCAACTTCCTTCAGGATGATTATACACTTTGATTGGTGTTTCCATCTCCATATTGTTTGTCACTCAGCTATATGAGGGAGACATCATAAAATATCAACCAACAGCACTTACACGTTGGCTCTTCCGTTCCATTGACAGCAGCCCTTCAGAACCCACTAACAACTAACAGATAAAATTACTCCACAGCGCGGGAACTGCTAAAATCGAATCGGGCAGAGATACGTAATTGTGTCTTCTCTTGTGGAGCTCATAGTGCAGAATTTGCCTCCTCCACACATCCAATTATCAAGGCACTTTGGCCGAGTGGTCTAAGGCGCCGTGTTCAGGATTTATCTTGCTTCGCGGTCTAGTAATAGGCGAGGGTTCGAATCCCTCAGGTGTCAATTTTTTGATCTCGTTCGCTCTATGTTGTGATTATCGCGACAATATGAGAGTTTCCTTTTTTGCCCTCACTGCCTATTTGGGATGCTCTACAAAGTACATACGTACATGTACTCTACCTTAGTATCTGTCACTACATCTTTCAAGTCTGGTCACGCCATCCGATGTACGAAGTATATGAAGTATTAGTATTCTATGTAGATCATTGTGAGCCAAATTGTTAACTATTATAAGCTTTACGCCCCCCTCATTTGCGCCGTGCAGTAATGGGCCTATGAGTCCTCCGCTGATAACTGCTCTAATAATTAATGTCTATATGTGCAGGTTTGTTGCACGGTAGTGAAAAATAATGAAAAGATCACCTCCTTCGCTTTCTTGGACACTGGTCGGGACATTTACCGGCCGGCCGCTTCTGAGAACTCGACCCTCTGTTCCGACCAGTGACATCCTCGTTTCTATACTCCCAGCATTCATCATACTCCATATCACTATCCTGGCTTTCCGATAATATATGGTCACCCTCTTCAAGATGATAAGCCCAAGCATTGCTACCCTCTCGCACATGATACTTCTCCAGATCGTTTTTGAGAGCAGTAGCCATCGAAAGGGCAAAATCTTGGCAGTTCCGAAGCATGCTAACGCCCCGAATAAACTCAGGATAAGATCTCATCAGGTTCACCGATGCAATAGGGTATTGGTGATATTCCACCTTGCCCTCAACCGAGGTGGACGCATAGTGCGCAAAGAAGTTGATGTACGTGCCGTTCGTGGTAAATGTTATGATTCCAGCAAAGTCTTTTATGACTTCTACCCCCATGTGGGCTAAAGCCAGATTCCTCATGTAGACGAGTGCCGCTCCATGGCGCGCGCTGACTGCCTCTAGATCGTTGACATCTCCGGCCGTAAAATCGCCGGCGAGGTGTGGGTGAACAAGAGAAGCATGATCGTGAGAGACGCATACGGCCGCCGATATATACTCAATTTTCACACACGGGTAAGCTTCCACGCTAAAGCCTTGAGCGAATCCGGGACAAGGTTTCTCGATTCCTCGAGAAATATCCGCGTATTCGGGGAACTCATCGAAGCGTTGGTAGAATGATCTGATGTACTCGGGCTGCTTTGGAAAATCTCGGAACAATGCCATCATTTCGCACATGATGGCATGTTTTGTTGTGCACCTGTAAGAATGCATCGTGTAAGACTGCCACTTGTTGGTAGGCCAGTCGGGCACATGGCGTGCAGACCTGAGTTTCACTCGTAGCCATTCCAAGTTCTTCGGTGGCCTGGACAAATCCAGTGTGAGAACGCCGTTGCGCAGTTGTACAGCCGGATAATCATTTGAGGGGACGAGGTGGTTATCGAAGATCTTGGGAGCAACACTCATGGAGCGGTTTATATCTTTCAGAATGTCGTTTTCTGCTTGTTGTAGGTGGTCGTTCGCTACTGGGACAAGGATCGTGTCATTTTGCTGATGATTCCGATTATCTCTCCTGATTTGCTGAAAAAGAGTATACCAAGGCGCGAACCTCTCTGGTCCATCCTGACTTTCAATTTCCATTGGCGTGGCGGCGTTCTGGTTTATTCTTCGGGAGCGCCGTAGTAGAACCTGCTGCTCATCTGGAAAATTCGCCACGGTTGTGTTTCGCTGCCTTTCTTTGGGTGGCATGTCTAGCTTTGGATAGAATCTCGTGATTAAGAATAGCCACCTATAGGCATCTGTCTTTTATGTATGTAATATTTGGGGCTATTGGAGAGTGACTATGGTGAGATGAACTATGACGAACTATACAGATCAATCGCGGCATTAGAAAAAATTATATACTGGATGTTGAGCAGATTCACATGTTTCTGTTATGTTATATCGTATTCTTCATCATGTAGTGAATCGCTAGCCATTGTTCAATGCTGGTTGAGGCTGCATTGTTCGGCGACAACAACGGATCATGTCTATACAATTCTGTTGTGAGTTGAAAGGTTCTCTCTTATCTAATTGAATGCTCTAAAGCCGATACATTCTTTGCGCTACCATAATGGTGAACATATTGAGACAACAAAGGCGGCCGCAGGCAGCACAGACAAAGACACAAAGAGCCGTCATGAAACCCAGTAGAGTGACTTGACCTTTTTGAAGACTGTTACTTTATGGTTCTGTCCAAAGTTACTTGATCTCTATAATTAATTCATTTTATTTATAAAGGATTCGATGTATCTTTACTAATGTGTTTCACTGCATGTGTTCATATTGCCAGCCAGTCTTTTTTCTTTTATTTCCTTTGTAAATCGCCGACCTATGTTTCGTATTTCAAGAACAGCTTTGTCGTCTCATGACTGAAACAATATCCATTCTAGGTCAGACTTTCCGTTGGTCAACATTCAGACAGGTTTCAGACTTGCATTTGCACTCAAGTGAATGTGATTGTCATGTTGCAATGACATGCATGTGGCCGGCGTGGTGATAAATCTCGGCCCTCTCACAACGTCACACAACACGCAGCATGATACTAGATGAATTGAAAATAAATAAATACCGGAGTAAGCATTGAATCCCCGCAGTATGCGATTCACTCTCCGAAAATCCGATTACTATACAAACACACGCGGCTGAGCGATTACTATTTGCAAACGGGCTACCCCGTTTAAGTTGTCACTTCCTTGGTCATAGCTTACGAGACTGTGACTCTTGCTTTAATACAGGGCCTTCACAGCTATTGCTTTCACAGCTGCGAAATCTGTTATGTATGCCGGGCTCTATTGACTCTCGTGGAACTAACCGAAGCGTGTCAGTTCGCTTCTGCTATAACTTACTCTTTGAATGCAAGAAATCGTTCACGAACCAAGAAAAGTGACATGGTAAAAACGTCGGCTATAATCAGTCCAGCCATGCAAGCATGAATGTGAAGTATGCCTTGCCTCATAACATAGGCGCCCGTTAGTCGGCGGTTGGGCATTAACTGCTGCCTACGCACATATATGCACGTGCATGAAAGCTGGATCATCCGTAGCATATCCTTCGTCACTTCGTTGTCGAGATTTATTTCTAGCATACAAGACATCACTTCGCCTTCTACACTCATAGATATACATGGTCTCTTCTCCTCCACGCCACATATTTCTGCATCGCAATCTGCTCAAACGCAGTTTATACCCGAGATGGCCGCTTCTTCAGTACGCACCGACGATGACACATGGGCTCTTGCGTTCAAACTGGCCCAGGAGAGGGAGAGCAATTTAATGCTTGCCTATGAGGAGTATCTATTTTCTCTGCAAGGTGATAACACAACCAGTGGAGACATGTCGATCCCCGAAATCATCCAGTCAATTGTAAAAAGGACGATAGAAGATGAAGAAAAGAAGAGTTGGCGCGTCTCGCTCTTTGGTGCAGATTATGAGGTCAGAATACAAGTTGAGAGGCTGACAAAATTCCTCCTCTGGTCCGAGTCAATCGTCAAGGTTGCTATGAGCAGCCAGCTATACGCAGCGTTAGCATGGTCAGGCGTCTCATTGCTTCTTCCAGTATGTTCATTGGATTCCCATCTCCAATGCTCTTGCTTACCATAGAAGCTCATCACACGCAACATGAAGCAAAAAGTGGCAATGTTAAAGGGTTTTAATTTGATTGGCGATATACAAATGTACTGGCGAATCTGTGAAGAGACATACCTTCTATCCCTAAACAGATCGTCCTACGAACAGCAGCTGGCCAAATTGTATTCCGTCATAATTGAATATCAGGCTCGAGTATTATGCCATCTTTCTAGACACCAGCTCTCTCGAGAATGGAACGACATCATTAGCCCTGACGAATGGGACAAGAAGATACAAGAAATTCAGCAACTAGATGAAGAATGCCGTAATACCTTACATGTTTCCAACGCAGATCAAATTGAGAGAGATTGGAAGGAACAGCTAATTGAAATGCAAGAGTCGCGGATATCCCTGGGTAAAATTCACAATACTCTCCTGGAAAGCGGAGCTGAAGACCAGAAGAACTACGGAGATCAGAAAGAGAGAGCCCTCCTCCAAGCTCTCGCGTCCGATTATGAAGGCCACAAAGACTTGATCTCACGGAAGGTGGAAGGAACTTTTGAGTGGTTCTTCGTTGATGAGAGATTTCGCAACTGGCGAAATAGCAACGTCTCTAGTCTTCTCTTGGTCTCTGCCGGCCCAGGATGTGGGAAATCTGTCTTGTCGCGATCGCTGATCGATGAGCGACGATTGTCAACCAACGCCACATCATCAATCGTCTGTTATTTCTTTTTCAAGGATGGTGACGATAGCCGAATGTACCCTCACAATGCGCTTTGTGCAATACTTCACCAGCTCTTCATTCATGACCCTACCGGTAGCTTGATTGCACAAGCACTCTCTAGGTATAAGAATTTTGGCGAGGCATTGACTCACAAATTTTCTGAGCTATGGAAGATTCTATTGAGATGCGCCAGTTTATTGAATTCCGGAGAAATCATCTGTGTTCTCGATGGCCTCGACGAATGCCATGTGGACAGCAGATGGATAATTATCGAAGAGCTCAAGGAATTTTATCGGCATCCCCCGGGGTCATCCTCGAAGCTCAAATTTCTTATAACCAGCCGTCCACTAGGAGCTATTGACATGCATTTCGAAAAGTTATCTGGCGCTACTTCGTATCTACGATTCGATGGTGACGACAAGTCTACAAAGATCAATCACGATGTCGATTCGATCATCAACTTTAGAGTGAACGAAATTGCACAGAATTTTACAGAAAACGACCGCCGCCTAATTGCTGACCGACTCGAAAGCATGGAACATCGCACATATCTCTGGCTATACCTTACACTTGACATTATCAAGAGAATTACGAGCCAATATGGCAAGGGCATTGATGCGGACGCTGTTCTCTCTAGCCTACCCTCCTCGTTATCTGAAGCCTACGAAAATATTCTAGCCAGAAGTAAAAGGCATGATTACACCGAAGCTCTGCTACACATCCTCTTAGCAGCAACGCGTCCTCTGACTTTGGTCGAGGCCAACTTCGCCTTGACGCTGACTACAGCTGAACCAGAACGCCGATTTAAATCCCACGCCACCTTACAAGATGAACTCTGGTCCTTAGATAATGTTATGGATGACTTAAAAAACTTATGTGGACTCTTTATTACGGTCGATGATGGAAAGCTATATTTTATTCACCAGACAGCTAGAGAGTTTCTTGTTCATCCACAAAGGCAGGGAGAATGGCAGGGACGCTTTTACGACATGTCGAAGTCGCACAGCATAATGTCTTCGGTATGCATTAGATATTTGCTCTTGCCAGATCTCACAAGGATTTCTGGCATGAGAGCTCGTATTCGGCGTCATCCTTTGCTTTCATACGCTGCCAGATCTTGGCCATTGCATTATCGCTCGCAGGGAGCTGTCGAAGCCATCTCATCCCGGAAGGATGCGCTGGCGCTCTGTTGCGCAGCCGACGTGTGGATATCAATTATTTATTTATCTTCGCGGACTGATGAGTGGAAGAATTGGATGAGTCTTGAGCTTGCTAGCAAATTCGGTCTCGACGAAGTAGTCTCAGAGCTCCTGCTGAGGCATACATATTCAGCCAAGAGTCTCAGCGCGCCGCTTTATCATGCATCAGCAAATGGGTATAAAGAGATTGTTCAGATGATGCTGGATGCTGGCGCTGATATTGATACACAAGGATCATTTGGCACGCCGCTTCAAGTAGCAGCATATCACGGACATGGAGAGATTGTCCAGATGTTGCTGGACAATGGCGCCAGTATGAGTTCGCACGCACATAGGACCAACACAACGCTTTGCGGAGCATCAGGTCGGGGACATGGAGAGATTGTCAAGATGCTGCTGGACAGCGGTGCTGATGTTAATATGCGAGGAAAAGTTGGCGGCAGGCCGCTTCGAGTGGCATCAGAAAACGGCCATAGAGAGATTGTCCAGATACTGCTGGACAACGGCGCGGATGTTGACATGCAGGGAGAGTGATTGTATGGCGGCACAGCACTTCAAGCAGCGGCAAATTGTGGCCACGAAGAGATTGTCCAGATACTTCTGAATTATGGTGCTGATGTTAATGTGCGCGGAGGGCTCTGGGGTACGCCGCTTCAAGCAGCATCGAAAAATAATCATACAGAAGTTGTTCGAATGCTGCGTGAAAGAGGAGCAGTAATGAATACCTAGTTCTTTAAGTATTTGCTACTATAGCTATATTTTCTCTAATATTTCCTACTATATCTACATTTCCCTACTGCCTACTACTATATCTATATCTCTAGTAACTGCTACTATAGTTATATATGTAGTTTTAGTATTTACTACTATCATTATACTTATCTACTTTCTTCTTCAGCATTAGAAAATGCGCATCGATAAAAATGTGGTATGCGCTGGAAGAAAATCTCAGCCTTAATCCAGCACCAGTTCCAGTTACCCATCGGGTAGTCCTCTAGTTGAGTTTGGAGTTAGTATAAATATACCCAGAGTGGATCTTCACGCAGTGATTCGTCTTCTGCCTGAGCTCTCAAAGTCTCAAGGAACTCATCCAACGGATCATCGCCAGCAATTGAGATCATTGCCCGCAGATTTGAGATTGAGTACGCTTTTTATGCTAGACCAGGTACGTCTTATGAACCGACTTGTGAATATCTACTGAATTTTAACCTACTGGTATGGCAGACGATAATGCCACAGATACATGTACCAATTCGCTGATCTGGCGTACCTTTACACGCCCGGCTAGGTATTACGACACGGGATGCTATATACCTAGGTAGTGAAATTCGGGTGCTGGCTGAAGGCCCCCTACAAAAGCACCACTTGATGAGCTGATTGAGTGTTCATATTGTTGAATGTATGTACTTATTCATTTTGCAGTTTCACTTTTCCTGACCTCCGCTTGCCTGGATAGGTCCATGCAATACACGTGTCTCCTTCAAATCTCAAGATACTAATATTCAATAGCAATATCTTGTTCCAGTGGTGATGTGTAGTTGTATTCTATATATAGAAACGAGATCAACCGGTTGCAGGAGTCTAAAATTAGCAATTCAATATATTTAAAGTTGATGAATAACATGACTCGCGTGAGAAACATAGTCAAGCATAGTCATCTTCACAGGGTTCAAACTCTTGATGCAGACTCTCGGCGTCGAATATACTAACTAGGAGAGACTCCCGGAGTCGCCACTGCATCTCCTAGACAACTGAAAAGGAACAATGACCGAGTCGAAGTAATCATCTCCGAGTCATCTCCTTAAACTAACCAAGTCAGCCAGCCACAACGGCTCCTTCGCCCTATACAAGTAATCTACGCCGCCAACACATGCATGTCACACAAGCAGATTCCCGTCTGAAACCAGCAACGCTTATCACGATATATCACAGGGGGTTTTGCATCCCTTACTTGTGCATCTGCTTGTATGAGCGCCGGCTTAGGCTAATGTATCCATGCGTGGCAGGGACTTTATCCGGGTTGAGGGAGCGAGAGCGGGAGACGCGCGGCTAAATCTGTCGATTCTTTTACATGTATTTGGATAATAATAGACAGATGTATTCGGTACGGCCGAGGTATGCTTCGCGATGTGTATCATTGACGCCTCCTGGCATGTCACTGAGAGTCAGCATTCAGAACAACGCAACAACGCAACGGCATCACATCCATTTTTCGACGTATTTTTCAATTCTCCTCACAAATGTACGGATAATAAATCCCTGCTGCCAGTAATGACTTAGGATCCCCTTGCATACGGCCTAGCTAGACACGGCATTTGCGAGACTGGACGGCAAAGTGAAACCGAGTCGGTCCATATACTCCGTAGTCTGCACAAGCGCGGACTCGATATTCCACGATGGCTTCAAAACGTCCAATCACATCCGCCGGGGAGTTATTTGTCTAAGTAAAAAGGCGATTACTTAATCGCAATTCGGCTCCTCGACTCCGCGACATCCAATGTCCAGTATACAGGTAAATTGCTCTCTCCACCTACCCCATAAGGCCCGTCCCGTCCGATATCCACAAGCCCCGAGAAAATCTCCATTTTTTCAACAACACCTCTCAGAAGCTACGGCTTGTACGCACGAAGTAGCTGTCACATGGATTCTCTCTCGGCTTCAAGAGATGACTTGTCACTGCATCTGATTACATATGATGTTACATAGAACAACACTACCGCTGGTGGGCGGCCGGTGGGTTGTCCGTGGGCAAAGTTACAGCTTGTTTCGTCTCTCTTTGGCAACGAGCGTGAGTCCCCGGGTACGCGTACTCCTAACCGACCAACATTGAATGAAAACAAGGAAAATGTAAATATAGATGCCTAGTTTTACGTAGCATTGCCCTATGCAATGCGGCGTGATGCATGACTCCTAGTGCTCATACCGTTCATCAGCCAGTAATCGCCAGTGGCGATGGCATCAAAGAGCCGTTCGAGACCAGCCATCCCGGTCCACGGCAGAGCAAGAGTACATAGCCGGCACAGGCCATCTCAGGGCCCGGGAAATATCCATGAATCCAAATGCCCGGAAACTAAGCCCCAATGAAGCTGATCCTCGCATACCTTGCCCGGCTGCCTCGCATCTCCGGGGAGGGATTGTCCAGCCCTCTTGTCTTAGCTTTTCGTACATTAGGCCTCATCGAGACACACGCCACCTGGACTGGCCAAGGGCTGAAATAAACGCAAGGCAATCCCTTGCTGACGTCTTGAGGCATAAAAACTCTCTTCCCCCTACTCGTACTTAACGCCGATGACCATGTCACTGGTAACGTTCACCCACAGACGGGGCCGTTTTTGTTTCTGGAGGGATCGTCTCAAGCTAGGAAGCGAGGAGAGAAAGAAGATGCCAAAGACATGCATGTGCCACTTACTACTAGTAAACTCCGCAGTAAATTAATACAAGGGTTACGAAGACAAAGAAGGACTTTGCGGGGTTTAATTTATCGCCTCGTCAAACCCGCTTAGACTAACCAGAAACTCCCCCTTACCGCGTACGTGCCGCGTGTATGTAAGCTGGCGAGACAACCAAAAGACATGGAAACTGGGCTTAACGCCGACGAGACATAAACTACAGCCTCAGCTACACGGCAGAGCCGCCATCCCATTGGTGCCAGACCGGCATAGCAGAGGTCTGAGCTCAACCGCGAAACGCGCTTGCGGCTGTCGTCTACACTACCGTATAGCTGAACGGCGGTTCCTTGCCTAGTCAAATCTCGTCTGTCATACTCGTACGACTTTGGAGAGCACCCTAATGAATCATTGTATCCATAGCTGCGCTAAACTGCGATTTGCCTTCTATTCGTGGTTGGGGTTTGTTACGTGTAAGAAAAGAGACAGACGGAATCCCAGAGAACGGAACACTGAGAGAAATAACTCAGTTGATCCTTGAAATGACGACAAAGGCGTATTCCGTCAGTGTACTAAAATCCCTTAGTAGGCCTCGTGATGTCTACCGTTACGAGTAAAAGATGCGCGGCAAAAGAGCCCTTTCTCTCTCAGTGATACCTCCTTGAATAGGTACGCCGTTGATCAGGAACTCGCCTCTACGGAACTCGCTGTCACATTTCTCTTCTTCCTGTCTTTATCTCGTTCGGCATTAGCGAAGGCAGCATCAGATAAAGCAGACCCTGGATACGCTAACGGACACACACAACCTTGTGGTTTTCGATGGCCCTGTTGAGTGGCATTAGTCGGGTTTGTACAGCCCAACACTGCCCTATTACCGAGCTGAACGACACTCAAGGGAAATATCAGTACTAGTAAAGTTGTAGCGAAGCCCATCATAACCTTGGCTGTTTAGTCAATCCCGAGTTCGTTCTTCATCTTGTTTCCTTTAGCGAGCCGATTTTCCCGCGGCGAGCTACCTAATCCATGGGACCGTCTGCAAGGCCAACTTCGGACCAACGACGAGTGTAACGGAAACAAGCATACAGTTCCTAGCATGTAGAGTGTACGAATCAAATCCCGGTCAGAAACGGCACAAGGCCTTCAACAAACACCAATAAAATGAATGAAGAATGAAGCGTTACAATGCCCAGCACTTGCTTCACTTCACTTACACGCACCCCCCCCCCCCCCCTCCCCCACCCCTTCTTTCAAGCCTCCTTCAATACAATCACGTATCCGAGCACCTGAAGATTTCCAAATCCAGCCCTAGAAGCCCGTCTTTACATTAGTGCAGATTTCAATCCCAGGAATCCTGTATCCTTGGGTACAGTAGTAATCTCCGTCCTATCTGTCAAAGCGGCAAGCCCCGAAACACCAAAACCTGTCCTCGGCTCCCGTCATCCTTTCAGCCCTCCACCTCAAATCAAAATAGTTCCTTAAACATCTTTGTAATGCAACTACAAGACAAATTAAAAACTCTTTTTTGCGCTGGCCCCCCTTCCCTTCTTCGCCTTTCCCTGTTTCCAGGGTTACCTTGCACTTCGCGGGTGCAACGTACATGCAGCCTGCAGTCCTCACATGAACATTCTGCAACCCACCACACAAGACGGTGGCTGAAACCAAGCCCCAACAATCATCAAAAGGCCTAGGCCCTTGAAAATCAGGAAGAGAATCACAACGTGGACGGCGAGATAATAGTAATCGCAGATGATGCAGGCTGTGATATTCTTCCCGGCCCCAAGCCACGCACGTCAAGACTAGACCAGGAATCCCTTCCTTCTCCACGAACACATGCAACCCAACTTTTGATGTTTTCGTTGTCCTGCCTGCGAATCAACAAGACACGCATCTTGCTCGTTACCTTCAAGAGCCAGACCCAATGACATTTCTACACACACGCCCATACTGCATGCTTGCGTCTTGGCCATCAACTCCCAATGTTACCTTGCTTGCGATTCCCGTTCGGCACATGGGGCTCGTACTCGGCACATGGGTTACAATGCCATTCACCCTTTCATCCTTTCATCCTTTTTCATCTCTTGCCCCCTTGCTTACATACTGTTGGCACCCAGATCCTGCCAAGCACCGCGGGAATAGAAAGAAAAGGCAATAACAGCGGGATATCCCACATCCATGTAACTCTACGCGTCCGTCCATCCTCCAAAATGGCGGCCAAAACCTTGACTCAAACCCTCTCCTCACTTTCCCTCCCTCCCCTTGTTCTCCTCCAAATTGTTCTACCCCAAGGGCCTCCCCTCCCCCCTGCCCATGTCCAGTCGGTCGGGTCAGCTCTAAGCTCCGTCGTCCCTCTCTGATCCACTACCTTGCAATGCGGACTCAATACTCTTATCATCGATGTCAATCCTCCCAGTCACATGCTCCCGGCCTAGCAAACACACGCATATATGCAAAAAACGAGGCTTTTTCGCCGCTCTTCTCTTCTTATCAGGACAATCAAGCCGCTGCCAAGCGACCCAAACAAACGCCCCCTCCCCTGCCCGACCTTTGTCGTCTCGAGACACGGACCATGACCATCTTTCCCTACATGCTAACCAAAAGTTTACTCTCCGTAACTTGTTTGTTGCAGGCGGCCAAAGTAACCCCCTGGCCGTTGCTACTCCCACCGCAATACCCGCTGTATTGCGGAACCAATATGTCTGCTTACTGCCAGCTTGCCCTGCATCTAACGGTCAATGCTAGTTACCTGTTTACAGGCAGATGGCCCGAATAGAAAAGCAAAGAAACAAATAATGTACAAAAAGATGTGAAAAGCAATAAACAAAGGGGGTATGTATGTATAAGACGAAAGATGGGATACACCCCAGAAGAAGTGAGCAGACCTGGGAAGGCTGATCGTTTGCACCCCGGCAGACCCGCCTCCACGGTTACCCCGGCCCCAGACGAGGAATATCAGTGATTATTACCATCGAATCCCCCCCAGCACATGATATTGATCGCCCTGGGAAGGCCTCGGATCCCTCGTGCCGAAAGTTCAAGGTCTGATATTAACTAATACAAAATACTGATCCTATCTGTAAGCAAAAAAGAAAGACCGCTTACTACGACGGCAATTCACACAGCAACGATATACCTGTGCAAGAAGCTTAAATCCTGCTATGGGAATGATATTATGTATATACTTTATATATGTTTAGGTGTAAATAGCGTATCGTATGCGTAACAACAGGTTCCCTTTGATACAAAGGTGCAGCCAGCCATGAAAGAAATCCTTCCTCATGGCCCCCCCTTTGATGCCACCTTCACTTTTTCCCTCTCGACAGAGAGCAAAAACAAAAACAAGAGTAAAATCCATGATTTCCTTTATCCCTAGTTTCCCAAAACAAGTATCCAATGTTACGCGCATGCAAATGATCGCTTCGTCCCCTTGTCCATTCACCTGCTTCTCCCCCCTTTCCCCTTGTCACCATCGGCCATTCCTTAACAGTCATGGATGCGCGTGGTAGCCTGCATACGTAGTGGTATCTCCTCCAAATCCATCCCGGGCTTGTAATAAGTTGCGTCAAAAAGAGGAAGAGAAATGAAACAAAAAAAGCGTGAAAACGGTAAAAATGAGCATTAGCTTTCCGACAGCGCCAGTCCTGGAACACAGTATTCGATACATTGTATGAAGTAGTAGCAGCGATACATTTTGAAGTGATAGCTTCTAGATTGTTTCAGACTTTTTTTTGGTTTAGTAAAAAAGATAAAACGAAGAGACGAAGAGAAAGATGGTCCGAAGACCATCAATGAGGTCTATGCCTTGCGTGTGTAAATGATATCCAAAATGAGAAATACGAGTCAAAAATATCGCAAGTATGATGCAATCGTTGCGCTCTGCGCTGCGCCGTCAACCGTAAATATCGGCGCATCGCTGAGCTAACCGCCCATTCAAACGTCTTTGTATTGTCCACCAAATGCTTCCCCGTTCAAGTTCATGTAAATAGTTGTAAAAAGAGACAAAATAAGACAATCCCCAGATTTCGCCAGTTGGTCAAAGAAGCGCAGTTACAAAAGCAACATAGCTAAGCCTCCGAACTTTGCAATAGAATAAGCAAGGAAATAATATAATAAAAGGGACTCCATCAGCCCATATAAAATTGGAGAATAAGAGAAAGCCGATCATGTCTCTTACTGCCCCGAAGGCGTTCCGATATGCGGCGGTGGTTGTGACACCATCGGTGGTGGTGCAATATTAGGATCGCTGTTGGCATAGGGCGGAGCTGCAACCGGAATCTTGGGAGTATGATGGCTTGGATTACTGGAGGAGAAACTCGAGGCTGTCCTTCCGTCTGTCCTTCCGTCCATTGGAAACAGGTCTCGCTGAAGTCCCTCCAAGATGTGCATGTCAATCCTCAGAGAGCTCGTATGTGTTGCCGACTGTCGGAGAAACGCAATCGTCTTGGTAAACAAGTGGCGTAAAAGTCCTTCGTCTACAAACTTGTGCAAGACAGGGTCTTTGAAGGCCGCTGAAAGAACGAGAAGATTGCCCCATTGACTATATCATTCATGTTAGTAAACAGCTGCACCTAAAACTTCACTTCTGTCATAAATCGGTGTAAACTTACGCATGTGCCGTGCCAAACACGTTAGTGATAATGGGTCGCTTATCCCCAAGCCCTTGAAACGCCCTGGTACTTTCAATCAAAGCCACAATGCCCTTTCGGGCCAGCTCGATGATGGAGGGATCCAGTTGGCCCGGTGTCTTAGTATCCGGGCGGATATACGGCGCAATGATACCATCGCGGTATTCTGACATGATGGGGATGTGGGGACTCGAGGGGTGACGTTTCACCTCAAAGGACCACTGGAGGATTTGCCGAACGAATGGCCGGTACGTAATCATCTGCGCTCCCCAATACTTGCCTCTCAGACGCGCCGACAGAATGTCATTCGCAGGGGGGTCAGTCTCGTTGAAGCGGAAGCTGGCCGGGACCCATCGCATGCCGGAGACACCACCTGCCACCAGATCCACGTTCTTGAGCCCCTCGGGTTTGCTAGAGTCATCCGGGGAGTAGAACATGCGGTGGATGCTGTTCAAGTGCGTCCGGAGATAGAGCTGCGCTGGATAGCTGTCTACAACTCTTTGGTCGAACCCTTGCAGAAGACTCATGTTGGGCTGAGGCATGTCATTCTCGTACTGCAAAAGGCCAGAAGGCGGCAGCGGAAGCTCGGCAATCAAGTCACTGTGACGGATTAGTATCGAAACAACTGCACAATGCATCTCCGTTCCTTACCTTTCTAGCTGCAGACATGTCCAAAAGGCGAGTGCAAGCTGGTTGTACTTTGTTTCCTGGATGAATTCCATTTTGGTCTTTATCCTCCGTAGCTTGTCCAGACTCCTATAGAAATATGTTAGCAGCTAGTAATAAAAATCAAGTTGCTGTGATTTTAGCAAAGGTGGAAACTTACGGTCTCATAATGACTTGCAACTTATGGCTCGCTTTGTGGATAAAGGCGAAGCTCTCCAGCGGGCGCGCAAGCTGGCCGTGATACAATCCAGCAAAAATGTTGGCGTAGACATTCTTCATATTATGGTACGCGCCCGTGTGGTTTCCCAGAATGTCCGTTGCCAGCGCAAAGTACTCGAGGCCGGGAATCACCTCATAGTTCTTTTTCAAGCTGTACCCTGAGCGAACAGTCCCACTAGTGCCGTGGATAGATGATCTCCTGCTCTGGTAGCCGCGTTCCTGGTCTCGGGGAGAGGGGAAGCCAGAGGATTGTGAGTGTGATGAGAATCCCGGAGGTGATCCCTGTGTTGGCGATGGGGGTACGCCGTTGCGGCTTACTGGGCTCCCATGGGGGATCGGGTCGACCGGGAATATCACGTCGGGCACATCCTCCTGATGCAAGCAGACCTTGCCGAGAGCAATGATGATGAGAACCAGCGCGCTGTGGATTGAACGGCTCGGCTTGCCAACACGAACAGGCCCTGGCGTTGAAGGCCCATCCGCCTCGGGAGTTCGCTTTCTTTTGGAGCCTGTGACCTCCAGTGGCTGAGAGACGGCGAAAGCTGACTTCAACGGCTGTGGCTTCGGCTTTGGATTGACTGTGGGAAGATCGTTCAGGAACTGGTGGACCCACTCATCCAGGACTTTCGGCTGAATGATTGGGTGCATGTTCAAGATGTTGTGTTTGAAGCTCTCCACATACTGCGCAATCTTGTGCTCGCTGAAATCCGGGTTTCCATCGGAGCCAAGAACGCCGCCTCGATACTCAATCTGATCACCGGGACTTAGACCGCCTAGCTGGCCCCAGTCCGCAGCGGGAGAAGAGGAGACAATGTCCGACATGTTGTCATCGCCCATATCAACGTTGCCGTGATCAGCGGTTGCCTCTCTGGAGACGCGGAAATGCGCGTCCTCACCTCGCCCATAAACCTTCAAGATTCCGCGATTCTGCTCTTGGCTGATGGGATACTCGCTGACAAACTTGATGCCTTCGCGCTCCAGGTGCTTCCGCGTTAGCTCTCTGATCGGGTCCCAGTCTAGAAGAAGGCCGGCCAAAGTAGTATGGTTGATGGGGATTGCAGGTTCTCCTGGGGGAACGGGAGGGCCAGGTTCCGCCTCTATCTCGTCTTCGGCCATGAATGTAGTGGCCGCAGGCTCAGTAGGCACTGATTCTGCGGGCACTGATTCAGTAGACAGGACCGGGTGGTCTCGGGAAATTTCATCCACGGGAGATCGGTCCACCATGTACTCATCCGGCGGACGTGGTGAGCCCGGAGCGGGCATTGACATGGGCTTGAGCTCTGAATCATGACTGGGATCTCGTTTAAGCTGAAGGAAATTTGGCGTTTTTGAGAAGACTGCTTCCATCTTGGTCAACCTATCATCCATGTGTCCGAAGCGCTCTGCGAGCGTGGCAAGCGTAGACTGCATGCTCGAGATACCATCCAGAATATCGGCCTGCGCTTTATCGGTTCTATACGGTAAAGTTATGTCAGCCATCAATCACATTTCACTTTCAAAGGCTAAGACTAGCGGGTAAAATGAAGATGGTAAAAAATCCCGGTGCTGCTTACGCTTTTGGCACGGGGTCGCGATATCTGCACTCCGTGCCCTTGTCTCTGCACGTTTTACACGGTTTCGTCTCATCGCACTTGGCTTTGAGTTGTCGACACTGGTCGCATGCCTGGGAAATGTCAGTTGCCGGGTCCCACACAACCACACACATAGAGTAACATGACAGGGAGTGGGGCCAAATCAGACCTGTGAAGCTCTGGTATTCTTCTTTTTCTGGGTTGAGTAGACGTTGTAGAAAGGTTCCGCGGGTTGGTAGCTGGGAGTCTGTTCGTAGGAAGACTGATGCGCCATCGGTGTAGGAGGGGGAGGAAAGCTGGGAGCGCGATATGCTGATGGAGTCGGGGGCAATGATGGCGGCCCATTCTCGTAATTCATGTGTCGTGGCGGAGGGTTATCTTGGAAGGGGGGCGGCGGAGGGTGCTGCTGCGGTGGCTGCTGAGGATGCTGTTGAGGATGCGGTGGTGGTTGATGCTGCTGCTGAGGATGTTGTTGCTGAGGGTGTGGAGGTGCCATCTGTGGTGGCGGCGGAAGCGACTCTGGCGCATGGCCTGTCGAGTTGGGCCTCCGTAGATCCTCGCCGGGCTCTCGCTTTATGATGGTATCTCGGTTGGGATATGGGTGATAGGGAGTATGCGCAGGCGACATGGGATGCTGAGGCCCTGGATGTTGCGGTCCCGGGTGCTGAGGTCCCGGGTGATGCTGCGGCGGCGGCGGCGGCGGTTGGCGGTACGGGTCCTGCATGGGAGCGAGAATCTCTTGATCGGAGTGTCGACGGTCAATCTCTTGATGCTGCTGAGCGTGCCCATGAACCGACGCCGGTGCTGGCGGCGCGGGAGGAGGCAGCTCGGGGGCACGAGGCGGGTACGGCTGGTAGTGGTGATGGTGGTGAGACGGGCCTTGGGGGGGAGGAGGCGGCGGCGGCGGCGGCGGCGGCGGTAGCTGGGTATTGGAAGCAGCATGAGGAGCGTGAGAAGGATGAGGAAGAGAGTGATGAGGTGACGGAGGAAGAGAATGATGATGAGGATGCGGCAACGTAGTGGGCGGCGGCCCGGCACCCGCCCACGACGTGAGGCGCGGTCGTTTGCTGTCGGGTCCTAGATCCATGCTGGCTTGACGTAGAGACAGTACAAGCTAGGACACACGGACACATAATCAGGAACGAGGCGAAGAGTTAAAGCAAGGACCACAGAGGGGTGTTGGCCATGGGCTGGAGGGCGAAACACCAGACACCGGGGGGAGTGAAGTGTGAGGCCCGGAGGGCTTGATGAAGCGGTGCTTGGTTATTGGACCTTTGGCAGCGGGAGACCGGGAACCAGGGAGGACATGGGGTGGGTGAGCCTCACACGATTAGGGCGACTATGATGACATCTGAGTTGCCGCCGTCGAGCAGAGACTTGAAGGTATACTGGAGGTGTAGGTGTAGGTGTAGGTGTAGGTATAAGGTATACGGACGGGTAGGTACAGTATCCAGGTACAGGACGACGTTCGGTTGATAGTCGAGGTGAGAAGGCGGGCTATTGACGGCTTGGCCTAGCCCCAACCCAGTAACGCGAACGCGGCAAAGGGGGGCGATCTACCAGGACGAGCCTCTCGTTGGGCAGCAGGATGAATGGAGGAGAGAGAAGAGGAAGAGAGAGAGAGAGAGAAGCAGAGCACAGCAGAGAGCAGAGCTTCACCAAGCTATGCCTCCGGTTGCCGGCAGCTTGTGGGGGCGGGATGGAAGAGAAGGAAGAGGGCCAAGGCGACAAGACAAAGTTCCCAAGTACCCAGAACCCTGCAGCCCAGCCAATCCTGCCCGATGAGGTCGAGCCTAGGCGAACGAACGACGATGACGGGCAAATGGGCGGATGGGATGGGGGGGGGAGTGTCAAAACCAGAAGCCGGTCGAGGGGACGTGAGAGGGTCGAGAGGGTGGTGGTAACACAACACGTCGAGCAAAAAGAGGATGCCGTATGGACAGACAGACAGCACAAGCAAAGAAAAAAAAAAAAAAAAAAAAGCTCCAGTCCGTCCAGGTGAGACGAAAAAGTGCTGGCTGATACCACTCGCTGGAGTCCAGAGCCCGAGAAATGGCCTCCCAGCACAGCATCCTGGCAGGTACCCCGACTCAGCAGCCAGGCTAATCAGAATCAGCGAGGGTGGTAGGCTGGCGTTCAGGTACCTGGCGAGGTACCTCGACATGCCGTTGTCCGTATTTTTGGCATTCTGGGGGCGCGCGCGCATGTGGCCCGCTGACGCCACCAGAGCTCCAGAAGCTCCCAGGTACACGCTAGCAATTAGCTGTCGTACTAGGTACATGCTGCGTCGGTGGGGCCCGCCAGGGTTTGCCTGCGCTTTCATTACAGGGTTCAAACTTGGGACTGCGGCGAGAACACCAGAGGCTGTGGGATGATGTCGGCGATACAGGCCAAGCAAGGGATCCCTGGCGGTTGTCTGCCGGGCTCTTGGACGCTGTGTCTTGTCTGTTCTGTCTAGGTGTTTTTTTCCTCATGGCCGTAGACAGGAAGCGGTAATACATACGGCGCGCCCAGTGAACCCAGTCAACCCAGTCTACCGGGGGGCATCATGGTTGGCGCCCAATGGAACACTTGCCCAGGAACTCGGAGGCGACCAGGGGCTGGGGATGGGGAGTGGCAGCGATCACAACAACCTGCGAGACGAGGGTCTGTGGTCAATTTTTTGGAGATGGCTGGCTGCGGGCAGATGGCCAGGGCAAGGCAGAAGGGAAAGGGTACACATCAGGTACAGACAGAATGGATGCGTATGCACGGGTGAAGGTGTCAATGTGTATTAGATGGATGCCAAGATAGGCTGATACCTACTATCACTCTACATTAGTGGCGGGAGCAAACAGCAGCAGCAATAAATAACAACACCAAGCAGTGACAGCACAGACGGGATGGAAAAAGGAAATAATATTGAAAGAAAAAAAAAAAGAGGCGGCACATGGTGGAGGATGAGGGTGGACTCGGCCAGTCGCGTGGACCTACCATTGGACATGACGGCATGTACTTGGGTACATTGTCGCTCCAAAAAAGAGCTCCAACTGCCTGAACAGAACAAAGATGGTGATACAGCAGCTCCAAATTTGCTCCGCACGCACTAGTGGCCGGTACATGTATTTGCGAGGCGTCTCCATTTGACGAATACTTTGCATGTACGCAGCCTGCTCATGTCAACCACTCCCCAGCGGCTCCCGCTGTCGTACAAGATACATGTACTCTGCTTGTACTGGCAGAAGCGTAAACGACATTGGACATTGGGGACCGGAGCTTTGCGCATGTCCGGACTACTCCCCCGACCACGAGCGTCCTTTCAACGCAAAACTACCCGGGGCTTGGATTGTACCGTATCAGACAGCCACTACTCCAAATGCCACTTACGGCTGCCACTCGCTTGCCTGTCTTTGCTATGCTCATCATTCCCGTCATCCTTTTTTTTTTTTTGTGTCTTTTGTCTCTCGTTGTCGTTCCTTTCTTGGCCCATCTCGCTAGCCGCCCCGTACGCAGCGGTAATATCTGACTAATGTCCACCGAAATGAGCCGAAGCCAATATGCAAAGAGGTTAGCACGATAACCCCCAAATGCTGAAATGTCCGGTAAAGAACAAATAATCCCGTCTGCCTGGTGTCAATGCCTTGGTTCTGGTGCTTCCATTTACACCGTGGAGACCGTCTTGGTAGCACACCGACGGAAAGCAGCAACAAGCAGCAAGCAAGCAAGCAAGCAAGCAATAGTGCACCGGCTAGTCTAGTATCCAGAGCTTCTAGAGTGCACCACTCCGTCAAGCCAACCCTAAGGCACGTACGAGTAATATCCGGGCGCCGGATGCAGTCCCTAGAGCGGCGGAGAGGGCGGAGAAGCCTCGACGGTTGCTTTAGAACCCTCACCATCGTCACCACCGCCTGGTTTCATCCTCGCGATGGCTCCAGAAAAAGCCAGTCAGCTCTCCCAGCTGAGGACCCGACGAGTGGACCGTGCCGCAACAAGTCCAAGTCCAGCAAACTGGTGGTGGCGTGGGGCAGCCGGCGCCGTTTGTTAGCATCCAATCTGCCAGTGTGGTCTGTATGTGTACGAGCATGTGTGTAGTTTAGTTACATGGAGTTTGCAGGTTTCGTGTCGTGTCGAGGAGGGAGCACCAAGTACGCGGATGGTACTTCCGCGCGCGGTCCGACGTCTGCCAGCTGGGCGGGGCGCGGGACCAGACTCCGGGTTCCTCTAGAGTACCCAAAACGAAAAATGCTCCTGTAGCGCGGTCATGCAGCCACTATAATCTACGCTCGGCGCACTAGGCCGCTGCGCTCGGCTTTAGACACCGTAAAGCCTTTTTTCCACAAAGCTGCGCTCCGTCGCTTCTTCCAAACACATGTCCGTTACGGCTTTCGTAACTGTAGCCTCCCGAACTCAACTTTTCTTGTTTTTGTTTTTTACTGCCGCCACTTGCAGCTTCAGCCGTTGCAGCGCCTTCACCCATTGGCTTTAGCCACTCCCGCCAGTCTGGTTTAGTGTGTGGGAAACGGCCTCTATGTCTCTAGCGCGGCAGATAGGCAAGGGGAATTCCACGTGAGACGGATACGCCGGGCATTTTAGGTTCATTGGGCATTAATTTCCCTTCTTTGGTGCTGTATTTTGTCTCTGTCGTCTTCAACCGTTGTCTAAGAAGTGTGCACAAGATCTGCGGACGACGCAAGTCGTTGACGCAGGGCGGGCAGAAACTCCGAAATGTTCGACCCAACCGTCGCACACGGACCACACGTTGGCTTGAGTTGGGGTCAGTGAGGGGTTCAATTTTTTTTTCTTTTTCCTTTTTTTTTTTGCCTCCAAGTCTCTTTTGCTTGATTCAAGCAATGCAGGTCCTTCAGCTTCTGTCACTCGTGGCGGTTGTTGCTAGCTTCACCACCGCAGCCAACCGCCGTGCCGCGTCTACTTCTTTGTACTAGGCCAGGGGCTTTTTTTCTTTTTTTTTTCTCTTCTCAGTGTCGTGTACTCCGTAGTGGAATCGCGCTGTCATGTTCATGCAGCTTCGTGAAACGGCCCGCACAGCATATGAAAGGCAGGGGAGCGGAAAATCCCCCGTCATCCAGCTCTATTATTAGAGAAGAGCCAAGATGAAGCCAAGTCAACATCCCAGGCAATACGACAAGAAGAAACAGAAACAAGAAAAGACGGCACATAGGTAAGAAGGATGGCTGAGCCTCTTTGTCGCCTCCCACTCGGCGAGCCCACGCTGAAACAAACCTGGAGCCCCAAATTGGCCTCTCACGACTGTCGGCCAGCGCTGCTACTGTACACAAATTATGACGATGAGCGATTTCAGGCCCTTGTCCAGCTGCCTTTACCGCCTATGATAAACCATGTTGGATGTGTCTGCCGGGCTGTCCGTGCTAGCCGATGCGGCTCGGTTCCCAGTAACCTGGTTTTACCTGGGGGACTGGCCTGGGTAGCTGAGATGGCCTGGCGAATCTGGTGCTGCAAAGCCGCCATCGCCACCATCCATCAGCTTTCATGTGTCATGGCTTGCTTGTGCAGTGCAGTCTGTACGAGTTCTCATGCGACGCAACCACGGCGAGGCAACCTATTGATTATTCCAAATTCCCAACGACAAACATTCAATATCCCTTGTACCTTGTCCGTCCTGTCTATCGCTAGATAGGTAGTTGAGAAGCGGGGGAAAGATTCCTTCTCGCGGTAACGTATGAACTTTTTTTTCCATCTTACTTACTCGTCAACTTTGATTCGTCCAGGGTAAGTCGGCGCGGCAGACGAAGTAAAACACGAGACCAATCGGCATACTTGGTGACCCTACACCAGGTGGCTGGAATGGGTGTACTGGCTCCAATAAAATGCCGGCACCACAACGACAAGCAACCACCTCGCACACGACAAAGATCGTGCGCGATAATGATGTAGCGGCATGTGTTATACCAAGTATGTCCCTGCGCAGATGAGGCTGTGGCTCGTGGTGACAGCAGGCCTTTTGCTAGTCGTGTGCTGGGCAAAATTCATCAAAATCGTCCGTCGGGGCTCCCTGCATCCTTGCGAGAAATGCTCCGGGGGGCGTCGATGACACTACGGTCCATGATAGAGCTACATCCCGCATCCCAACGATGGGCTGGGCCAGGGCATATCCGTGCCATTTTCGCCATTGCAACCTCCAGAGGCAAAGCCGTTGCAGCCAGACCCGAATAGACGCCCCTATTGATCAAGCGGTTTCCCAGGATGAGGTCACCAGAGCCGATCTACTGGTCGGCGAGTTCCTAAGGGTACCATTGCGCCGGTACCCTCCATCAAGTGAATCCGGGCCGACAGTGCTGGTGCTGGCTTAGAGGAAGAGGCAAGGACCAGACGACAAAGACATTCATGCAAGCAGCAGCTCGACAAGGCATCAGTCCAGTCAAGTCATCGACGAGCCAGCTAGCATGCTTACTTGGGCAGCCATATTCAAACAGCCGCTAGCGAAGGCCTATCCAAGGTGCCTCGAGTCAAACCAACACCCGGGCTTCTGACTATCGACAGTCCATGCTTTCCTTGGCAGAGCTCATCTGTGGAGTGATTTGTGTCATATCAGACCTGCCCGTCGGCGGCTCCTTGAGCTGGTGTAATGCAGTATCACCTATCACATTCGCCGTCCCAACCAGACGCCGAATTTGTGGACTTTAGAATGTCGGCATTGTTCTAGGGCCCGATGCAGCTTATGGCGATTTCGTTTCCAGATTGGTGCTTGTCTTGTTCCTTTCCGTGGCGGGGACTCGGGGACCCTGCGTGCGTGTCGACTTGCTTCCCTTCCCTCCTTTCACCATGGGAGATACTACCTCGGTGCACTGTACACTACATACAGTACTGGAGACCAGATGCCGCCTTGTCGTAGTCGTCCGGGATGCTTTGGTGCTAGTGGCCATAACACGCGTGATGGACGCACTTCATCTCCCGCCAGTACACGTACTGTACGAGTACGTACATGATTACGAGAACCTGTAACCAACCCGTGCGAGCACCAATCGAGTAACTGATCAAATGGCCTCTTTGACGTGCTGGGCGATCGTCTTCCGACGGCAAACGCTACTAACACCGCGCGGGTTTTGCCTCTTTCTTGCTGCGTGCGAGGAACTACATGGAGATACATGCGGGCCCCCATGAGACATCTAACGAGCACAGCATTGACCGCCAGACCATCTCTACCTATCTAGTACCTATCTTGACGCAGGCTATGAAGTTGCAAACTCCATAAAAGCAGAAAATTTTTTCTCTCCTCATTCCCCCATCTGGGTCCCGCTAGGTCATTACGGAGCACTCACTTAATTTCATGCCTAGCACCATTTGCAAGTACGAGTATACTCGTAGTCGGGTACTTCCCGCTCAGCTGGGCGGGAAATAATGGATGGGCAAATATTGCTCCGTACTGTAGCTTGTACATACAGTAGCTGGGCTGGGCCTGTCCAAGGGTCTTTGATGGGCCAGGCCATTTCACTTTCAATACTTTTTTTTCCATTTCCCTTCCATTTTCTTCTGCCATTACTCCAACTGTTAGATCCACAGCTGATCACTGCCTGGGGCCGTTTCGTCCAAGATATTGAGGAGCACGGACGCCTTTTTTACGAAGTACCTCGTCCGAAGCGCTGCTCCGTGCCCAGCAGTACCTGGTACATGCAACCAACCAGCGGAGCTCCAGCATATTCCCATTCTTTTCTCTCGCGATTTTTGAGTAATACATACTCGTACTGCTCGAAATGCTGCCTAGGTAGTTTTGGGCGCAGATGGAATTTCACCTGACCGCCTCCAGCTCCCTTTTTTGCACGCGGGCAGAGACGCACGAGGTGAGTACGAGTATTGGTAAGGTACCTATCTTGGTACAGGTACAGGTACGGGACCGGGTTCATCATTGAGTTTCGCTTCTTACAGGCTAAGCTGCGTGGTGGGAGGTTGGCATGAAAGTATCTGCGGGAGTAGCCAACGAGAGACAGGTACTTGGCCGAGTTCTGTCTGGATGGATCAAATGATGCCCAGCCCAAGCCGTCTCCAGGTCTTACTCTCCCGCAAAATGTCCCGGAATGTCGCAGCGTGGCCGTTGTACCCCCTTGCTGCCGTCTTTTCAATGTCATGTTACTTTTTTTTTTTTCTTTTTTTCGGCCTTTGCCTTCAGAAGGAGTGAGTGAACACCGCTAGCAACACAAGTACTCGTACATGCAGACCACAATCCAGAGCTGCACTCCCTAGCCCCAACTTCGCTCAACTTTCCTTGATTTTAGTGCCAAAATTCACCTTCTTTTCTTTTTTGCAGAACTGCTAGTGCCATGTACTCAGTACCCCGTGCGCACCGCATTTCCCTTTGTGCGAGTACATGGCCTTACAACCCAACGGCTCACTTTACTCACCGCATCATTTCCCGAGCATGGATACCAGCGAGACTTGGCCCCATGTCCCTTGGACCACCCCCTGGTCCGCCCCGAGGAAGAAAAGAAAAATAAAAAATAAAAAATAATCGACGATCCAATCTCGCGCAGAGCCGGGCGCTCATGTGAGAGGCAGGACTCTGGACGTCCCCTTCGGAGATCACTCCGAGGGCGCCTTGAATGCGCTTCTTCGAAAGCCGAGAGGTAGTATTGTCGCTCGCTGTGCTTGCCTGTTTGAATCTCTCCCCAGAAAAAGCAAAGATGGAAAAAGGACAACAAGAATTTGACAGGTCTCATGCATGATGACTTGTAAGAAATGTCTTGCTTTTGTTTTTTTCGGTGCGGTTGCGCGCAGGATTCTTGTGTTACAGTTGTCTCTTTATTGTTCCTTTTTCCTCATTGCTGCGCCTGGCATGGGCCGTCTTGTCTCACCCAGCAGGGCGGTTCGGGAAAAAAAATAAAATTTTGCTGCATGATTCAGTTGCCCACAATGAATCCCTTCGGGTATATCTCTTTTTGTTTTTGGGTCCTTGGATGTACTGTATTGTACGCAGCATGTATGCACGGAGGACCTTCCCTTGCTGTTTAGATTGTGCGATGCAAGGTCAGAGATGAGGCCCTGAGATGCAGCTGAGCTGACCGACTCAATGTTTTTGTGGCGGGCAACAAAGATGCATGTAAATGCACTCGTACGAAGCGAAGCGGCGCTCGTACCAGGTACAAGGTCGTTCTGCTTTACCGCATTTTGGTCGCCATCTTATCACCAGGGCTGTCCATTCAAAAATGGCTGTCCAGGTTCCTGCATGGCAACTCGACCTGCAGCCGGTCTGAGTCCATCTTCCCCACGGGCTGAACATCTGTGGCTGGTTGGCCAGCTTTTTGCTCATTAGCCGGTGTAATCTGGCAAGCCCATTCGATGTTTGTAATCATGCATATATCGTCCCGTACCGTAGAGCCGTATTACACTTGGAGTTAGCCCAGTTGCCCAGCATTGGACCGTACTGTACTGTACAGTACGAGCCTGTCTTGCCGGCGTGCATACGGCTAAAATGAGCGAGAGATTAGCATTGGGGCCAAGTATTAACCACCCGACCTTTTTTCTTCTGTCTCGCAATTAAGGCGCCATCGAATCGACGCGCCACGGCAGCGAGGCGCTCCGGGGCCGATCCCCATATTGTCTCTGTGACGTCTGCAGCTTCATTAGAGGCACCAAAGTTGCTGTTGGATCCAGCGCTAACACGAGGCTCGTGCCGTTCCTGCTGACTACGAGTAGTGGGAGAAAACGGCTCAGACTAGATTTTAGCACTCGATGGACGATGAGAGACCCAGAAAAAAAAGAGCAAAGGAAAACTTGTCAAAGGGTCCGTGATGGGGTCATTCCAAGTAGACGTCAAGCGTAAGACGCCATCAACTGGTAGCTCGCCATCAAGCATTACATAATAGCAGTAGCACTGGTATAAGTCGGTACTTTTCCGCTCTGTACCGCGCTTGGCCGGTAACTTCAATTTGGTCCTACCAATAACACTCTGTCAACTTAATCTCTGTGCTTCCCCCCACTCCTCCCCAATCACAACTTGTTCGAGATAGACAAAGCCATCATCGAGTACGAGATTCGATCTGTCAAGCGTGACAAAATGTCTTTCTAAGAGGCGGTTTTCGCAGTTGTCTAACACCCCCTCCTCAACACCCCACAGTTGAGGTTTTTTTTTCTCTTTTCCCCTCTCTTTGTGTTTGCTGGTACGTTCTTTTTTAGCTTCTGCTTTTTGCTTCTCCTAACGGTCAAGCGAGAGAACAGGAGGAGCAATTGAACGAGGGGTTGATCGCCAAAGAGCTCGTGGGGGCCAAAGCAAACGAATCGGCTGGCTGCTCAGCCCAGGGTAGCATGGCGACGGCGCCGTTAGCAACATCGCCAAGTCAAATCGCGCAGCTCCAAGGACACGGGCTTGGGTCGGCCGAATCCTTTCATGGGGGATGAACCTCGCATCCGAACCCATCCTGCAGTCTCTTGTCTCTGTCGTAACGAGGAGGTCATGGTTTCCCGCAATGTCACCTCCTTCACACTGGATTGGTGCTTGTCGGAAAATATGCTAGGGTCCAGAGATTAGGAGAATGTGACATGTCAGCTGTTGTCGAAGCCATCAACTGCAAAACGACTCAAATTTGAAATTTGCATCTCGACAGAATACGGCTGGGTGCGCTAGCGGCATCACGAAGTCTTCGACCCTGCCGGCATGCTTGTCAGGTAGCGTCTCTTATCCTTACAAAGTGACAGTTTCGCCCGTGTAAGCGCCATATGTCATATTTGACAGCTGATAGCAGGATTCTGCCGAAAGCGAAGGGGGAAAGAGAAGAGAATGGACAAGGCATATGGACCCCCTCTCGTTACTCTTCTCTCTTCTCTCTTCTGTTTCTTCCTTCTTCCTCTCCGCGTTTTGGAGGCTTGGTATCAAGGTTTCCGCTGCGTAAGTGGGGGCTAGCTCTTTTGCCTAGCATCGTATTGGGTTGCTTAGCTCAAGACGACATTACCTGGGCTATTTGTCTATCTCTATGATTACATTGTGAACTAGCCGCCACGACCGCGCCGCGGATACGAAATCGTCAGCACTCGCGGCTACTGCCACGGTATTGGTTAGTACTGACAGTATGGCAATATCTGGCGAACCGCCTCCCTTGCCATGTCGCTTATAGAGTTTGTCCAGTGGGTTTCTGGCGACTCGGCATGGGGGTACACTGCTTCGACCTCGTCATCAGACGTAGATGGATGCTTCGACGACGACACGACGTTGATTTTGGCATCCAATAGAGCCACGCGCTACGGCCACACGCACATCGGCACGTGAAAGACCTCAACTTTATCTAGCTGGAGCAGCCCGCGGGAGCCCGGAGACGGAGTGACTTGAACGTGGGATGCTCATTGCCAAGTTTGTCGGTCGGTGAGAACAAGCATAGCGTCCGACTGCAGCTGGCTCTCTTTGAGAGGGTGAAACGTCTCAGCAGATTGACTGACGTCCCCCCATGCCTCTACACGACCGTCTTTGGTGTGCCGTGTAGCGCACGGGCTCTGGCTCTTGGTTTGACAACATGGACACGGGGCGTGACAGCCAACAGCTAATGGTTTGCTGCCGATCTGTACTCCGTATCGAGTGACAGGTTCCGCTTACAGAGGTTGGGGTAGATGCTTCCATTCTACTGTACACCAAACTTGTACGGTTCCTCTGTCGGTCACGGCATGTAAATCGGAGCCTTTAATTTAAAAGGCTGGATTGCCGTACGGAGTTTAGGTGCCCCCAGCCTCTTTGGCTTACCGAACGAGTGTCACGTATCATGAAGGAAGGACCCTAATCTGACCCCAGCGTGCGAGACCAGCAAGTCGAGATCCTACTATGCACTTCCCACGTTTTGCATGGCTCCATCTCTGCCGTAGGGCACGTGGACGATCTACGTATGCGAGCACGGCAAGTGTACACCGGTCTCTCCGCGCGGAAAACACCTCTTAGAAGAAGGAGGTTGATGAAAAGAAGGGACCGTCGCCGGCCAAGGGCTGAATGTGGTTATGGCAGGGCGGAAGATGCATCTTCTGCCAAGATTCTGGACCATCCAACGGGCCATGGCGGCAGGGTTCATCCAACAAGGTAGAACCCCGAATTCGAAAGCTTGTCGATTAGTTGACGAGGGTATCTTCCTACCTGTCGATATACTACCGAGGTACGTACGAAGTAGAAGATGGAGCAGTATACGCATAACGGCGTACAAAAGAGATTTCCTCGACGCCTCTCGGAGTGTATGAGTATACCCGAAGGCAGCTCTCTGCCGCCTCTTTGTTTCATCTAGGAAATGGAGTGATTCCCTCGGCAAACCAACCCCGAAACCGAACAGGTTTACTGTCCTTGTCCACCGCAGTCGTAAGCTTTCTTTCAAGGGACATCCTAGATATGCTGTTGGTTGATGGGTTAGTACAAAATCACCCGAATGTGACAGGGCAGTGTCTGTACAAGGGAGAAACAAGGTGCTCTCTTGCTGACATGCACTTGTACGAGTAGAGATGTGAACGATATCTTTTTTTTTTGTCTCTAGGCTACGTAGGGGCCAACCGCTCTCGGCTTTCTTCACTTGCCTTGTTTTTCTCTGGTCAAAATTTGCCGGGTCTGATTTGTTTTGTGTTAAATTACGGCTCAATCTACGGAATAGACGGCTGGTTGGAGCGAGTTTAATGTCAGAGTGACGAATTTCTGCTTTCGTCGATGAAGACTTTACTGCGAATGGAAGTCAAAGATCCATGTCGAAAAAGAAGATTCTTTCAGGCTTCCCTGTCATATACCCAGAAAGACGAAATTACTCTTAACCTTTTGGTGTGGAGAAAAGGTTGGGATATCAAAAAACAAGAACCGGGTTCGGGATGGACTAGGTCCTGGATGCTGGTTCGGAGCAATTGGATAGCTATATGCGCTCCTTCGGAGCATACAAGTACGGCCTAAGTTATCTTAGTGGAGCGGATAGAAGGGGACCGGGGAGGGGGAGGGATGAAGACAAAAAAAAAAAAAAAAACCCCCCATGACCGAAAAACGAAACAAAAATGAGATGAGAAGAAGATGGGCTGGTTTATTGTTTTGGCAAAGTTACTGTTCCGAGCACAGCACAAACGGCTATTCGGGTACCTTTGGAAGTAGTATGTATCGACCCGTTAAAACCCACGGAAATCCACGGACAAAACGGTTGAGTTTGATGGTTCTAAGTGGCTTGGGACTAAGAAGGACTACGACCCTAGTCGAGCGTATCCTTGGGCTGCCACACCTTGACAAAGTTGGCCGATAAATAACGGAGAGGCACCAGTTTGGTGTTGTGGTATGATGTGAGTTTCGAAATCAGGCTGCAGCGAATACTGTATTTCTCGCTTGACGTATGTAGTATATTGATATTGGACGATTTTTTTTTTTCTTTTTCTTTTTTCTTTCTCTTTTCCCGCCACTCCATTTTAGTTGTTCTGTGATGATGTCTTGTTTGGAGGTGAGAAGTTCACGAGCCTGCTCTGGGGGTGAGTGAGTGAGAGAGAGAGAGCGTGGGGCAAATGCGAGGTGAGATTTGACAGCGAGCGACCAACAAAACGGAAACGGTTACTGATCCGTCCCCTTGGCCGGGCATAGCGTTCCCTTTCGAGATATGACTGGTTTTGGCGTTGTGAGATGGTTTTTTTTTTTCTTCCTTCTCTCCCTCTTTCTCTTATGCGTACGCCTTATTTTTGATGATGTTGGTTTCGGTCTACTATATTTACCTCAGAGCGCAGATCTGTGAGCACGCGTGACGCTGGATTTGGGCATATGGCTCTTCTTTTGGCTGTGTGGAGAAAGACGGCGAATGCCGTATTATCAAGCACTTTTGCCTAGGGCTGCCGATTTGCTCTTCTTCTTTCCTCTTCTTATCTCGATTCATTCTGTCCTGAAACTGTAAACTGCAAGAGCAAGTACAAGTACAAGTATTTGGGATGCTACTATGATAACCCATGACTCGCGATGTTCTGGCTCTGTGTTACATCCAAGTGCGGTGAAGTGACTGACTCTCGCGCTTGTTCCTGTAGGCCAGAACTCGGTCAACGACAAGGCTTTACCCACATAAGAAGCATGGCCGCGTGATTAGCCTCGCCATCGTGCATTCGGTCTGCATGCAGGCAGGCGGGCCAGCCATTATCGCTTCATTATTTTTTTCTCTTTGGGTGTGTCTACTACGGAGGGAGTAGATAGATACAGTTATCAATCCCCAGACCCAAACCGGGCAGTTCTTCGCGAGGGTGTGCGTGCAGGGGGGTTTACGGAGCTTTTAGACCCCCGACTCTCTTTTCTCTCTCTCAAGTTAGGTATACTCGCTGTTGGTTGTGGTTTTTGCGTCATGTTTTCTCTTCTCTTTCATTCTTGATTTCTTTATTTGCTTTTTGGGCAAAGAGATCATCGCGGCACGCGCATTGGGCCGCAAGCTCGTGACGCATGTCGATCATTTGCCGCATTCTATCCCGTCATTTGCTTTTTTTTTTTTTCCTGAGGCCCGGCCGCATTGCTTTGGGGCCGGCCAGTCCAGCCTCACGGGAAACCACTGGACAAGGACGGCAAGACGGGACGGCTCGTTTATTTGGCACGTCACATGCCTTTTGCTAATGTACATGAGAGACAAAAGGAAAAAGGAAAAAAAAAAAAAAAAAGCAAGCCACATGCGCACTTTGAAGCAGATCCTTTCGGTTCCCGTTGAGTCTTGGGGGCCTTTTTTCTTTCTTTCTTTTTTCTTCTGGCGTGCACCCCCGTGGTTGTTAGTTGCAACCTAAAGTCAGTCCACATTTTGGGGGTTTCGACTTGGATCTTGCGCGCTTCGTCCCGGGGCTCGGTAGATGATGCCTAAGATGTATTTGGAATACCGAAGAAAACGACGTCCATACTAAAGGGAAACGTGTGGTGCTCTTTTGTTAGCTACCTGTGGGATATACAAGCACATGTCAGATATGAGTGTGTAACCTGAAGCTAGACGCCAAGATAATTACGGAGCTGCCCACCTGCTTCTTGGACCAAGAGAAATACGCGTGATTCTATTATTGTACATACTTCTTTTCCCCTTTACTGCTTCGTCAGGTCTTTGTGAGGACTCGCAAAGCGGTACGTTTTAGGTACTGACCCGTGCTGTACACCGTATTTGTACTCGGCTGGCAATCTAGTTCCACATATAATGTAACATTCAAGGCTCCATCACATGGGACAACCAACAACCACTCCTGATGGGCATTTCCAGCGACAGATCCTCATTGCAAATACGACACAATTTTGCCGAAATGCTGCTTCACTGGATGGGGATGCTATAATACGTCTGTGTCAGTCCTAGTGATACAAATTGTGTAGATTTCAATAAGGTAAAAGAAATAGGGCCCATCATCATTTAGCCCCCGTTGCGCTGGGTACGCCTATTCAAATGAATTCGTCCAGCTATAATTAATACGTGTATAATGTTATTAGACGAGCCACTGAGGTGCTCTGTAGAGTGTGATCCATCATATAGTAATTTTCTAGATTCTTCTCGCGATGGAGCCAACAGTTTACCCTGGGGCCCTTTTGAGGAACACAATCTCATCACATCGGCAGTGAGAGCTGTTTTGGTGTTCTGGGCATAATTTGTCATTTTCTGCGTTGGTCTTCACCCAACAGTAGTATCGCTTCCATCGCTTGACTGACTGGATGAGGCAACGGGCCATGTGCATCTTCGAAAATACAGACTTGTTTCGGTACTTTGGCAGTTGGCTTCCCCTCAGCGAGAACCGACTTCGGATAAAGGGATGGCTCTTATTTGCGCTGAAAAGCAAGTTTTTTTTTTTTTTTTTTTTTTTTTCCATGGTAGAGTCCCTGCAGAGCGACAATCTCATCATGGCAATACCGAGCCAACGTTACAATCAGTCGTCATCTGCTTTCGCAAGCTTTCTTCGTTTCCGCCCCGGCTGTCGGGACCTGGAGTCTTCATGGCCCACCACTGAATCACCGCCAGAGTCCTGCGCCGCATTGCCTCCTTGCCACTCCTGCTCACCGCTGCCGTCGTCATAATTATCCTGGGTGCTGCCCTTAGTGAAGACAAGATGCCCTCGTTGACCTAGAACCTCTCGCCCTGCCTCCTCTAGCAGGATACCTAGTGCTAACAGCGCCGTCTCATCCATGCTGCGCTCGTCCAAATTACGTCCACTTTCGAGCACCCGTTGGTTGCGGTTCAGGGCTCCGTAAAACTCGGATGAGTACTCGTGGATGGCCTTGAGAAGATCGCTCTGTGGCAAGACGCCCTGCCCGCCGTTGGGCAGCTCCCAATCGTGCGCGCGGTAGATGTCATGCTCTGCATAGCGTTCCGGAGCGTCCTTGCGGCGAAACAAGACATCATCTGGAGCAAGCTTGAAGCCGTCTCGGGCCGATCGTTGGTCGACGATCCCAGGCTGAAATTTCCTCTGGTCCTGGCCCTCATCTCGCAACACTCCATCATAGGTGACCCTTCCTTGCATACGGTCAATTTCACGTGACGGTGATTTCCAAACTGCCGGGAGAGGCTCATTTCGGATCCCTTTAGCTTACCTGCAACAGCGTCGTATACGGTAGCCAGCATGCGCTGACCCTGGCGACGGCTGCCCCGGGAGGGCTGCGGCAACAGCGGCGAATCCCCGATGTCGGCAGCTCTGGGAGCAGATGACTGCATGTATTCATCTGTAGAGTCCATGGTTTTCTTTGTCCTCCGTGGAAGGATTTTTCCGTCCTTTCTCACCTCACCCTTGGCCTGTGCTTTTTGATGTGCACCTAGTCGGGACGATCCCTTGCCCCCCGTCCTTCACTCACGGGTTCCAAAGTGGCGCAAAAAGACAACTAGGCCGTATCGAGCAGACCATGGCAGCTGTAAATAGACCGGCTGGGTCAATGAAGAGAAAAGAGCAGCCGTTGTTGGCGGCAGTTGAAGCGTCGTTGATAGATGAAAATTGAAAGATTATCGTCAAAAGAAAGTTTGCGCGTGGAGCGGTAGCTAGCACTAATGGCATGTGGGGTTAGTCTCTGACCGCCCAGCTGGTGACATCACCCACGCAACTTGTGACATGTGCTCCATGCGTTTTGACTCAATCTCGACTTCACGCTTCTCAACGCAACAGTGCTGCTATTAGCTACGTAGCTGCCGTATAACTCTAGGAGACAGCATCTATTTCAGTACTCTATCTGGACGGTTGGTGAGGGCCCTCAGATGAATGCAGTCTCGTCTGCTGGCCCGCGAAGTGGGTGATCTGCCTTCTCGCGACTTCACCCAGATCGTAGCATCTCAGCTTCTGCGTTCCTTCGAACCAGCACCTCAACACCGCTTCAACGGCGAGGCTACCCTGCCCAACCATGATCAGCAGACCGAGCTAGAGGACCGGCCGCACAGGCTTCGTGCTCATGGCGCAGGGGTGAGCAGTCTTGCCCTTGAGAAGTTTGACGGCCGCATCTTGTTGTCTGGCGGTGCAGACGGGTCTATCAAGCTCTGGGACCTAGAGAGTTGCCCCAGCCCATATGAGACTCGCACCTTTCGACCCGTAGGCTCCATCACTCGGTCTACGGGTGGTCCCAGAAGCGGCGGCCATAGCCACGGCATCACGCATCTGGCCTTCTACCCCTTCGACCCAGATGCCTTTCTCTCTAGCTCCTACGACAAGACACTCAAGCTGTGGGCCACTTCACGAGCAGCCTTGTCTGCCGAGTTCGACCTCAACGCCACCGTATATTCACACGCCTCCAGCCCAATAGCAGGTCACCTGCTCATCTCGTGCGCCACCCAGCACTCCAATGTCCGGCTCGTAGACCTCAAGTCGGGATCCGCTGTCCAGGCCCTCGTTGCTCACGGCGGTCCTGTTCTCAGCACGGCGTGGAGTCCTCGCCATGAACACATTCTCGTCAGTGGCCACGCAGACGGCAAGGCCCGCATATGGGACATTCGGCGTGCCGGTGGCGTTATAGCACAGCTCGATCAGGAAGATTCTCTGGGCATTGTGCATCGTTTCCAGCACGCCACGGCGTCTGGGCCCGACTGGGGTAGCATGCCGCATTTTCGTGTCTCAGCCCAGGCCCACGACGACGCTGTCAACGGGCTGCAATGGACCGATGATGGGAGGTACATTGTGTCGGCTGGGCTTGACCGCCGCATCAGAGTTTGGGATACCGATACAGGAGCAAACACGCTTGCCAGCTTTGGGTCTATCGTGCAGAACCAGCACGCTAAAACTGCAAGTTTCCTGGTCACTCCATCAGGCCTCTCCACGGGTCACCAGCTTCTGGTCTGGCCAAACGAACAAGAAATCCTCCTACTGGACCTCCATGACGGAACGGTAGTCAGTCGTCTTCGAAGCCCCGGTTCAACGCTCTCTACGGGCCCTCGAGGCAGTGAAATGGGGCGGAACCGCATTACAAACATTGCGTGGCGTAGTACAGGGGGTGGCAATGGACAAATTGGACCGGCCATGGGAGGTGGCAACTCGATCGGAGCTATTTACAGTGCCCATTTGGATGGACAGATACGAGCATGGATGCCGCAACTTCCCGGTCCAGAAGATGCAGACGAAGACGAAGAGGCTGGCGTGGACGAGCAAGTAAAGCAAAGGAAGAGGAAGGCTATTGAGAACGCATATAGAAGTCTCATGGGCAAGGAGATTACGTTTACCTAGACCTGCCCGACTCGTATATATGAAAGTTGAAACGTATGCTAGAGAAATGAATAAATGTAAATAATCAAACTCAGTGCTGTCTATATCATGAGAACCAAAAAGATCCAAGTCGCTAGCCCATCCCGGACGCCACTCCTTCCATATAACTTATTGCTTTCCCAAAAACTGTGTAACTACAACCGCCTAGTGACAAATTAAACAACAACCACAAAGCAAAGCCACCCATCGGGATATGCAGCTTCCCTCATCATTTCTCCCAAGGGGGCGTCAAAGGGAGCGGACACGCCGTGAAGTACCACGCTCGCCAGCACGGGGTCTCGACTGCTGGGAAACAGCGTGGGCATCAAGTCCTTGAGGGCCTGCCCCAGCAGCTTTGGCTTGCGGTCTGGTGTCATGACAGGGACCAAGGATTGGACGATCCTGAAAGATCCAGCTTCACCGGCTGCGGGAGCAGAGGGGGAACCATCACCGCCTGCATCAGGGGGGGTTGAGGGGATGTACACCCGCATGGGGGCGTGCTTGAGGGTGGCTGGAGCATTGAGCAGGCGTGTGTGTATCTTGGAAAACGCAGCGTAGTCATTGTCAATGACTGAGTTCCAGAGCTGAGTGGTGTGTTCCTTGGACATCTTCATGATCTGATTGGCGTTGCCGTAGCGAACAAAGTCGGCCTGACTGCAGCATGAGCATGACCTGTCTTGTCTCCAGAAGCCGGTGTGAGGGGGACTGTGGATGTGTGCATGGGGGGGAGGAGGGGCAGTACAGCATGTACCTGCAGCAAAGAGCAAACACAAGACAAGGAAGAGGGAGGAACCGAAAAGAAGGGGACCGGATGAATGAATGGGGTTAAGGGCTCACCTCCTTGACGCTATTCAGAAAAGTATCGCCAATATCCCATGCAACCCCATCGTCCACCACCAGCCGCCACGGCAGGCTAGGCGCGTACAGGTCGGCCAGCAACCCCACCGCCAGGTTCCTTAGCTGCACATCCTCAAAGTGAAAGCTGGAGCAGGGTGCGTCGAAGAAGGCCGACAGGCGCGGCAGCAGAAGCGACAGGTAGCTGAAGCGTGGGACGCTTGTGATGAAGGGTGTAGAGGGCGCGGACCGGTGAGTGATGTGCAAGGGGACCTGAGCGGCCCAGAGCGCCTGGGGTATGGACGAGGCTGAAGTGGACATGTTTTGGATAAGGTATGGTAAGTTGGAACTTGGTGAGGGCTGATATGCTATGGCGGAATCATGGCGAAATTGCGAACAGCTTTGCGGCAGAGATATTCCCGAAGACTGCGGCGAGATGTCGTCTACTGTACAGCCAAGTTGCTTGTTTGCGTATTTCGGAGATGCCGGCAAAGGAGAATCTCGGGCTGCGGCCGGATGAAGTTTGGTGGAGGCTGCAAACGATCTCCGGGCCCGAGCAGGGGAAGAGACAAAGATGGGGAGAAGAGATGAAGTGAAGCCGATCTTGAGTGCTGAGAGCTTGGCGGGGTGTTTTGGGGATGGAGTGGGGGTTTACAATGTACCTGAGGTTCAATTGTGCTGTGGGCGGCCTGGGCGCTGCTGTACCGCTCAATGTCACGCTGTACCTGATGGACTCAGTGAGGTTGCTGCCTGTAGTGCATACGAGTACACTGTAGCACCACTCAATCTCTCCACTGCAGTCATTGATTACGGCTTTCAGCTGTACTGTAACCGTCATCTCAATCTTAATCTCCAATCTCAACCTCGTACCATCCAACCATCTCAACACACCAGACGACTGCCTAAACTCCGTCCGCTGCCCTCCAGCTTTTCACCCGGAAACCCGGTTTCCGTCCCCTCCCAAATCTCCCCCAAAATCTCCCGACTGAGACAGCTCTTGCGCTCTTCAGCTCCTCGCCGATATACCCGCTTCCGATGCATCCCTTGCTCCAATGCTACCTCGCTCAAGTCAGCCGCACCGGCGTGGCTGTCTGATAGATGACCAAATCCAGATTGCTTTCCAGCCGCGATTGGCTCTGGTCGCGTATGGCGCTGCCAATTGTATGCTCAGCACCTCGTACGACGTGCCAAATTACGTGTGGACGATGCTCCGAGCGTTGTCTGTGCATATCTGACCTGTCTCTTTTGATCGGATTCTCGTGCGGAGCAACAATGGAACGGGGGTCTTGAACAGCTACGAGACGAGGATACGAAGGGCTGAGAGAGGCGTGATATTGCACTCTCCCCGCCTGGGACCCATGGCAGCTTGGACTGAGTCTGCGGCCGCAAGTCACGCGCACGCTGGAGCTGTGGAATTAAACGACGAAAGAGAGCTACGCGTTCACATGTTTGCTTTTTCCTTTGGTTCCAATTTCATTTCATTGACGACGCTAAAAATACACTTAATGTTACAGACTGGATATCCAATGAGCCATCAAACGAAAGTTCCCTGCGGCCTATTACAATCCACGATGCTGTTCCTGGTGAGAGACGCTGTGCCGCCGCACGCGGTCGTAATTGGCATTATCATGCTCAATGGTGGGCTCGCCAATGTGCTTCCGCAAGACTGAAGGCGGCACCTGAGCAGCATCCGTGGGGTCCTTGGCCGTCGTCCTGTCCCTGGGGAAGCCATTTGATTAGTTCTCAAGTCGATAGATTGGCCTTCCTCGGGGCAGGGAATTCTACCCCACTCACGACTGGGAAAAGGTCTTGTCGCCCATGAAGGTCTTGCTATTGTCAAGGTCGCTGTCCACGCGAGGGTCGGCCTTGTTCATCATGTCGGACTTGTGAGGGCCTGCTGTGTTGGGAGCTGGGCCAGTGTTGCGTGCGGTTCCAAAGCTTCCACCGACACTGCCCGTACCAGCGCCGAATGCACTGCTAGTGGTGTCCTTGGTGTGGTGTCCCGTGCTGCCCAGGCCGGATGAGCCGTGGGTGCCAGTCGAGCCGTAGGTATCAGTGCCAGTTGAACCATAGGCACCAGTGCCAGATGAGCCCAAGGTGTCAGTACCAGTTGAGCCGTAGGTATCACGGCCCGAGGAGCCGTAGGTGCCAGTGGCACCGCTGCCGGTGAGAGTATCAGTGCCCATGCCGCTGCCCATTCCAGAGCCCATTGCGGTTCCGGAAGAACCAGTCATGCCAGTGTTGCCGCTGGGAGCATCGTAGGTAGCGCCGTGGGATTTGAGGCCCATGTTACGGCTGCCATCGAGGTCAGAGTCGACTCTTGGGTCGGCCTTGTTCAGCATGTCGGACTTGTGAGTTCCAGCAGTCTTGGAGGCAGGGCCGGTGCTGGTGCCAAAGCCAGTGGTTTCCGATTGCGTGTTGGAGCTTCCATATGTGTCAGTTCCAGCAGTGGCACCGCCGGAGCGGAGGCCCATGTTGCGGCTGGCGTCGAGATCAGAGTCTACTCTGGGATCGGCCTTGTTGGCCACGTTGGAGCTGTGCATGCCGGCAGTCTTGGAGGCAGGGCCAGTGGCGGCAGTAGAGCCAAAGCCAGTAGAGCCAAAGCCAGTAGAGCCCTTGCTGGAGTCGAAAGTTCCTCCAGTGCCAGTCATGCCTGAAGATCCAGTCACGCCTGAGGAGGTGGTGGTATCACCGCCATAAGAGTAGTTGTCTCCGCCAGTGGTGTAAGAGCCATCATGACGTCCTAGGTTCTCGCGGTGATCGCGGTCAGAGTCGACGCGAGGGTCGGCGGCATTGCCGGTTCGGGAGCTGTGAGGTCCATGAGTGCCTTCAGGCTGCTCTGTCTTGTTGTCGGAGTGGAGCTTGTCCTTGACCTTGTTGATGAGAGAAGACATGGTGATGGTATTTTAAAGATGTGTAAAGTGTATGTGTGTAAGTTTTGTTGTGTGATTGTTAAAGTAAGATGATAGAATGATCTGATGGAAGAACGGGAAGTACGGAGGAACATCATAACTATATAGTTCTCATCTGAACGATCATCCTGCAAACAACTGATCGCTGGCTATGATGACATTGTGGCTCACACGGTAACCTCTACCGATGGCGCTCAACTCTGAAGCTTTCCCGATCTGTCTACGGGATACTTCTTACTTCGTAACCTTACCAACTTACCAGAGCAGCCACAGATCTCATCGCTCCTCTTCTGCATAGGTATGAGGTAACGCCCGTTCGCATCTCCATATACAACCCGTCATATCTGGGGTGTGGTGACGTTGGAGCGGCCCAGATGTCAGAAACCTCTCCATCCGGAGTGTTTGCGCCGCATCCTCATTCCACTTTTTTCCCTGGAGATCATTCGACTTAGGTAAACTTGACAGGCTTAGGTAACTCAGGCTTGTCAGGTAATGCACGAAAAGCAAGTTAGCGTACGATTTTGCTTGCGGTTGGACGATGTGATGGTGATGCAAAGAATGTCTTGAGGTTGGATTGAGTTATCGATGACCGCATCGGTGGGGCCAAGCTGTGTTGGTGGGGCTCAAAGAGTGGCGGCTTGCAACAATCATCGTTGCATCATCAGTCTAGCTGTGGCTGGTGAGGATCACTCTGAGGCTGGAGCACAAGACTTGGTTTTTGAGAAGTATGAATTAAACCTGTTGGATTGGTGGAATGTTGCCTGTGGCTCAGCAAGTTTGCGGAGTGACGATGACGGGAGGATCTACACTGGGGGGGCTCCTCTGGATAGAAGCTTATGCTGCGCGAAACTCCACGTTATGGCGTCGGTGGACCAAAGGTTTTACAAGCGTGGCATATACAGGAAACTTGTATTATACAGTAGCACAAAACAAACTGGAATTTCATTACCAAAAAAGAATCCTTGGTTGAAACTCTCTTTTACAGTATATCACAAGAACCAGAATCAGGTTAGAGACGGCGCGCCATGTCGGCCATTAGTTCTCTCCAAGTTCAGGAGATGTAAATCAGATAAGCATGATAGTAACAAGCAGATGCGTGCCTTGAGTGGTAAAGAAAGACAAAAGAATATTAATTAAGTAAGTACTAGCTTAGCTGGGTATAGTCGTTATAAAGTCATTAGGGGAAACGGGTATTATGGGAAAGACAGAAGCAGTAAAACATTATTCCCAAGCGATTTTTCTCTCGAACCCTCCTCTCATCCAACTCGACCCCAGCCTCCTTTTTTCAGATCAATTTGAAGCATAGACGACGAAGGAAATTACAAAATCAAGGGTATTTGGGGTATCATGAATGATCGTGTACCGCCTATGGCAGTTCGCAGATGCTAACACCGTGATAGCACTTAGACGCGGCTTCGTCGGTACCAGCGGCGGTGGTGCTGGCGGTGGGCAGCATCGACTCGGGCAGCACGACGCTCATGGCTTTGAACCCAGAAGATGCCAAGCAGGGCGGAAACGAGCCAAAGGAGAGCTGAAAGGAAGGTAAAGGCAATGTCGGCCTTGAACTTGCCACACTGGTCACCATTGATGGGGTGGACATTGTTCCAGTCGAAGATGTAGCCACAAGAGTTACCCAGCAACTAAACGACGAAAAAGTCAACATCAATGCGATCGAAAGGGGAGACAGAATGCATGTATAGTATATGGGTGTCACTTACGTTGACCAAGAGGCCAAAGGCAGCCCACCAGGCAAGGCTGAGGATGATATCCACTGGCCAATGCACAAAGGACCAAGAGAAGGGTACGAGCCATATCAGCGCAAAGAACATGGACAGGGCCGCCACCACCTCGGTGTAAATGAAACGGCCCTGAGACCAGGATGATGCATCGCGGTATTGGTGAAGGTGTTGGCCCGTCACACCGGCGACGATGGTAGCGAAGACGAGCTCTGCGGCCCGCAGGACGATGCTGACGATGCGATCGAGCGCCATTGTTGGTGAATTGACTGGTTGATGATTCCCTTGGTGTTGCGTGCCTGGTGGCGATGTGTTATACAAATGCTTTGGGTGGGCAGGCGAACTGCTTTAATAGATGCAGTCAAGTGTGATGGGAGGGGGGCGAGATGATGATGCCAGTTTATCTGAGCGATGAATGATGAGAGGCTGCTTGCCAGACTTGTCTGTCTGGAGGGACAGAGCAGCTGGATTTATTCATTCGTGAATGGGCAGCGACTGCCCACGACTGTTGATCTGCAACACCAACTTTGGGCTTCATCGTCATACCTGGCACACATGACCCCTTTGAAACGGCAAGACATACGACATGCTCATCCCCAAAAAGTCTTGTTTGCGTCTTCCGTCATTGGGAGGTCCGGTTCGGGCAAAAAACGTGGTTTGTCCCTGCGGCATCGCTTGCCCAAACACGGGCAGCCGCCGTTAAGCGAATCATCGGTGCTTCTTGTGATTGATTCGTATTTCAGCGCATAGACGCTATCTCACAGTAGAGTAGCATAGAGCCTAAACAATCGACGTGTGCCTAGACAATGCGTGAATGGCCTTGGAGCATTGTCGAATGATTTTCTAGGCACAGCACATTGTATGCCTGTATGGTGTCGTGATTGCTGGATTGGGTAACTACATGTAGCCTGTAAAGTCGATTGCGTCATAACTGGCTAGAGGCCGATTGTCATTCGTTGGTGCTGATCGCGGTCATGGATGGTTGCATTGGCAGAAAAGCATTGGGCCTGAGCCTAAAAAATGATGGGCTGTTATGAATTAATTGATTGAGCTGCAAGTTCCAGGTTTTCTTCTTTGTCGGCTCTTTGTTGGCTTCAAGGCGTGACTAATTGCCGACGGAAAATCCTTGGCAGCGAAGCACACCATCGTAGAGAGATGGATGGAGAATGTGAAAGGACGCAAGAGAGATGACGACCGGAATTACACCATCAGCGAGGTTTCGAGAATTATTCGAGAGAAACACGACCTAGCCAGCACGCCAGATTGGCTGTCCAACACCCCAACGACTGTGTGAGGTTCAAAGGTCAAAACAAGATGCAAAGCAAACTTTTATTTACTTGCTTACCTACCTAATAAAGTAGTGAATATCCGACTCTATGTTTCCGCTACTATTACTATAGACCTTTTACTGCTATTATAGGTACCATACCTATTTTTCTTAATGCCTGGTGCTATTACTACCTCTGAACATTTCTCTACTATCTACTACTATCGCTATATTTGGAGCTGATCGGACACCATGCCTCTGTCGACGCCGCGTAAAATTCTTGACAAAGGAAAAGAAGAAAAGAAGGGGTCTCAAAGGTGACTCAATAAACGAACGAATCGTTTGGAAGTAGGCGATTAAGGGAAATAAAAGCAATGGCAATGGGCCACAGATCGATGTCTGCCAATTGCTACCAGTTGGTAGGCCACGAAGAGGATGTAAGAAGCTTAGATTGACTAAGTAAAGTAAAGTAAACTGCAGTGTAAGATTGATAGAGAGACGGTGCGTGATCTATATAAGGTACCTGCCTATCTATGTATGCCCACTATTTCTGTTTTTTTTTTTTTTTTTTCTAATACTTGCGTGTCTAGTGGTTTCGTTCTGGGTGATCGATGACATTCCCGCGTACCATCCCAGAAGGTGGAAGCCAACTCATGTCGCTGGCCTACTTCTGGATGCTTTGTTGTGGATGCTCTGTTGTGAACGCTTGTTTTTGTTTTACCTGAGCTGGGCGCCGCAGGCGCCTGACTGCGGGGAAGGAGGATGCCAAGCAGGCCCAGGTTTCTTTTTTCTTCAGGGAGAAAAGTCTTAGCCAGGATGATTATAATAGCGATATTAGTTCCGCTCACCTAGAATTCGTGGGAATTAGGATATAGTAGCAGCCTGCGCTGACCGTCGTCAACTCGTGGTACAGGTGTCTGCTAGATGATTGATAGGCGGCCGACAAAGAACAAATACATTTTAGTTTTCAACGACTTGATCTTCATTCAGCTCACAGCATGATTCACAGACTACAAAGATCGTAACATAGTACCTAACAGGCCACACATCCCTCAATACCACATCTCCGTCCAAAAATTGTGCAACACATCTTCTCAAACCAAGCCAAATAATCCTCCTTACGCCCACTCTCGGTGGAACTTGCCATCAAACTCCTCCCTCAATCGAATGAATGCATACAACACTCGGTGTAAGCCTTTGCCCTTTTTCTGTCCCCCGGTAGGGATATCTTCGCCATCATCCCAACCATCTAGACTAGTTGCGGATGAAGCTGCCTCTTCATCACTGCCATCTTCAGATCCACTGGCTGTGGTTTCGGCCTCGTTTTCGAAGCTTTCAAACTCCTCTTCCGCGTCCAGATCTTTGGCGTCCATAAGGATAGTTAGACTGCTAATGATGGTAGACAAAGTGCGAGAGAACTCTTTAAGGTGAAACCACACGTCTCCGCGTCGGATTCCGTTGTCTCTCGCAAGGACATGCATGCTGCCGTGCTTGTAATAATCGTACAAATATGCGTTGAATCTCACGTTGGTATCGTGTGGCCAGATTGGTATCGATGGAATGGCCGATTCCTCCAAAAAGACATCTCCGCGCGCCGTCTGACATAGTTCGTGAATTGTCTTGAAGTCGTCCGTTTTCCCAGACAAGGCAACGAAAGGGGATCGCACCATGCCAGCAGCGCTCGAGTCCGCAGCGGCCCAATGGATGGGGTTTTCCTGACCAACGACCGTTTGGGTAAACGGCAACGACCGATCCCTCTTATTCGTCAAGTTATGATTGACATACGACTGGACATATCTCTTGAAGATGGAAAGAGTCTCCTTGTTATGTCGTATGAGCAGGCTTTCCGCTTCCTGCGGGAGAGGCGGAAGGAAGATGACAGAAGACGAGGTTTTGGCTATTTCAACCAATTTCTCATTCTCCTTGACAGGTATTCGGACAAACAAATGTGAAAGCACCAGCATCATCTCCAGTAATACTCGCTCTGGACTTTTATAGATATCTGAGCAGAGCTGATGGAAATACCCGCCCCTCAGTAGGGAGTGAAAAGCAAACACTGCATTCTCCATAAAGTATAAGTGGCCTATAATGCTGGCAAAATTAATAGGCACACCAGTAGCAGAAAGCAAGTTCTGCCTTCTGAGGTATTCAATGGAAAACCGAACGTGATGCTTAATGGACATCTCCGATTCTGGTCCACCCAGGTAGAGACGCGTTTGCGAAAGCAACGACTGCACCATGGTGACTGCAAATTGGCAGTTTTCAGATCCATGAAGTAGCGAGAATAGCCTGAGGACAAGGGTAGTGGATATCGGAAACTGTCCATTGAGGCCGGGCAGCCGCGCCGACATGATTTCGTACACGCGTTCTCGTGGGATCTGATTGAACACAATGTTCCCGAGAAGATCAAATCCTCGACGTCCAGCACGTCCTGAAGCTTGTCTGAAGTTCTGGGCAGTGAGAAACACTGAATCTTCGTGGAATATGACCGTTTTGCAGGGCATATTGATACCGAGGGCCAGTGTACCAGTGGCAACAACCACCCTCAAATACCCTTTACGGAACATAACCTCAACCCTATTCACAGAGTCGTTAGTATGTTGGTCATATTTACTCTCAATAAAAATTACTCACACTTGACGGTATTCTCGGTTCAGACCGGAGTGGTGCACTCCAACGCCGCGTTGGAGAGCTGCTAGCAGCAAAACATCAACCGCTCCTCGTAGAGGGCGAATCATTTCATTCGCCTCCAATGCTTGCATCTTCGTCGTATCTGCGAAACTGAATCGTTCCAGCGGAGCATTTGGGTTGAAACTCGCCCAAGCACTTGTCTCGATATTTGCCTCTTCGCGTAACTGCTCTTGCTTTGACATTCTGGAATCGCTTCCTTCGCCTCTGTTCCGTTGAACGACCCTTCGACTCTGTTGGCTGGCCTCAGACCTCTTCCAAGCCTCGTAGTCTTTAATTTTCTGAGCCCATTCGGCTGAATTTTCTTTCCACTCTTTCTCAGACTCAAGAAGCATCAGGCATATAAGCTTCGCAACCTTCTCACAGCCTTGAGTGTCATAGTGAAACACCAGAGCAGGCAGAGCATCTTGCCTATGCAAACCGACGACTAGATGAAATATGCTTTTCAAGTCACGAGTAAACTCGTCAGGAAGGATCTCTTGGTTTGAACGTAACTGCAAAAGCTTCCTGATTTTCTGAAACGCAGAGCCTTGGCTCTCTATGATGCGTCGGAGTGATTGTTTGAGCTCTGCCTCCCACCGAAGAACATCCGACTTTGATATTGTCTCTGGGAGGATGGTAGAGGGATCTTGGACACCAAATTTGACAAGCTCTTCCTCTGAGAGAATCTTCTTCATGCTTTCCCAAAGGCGTAGACAATCTCTCGCCTCCAGAGAGAGATCCTCAAGCGCCGTGCGAGCCCTAGAAAGTGTTAGCTGCGAACCAATATCATCGGGTGGCATACGTACCTATCAGTTAGAGCCACTACTGGGTGGATGAATTGGAAATCGGGACAAGGCTTGTCACCTTCGTCTAATCCAGGAACGGGAAGTGTCTTGTTGCGTCGAAGTCCGTGAAATGGTTCGTGTTCTTGAGGCATGTAAATGAATTTTCGAAGATCCGAATAGCGAGCCGTGTGCACTACCGTATCTAGTTTCAATCCTTTGCTTTTCTGAACTTGTGAAAGCCACTCCCGAAAAGGCTCGGGGTTTCCAATGGTTGCTGAGAGCGCGATGACGGGACATGGAGCAGATAGAAGCAGCTGTTCCCAAATCACACCATCTTCATCCTGGCCAATACAATGAACTTCGTCGAATATGATCCTCTTGATACGTTGTGACCATGCATTTGGGCCTTTGGCGTTTGTCGGTGCAAGCAAGAGGATCTGCAGCATATGGGGTACGGTGACAAGTATTTGGCATCCAGTTGGGCTTTGGACTCGGTAGTCCCGAGTGTATATTGCCCAAACAGACTTGCCCTGCTTATTATATGTTTTGGTGAAGCGAGCGCCAATTTCGGCGGCTATCTGGTTTACCAGAGCCTTGGTCGGAGCAACATATACCAAAACTCCGTCATCGCTTTCCTCGAGTACTTTCTTCATAGCGTAGAATGAAATGAACGTTTTACCCGCAGAGGTTGGAGCAATGACAAGGAGACTGTTATTGGCATCAATTGAATCGAGAACCTTAATCTGCCAAGCATCTGGGTTGAATGGCACCCGATTATCCTGCCGAGAGTCGAATCGTCGATCCATATAGGGCGCCGCAAATTCGAGGTTGCATTTGTCGAAAGTTTAGCGTGGAACTCTTCATGTTCTTGAAAGAACCATAGTCAAATTTGAACGACATCTTTTGCGTCTGGTCTCCAACATTAACCACGAGGTTTGGAATCTTGAGGCAAGATGTCAGTTTCTCAACTGCTTTGGCTACTGCCTTGGATGCCCCAATGGCCGGAAGCTCCTGAAGCCATTTCCACATAAGTGCGATGAGGTAAACCCCTGCGAACATCGGGTGTCAGTGTGCTATTATCCAATTTTGGGAATGTGATCACTCTTTCTTACCGGAACTAGGGGATATTTTATTAGCTGCCTGTGCTTTTGCCCATAACTGCCCAAGAAGATGGCACAGGTAAAGGTGGATCTCGGATCCCAGCGCAACATTGTCATCCTTGGATCGTTCGTTTAAGAACTTGATAGTCTTGAGGTACCGAGATAAAACAGAAGGATCCTTTTCAATATCTTGGCATGTAGCGGTCCAAAGGGTGATTGCGTTGTCTCACCTAGTTAATGCTTTTTGCTCCTGAACCTCCTGGGCCGCTCGTAGTGCACTCTCTCTGCCACCCGGCTTGTTTCCTTGGCGACCCGGTTTCTTGGATTTCGATTGAGATTGAAGACTGCCATTCTCTTTCTGGGGCCCCTTATTCTTGAAGTTATGCACAGCAACAGTCTTCTTTACGACGACAATCTCAGGGTTAATGAGTTTGCCTCTGGCGTTAGTGAGACTCGCCGAATATGCTACAACGCTAGCAAGACGCTCTTGCTTTCTCTTTCTCGCGAAAAAGCCGAGCTTTTGGATCTTTCTCTGAGGTATTAGCAGCTTGGTGTTATGCCAATGGTGTAGATCCTCAAAGACGGAGTGAGAGGACGCGTCTTGTACTTCCTGACTCTCATTCAGCTTGATGTCCTTGAGAAAGGTGTCAAGCACAGGATGGCTAAAAGGCAAAGCCGAGACTTGCAAGCCATTAAACTCTCCTTGAAGGTTCTCCTCCGAAGTAATAGTAAGTTGCGGGAGATGCTCTACAAAATCCGCATCCGTTCCTGCGCGAAAAGCTGACCAAAGCCGTTGCCACGACTGGATGATTTGGCTGGGAAGCCACTGACTAGAGCGGAGAGACTCGAGCATGAAATGGAACAAAGATCCATCAATGGAATCATACAGATCCCAGTCATTTTCAGAAATATCCATGCTGGTTATCCAATCATCTTTTTCCAACAACATCAATGACAGTTCAATGATATGACGCAAGAACTCTCGGTCCTCAGGGTGTAGATGGCAACGCTGGGGTCCAACCCAATGCTGACGTTCAAGTAGGGTGCAGTGCTTGAGGACTGCGAGATGAAGAAGAAACGCCTGTACTCTTTCCTGCAGACTATCATGATCCGTCAAATTGCCCTTTGGCGCTCCAACTAGGGATAAACAGGCGGTGATACCTAGGCGCTCTCGAATAGTGAGATCTTGGGGCTCAACCAACATAGGTCTACACTCATAATTTTGACCATATAGTGAAATAAACGGCGAGTCAAATTCCGGTGAGATGGGCAATCGTGGCAGTCGAACGGGCGACTTGCTTAGCAACGGTGCATATGCCTAGAGAGGATGCAGTGTCAGTTTTAGATCTTCACACAAACAAACAAAGCTACATATGTTACCTTTGAACTCTTCCAATTAAGAGAGTTAACGATGGCTACATTTTTGCCCATAGAGATCAGACGACGGATAAAAAACCGCAATATGGTGGTATCTTTGACGTCTTCTGATTCAACCCCGTCGTGACATAGAACAAAATGAATCGGCAACTCCTTCAGGTAATCGTGAAACTCTTTACTGGAAAAGGAATTGAACTCTAAAACTGATGATCGAGCGCCAGTCTTCTTTGCACATTCCATAGTATGCCTCTGGAGATGCTTGATGATGACTGTTCTTGCGTACTGATATTTGTACTCGAAGCCAGAGAGGTACGGAACGCAGACATCTCTTAAATCGCGGAAGAAGACAATATCAAAGTCGCAGCCTCTCTTTTGAAGATTGCTAAGGAATCTTTCAACGAAGTATACGGCGTGCAATAACTGAAATCCATCTGCTGGCTGTTAGGTGGCTGCTACGATAGACACCTAGGGTTATCTCTTCATCATACCTTGAAAGTCGGCAGGCGATTCTTCAAGACAGTGTCGAATCAGGGACTCGCCATGAATAATGAATGGCTCTTTGCCGGCAATGTCGCCAATCAGATCAACTGTGGGAGCCCATTGTTTGGCATACCACAAACGAAGCATCTGCTCTGACGTTTTGGGCGCCATGGCAAAGACTCGCGTTACCGCTGTGAGGCCTTGGAGGAAATCTAGAGGTGCTTCAAATTGATGCTGGTGATAATATATCGAGTGTGTAGATTTTATCGGGAGACAGTCTGGAGATGGGTTATTTGTCAAGTGTGGAGGGCGGATAACTTGACCAGAAGTGAAGAAGAAATCTTTGTTCATCGAGAATGTTTTGGAAAGAAGTCGGGTCAATAAATATGTGCAAGTGAATTGGGCTTGGGCTTCCAGTGCTGTGTGGTCGAGTCACCACCTGTGGGAGGCCTACAGGCGGCCTATAGGCGGTTGACAGCTGTCTGCCGGTTGACAACATTGGATGGAACTGTGGATGCGATATGCCTCCAGCCTCGCAGCTTGATATGCAGAGCTAAAACAATAGAATTCCTACTGAGCACCTCAAGCGACTGCGTGAAGTTGGATCATTGAAGCTGGAAGCAAAGGAAAACCGTATAGTTAGATGCATGTACCCTTATTATAGCAGATACTGGAAGAATATAGCTATCTCTAACTTAATGACACAGGATTAGTTTCATTGATGCCTTGCTTCCATCCCATGCAAGAGGCCTATCGACAAAGTTTGGTATGAATCGAATGCAAGGGGATTATCACATAAGCCCATTGGTAGCTGATTTATGCCATTCTTGCTTCACCCAAGATGGCATCACATGACCTACTTTGAGATAGATATATCAAATATATATACCTATTAACATCAGACACTCGACTAACACCTTGTCTCTACGAGCACATATCACGAGTAAAAACACAAGCATGTAATCATAACGACGTAAATGTACATCGACTGGCCAATGCTGTTGAAATTCCCCTCCCACGACTCACAAATAGTACCGGTCTATCTGATATAGGATCTTCCGCGTTTCAGATACTCGAAGCTTCCTGTAAGTCGGTAATAGAAAAGTCTGATGGACCCGTGTAGGCGTATAGAGTCGCCGCGCCATCGGCAAACGCCTGCCACTGGCTTCCAGGGATGGAATGATTGCCCACGAGATATTTGCCAGACGCATAATTCCAGTTAACCGAGAAATCGATTCCCCCAAAGCCTTGATCGTGCATAATCACTTCATAACCGATATCGGGTTGGTCGCACACGGACCGTTGCGGCGTATCTGGTATACCTTCACTGATGCCCGGGAAAGTAACAACGCAGCCTCCGGACCTATCAGGGAGAGACACGCCAAACTCTACCCTAGAATATCAATAATAAGTTTAGTAAATATTACAGGACTGTAGTCGTTATCTCTGTAAGTGGGAGGCGGCGTACCAGCAGGTAAAGGTCTGGCATTGTACAAGAAAGCCATTTATGTCAAAGTGATCCGGTAACTGGCGGGCTTGCAAGGGGCTAGCAATAGAGAGGGCCGCCAAAAGGGCTGGAATAGCTGCCACGGCCTTCATCACGAAGAGAGTGTCCTTGTGGGCCTTTTGAGTATGTCTTTGAGGAATAGGAATGTCAAATGCCTGCTGCTGTAGCCTAAAAGAGAGATAGACTCTGCTTTTATACTCCGTAGTCTCTGCAGCTGTATAGAACTAAAGAGGAAGGTTGCAATAAACTTAAATATACGTCTGATTTAAAGACAAATTAATGACAAGTAGATGCAGTCGCCCTGATCTGAATGGCAGGCATATGCCAAAGTGATCTGCAGACGACGGGTATGACTCTTATACACATGGTTCACTCCGTTCGTATTCTCCATGTAGTCACTTCAGATGTACTCAACTGAAGAGGAAGGTTGCTGTAAACTTGAATATTTGCCAGAATGGAAAGACAAATTAATACATGTAGGTATATATTGCATGTAACCCTCTCGTGCGAATGGTGGGCATATATGGGCATATTAGCCGGGATCTATAAACTGGAGTACACCTTGGCTTGCATATGATGAGAGCTTGACACTACAGCAGGTTCAATATTCTCCGTTTTGTGGACCAAAAGATCATCTGGAGTGAAAAGAAAAAAAGATAAGAAAGAAGGAGGAGGAGGAGGAGGAGGAGAAAGCAATGCTACTCCAAGTACCAGGAAGCATTCATCCATGCTGTTCCTGGCTGGAGTGACCGCCTTCCCATAACCAAGCACACAACTCGTCAACATAGATGTACTGAATCTTTTTACATTGTATTACTTATCTCGAATCAGATAGACAAAAAATACACAATCGAATTCCCAAGTTTTTATACGAACGAGACATTCGTAGCCTTGAATGATGCCGCCAAAACGCCAAACTATACCAAATGCTCCCCGCCTCCTTTTCCTCCCCTCATGTAATACGCCCCAAGGGAAGCTCTGCACTCTAATGTTGCTTGCATCCCTTCCCTTTCCCTTTTATATCGCCCCCATCATCAAGCTCTCCAGCATACCTCCGCTCTGGCAAGCTATCTGCGCCCTCTCAACCTCGAGCTTGACTCTCCTGTGCAAAGTCTTGAATCCCTGATGTAGCTCTGCTGAAGCACCAACGTATTCGGCATACAGATCCAACAAGTGGATTCCAACTTCCACGCAGATGCTCACGTAGCGGGGGTCGCAGATGTGTCCGCATACCCACTTCAGAACGGGCTGCACGCTCTGCTCATCGCGGTTCTCCAGCGCATCCCGTATAGCGCTGCGATGGCGAAGCGCAAGCAGCAAGGTAAGGACGTTGAGGGGTGCGTACTCGGGTGATGAACGGTCAATAACTTGGTCGAGAGCTTTGGCATAGCGAGCGTGTCGGAGGTCTGACTGCCATGGTCTCTCCTTCTTCTTGTGAACGCGACCTTCATTAGCAATGACAACGTCGGCGCCTTCGCCGAGGAGATCGAGGCGCTTGGTGGCTTCGATGCGGCGCTTGCGCTTCTGCTTCTTCGCATCAAGGGAATCGATAGTTCCAGCAACGAGGGCATCCATTTCCTTTTCACGCTCGCGCTCGCGTGTGGCCTCGGCGGCGGTAAGTCGTGTGCGGATGCTAAGAACACCAGACTGCATGCCGACAGCGAGATGGCGGTCGCCAGCATCAGAAGTGTCGCCTGAAGGGATGACGCAAACGGAAAGAATAGGGGCTTGGTATTTGAAGCTGTTGACAACGTTCCACCCGGTCGTCTCAAACATCTTGACATGGCCTTCCAAGCTACCGGTGACAAGGCGGCGGCCGCCAGAGGCCAGGCTCATCGAGGTGACTGTCTTTTGATGATTGGTGATGAGATGTAGCGGTCGTGCGGCAACGAGATCGAGTACGCTGACGGCGCTACCAGCAGCAGCTAGGACAGTCGTTCCCGTCGGCAGAGGAAGGACGCTCTCGACGGGGGCAGCGTGCTTGAATGTCATGACCGCAGCATTGTTCCCTGTTCGCGGATCCCAGAGCTTGACTGTCGAATCGTAACTTCCAGACACCACCATATTGGCCATGGTTCCCGGCATGAAGCTTCCGGTTCGCACGTAATCCGAGTGTCCCACAAACGTACTCGTAGGCTCGCTGCTGGGCAAATCCCACAGCCTGACCGTCTTGTCGTCGCTCGTGCTCAGCACCGTAGTAAGCTCCACAGGCGAGAATCTCGTCGTCCACACGGGCTGCTTGTGCTCCAGCCACGTCCTCAAGATAGCCCTCGAGTTCACATCAAACACCTGTATCCTGCCCGTATCGTCTCCGGCCACCAGCACGCGGCCGTCCCGGCGAATCTCTCCGCTCCGCGCCACATCTCCAAAGCGTGTGATTGTCTTGAGCAGCTTGCGGGTACGACTCGAGTAGATCTGGACGCGCGTGCCTGTCGTCACGGCAAAGCTATCGTTGCTGTTCGAGACGTGAGTGATTGGGAAATTGGTCGGCGACGGTATCAAAAGTTGGTTCTTGAACGCCTTCCAATATCTCTGCTCAGCTGTCAAAGGCGCGGGACCAGATGCCAGCTTCACCCTTGGCAAGGGTGTCGCTTGTGTCGCCATTGTATTGTTTCACTCCGACCGGCTGATTTAATACGATGACAGCTTTTCGAGATCGATGTGTTTGGGCTGAACGAGTGGTGTCTTGGTGGTTGATATTTTTTTGCCCTTCCAAGATGTGAGAAAGGATCACCTCTCCAAACAGCCATGCATTGGATATTTTTTTTGCTTATCTTATCTTAGGCGGAACTGTACCTTTCGCGGGGCGGCACTACTATTCCACATGCAGACTAGCGCAATTGGGGACGGATCGCATTGTCTACTACTGCATCCATAAATTGACAAGAAATGTCCATGAGAAAGAATAACATCACATATATACACAAAGATATTTTCCGCACTATTCAATTGACTCGTTTTCTAACTATACTAATACATCACGTCATATCTGAAGCCGATCTTAGTATTCATAAAGAAGTGAAAAGGAATGAAAAAAAAGGATTCACGCATCGCAAATCGTTCCAAATTCCAAAGACGCCGCTCCTTATCCTTCCCGATACCGGTTTATGTAACCTCATTGAATATTCGTACAAGGCAAACACTAAATCAAAAAGTTTCAAAATCCTCCTCGCCGTCTGGAACGCCCTGTGCCAATGTCAATTGTTGACATTTCCTGAATCAGAGCCATATCTTCCGCCCCTCCATTGGCGCCGCTCATGATGGGGAGTGGCACTTTGGCTGGAATAGGAGGTCCTTGGTGACCGCCGTTATACTGAGGCGTGTAGTTGTCGTTTGGGTAATCCCACGCGCCAGCGCGTGAACGAGTTGAGCTGTATTGGAAGTTGCCTGGGTTTGGAGCCGACGTTGTCGGTCCCATAGAATGACGGGTCTTCTTTTGCAGACGCTGTCGCCCACCTTGAGCCGGGGGAGGGGGAGCACGCGGTCCTTCTGAGTAGCCGTAGGCGTTGGACGGCACCACCGCCTGCGAGGTTCTCGCCATGCTGATTCGGAGGGGTCTCCGGCCGCTCGGGGGCATCGGCTGCGCTCCAGACAAGGGCGGTCTGGTTCGAGACTGCGCAGGCTCTTGAGGAGAAGGTTTGGTCTCAGGCTCAGGAGCCCAAGACTCTTCGGGTAGATGATCAGATGGGTCAATTTCTCGACCATCGTGTGTCACAATCTTGGAAGGCGAATCTGACGGATCGAGCCCAGGTGATCCATCCCTAGAAGACACTCTAGGGTTAAACGCTTCGTAGGAGTCTGGACTGAACGGAATGTCTGAGTGCCTCCTATTGTCCGAAGAACGAGGTGCAGGGCTGACCGACTTGCGCCGAATCCTATGCTGGGGATTAGGGGAAGCATCTCGGGGATTAGGGGAAGCATTTCGATATCCCTGCGCATGCGGGTCAGGTCCACCGCCATAGGTACCCGATCTTGGTCTGTCGTATGATTCGTAGGCCTGCGGCGAGGTGCCAAAGGCTGGCTCATGAGAAGGTGGCGGCGGCTCGCTCCTATGGCGGTCTCGAAGAGAGGTGCTTACAATTTGATTGTTGTGGTTATTGTATCGATCATAATGCCTTTCTTCGTATGCCCTGTCGGATATCTCTTGAACCATGTTGGGGTCTACTCCAGGAGCCAGAGACGGCGGCAACGCGGGGAGTCCGTAGCTCGGAGAACTCTGGATGTAGGTGGTCTCGTGCTCGCGCTGTTGATTAGGGCGCTGGCTTTGGCTGCTGTAAGAATACTGCGTCATCTGTCCTGGACTTTCAGTGTAATCTCTCGCCGACAGAGGGGAGACAGAATTTTGATTCCTGGGCTGCTCCTGATATGTCGGATAAGCTCCCGGGGATTGGCTTAGAAAACCAGCAGATGCTCCTGGGGAACGACTGAGGCCATTTGACATGGGCATCTGGCCAGCGTCATACACAATCTCATCCAGCCCAGGGATACTTCGGCGAGGCCTGTTCCGCATAGAGCCTGGAGGCGATTCCGGGACGTCCTCTACGGTGGGTTGCATGGAACGATATTGGGCATCATAGGCATCGTAAGAGTTGTGCGGCTCATATGCAATGGCTTTCTGAATGGGGGGCTGAGCTGTTAGGCTCGGGTCATAGGGCCGGAACTGTGGGCGGCCAGGGTAGGTTGGCGTGGTGTTTCTATGAGCCTCATTCTTCAAAACATCAGATCTCATGGATGCAGGCGGAACGGCCCTCTGAGGTGATTCATTTCTCCGTTGCAGACCCTCCTGGCTAGTGCTATGCCGTGATCGGTGGGCGGGTGGAGGAGGAGCCGCCTGTCGGGGGCCTCCGTGAGGAGAATACTGCGCAGCATCATCTGTGGGGTTCATATCATACGTTTCTCCTGCAAGCGAATAGCTGCTACCTCGAGGGTCATGCTGCTCATAGGAGGACGTCACGGGTATCTTTTGGCTATAGCCTCGCTCTCTCTCGTACGAGTCCTGCCGTGTCGGGCGTGGCTGGCGAGGTCCCTCAACACGACCGGAGCCATGGCTTTGGGCGCTAGGTGAGTGTGAAGAAAAGTAGTCTGCATGGCGGGATCGAGTGCTTCCCTGCGGTGGAGTGCCATACTCGGCAGTTTCGCCGAGAGAGTTGGTAGAGCCATACGGTGAGTGCGAGATGGGCTTGCCCTGAGGCCGAGAAGGCGATTGGTGATAGTCTGAGGGGGTCGCAGTGACCTCGCCGGTGACGGGATCGGTGGGTAGGGGACGTCTCTTGACCATTTCCTTGCGCTTAGGCGATGTGTTCTCCAGCTCGCCGCCCATGGACTGTCTCGGTCTGGCGGCAGGCTTGTCGGGCTTGGGCCGGCTGTCATAGAAGGTGATTTCGAGTCGGATTTCCCCCGCATACTTGCCGCGACAGGTCAGGGTCTGCCACACATCGTTCTGGCCGCCTCCAGGAATAATGATGCCCTTGAGGTCGATCCACGACTCTCCGATGAGGTCTGTTTTCTTATCGTCGGTGAAGACGGAGACTTTGAGTTGATAGTAGTCGGCCGAGTCGTGCACCGTAAACCGGAGCTCTTGGTCCCTGCAGAAACACGGACGGCTCAGGTCAGTCGCGGCTCCCAAACTGTCTCACCACCAAGATGCAAGGCGGGATAGGATGGAAAGTGGAACAACTTACCACTTGGGCGTCTGGCCGCCTCTGACATCTGTCGCCGTCTTCTTGGCTTCTTTTCCCAGTCTCGCCGCGCAATAAGGATCCTGCTTGCCAATGGTCTTGCGGTTGGGCAAGTTCTTCGCGCGATCGACAATCGCAACGAGAGTGCCGATGATGGGGCCGTCAACGCTCATGTCTGCAAAGAGGCCTGCCGTGTGCGGGCCGTTGATAGCAAAGGACTTGGACGCGGTGGACATGGCCATGGTAGGTTGGAAGAGGCTCGCAAGAGCGCTGCTTCGAGTATTTTTGGAAGGCAAGAAGTTGGAGGCTTCCATGATTCAAATTCTAAATCAATGTTATTTGTTTACATCGGCGGCACTCGAGGTATGCTAGCGGTATGGCGATCAGCGGCCCACGTAATTGGGCGCCACCATTAAGCTTTCAGAAGGCTGTGCCAGATAAGTGCCGTGATGACGACGGATCAAACCTAACAATAAGTATAAGAGATGGATGAGGGAAATAAAAAAAAATAAAAAAGTTTGGCCGAGGTGGTTGCTCAGCATGCCCACGGCAATGCAGAGGTTAAAAAGAGAAGAGAAAAGAGGGTGTGTGCCGTAGCCGGAGAGATATGGATGGATACAGGCTCAGGTTGTTTTTTGGCGTCCCGCAGCAAAGGGAGCACGGATGCTGCGACAGCACCGCTTTGGCCGGAGCGCCAACTGCAAGATGCACCCGCCCTTCCAGGGAGCAGCAGCGACGGCTTTTCCAGCGGGCTCTTTCAGCGGCTACAGCGCTGTTGCGAGTGCTCAATGCAGTCGGGTTGAGTTGAGGCTGCAGCGGTGCATCAATCTGCTTTGCACCACCTACACCTACATCTACAGGGCAGCCCCCCGGACATCTACAGCTACGGCTGCGTCCATGTTTCAGGGCTGGTCCAGCAGGTGCTGCACGTCTTGCTTGATACGGCCGTGGCGTCGAAGCGACTGCAGCAAGCCGCCCGCCCTTTGGGCTAAGGATCAAATCCACGATCATTGATCCCTTTGATGATGCCCTTTGGGTGGCTGGTTTCCAAAATCGAGGTGGCTGGAGAGGGCTACTGCAAGGGCCTCGCTGCTTCAACTGGCTGCTTCCAGCGGTCTAGTGGCCCGAGAGCTGTGCCTCCGCCCCGCCCGGCGTCTCATTTAGCAGGGGCGGTGCCCTGTCAACGGAGCCCGTGTGCTCAGCAACCATGAAGAGCTGGAACAAGAATCAAAGTCAGTTGTGCATCAATCAAATCAAATGACGATCGATCGGCACACGCAGTTCGGGCTCCCTGCATTGCTGGAGCGGAATGCACATGGCATTTGGATTGGACGTCTCACTACTGCTGCCCACGCGCGTTTCTGCAGCGATTTCTTCAGCTGTTAATTAATCTCCGTGGGCAGGATACATGTACATTGAGTCTGGTGTTGATGCCATGGATCCCCTCTCTTCTGTCTCGCCCACTTTCTCTCTCTCTCTGTCTAACCTCCAACCTTACTTACTGACCTCCTCCATTCATCCAAAATACATCATTGATCCTTGCTCCTCCTCCAAAGCCCAGCCCAGCAGCTGACGTCGCCCTGCCACCCATCAAACGTCGTCAAATATCCCGTCCCGCAGATGATGCCATCGAATCAGAAATCTCAGCGCCCGCGACATGTGGAATTGGTGCAGCATTTTTCTCCTAGCTGCGCATCTCAGGAGGCGTCAGCAGCGGGTACCGGCAGCCTCTTTGGAGCTCAACTTGATTTTTCAACCCCACATCCCTGCCATCTGTGTTCGTGCCCGATATTTGCTTTCCTGGATTGCGGATCTGGATATATTTTTCGTTACCTAAACGGAGACTCCCCGCGCACCGCATAATATACGGTGTGCTCCGTATCATATATGATCAGAGTGCGGATACTCAACTGGCGGTCACTGTGTCATTTACATTTGGTAGGCAAAGTGACGGATCTCTACTGTTTACAGTTTTGCTCTCCAAGTGGAAGACGCATTTCTCGATGAAATATCGGTGGGATGAATAGTAAGGAGGGTAGGTCAAGATTGCCAAATTTGCTCGTATAGACCAGTATTCCCGTCCACTACTGAGTTACGCAAGTTGTACATCGACCGCGCGGCCGATACGACGTTGAATCTGTCCATCCATTGAGGCTCAATTCCGACTACAACGTCATGTTACATGAGTGGAAGCGCCAATCAAGAAGCCAAGAAGCCAAGAATACGTGTGGACGTAACAGAAACATGTCTTAGTTTATTCTCTTCATTAATTTTGTCTACCAGTCACAGCTCTTTGACAAAAGGTCGGCAAGTTGTTCAAGGTTCTTCTTGTCCGTCTCATCGAATCCGTTCAGGACGGCGCAGTCGACGTCGATGATGGCAACGACCTTGTCCCCCGACACAATGGGCACCACAATCTCGCTCTGGCTCTCGCTATCACACGCAATGTGGCCGGGAAACTTCTCCACGTCTTCAACTAGTTGCGTAGTCTTGGTGGCCGCAGCAGTGCCACAAACACCCTTTCCGAACTTGATCGTTTGGCAGGCAACTTTGCCCTGGAACGGGCCCAAGATGAGCTGCTCACTGGCTGTGGGATCCAGCACATAGAATCCTAAACGACGTAATAAGCATAAATCATTCGTGCCTCTCTCCATCTGTGTCCATCTCCAAGCACCATGGCTGGAGTTGAAGGGTTGGGTTGTCACTTACCTGCCCAGTTTACTTCGCTGCTCGGGGCAGAAAGGGACTTGTAGGCATGCCACAGCAGTGAGGCCGCGTTGGAGAGGTTGCTGGAAGCCTCGTGTCAACACAAGTCATGTCATATGTGAGATGCTCAGATCACTTACCAAACCTGTCACCACCGGAGGAGCCGCATGTTAGCCTTGGTACATGCACATAAGACGGTGAGGAAAGGAGATTGACGAACCCAGTTGCGCTGACCGTAAAAGAGCCCTTCGGCCTGAAGTAGCACCTGCTCATAGGCATCATCCTTGGTGATGCCCTCGGCAAAGTTGGACGCATCGGCGTGGACCTGCAGCTTTCAGGTGAGCATAACCAGCCTCCCCTTCTCCATTCTCCTGGCTAGCACCGGGACCCTGAACGAACCATGGCTCCTTTTTCTTGGATTTTTGTTCTCCTTTACTCGGTACCCCTGGCGGCAGATAAGAACCTTCTTTTGTTCTTGGCGTCAATCAATCTCCTTTTAATCTCACAGATCGGCAACGGCGAGGCTTGTTTCGCGATTCAGAATGCTTTTCTCGAAGGATGTGGGAGAGCTTGAGCCGGGTGATTAGTCACCGAAAACTCGAGATGGAACCCACTCCAGCAAGGCCCGGATATTGACGCCATCGGGGCTAGGTGGGGACTCTTCTTGCGTCGTTCCCGCTGAAGATGTTTGTGCTGAGGAATTCTCAAAGATGACATGGGCTTTTTGTCTTCACGCGGTTAAGGTAGATGTTGGAAGAACAGGTATAACGGAGATTTACAGTATTAGGGCACTAGGCACCTTATAGGTGCACGTATCCATTGATCATAATAGATCCGACGAGGCACCCAATCGCAACAGCCGAGCATACATAGTATCTGATTGAGATGTAATTCAAGATTGGCTTGCACAGGTACAGAGAATAAGCAGGCCGGAGCAAGTCTGAGATCAATAAGCCAAGACTACAGGGTAAATCTATGGCAAGCGCGAGCAGGACATGAAAGAAGAGCCAGAGCTACAGAGTACAGTTCTTCTCATGAGCAAATTGGTTCATCTCTTCTTCTTAATCCAAAATAAAAAAAGAAAGTAATTCTATCGCACTGCTCTCAAATTATCAGGGCAACTTAGTCCTTCACCGAGGCAAAATATTGGCCGTTGGATATTGACAGCACTTCTCCCCGCACGGACTCCAAATGAATTCCGGACGGGAGAGAAAGTGCCCGCGGAGTGCGAATTTCCTAGGTTGGTAAGATGCAGCAAAGCTTTTTTTTCTCTCTATTTTAACAATCCATACCAATAACTGTTGTCCAAACTGAATTGGCAATGCTCTCAATGACTTCAATGTTGTGAATGTGCGTAACAAATCGGCTTCCCAACTGTTTAGCCAGCTTCAACCAGATCTACGCGACTAATGTTTTAGCAGTTGATGAGCACTGACATCATGGAACATTAAATAGACGACACATAGACTACTTGGACGCCTCCAGTCCAAAAACCTGGTTATAGGTATGGAAAGCTTGCACTCTGTCTGCTCCACGCAACTGGGTCCAATCTCGGTCGGTCATGATGCTAAAAAATCCATCTAGTCCTCTTTTCTTTAATCTCCTTCAGTCTAAGATATCGGCAGGAAGGAAGTTGCGCCAATGAGTTATCACATCACACAGCGATATGGCTTCACAGCCAACAGGAGGCTTCTCAGCCCTCAGCTTCTCGTCGCGCAGTCGCAAATCCTGCGCACCAGCCGAGCTGTGCATCACTCAAGAGCCCTTCACAATGACAAGAGCACCAGACTCGCCACCAAACGGCCGGCATCCGTAAACGCAGCCCTCAATCCTCCAGCTTCAACTCGGCCACCACCGCTACTACCTGTTGATCCCCAGCTTGCCAAGGAGTCTACTATCAAGTATTACTTTCAGCTGGGTAAATCTTATGCCAAGTTCTTCGCTCAAGGCGTCAGGGCCGTTGTCGCAAATGCCAGGCTGCTCAATGCCAGAGTCAAAAGCTTACCGCGTGGAGAGCGACCGTCATGGTTCAGGCCGCACTACATTCCCAGCTCATTCTCTCGCGCAGACTGGGTACTGCTATGGCGAACCAGACATGATCTTTTGCGGCTGCCCGCTTTTGCCTTGTTCTTCTTAATTTGCGGCGAATTCACACCCATTTTAGTCATCTTTGTGCCCGGCATACTACCGTACACATGCCGATTTCCAAAGGCACTGAACGAAGCCATTGAGAAAGCCGAGCGGCGGCGCGCAATTGCTTTCGACGAGCTGGAGAGCAAGCTCCCTCAAGGCATACTCAGCCCTGGGGTCACAAAGGCCGTGGCACACCGGCACGTTCTCAAGGCTTTGGATCTCCCAGGTGCAATGTGGGATCGGCTGGGATTTACTCCTCCGGGAATGTGGAATATCAAGGGCAGACTGCGCTTGTCGTTCCTGGAAATTGACGACAAACGACTGATTGATGGCGGTGGTCCATCGGGCCTCGAAGTGGAGGAGCTGCGTATTGCCTGTTCTGATCGTGGCCTCAATATTCTGGGCAAGAGTGAGGCGGAGCTGAGGACCCGGCTTGGGGACTGGCTGCGATTGACCGCGGCCGAAGAACTAGGAGAGCGAAGGCGACGGATGGCGACGCTGCTTCTGACAAGGTATGTGTGCCTCTTTTTCCTTACTCAAGTTGATCTCGGGAAACGCCCAACTGACATGTGACATGTGATGTATGCAGACCCGAGAACTGGCCGCAGAAGCGCAACTTTGCCGTTCCTGAGTGGGAGCTGTAAACTAGCGCTATACCGAGATGATTTACATTGAAAATCCTTTAGATCGGTAATCACGGAAAAGGCTTGATAGACGTTTATATACGAGGTATACATGTGAATTGGGTCACGGGATAAACGGGTTGCCATGGCCAGAGTCTTGTTATTGGGGTATCAGCATTGTGTATAGAGCATGGGCGTTGAATGCATCCTTTTGGAGTGAATGATGGCATGCTTTTTCTCCTCTTTCAATGTCCCTTAGTCATTAATGATATTCTCAACTCCAATTCTCATCACTTTGATCAACATCCTAGCGCAAACCCATAGCCGAATTCAAACCTTGATGAATCCTTTGCTCGGACTTTGGATACCACGTGCAAGATCCGGGGTAGCCCCACGCGTAAGAATAACCGGAGAAGCGCATCAACCATGCTGTCCGTTCGCGTCACATAGAAGGCCATATGTCATAATGCGCATCTCTCAACAAAATGCTGGTTCAAGGCACTCAAGTGGAGGACAGAAAAACCGCGACCGAGAAGATTTCAAGCACCCGCGAGTTAAATCATACGCCTACAAAAGAAATTACTATTATATCTACATTTCCCTATCAACTACTACTAAATCTATATTTTTTTAATAACTGTTACTAAATTTATATATATATATATTTTTTAATAAGTGCTAAGTTATATTATAAAGTCTAGGTGTTAGTAAAAACAGGCGTTCCCCTGCAAAAGCACTACTAGGTACTCAATAAGTTAATCAGGTGCACATATTGCTGAATGTATGTACCTATTCATTTTGTGGTCTCGCTTTTTCTGACCTCCGCTTGGCACTGAACAAGACCAACAGCTGCATCTCTTCGTTGGCCTGCTCGATTCAGCCTAGCCCCAGCAGCATGTATTGGGGTATTGGGGGAAAGCAAAGCTAAAAGGCGAAAGCGCAATGGAGACGCTGAAGCTCTAGCGGCTGTTTCGGTGGTCAGGACGGATGATGTCAGCAAGAGTCTGAAGTTTGGCCGAGGCTCGCATCACATGCCCGATCCCTCCATTGAGCCCATCCCATCCATTCCGGCTATAATCGTCAGTATTAAACATCCGCCCTCTCTCTTCTTTACTCTCCTCCAATCCATTTAAAACTGTCGCATTAAACCGTCTCCCTTGCTTTGCTCTCTTTGTTGTTCACTCGCAGCTACAACTCTCGCCCACAATGTCTCTCAAGAACGGTAAGCAAGCAAACAAACGTGGCCCGCTGGGGGAAGCAGGACAAAATAAAAGAACGAAAAGCTAACGCACGCGCTCGCAGACGCATTCCCTTCCTCCGAGGCCTTCGAGGCCATCAACGCCGCTCTGAGCAGCAGCGAAGCCGACCGCAAGGATGCCATCAAGAACGGCAAGGCCGTCTTCGCCTTCACCCTCAAGAACAAGGCCGGCGAGACGGCCAGCTGGCACATTGACCTCAAGGAGAAGGGCACAGTCGGCACTGGCGTCGGCGAGAACCCCACCGGTATGGGCTTCTTCTTTCCCTTCTTTTATTTTTTGAGAGCTTTTCCCTGTTTAGCTAACTCTGTTCAAATCTCCAGTCACACTGTCTCTCTCCGACGAGGACTTTGGCAAGCTCGTCACCGGCAAGGCTCAGGCCCAGCGTCTCTTCATGTCCGGCAAGCTCAAGGTCAAGGGCGACGTCATGAAGGCTACCAAGATGGAGCCCATCCTGAAGAAGGCCCAGACCAAGGCCAAGCTGTAAAAAGCCGAGTCCACACCTCATTGGCAAGTTGGGTTGTTGAATATGGGAAAACAGGGGGAAACAAATCATTAAACGGCATTTTTTGTTTTATTTCATGTATCATACCATCGCTGTTTACTACCACTGATGTTAAACTGTTTTTTCTTTGTTCCCCGGCCGCAAAAGAGTTCGGCTAGGGACGGTTGGTTATAGTGCCTTATGAATACTGGCATAGACGAGAATACCATATTCCGGCTGGACATGTTTCCAGTCCGGAGTCCTTTTTTTTTTTTTACGAGTATTAAGTGTACACTTGATGCAAGATCTGATCACCTGTGCCTGCTCTCACTACTTATACAAGACCTGCAACTCTTCGAATAGCCTGCTTGGCTCCCTCACGAACTTCACGTACAATCTCACCTGCAGGTTGTGCCTTTGTCACCAATCCAATGCCCGCGCCTCTATATATTGTCAAGCTCATCAGTAACGATGCTTCCTCAATTACAGCTTGTATCAAATCAAAATCCAATGGGCATCATAGAAGAAGCAAGGAGTAGGGGAAAGGAGAGAGACTCACGCCCAGGTGTTGATCAACCTCTCACTCTCCTCGGGTGGGTGATCATCATGCAAGCTCCGCCAGCAGTCGTAAAACGACGCCCCAGCAAGGAACTTTTCGTGAATGGGCCCGACAACCGCTCTGCCGTCGTAGAGGGACCCCCAGAGGCCCGAGTTGGCAATCTGGTCATTGAACGGGGACTTGAGAGTGGAAAGGGCGCCGTCGGTGGTGTTGAGGATGGTCTTCTTGCGGAACTCGGGCATGAGACTTTCTTCGGCAACGGTGAACTGCATACACGGTTAGATCGGGTTCTCTTAGACTCTGTATGAGTCTGCATTGCAAGGAGGCGAGTATCCTCGATATGGGTTGTGGGGGATACGAACTCTTGTGCCCAAGACAACACCATCAGCTTCTACATCACTTGTTAGCAACCCTCACCACCAAGTATAGCTTCGTCTTTACACAAATGTCCAACTTACCAAGCGTCAACATCGCCGCCACGCCCTTGCCATCCGAAATACCTCCCGCCGCAAATAGAACAACTTCACTATACCCCTTATCATCAACCAACTTCCTCGTCTCAGCCAGCAACGGCACCACCCCCATCCCCTTTATAAACTGATGCCCCCCAGCATCCGTCCCCTGGCAAACAATCACATCCGCCCCATCCTTGATCGCCTCCTCCGCCGCCGTCACATTGCCCACCTGGATAAACACCCTCGGCGCCGTCTCCAGCCCCTTGAGCAGCCGCACAATCTCCTTCTGCGGCCGGATGCTCTCGTGCGGCGCAAACAGCCACACCGCCGCGGGCTTGTGCTTCTGGATCACGGGCAGCGCCGTCGCGGCGAAGTTGCCGATGGAGCTGTGGCATGAGAGGAAGCCGCAGCCTATGGCCAGGTGGCCCGAGGGCGTGGTTGCGGCGTCTCCTAAGAGTTGGCGGATCTTGGTGAGGTCGGCGTCTAGCTTGGTGACTTGAGGCGAGTTATCGCTGACGTCGGCGATGCAGCCCAAGAAGCCTTTTTTGCGTGGTCAAGCTGTTAGTGGTTTTTGGATTATTTCGATGAAAAATTCTTTATTAATGTTTCCTTATTCTTAATGATTCTCCGTATATATTTTGCATTTCTTCTTTGGGGTCATGGTTACGCGTAAAATGAAGCCGTCACGTACCGAGTCCGCCCGCTTTGGCAACTTGAGCGGCAAGCTCCGCGCTGACGACGCCAGCCATGGGCGCATTAGCTATCACCGGGGATTCCACCCAAGGAAACCACTGCTGAATCTTTGAAGTCGCCATGTTGGCAATATGCAAGGAACGAGGAAGATATTGAGGCTCGAGTATGAGATACAACGAGTTCAGTTGCAAGTAAAACTACATGTAGCTCATCAACATACTTGAGGACGGATAACACAAGCTTAAGTATAAGGTGGATGAGGAGGGGTAAGCGTTGTCCGGAGATGCTTTTTTTTGCTGATTGATAATAGCTAGTGGCTGCTTTAAACTTCGTGTCATCTTCCTAGGGCTTAGTACCATGGCAACATTGGAATTGTGTATGAGCTGGCAGTCCTACATTGGGATGCTGGTGGATTCAACTCCATAGATACTAAAAGCAATGCAGCCCTATTCAATCACTAGTATATTAGTCCAGGGCTCGGAGATAGTAATAATTTATAAAGGATACGTCAGGCAGATTACTAAAACAATAGAAGGTGAGATGTCAGCAAGCCGCCGAGTCATTATATTGTTTGAGCCATAGCCCTTTTCGTTACTTTTTTGTTTCTCTTCTCTTTTCTAATCATGCCCTCTACTCTCTCTCCACCAATGAAGGAGGCTTGTTGTTCAGAATCTCATCAATCTCCTTCAGAATCTCCGGTGTCAACTGGTCCACGACGGCCAGAGCCTTGATGTTCTCGTACACCTGCGCAGGGCTGCTGGCACCTGTGATGGCAGAGCTGACTCTGTCGTTCTTGAGCACCCAGGCCAGGGCCAGAGCGGCCTGCTTGACGCCTAGCCTGTCGGCAATGGGCTCCAGCTTGTTGACCTTCTCAATGTATCCCTCCCAAACCTCCTTTCCGGTCCTCTTCCAGTAACCAGCGATGAAGGCAACCTGGGTCTGAGCGAAACGAGAGTCGTCGGGGATGCCGTTCTTGTACTTGCCGGACAAGATGCCCTGGTACAAGGGAGAGAAGATGGTGAGACCAAGGCCGTGCTCGCGGTACAGGAGCTCATAATCGCCCTCGACCTTTTGTCGGTTGAGCATGTGGTACGCAGGCTGCTCCATCAGGGGGCCGATGAGGCCCAGCCTGTCGGCCACCCGCCATGCCTCTGCGATCTCGACCGCGGTCCATTCCGATGTGCCCCAGTAAAAGGCCTTGCCGGAGTCGATGATGTGGTTGAAGGCGCGGACAACCTCCTCCATGGGGGTCTTGCGGTCGGCGCGGTGGGCGTAGATCAGGTCGACATACTCGAGATCGAGACGCTTCAGGGCGGCATTGACACCCTCGACGATGTGCTTTCGGGAGAGACCCAGGTTGTTGGCGGGGTTGTTGCCATAGGCTTGACCCCAGTAAATCTACAGGAAGGCGAAAGAGACCAACGTTAGCGGAACTCAGGTCCGTGACAGCAGATGCGAATTGCTATTGTGGAGGGGCTGCGCAGTACCTTGGTGGAGATGACCAAGTCGTTACGGTTCCAGCCGAACTTCTTGATAGCCTCTCCCATGACCTTCTCAGACTCGCCTCCAGCATAGGCCTCGGCGCAGTCAAAGAAGTTGACACCGCAGTCGTAGGCAGCCTTCATGCAGGCATAGGTGCCCTCTGATAACCATCTGTCAGTATATATGTCTCCTTGTCTTTCCTCGTCCCTCCTCGTTCCAGTCTCATTCATTGGAGTTACAGGCTGCCAATGCTCTTACGCACCTCGGTCGACGTGGCCACCGTATGTGAGCCATCCACCCAGAGAAATGGACGAGACCTGCAGACCTGAACGTCCCAGGAATCGGTATGTCATGGGGGGAAGCCCCTCTGGCTTAGTTGTGGCAACCATTGTGTCTGAGTCGGGTGGAATTTGGAGATGTTTGCTTCACAAAACAATCCAAGAGGATCGATAGCAACTCGGAGCAGCTGTCCTTTTATAAGTACGCTCCTCTGTCCCCTCCTCTCGGAGGGGTAATTTCGATTCCCATCTACAAACGTACAGCTCCCTCTCAAACAGGCGGGGCAACTTTTGTCCATGACCATCAACTCAAGCTAGCAGAGACGTAACGCCCCCACCGAGTGACGGGGAGAAGCCGTTGCAATACTCCGTACCAAGAGGTGAATTTTCGGGGCCCCTTGCTAAAGTGGGAAATGGAAATAACCGCGGCCGTTAGCACGACAAGTGTTTGCGTCTGGCGGCTGTCCAATAACAACGATATATCCGGATTTCTAAGCACGAGGACGGGGAGAGTTGCAACGTTTATTTTGAAGGTTGTGGATCAGACTAGCTGGGCTAAATGGCGAGGGGCTGAAGCAGATATCGGCACTAGGCATATCGTCATTGAGCATTGAGCGTAATGGATGGTATCAGCATAGCATGCGACGCAGACACCTTGATAGCTAGGAGAGGAAAATAAAAGTCTCGGGGTAAGTGGCTTCAATGGTAGAGAGCCCCAACTGGTTTGAGGGCAAATTCCAGGTTCGTTACAATGACGCCCGGATTGCCTATTGCTCTCCCATTGCGTAATTCAACAAGTATTGCGTTGCGTGCAAATATAGATCTCATCGCCCAGTTGCAGGGTAGGCAACTAGCAACTCTACGCAAGCCACGTCGCCGTCTCCCCATCGCCAATAGGCCATCTTGAACGAAAGCGCCGGTGATTTTTTCGGGCTTGGTTGAATCTCAAAAGTCCTGATCGACCGTATCGCGGCAGTTCATTCTACCGATAGGCCGTTTGACTCACACGCCGACGAATTCAATAGCCCGTACGAAGTAAGCTGGGCAGACCTTGAAGCTTCGGGGAATCAAGGCCGATCTATCGCAAAGAGATGAGGTAGCAAAAGGCGCTGTGCCCCGAAAGCCCGCATTTTGGACGGGGAACTAGTCCCCAGGATTACCCCGAAAAAAAAAAAGACGCTGCTAATTCGGTTCCCGGTTCCGTGTGTGTGGTATGGAGTAGCAATATATACTGCATTCATTCCCGCAGCTTGTTGGATCAGACTTCAATTGCCCGTTGCCGTGTCGTGTTATGATGTCTTCAATGCCACGGCTACCCGGCAATGCCTCTTGTAAGGTGATAAATCGACGTCTGCGGAGTACCTTTGCAGCATAGGAGGTAGGTACTGGAAGCTATCGGACCGGCTCATAACTCCCTACATTCGACACGAATCAACTACAAATATTTCGTGCCGAGAACGAAGTTGATTCAAGGAATTCAAGGGGACTCACGCGTTGCCCGGCAATGAGGTGCCGCATTTTTCGAGCTTCTAATCCACCTCCTCTCGGCAGCTCTGTGCCTACAAGTAGCAGCACTAAGACACTTACCGGCACCTACGTTTCCGCAACTGAGACCTTGCCATAAAGGCGATAAAGGGAGAGAAGGGAGAGAACAAGCCGTCAATGGATCCCATTGTTCGTCGGCTAGAGACATGTACGAGCTGTAATACGGTGTTGTCAGCCGTGTTTGGCAGACGCATGCATTCGCGAGCCCCACGACGGTGCGACCGACCCAGCAGATGTCCTCAACTTGTCCTGCAAGGGCAGCAAGCACCTGAGCGTCACTCACATGTGCCGCTGCGTGTGACGAGGCTAGCGGTGCAGAGGAGAAAGTAGATGCAGCGCACTACTTGCTACGGCAGCCACTCATTGAGTGCCTCGTAGCTGACGGCGGGGATGAGGATTCGATTCAATGCAACGGCAAGCTGCACAAGTACGGAGCATATCAGCCAGTACAAGTACGTGCATTGGCTTCTGGCGTGGATATCCGTCCTCGTACACTAGCAAAGGGGCAATAGAGTAGCAGCCATTTTGCGACAATAGTAGAGACGCAAACGATTGATTGACGATGGAGCAGCTGTAATTGCTTTTTACTCCGTGCTCGACTTCGACCCAACATCGAACACAGACGAAACCGGCGATGCCTCTTCCCAGATGCCAGTACCGCCAGTTAATAACGCAGAATGGATCTGTAATATTATCTGGAAGACGGTACCTATGCTGGTGCTAGCAAGGTAGCTGGAGCTGGAGTACCTGCTGTCGCCTTTCCCGCTTTACCACGGCATTCTTCAGGTGGCAGCATTCCGTATCCGTACTGGCCTCCCCAAACATTTCCTGGCCAGGGATCCAAGGTGAGGATTGGATAGTAATTAGCAAATAAATTTGCTGGTAAGGGGGGCTCGCAGAGCAAAGGGACCGTCGTTAGCGATGAGGAAACTCGGGCAACGGCCACGGTACCATGAGTTCACCAGGGGGTCGTTATGAAAGAGCTCCGTATAGCGAAACGCATTGCTGTCATTGCCGTGGAGACACGATGGGGCGCTCGTCTGCTCGCTCCCCAGCGCGGCTAACGGAACTGGGACGCTGTTTCTGGGATCGGAGACGATTGTGCTCGAGCTTGGCCGTCTTTGAGCGTAGTACGGAGCAGTAATCGCAAGGTACAAGCGTGCACTTGGTACGAGGTGATCCACACGCCGGCGCGGTAGGTACATTGCCCGTACTCGTAGAAGCAGCTATCGCGGCATGTCACCGGCGTCCAAGGTCGGCTCTTTGCATTTGAGGCCGTCGTGGACGTGGACGACATCGGAAATCCACGCTCTGGATGCTGGAAGCTTGGATGCACGTAGCAGGCAATGATTGGAGCTTGCGGGAATGCGAGGGCCAAGCGACAGCCCTCTTCGATCCGCCCATGCCAACACGCCAGGCTGCACTCGGCTGGTCGATGCCAAGCGCAACGACTCGGAACACCATCGGCGGTGCCCGTGGAGGGCCGGGCTGGCTGATGTTCCTTATTACTGCTAGTGGTAATATTGACTTTGACGCGCATTGAGCTTTTCGGAAGCGAAATGGCTCAGTGGATGACGATGCCGATTCTGTTGCACGACGCCGTACGAGTAGGTACCTGTTGGCGTAGGGCTTACCGCATTGGATGTGATTCAGAGATTGATTGATGGTTTCCATCCATCTTGCTGCTCCCATCAAAATCGGCGCAAGAAAACAAACCGGCTGCACGTGTCCTGTGTCCGCAACGGTCGCATTGACGGATTCGCTCTTCATTCCGTCCATGTTCATGCCCAAGCACGAGCTCCCGTAAGGTTCTCCAGGTTCAATGGGGCGAGCACTACACGTACTCCAAGGTACGACACCACTCTAGCACGTATTACCCGACCGTAGGTTCTATTAGCTCTCCGTGCTAGGTAGCATTAGGTTTCAACCCAGGCCAGGCCAGTCCAGATTGCTCTTGGATCTGAGAAAAGCCGCTCATGCTGCTTTTTACGATACAAAATTACTCGTAGCACAGCACTTGGGCCTGTTCGTCTGAAGCCAGGCACCGAGTCGCGTGGGAGCCAAGGTTATAGCTTGCTCCATAGCTTCGTTTGCATTGTGGTAGAACTTCTGCGCGGCCGAATCCGTACATGTACGAGCACAGGTACACTTTACTGCAGAGAGCCCTGCGCTTCCAATCCATCGCCTAGCTCGCGTCCCCGGTACGCGTCAAAACACCAAGGGAGGTATCTTTGCGCGGCGCGGGAGGCTGGCAGATACTTGGGGCGCGAGTACCCTGGCGGTCCCAGGTACAGAAATCGCGCGACCCTGGGTGAGGATGCACTGGCGAACCTTGCAGCGTCCCATTTCCCATGGATTCTCCCTTTCCTTCCTGTTTCCTGCTCAACTCCTTTCCTCCGTGTACCTTTTGGGTCTGAGCATCATTCTTCACTCTTTCATCCAATCTTTTTCCCGAGTTCTCGCCGCCCCGTTGGCAGTTGATTGAAACTTTGAGCAGAATAGAGTGGCAACAAGCTACCAGCCCGGGTGAGTCCTACTTTGCTGCTACTGCAGATGCTAACCGCCGAGTGCCTGGATTGAAAAGGGTCTGGTCGGGTGCAAGCCAACTTTCAACATAACCTCCCGGCCTAAGAAGCGCGGCTGCCGGCGAGTGTGGGCTTGTGGCGCGGTGTCGCCGCTCTGGCTGGCTGTTCTCGTGCTCAGTGCATTGGAGGGCCAACTGTAGGCGCTGGCTGGCGCTGGCCCTCGCTGCTCCAGTGGACAAGTTTTTTGTGCAAGGCGCTGGATGCACCGCTAGCGCCTCGGCCAGGCTAGTGGACCGCCCGCCACTCAGCGCTCGTTGCATGCCTCTAGGATGCCTCTAGGCCGCGCGGGACAACCCCCAGGTTGGCTTGACCGCCCGGACCCCCAGCGCAGCCCCTGCCCAACCCCTGCCCGCCTCAGCAGACTTTGCCTCGCCCCAAAATGAGCACCCCAGCAATTGTCCACTCGCTCCTTCGTCCTTTTCTGCACTCTGTCGTTCAATCCTCTCCAGCCCGCTTGCATTGCCATCATCACCACCGCCATCACCATCGCCATCGCCATCGCCTCCAAACCAGCATCACGCCGGAATGCTTAGTTAACGTCGTCGCTGACTGCTTGTATCCTTTTGGCCCTTCTCACAGACTCCGGCCCTCTTGATTCTCCGGACCCCCCCTGTCCAGGGGCTGCTTCGTTGCTCCCGAGCCTCTGCTCGCCGCCCCGACCGTTCGTCCGACCGGAAGTAGTCGACGATCCTTCTTTCGCCCTCTATCCTCCATCGTCTCGAGCCTCTTTCGACATTCTCGACGTCGCTCTTCCACCGCAGCCATGGCTTCCTCGTCGTCAAACGTCGTCGGCGTCCACTACCGGGTCGGCAAGAAAATTGGAGAGGGTTCCTTTGGAGTCATCTTTGAGGGAACCAATCTGTTGAACAACCAGCAGGTGGCCATCAAATTTGTGAGTAGCCAAAGCCTGCGTGTCCGCGTATAGCAACGTCTACACGCAAAGATAAATCGCTGGCGTCTTTGTTCGCCTTGTCGTGTCGACTCTCAATTTTTCCCCTTTAGTTAATACTGACATTGCTGCCTCGCAGGAACCTCGGAAGAGTGATGCACCACAGCTTCGGGATGAGTACCGCACGTATAAGATTCTCGTTGGTTGCCGTAAGCCACACCTATTCATTTTCGCCAACCTCAACGATACAGACGGTTGATGCTAACGCGGCGCGCTTCTTTCTAGCCGGCATTCCCAATGTCTACTACTTCGGACAGGAGGGTCTGCACAACATCCTTGTCATCGACCTGCTCGGACCTTCTCTCGAGGATCTTTTCGACCACTGCGGACGTCGGTTCACGATCAAGACCGTCGTCATGGTCGCCAAGCAGATGCTTTCCCGAGTCCAGACGATTCACGAAAAGAACCTCATCTACCGTGATATCAAGCCCGACAACTTTTTGATCGGACGACCAGGAACTAAGGCATCCAACGTCATTCACGTGGTCGACTTCGGTATGGCCAAGCAATACCGAGACCCCAAGACCAAGCAGCACATCCCCTACCGCGAGAGGAAGTCGCTGTCCGGTACTGCCCGTTACATGAGTATCAACACGCATCTTGGTCGCGAACAGTCTCGACGAGATGACCTGGAGGCTCTTGGCCACGTTTTCATGTACTTCCTGCGTGGCGGTCTCCCCTGGCAGGGCCTCAAGGCTGCTACTAACAAGCAAAAATATGAAAAGATTGGTGAGAAGAAGCAGACCACTGCCATCAAGGATCTCTGCGAGGGCTTCCCCGAGGAGTTCAGCAAGTACCTGACGTACGTCCGAAACCTTGGTTTCGAGGATACCCCCGACTACGATTACCTTCGAGAGCTCTTCACCCAGGCCTTGAAGAACGCCGGCGACGTCGAGGATGGCGAGTACGACTGGATGAAGATCAGCAAGGATTCGGGAAAGGGGTGGGACTCGATGAAGAATCATGGCGCCGCATACTTGCACAACCCAAACGCGCGCCCCGGTCCTTCTCAAATGGAGCTGCACAGTGGTCATCGTCCTGGGAATACCAGCTCTCAACAGCAGGCTCAGAATCTCACTGTCGGCCGTTTAAACGCCGCGCAGCCCCCTCCTCCTTCGCCGATCAAGCAGATGGGGAGCAAGAGAGATCGACCAAACGCCCCCGGCGCACTGCCAGCCCAGCGGATGAGTGGAACAGGTCTTCGCGAAATGGGTACCCCCACTGGCTCAACTCAGGCCCAGTTCCAGAACAGCACCCAGAACCTCCCCCAGCCGGTAACGAGCCAGCAGGGCCCCATGACGGCAGCAGGCCAGCCTAGTGCGCGACCCGCCGAGGCCCAGCAGCCCAGCGGGTTCCAGAAGTTCATGAAGACCATTTGCTGTGGCTAAAGCGGGCGTTGTTTGTTTTTTTGCGAGTTTTTCGGGATTTATTTAGTACCATGCATGGCTGGCGACATTGTACCCCGACAAATTATGTCGACGCCCCTCTTAATTCTACTGGAGATTGATTCCTTGAAGCAAACAGAAAAAAATCAAACCTGCTGGTGAGACGGACATTTTGTTCTCTGCGTCCAGACGACTGCAGCTCAAGCCAAATACTAGATGGCAGAAGAGAGCTGCAGGGCCCTGGGCTCAGAGGAAGGCGATGGACCGTTCAAGGCGAAAGACACCCCCGGCTTGGAAACAGAATAGCGAATCGATTTACTCCATACTTTCACTACATCCATGTCATACCACCTACCTACCACTCAATAGAAGAACCGCGGCATTGATGGGAGCGCGTGTCCATTACGACCAACCGAGAAGGAGTTGCGAGAGAGAAAAAAAACGACAGACGGATACTGGTCTTGATTTTTTGGTTGGACCTTTTTTCTTTTTCTTTTTCTTCTTTTTTTTCCATATTATTATTTCCTTTTTTCTTTTTCTTATGTCTGACATTCCATTACGACACCATACTACACCACTTTCGATGTGCAGCGCAGCAAGGCGCAGGATGGTCACGAAGGGCAGCATTGGGTCTGGTCCAGGTGTGCTTTTCTTTTTACTCTATTTGCGCCGTCTATATAATAAGTCTTGCGAATCATGGAGTGGCGGAGAATGAAATAGAAGCAAGGAAAGGGGGGCGAGTGACGAGCTGGGCATGGGTGTGTATAGAGAGACGAGGTCGAGGTAGTAGCAGCATTTCACGTGTGACAGTTCAGAAATTGGCGAGCTTTGTACGGAGAGAAGATGTCTTTTGAGAGTTTGGGATCCGTCATTAGGTAGGGAGTTATTCATCGGTATACCTTGTAATGGAATTAGGATTGTCCAAAAAAAGTGTGAGGATGCAGCAAAACTTGGTAAACTTATTAAAAAAAATCAACTGGAACAATTACTATATCGAAGATTTTTCATTTCTTTCAATTTGCCGCAACTACGCTACGCATCATACATTAAGTAAATGGACGGACCTCACCCTTTCCTCGCACACCTGATATGTACTTTGATCGAGAGGGTTTTTTTTTTGACGGTTTAGATGTGGAACGAAACGACGGGCTGTTTATCGTATTTCGAATATTTTCCTTCTTCCTGACTCCCACAGTATTGTTTTTAATAAAGAGTTATCCCCTCCCCCCAAAAGGCTAGTAAGTCGAAACCTTCTTCCTACCCCAAGCTCTATTTGTCGCTTCTAGTTTGTATCCTTCTCAAGTAAGCTTTTGCTTGATGAAGAATGAGCGTAGATGTGAGAGTTGCCATGCGCAGGTAGCGCCGAGGACGACGAGTTGGATGATGATCCAGCGGACGACGCGGGCGTTTGTGGATTCGGACTGGTCTCTGAACTCGGCTTCTCGTTCCTGAAGATGGTGGAAGTAGTGTAAGCATCTAACACTAACATGAAGAGTAATGGCAAAAAACGCCAAAGGAAGGGGGAGAGGGTGTGTGTAAAACTGACTCTTTGGAAAACCTGTTCCCTGCGAATGTCGTTCAGCCTGGCATTGAGGTCCTTGACGCGGGTAGTAATGTCCTGAAGCTTCTCCTTGTCGTCGCTCTCGATCTGGTTGGTCTCGCCAATGACCATGTCGAGGCGCAGCTTGATGCCGCCGTTGTAGTTGGCCATGGAGAGCCAACCGGGGCGGCCGCTGCTGGAGGAGGGCATGAAGCAGATCTTGTGGTCGCCTGCGTCGGCGGCGGAGAAGGTGAAGCGGCCGGAGGAGGTGCCTCGCTGGGAGACGACACGGTGGTTGTTGTCGAAGATTTCCTGTTTGTTTGCTGCTGTTTTAGCCAGTGTGTTCCCTGTAATAACAATTGATATATAAGGGGGAATGTGTATTGTGTTTACATACATCGACGGTGATGTAGATGGTGATGCCTTGGTGTTCCTGCCACTGGTTCGCCCGGTCGTCCCACTCCGAGGCAGAGTAGTGGCCCACGACTAGAGTGTCCTTGGGAAGCTCTTCGTAGAAGCACTTGGGGGTGCCGCCGTCGATGAAGAAGTACAGAGCTTGCGCCGCGGCCACAAAGGTGGCCAGAGAGAAGAGGGACCTCATCTTTGTGTTGTTTCGTTGAGGGGAGCTGGCTGTGGTTGATGTGTTATAAACCGGGGGGCGGGTGAAGTTGTCTTTTGCACCGAATCTCCGCGATGAAATTTGCGGTTTCTCGTGCAATAGTAAAATGGCACGATCACAGCAATTGAGGCCCGTTTTCGCTTGGTTGTGGAAGGAAAAAAGGACGGCGCAATTGGCGGTTGAGCGTCTGTCTCCCTTTGGTCAACTTGAACTTCGTCCCTCCTTCAGCGAAGCTGCCACGTTCAGAAAATCCAGGGGTCTGTACCAGCACCGGCGTGGGTCACGTGCACTCGACCGGCTGCCCAAACGCGCTTTGCCAGAACTTTCAAGCTTGCTGCAAACCATCAGCCTTGCACGATTATTCCAACTCGTCTTGATGATTTCCTATTTCTTTCAATCATCGCTGCATCCGCATCCGACTGCGACTTATCGCCATTAATTGAAACAACCGATAACGCATCCACTTTCGATCGAAACTCTGTTTATTTGCTCGCGGGCTTAAATAGAAATAAAGCGATGACGGCATAAATCCTTTCCTCCAAACTTTCCTCTACAAAAAACTGCCGATAATCTCAACCACAATGACATCTTCCGACGTCCGCGACGTGCTCAACCTCCCCGATGGCGCTGCCGGCGGCCCTCGTCCCTCCAAGAAGGCAAAAATCACCGCCCCGCGCCCCAACCTCAAGGGCCTCGCGCGCGAGGTGCACAATCTGGGCGGCGACAACCCCATCGCCATTGTTCCAGAGGTCACGCAGTTCAAGAAGCGCCGGTTCGTTAGTCGTAAGCCGGCCGCACGATGGGAGCTGCGACAGTTTGCGAACTCTGGAAGGAAAGATGAAAGCCTGGTCTTGAGGCACTGGAGGAGGGTCGAAGAAGGGAAGCAGTCTTCTTCAGCGGCAGGAGATGGCAATGTGCCGGAGACAGAGGATGTTGAAGATTCGTTGTACGCAAAGTACAATGTTCAAGTTTCAGTGCCTCAGTACAACGAGGACCAGTATCATCAAGTCTTGGAGAATCCCGATTGGACCAAGGAAGAGACAGATTACTTGATGGAGTTGGTGCGAGACTTTGATATCAGATGGCCCCTTATATGGGATCGCTACGAATGGAGCCCGCCAGCTACGAATGGTGAGGCCGACGCCGATGGTGACGAGAGTAAGGCTATCGTGCCAGCTACACGGTCTCGGTCGATGGAGGACCTCAAGGCGAGATATTACGAAGTGGCATCCAGAATGATGGCCGTCCAGAAACCAGTCCAATACATGACACAGCCCGAATTTGCGCTCCATGAGTTAATGGCGCACTTCAACCCCCAACAGGAAAAGCTGCGCAAGGATTTTGCCCTGAATTCCTTTGGGAGGTCTCGCGAAGAGGCGCGCGAGGAAGAATCGCTACTACTGGAGATTAAGCGAATTTTGGCTCGAAGTGACAGGTTCAACGAAGAACGGAGGGAGCTGTACAACCGCCTGGACTATCCCCACGCAGAGCAAGATATCAACACTTTCAAGTCATCGGCTGGCTTACAGACATTGCTACAAAATTTGATGACCGCCGACAAGTCTAAGAAACGAAAGTCTATTATGGGTGCTGAAGTGCCCACGCCCTCAGGCCAGCCCACGCCGCAGCAGGCAGCTCCAGAGAACGGAAGACGTGATAGCGCTGCGGCTTCTTCCGGACCACGGGAGTCGGGTGCGTCAACGGCGGCGTCCTCTGCACACAAGAAGTCACAGTCTCAATCACAGCAACAAATCCAACAGCAACAGGCTCAACAACAGCAGCAGCAACAGCAATCGCAACAACAACAGCTGCAAGAGCGCAAGAAACTTACCGAGCACGAGGAGATTATCTACGGTGTCACGCATCATGATCGCCTGGGCTCCGGGCCTACTTTCCGGACAGAGAAGATCAACAAGCTGTTCTCTCATAAATCCAACCAGCAGCAGTTGCGTATCACCAACACCCTCAACGAGCTGGATGTTCCTGCCAAGCTGGCTATGCCTACAGCAGCGACAACGCATGCCTTTGAACAGCTCTTGGCATCTGTGAATAGCCTTCTCGATGCTCGCAAGATTACAGACAAGATTGACGCAGAGATTAAGCTTGAACTCGCCAAGAAGGCAGAGCGGGAAAAGGCTCTGGGTAATCAAGACGCTGAAAAGTCTGCAGACGCTGATGAAGATGATGAGGATGCTAAAGACGAATCGGCGGAGGCAGATGAGCCCTCCAAGGACAATGATGAAGATGGTGCTGCAGCTCACCCCGAGGATGAAGAAAAGGAGCAAGATGAGGACGCAGCAGACGAAGCAACCGCCCAGCCATCCGTGGAACAGGACGATGATAACGCGGACGAAGGGAAAGACAGCGGTGTTACCACGCGCAAGCGAAGCGCTAGTGTGTTGAGCTCTGTGAGCGACAAGAGTCTGAAGAGGCAGAAGAAATGAAGATGATGATACTGAGTACCTCTCGTGTACCGGTACTTTGCCCTACGCGCCCATTTCCCATCATCTTGTCTTGTTCTATCAAAATGACAGGGAGATAACCCTGTTCGTGGGGATGAATTAGAGAAAGCAAACTTGCAAAACCCTGGAAGCGAGATCATCTTAGATTGTGGCGTATCCCTAACTCCGGATAGACGCGCCATGGAATCGTTATCTGCAAGATTTTAGCTGCTACCGATGTGATGGCATGGTTATTCACAGCGCTTGTGCAAGATGAAAGATGGATCCATGAAACAAACGACTACTGTGTTAGACTTCGATGAGCCCAAGCGCTTCTGCTTTGGAAACAAGTTCTTACGGGGTGCCCCCCTCCTTCGGCTTCGACGAACTAAAGAAGCGCCATGGTCGCAGAGCCGGTCGTGAAATATGGGAGGAGCATGCAGGTTCCCCAACGTATGGTGACGTATTAGCGGGCGCGTGCTCATCAGGGGAAGCTATTCGCAAACGGCGTATCTACTCTTTGTGTGGGCTGGCGTATAAGCAGGAACAAAATGAACAAGGGAGGGGGTTCCGCATGAAACAGCATTATTCTCCAGAGCACATGTATGTAGGATACGGGGGGTTGATTGGGGGAAAACGAGTGGCTAGAAAAGAGCTCAAGGTCAAGGGGGAGACGAGAGCGTCGTTGACGGGTTCATGAATGATGTCTCATTAAAGCTCATGCTACTTTTAGACACCTGCATTGAGGCTACATCTTAATATAGCAACAACATCTCTAAAAATAACACATCCCCTGATCTCGCGTGGAATAAAAAGATCGAGATGGCTATATCTGGGTTCATAAACTAGCATCTGGAGGGGGTTCAAGGGGGGAAACAAGGGAAGATGGAGGGGCGTGTACTGTAGGTAAGGTATGATGCATCAAGAATCACGGCGGTACCGTGAGCACGGAATGGGGAATTCAGGAACCACCAGTCCAGTCAGGGGGATTGCTCGCGATGCATGAGCAAGGTGGGACTTTGTTTGGCGGCAAAGACAGAAATAGAAGCGGATGAAAGAACCGCTACTGGCATATGCCGAGTGGTTGTCTCCTCAATATGGGGAGGTGGAGAAGGAAGACATGCCCGGCGTCTCCATGACGCCAAATAGTTCATGGGATGGGCGGGTAAGAAGCAAACCTCGATGGTTGTTGCTGTTGTTGTTGGCGGGAAGGGGGAGTGATGGCAGGCAATTAGGAGGGGCGGCAACATGCAAGGTCCCAAGGAACGATGCCTTGCATGAGCATGGGCGATAAAAATAGCAAAAGAGAATGTTACCCTCTTTCTTCCTCCTGCAGCTTGAAACGACGGGGGGATGAACAATATTGTTGAAGATTGGAAGCGCTGAAAGAGAAAAGAATCGTTCTAGAAGAAGCTGCCGGTCCTATTCGCGAGCGCTTAGGATTAGCTGAGCGGCTATTTCGAGGACAATCATTGGTCAGGACGGGTGTGGGGGTGGAGAGAGGAGAGAGGGAATATACATAAATAGATTTTGAAGCTTGAGTTGAGCATTAGTTGATTTTTGATATAGTTGCCATGCCAAGGGAAAAAGGGTATTTGATCCGATGAACCTTGTCGACTGGTGCTATTTTTGGGCCATAAAGCTGTCTGGATGCTTGTTGCTGCGTGTGTTGGAGAGAGGATGAGAAACGGTGAGATGACGTGCTGTGATTGGCGGTGGATTTGATTGACGTTGATGTGCGTGCACGGGGCATCTTGAATATGTGCTTATTGCAGGTAGGTGGTTAGTCATCGAAAAGACTTCAATGGTAAGTCGTACGTAAATAGGTAGAAATTGTTTGGATCCCCTCATTGAAGACGTTGACGTGATTCCCTGGTACCTGTAGGCTGTAGATTGAATTAGCAGCCTCCAGCCACTCGTACTAATACCTGAGTCAGCGTCAGGGCGCCGTAAGATGCTAAACTCTGCTCCCGGTTCTCCGTCCCTGGCTCGACTCGATTTGTCCGATGGCCCTGGGGCAGCGCTACGAGTACACGCTTTCGGCAGTGGTTTCCTGATTGAAGCAAGGGTCCGGATCCAGGTCCAGCAGCTTGCGCAATACGATACGAACCAGACGCTGCGCGGAGAGCATCGGTGTAGGCGCACAAAAGTAGAAGTAGGAATCGCATCTTCTTTGTCTTGTCTTGTGCGTGTGAAGAAACGATTTTCCGGCCCGGCTGTTCCCTTGTCCGCTGCGCGCTTGCAACTTAATTTTAGCCTCGCTAAAGCAGAGACACGCACAGACCCACGGCTGCAATCTTCAACCAACCGCACACGCCCCCAATCCCCACTGTTTCTTTTTTGGGGCTTCAACTCGTCCACTCTGGTCTATTGTTAGTTCTGCGGCTTCACTGTCCTGTACTGTGCAGTGCTGGAAGAGCAAATTACAGGCACTAGATGGGACTCACCTCGATCCAACAGCTCGCCGCTAAGGCACTCCGTCGCAAAAGGATGAGTACAGCAGGTGTAGCCTCTAAGGGCATTGGCTTTAATGCTCTCCTCTTCCCTCTCCCCCTCTATCCAAGCCGAACCAGCACCAACGGGGCCTCGCCTTTGCTTCTCGACGCTGGGCACATGGCTGCCAGGATATGCGTCTTATCTCGCATGTCACCGTGCCTGGGACCTGGTAAACGAACAGACAGTTGAGCCCACATAGGAATCCAGATGCAGCTGCTCCGCTTGCTTGTTTGCACCCTCTCGTACCAATGCTTCTGTCAGTTCCAGTATTACACTACTAATAATGGCAATGTCGTCGTTCCCTCAGGCGTCTTATCCCATCTGGGCATAGAATTGTAAGCCCAACATCTTGCTAGCCGTTGGATCGGAGCTGAAAGAACCCTGTCGGAATCTTTCAAGCCGTGATTATGACAAAATACTTTGTCGCAATGGTGGTGCTACCTTGCTTATGGGGAAACAAAGCAAAGGTGCGGTAATGCTATCGGCGACATATCTCACTGTCTTTTGTGAAAAGATGCCTGCCGTCTTGGCTGCTCCCCTGTTTGCCCACGGCTTTGGGAAGCCTAGTCTGATTGGGGTTTATAACATATCACACATTGCACAGTGTAACGACATCGTCACCACCTTTGTAATCCAAAGGAATAATGTGTCACTTCGTCCACGGATTCAGCACTGTTGTGATTGCTGTATCGCCTATGCTGTCTGTTAAATGTAGATACGCTGCCCAGCATTGGCAAGATCGGCACCTTGTCGTGCACACCATCTGTTGGACACTCGTGCTCCGGCTAGACCAGATACACAATGGCACCTGGTGACTCGGTTGCCCTACTGCATACATTTTACTTCGGAGCCTTTAGGTTAGTAGAGGCAGCGGGGGAGTTGACTCCTCGAAAGAAACAGCTGGAGATGGAGCTTTCCAAAGTCGTTGAATCCATCATAGCCAGAGTGACCGGCGTTAAGCATCAGCATCGGCGACCTTGAGATCGGTACTCGTAAACTGAACGTCAACCTGGGATGGCGAGTGGGCCTCTGGCCACAAGAACGGAATCTATTTTGTGACGACCCTGATCCTTCGGGACGCTAGAGTATAGTTTGCTGCTCGTTGCAGGAGGTTGCGAAGGAAACATTGCAGATTAGCAGCTGGCTCGGCCACAACGCAATTGCCCAATTTTCACCAGCATTCAAACATCCATTGTAACTAATAGGTAGCCGCCGAGTGGGTTTGCTCCAGCGGTTATCTTGGCGGCACAAGAGGGCATGAGAAACATGCCCAGACTGACATCCTTTTCGGCCCAGGCCCTTCCGGCGGTGTGATATCTCAGCATCTTCGCAGGCAGGCGTTTCAAGCCGAAACAAGCCACGAATTGTCTGGCCAAACTTCTGCATGCCGTGTTCAGCCATGTGTTACCACGAGCCCAATGTCGACTCTCAAAGGATTTGGTGTGGCGTGCTGTGCAAACTGTACTAGTCCTCACGGCCAAGCAATCCTTTGGGCTAGCCGTGCCAGCGTTCAACAGCGTGGGCAATCAGTTGATTGATGCGACGAGCAGCCATGTTATATGCCTGATGCTGGCGGATGGCCGGCGGGCACTGTGCTCCAGTCTGGGCGGCTCTTCAACGGGAAGCGTTTTGAGTAACTGTGTAAGCCAGTTCTGCTCTTGGCATGAAAGACAGCCAAGACAAACCTCGTGCGCGATTCTCGAGGAATTCGTGCGAGGCGCTCTATCAATCTGCCGCAGATCTGATCAGTGGCTTGAGGGCCCCGGGGTTTTCTTTGAGCCTTATAGCAGTAGGCAGCTGTAGCGCGCCCCGTCTGTAATGAGACGCTGTGAGCATCCCACGCTGGGCTCAACCGTGCCACAGTCGCTGGAGGGCGCCGAAGCAGAAGCGAAGGCTAGCGCTAGTGGAACGGTGGTGCACATCCAGCGGGTGAAGAGGTCAAGTAATGCCGTCGGGCGTACGTGGCCTGACACAGCCGCGGGCGGCGGCGGCGATACGAGACGGTGCTAAACGCGGCGTTAATCAGCCAAGCTGCTTGACGACCATTCCCTACCTAGTACCAGAGTTCCTATTGGCCCTCAGGGTCGGACAACAGCCGATGCCCTTGTGGCACGTCGTCAAGGCAGTTCTGGCCCCTGCCTACGAATCTGGGCATGGCCGAATTGGATACTGGGCTTTTCGAGCCGCCATTCTGGTTTCTGGTAACCGGTTTATAGTAGGTATCATTTGAATTACCGAGAGCGTGCATTCACACGCAGATAGTCAGAGGCAGGCTATGACGCCTTGCTTCTTGGTGGGCCTGACTAAAAGTGGTATTTGCACAGGCACGTGTAGCTGGTAAGCAAGCTGACGTTTGTGGCGGACCGCTATTAGAGAGCACGGAAGTGCAAGCAGGCAGGCAGGCTCTGGTGATGATGAGCCTATCAACTTATCCGCAAGCCCTGTCCATTCAGTGTCATGGCTGGTACGAGTACAAGTACCTACTCATAAGGCGTCTGTTAGGGTTCTTGTCCCACTTCGATGACAGAAGCGGGCAAGATCTGGGATCAGATGCTATTTCACGATCCTGGTATACACTGGCGACAGGTGCGAGTGCTGTAGCAAGGCCGAACAGGCTGGCTCTGACAGGCGAGCCGGTGTGACCATCACCCACAGGTGCCGTGTACCAAGGAGCCAGAGCCCGAGTGCTGTACGATGGTTTCGAGACGAGACGCCCTTCTATTCCGCCGATTTCTCGGACATAGTCGTCCACAGACCGATCTACTCGGATGCTGCAAGCACAGGTGACGGCCATATGTGCCCTTTGGATCGGGTATAGGCCGCGTTCACGCGGATAGCTGCTCACATTTGTGGCCGGCGACTGGCGGGATAGACGGCGAAAACCCTGTGATGATTGGTGGTGCCTGGAGCTGGAGGCGGCCATGGATTGGCTCTACAGGCGTAGGCGGACGCCGCGCGTTTCCGCATCAGGGTCTTGAAAACGGGTCGTGCTGGTTGGAATGGAGACTTGGCGACGATGGCGGCCGCGGCTCGCCTTTGGGAGGGTGGCACCCCTTGCGATGGCACCCGGATCGGTTGGGCGCAAAGGTGGAACAGTGCTCCGTGGGAAGGGATTGAGATGGGCGCAGCAGGGACAGGCCTGGGAGCCGAACAGGGGACAAACTGCGATGATGCATGAGAAGCAGGCAAAATGTGTAGTTTAGAGCGTATGGAGCACTGGGAGCGTATCCAATCCGATCCCTTGTCGGCCTGGTCCCGGAGGCAAAACTGGATCTACTGGTATAGTTTTGGCATCACAGGCCCCGTACGGAGAGTATTTCGAAGCGTCGTGAGGGATGAATAATGATGAGAGGAGATGAATATAAGGATAGAAACAAGTTTGCTTAGAAAGCCTCGTAGTGCATTATGTGTATGAATATCTGAGAGAGTGCGAGAGTGGTGTTTTGCGAGGTGTCCATGCGGAAAAAAATGTTCGTCCCTGTTGGGCCGTTGGGGTGGGAAGGAGCACACGGCGATGTTCGAACGGTCTCGGGACCGTTCTTTCCTGACGCTGTTGGCACTACGGCGTCCATGCCAACTTTAGTAACAATATTACGGTTGCCACTGCTACTTACCAGGTACCAACCTTGATCGCGGCGACGGTAGCGTAGATGAGTATTACTGGTATGACCTGAGGTAACTGCTGGGTATATCCCCAAGGATACTATTTCGAGCCCTTGCTCAGCAGATTCCCCCATGCTTTTCCTTACCTTACCTAGCACTCTTCGCCCTCCAGAGAACCCCCGTCCATGGCAATTCAGCCATGGTTCGACGTGAGCACCAATGGAGTAGCATATTCCATATCTTGTACGTACAGGCATTTCGTCATTCCTGGTGCGTGGGCTTACGATACATGGACTCATACTTGCGCAAAGCAGGAACAAACAGCGGCGGCATCATCCCAATCGCTTCCCCGGCGCACTCGATTCGAACGAAAAGAACGCTAGAAGACGGGCCAGGCGGCTTGGAAGACGGACACTCAACATTGGAAGAGACTTGCGCCGTCCAGGTTCCGCGCGCTGCGCTCACTCCTCTGCGCACCAGTAGCAGGTAGTCTGTGGTAACCGAGAGAGCGGAGCCGCGGCAACACCGCTTACTGCGGTCACACCCATCTCCACCCCGGGGCGAATCGTGCTCGTTGCGAAACGACACTCGCGCTCAAATCTCGTCAGGACTTGCTGGGCCGGGCTCTGCAAAGCTTAGCACAGAGTGGGGGAGAGAGGCCAGGCCAGGCCAAACCACCGGACATGTCACGGCTAGACCCCCTTGCTACCCGCTGCCAGCTTTCTTTGGTGCGAGCAGGTTCAGACTCGATGTTGCGCCCAAGCCCAAGACGCCTCTGCTCCGTGATGACGCTGTTGATGGGGCAAGCTGAGCCACGGGCGAGCGCTATCCATACGAGCACTCAGACGGCGGCCAAGACCAAGGTCTCTGGGTGATTTGTGTTCGTCTGTGTGTGCGAATGCCATCATATCATGGTTTCCAAGAGACAATCTGGAGCACGCCCCCCTCCATCGCGGAACACCGCTCCCTTGTTGGACCTCCGTGAGCGTAACCGAAAACTGCCGCCTCTGGGATTGCATATCCGTCTCGCTGGCTTTGTCTTACACTGGGACTGGCCATCGCACCACACCCTCCTACCATGGAGTTCGGAGGGCTCATGCGGCATCCACTCACCCTTGCGCCTTCGCGCGCATGCACGCACACACTTCTGCACTGTTCCAAGCACAGGCGCACCTGTACCACGCAATTTAGCAGCTTAGCAGTGATGTGGCTTTGGGCTGAGGCCCTGGCGCTCTGGCGAATTGCCACATGCTATGGCAGCCAGGTACCAGGGAGCTAGGTTCAAGGTTGCTGGGTTTGGACTAGCAGCGCTGCTACATGCAACGGGCGATTGTCGCTCTGGGAGAGGCGTTGGCGCACTCGGTTGGGGTCCAGCGAGAAGCGCCGCCTATTAGCTCCCACGCTGGCCATGGGCCAAGTATTGGCTGTGACGCTTTCTCCATTCGCCGGACTGTGCCTTTGTGTGCTCGTACATACGGTGCCTGTCCGTCGAACGCGGGAGGGGGGTGGCCCTGGGGCCTGGAGGCAATGGCTGGGTTGGGTTGAGCGATCGACCGCAAAACGCTGCTTGGTTCTCGTACAGACTGCTCGACGACTGGTGGCATGCCATGCCCATCCCATCTGGCCGTTCCCCAGGCCATGGCAGTAATCCACGGCGAGGCCCCATCATGTGCGTCCTTTTGATGCCCCGTCCGCGACCAACCCCGTGCCTTGGATGCATGCACTTGTACGGTGCCTGGCTTTGCCCATGTTGGCAATAAGGACGTTTCTGTCACTTTTTGTACCTGTACGAACAGTACTTCGTACATGCGTCAAAAGAGCCGCTTTCCCTAGGTGCATTTCGGTACATTTCCGGGTCTCTTTTGCGGACGTGGATCCTGTGTGTTTCTCGCCTGGCCTCAGAGGACCAGTTCAACAACCATATCTCCATATGTTCCCCCTCTCAGCCCACGTTGCCTCTGTGTCCCTGGAATTGATCCGCAAGCCTTTCCTTTACTCTCCTCTCCTCTCCTCTCCCATCCCTTTCCCCATCCTCTCTTACGCTTCCCCTTGGAGGACATTTGGTGCTTGCGGTGCATTACCTGTGGTTGGCTATTCCGTATTCCTTACGCATTGGCCGCTACTCTGCGCTGCTTGAACCCCAACAACTTGCTGTCATCTGTCGCTGGCGATAGATTCTTACAAGCAGACGATATCCTTCGCCGAACTCTTCATCGTTGATATACGACACGGTACAAGAATTGCACGGCCAAATAGTTGCCAAGTTCCCCATTTTCGGAGTACAGTACGGGTACACGCCTCCAGGTCCGCTGAACTGAACTGGCCACCCCCCCTTGACTAGCAGGCGCAGCATAATCGCGCGTGTAAAAAAAAAAAAAGCTACCTAAGCCCCCCAAGCGCGACTTAGAAACTTCGGCCAGGCCCCCAGCACTTCCGCCTCGACACCCTTCTCTCACCTCCCACTCCGGCTCCTCGACAACTGCACGCAGCAAAACTCTTTGGACTCGGGCCCGTCAAACGGCTTGCGCAACTCGGCCGTCGCCCTGCACCATCGAATTTTTGACGAGGATCCAAAAGGGCATCCAAAGGGCAAGAAGCTGTCCGTCGTCAAGCCGCATTGAACTGCAGCCGGCCCTGATTCGCTCGCTCACTCACTCGTTTGCGCGTGCTCGCGCTCACCTGCGTTGGCCACAGTCAGCTCCGCACTCACTTTACCGCGGCGACAGCAACGAAGCCTTGGTTTTTTTTCCGGCGAGAATTTCTGCAGGTTTGAGATTCTCTGCCGCGCCTTAATCTTTTTTTGTTTCGCTTGGTGGGATTGTGAATTTCGCTGCATAGCGCTGCCTGCTTGGATCTACTGGATCTACTCGCCCCAGTCTCACCTTTGGTAGAGCTCACTGCTCGGGACTCCTAGTAGCACGGCAATCGTGATTCCGAAGACTTAATACTCTAAAGGCGTTCTTTCTTTGAAACTCACTTTGTTGAAGCGAAAAGTTAACAACTTTCCTCACCACTACTAATATTGGACAAGCACACTGTGCTCGGAGCCAAAAGAAACCGCTGCCGATACTTGTTGAAAACACGGGTTCTCAACTTTGCATTGGTCGAAATTTTACCCTTCAGCTTTTCTTTTGTGTCTAGTGCGTTGTGTGAGCGTCGACGGCTATACTGCTACTGACACTTTCACCCAACATGTCTACCTTCACTGCCCTCAATGGCGCTTCATCAAAGCTGACAGAGTCTCCGGCGGCGCCGGGAGAGAAGAGCTCTGTCCCAGAAGAACGTCTCGCCGGTTCAGCAGCAACTGCATCGGTATCGGCAGCCCCTGAACCATCAACAACGTCTCAAAGAGAGTCTTGGACTCCTCAAAGTGTGGAGAGAACTATACACGTCGCAGCCTATCCGCCAGAAATCGAAGGATCACATAAGCGTAAGCGTTCTGGATCCGTCGATATCCGGAGAGATGGTCCAGCACAAGAGCGAACCCCAGAAACCGCAACGGTTCCATCGCACGAGGCTCGCGATCACTATGGCACCCCACAGAGAGATTATCGACCCTATGGTGATGAGCAGAGGGACCGCGACAAGGAATTGTGGTACTCACATCAATCTCGGGATGAGAGAAATCCCTATGAGACGCAGCAGAACTCGGCAATTTCGACACAGAGCAACTCGGAGGAGCAAATCGGAGAAGCCTTGAGGCGAGCTACCGGCCAGATGGATCACAGCGACTACGCCGGCACAAGCCCTGATGGCGATGATCGATCAATCTCTCTTTACGGTGGTTCGTATACTGACCACAGAGGAGACTCGATGCTCCAGCATGATCCGAAGAAGCGAAAGCGGAACTTTAGCAACCGCACAAAAACTGGCTGCCTAACCTGCCGGAAGAGAAAGAAGAAGTGTGACGAACAGAAGCCTGAGTGTAAGTTCCTGCCATAGAGACGCTTTTTAACCCCCCTCGTGCTTTCTGCGAGCCTTATTCTTACAACGCCAACAGGCAGTAACTGCATTCGTGGTGCCTTCGTATGTGCTGGTTATCCTCCACAGAGGGGGCCAGGCTGGCAAAAGCCAGACAGCAAGGCCTCGGCAGTTCCACTCGAATCCAAAGATCCCAGCTACGTGCCCCCTGGTGCGTATGGCATGCCGCAGCCTCACCCGCAGCCTCACCCACAACCCCAATCGCAGCCGCCTCCGCAGCCAGCCTCGGTGCCGGGACCGGGACCAGTGCCCGCCCCCTACGGACCCCAACCTGTGAAACGAGAGTCCGTGTCCCATTACCGCGGCCAGCCTCTCCGGATAGATCCCCCACAGAGCCGGCCAGTGATCATCTCGGACGACGACCGTCCAACGGCATCGACCATACCAAGTGCGTCCGTGACGAGCCCCGACAACAAGCTTTCTGCCCTGCCCTACACTCCTGCCAACGTCTTCCCCACGCCCGTAAGTGCAAACACCCAAGCACCGCCGTTTGGGGAGAGGATGGCAAAGGAGTATCAGCGGGTGCCTCCGCTGCACGACCTGAGCCGGACCGAGCCTGAAACGCCCCATCCAAGCGCCCACCCAAGCAACCAGCTGCCGCAGATCAACATCCTGCATCCCACGAGGACAAACAGCCCGACGCCCCGACCTCAGCCACCTGCAACCTCAAATGCACAGATGGCTGCACAGCTAGCACTCTCACACTCACAATTCCCTCTTCGACGAACCCAAAAGGAGGAGATGCTTTCGGGAAGGCACTTTTACCCGTTTGATAAGGAGCTCTGCCTTGAACGAGAGCGATGTGCTGCTGCCTGCTGGAGATTCAACAACCTCACGACACCCCCGACAAATGGTGTGTCTCCTGAGGAACGAGCCCGCCTCTTCCTCGAGATTCTACAGCCTCGAGATCCTGTCCGCGTGTCTCCCACTGAGGCATCTCCGGTTACAAATGTTGGACGGGTCGGTCGCCATGTTGCTGTTGAAACCCCCTTTGTGTGCGATTATGGCTATAATATTTCTATCGGCAACGACGTCGTCATTGGGCGAAATTGTACCATCAACGATGTCTGCGAGGTCAAGATCGGGGACAACTGTGTCCTCGGTCCCAACGTTAGCGTCTTCACTGCCTCCCTTCCCATTGACCCTAAGAAACGTCAAGGAGGACAGGGCCCGCAGTTTGGCAGACCTATTGTCATAGAGCAAGATTGCTGGATTGGTGGCGGTGCCATCATCTTGCCTGGCCGGACCATTGGCAAGGGAAGCACCGTAGGAGCTGGATCTATTGTTACCAAGGTATGTCTATGCGGCTCCGCCTCTCCCCCGGGTGTGGTAACAGACAATGTCAGTGCTAACGGAATACTGTTCTACAGGATGTACCTCCCTTCACTATCGTGGCTGGGAATCCTGCACGCGTACTTCGCGGCATTGCCTCTTAATCTCAGTTTTCTGCTTTCCTTGAGGCGCATGCTTTTGCATCTAACGTTGTGATACCCAAGCGTGCGCGCGTAATGAAAACTTGTGTGTAAAAATACGCAATTTCCTACGACATGTTTTATTTTTCCTTTTTAGCTCTTATTGTTTTTTTCTTATTGCTATACTCCTTGTTTTGTTTCTCTTGTCATTTTTACAGGAATAAGAACGCAAAAAGTTTGAGTCGGCGTTGACGTTTAATGAAACGAACGTGGTACCTCGCGGACACGTGGGCGGAAATGGGAATTTGGGAGAGGCAAACTCATTTGGGACGGGACAGCTAGGCTGGGCTTGGCTCTGGCGGATTAAACAGACGGGCCCCTTGGCTGAGGGATGCGATGGAAAGAGGTGTGTCGGAATTTTGTTTAGCGATGGCCTTTTTCTTTTTTGTGTGGTTGTTTTGTGAGTTTCCTCCTCGAGCTACGAGAAGCACGAATAGTTTGTACTTGGAGCATGAATAATGTGACTGGTGGTCCTGTTTGGACAGGCTGTGAGACTCTTTTCCTTTCCTTTCCTTTTTACTTTTTGCTAGTTGTTTTTGTGTGAAGTTTGCCTTATGACGATTTGTGTTTATTGTTTTCTTTTGTTTATCGAGCACAGCGTCTGGATTAGAATGAGACCAATCAGATATACAAACCCGGTTATCAAATGCCATGAATTGCAAAGCTTGTTTCCTCTTTGCTAGCCAAAAGCTGTATTTATTTACGTGAACATTCATCGTAGAGAACATCCGTGATACGTGTTGAGCTGCGCGTCTGCGTTCATCTTCACCATGTCAAGACATGGGTATCGAGACTATCAATTGGTCAGTGGTCATCCAAATAGACGTAGATGTGCAGTTCTCAGCGTCGTGTCCCCTCTTTCACTTACAAAGTACTGTTTCTTGGTTCTCTTCTTTGACATGATCCTGAATTGAATGATGAGATGAGACAGGGTGAAAAGGGAAAGAAGGTCTATAAGCTCGTATCGGAAAATAATTGTTTCCATTGTCTGGAATCGGATGATTGGATGTATTGGTCGAGAGAGCTCTAAAACTGGCCGTCAATACATAACGTAACAAGGGGAAGCCAAACAAAAAGAGAGTTAAAAAGGGGGGGAGGAAGAAGGCTGACTTACCCAATCGAAAGTGTCAATATTGGAAAACATCTCCTCGAAACTAGGCATAGTAACGCTCATATGGTTCCCAAACAGCGTGTCGTCCGCGTCGGTACCGCCAACAGGCATGATTTGTTGCATTGAGTCGTCTGACATTGTAGGAACGCTATCATAGCTCTGCAGAAGAGAGCTGCTAGGCGTGCTCATCATGGGCCCGGAGTTTGTGGAGGTGGTGGTGGTGGAGGGGGAGTCGATGCGGGTGAGGATGGCGTGGAGGACTCTGGAGGCGTGGAGCGCGTCGGCGGAGGTGGTGCTGCGGGCGGACCAGATGGAGTAGGCGGTGCGGAGGGTGGTTATACGTTTGAGCCTTTCTTCTGAGCTGGAGAAGGTGTCAGTATATATGTGTGTGTGTACGTGAGTTGGCACTTCAGGGTGTTATGGGAGGGTCTTACTCTATGTCTGTGGACTCGCTGAGATCTAGGCAGATGATCATTGCCGCGAGCAGGAAATGATGGAGCGTCAGATTGGAAACCATGAATCTATCCTCGTACATCCTCCCTCCTGAACCAGTCTCTATATCAAGCTCCGCCTGCATCTCCAGTATCATGAGCGCAGACTCCCTGCAGACCTGCCTCGAGGCATTATACTCGGCATCGTGCTTGTGCGTTGTAAGATAGGGCCGATGCAGAATACACAAGCTCTTGAGGTACATGAGCTCGAGCATGAGCCGGTGCATTATGGTATAGTTGGCATCGGTGAAGGCAGTGTTGCGGATGGTGCGGATTCGTAGACACGCCGGCACAGATTCATGCCACTCTCGCAGCTCCCGGTCGAGAGCAATCGTCTCGGAGTAAAGGGCCGGAGCTACAGCAAGGACATGGCGCACAACGCGACGCATGACGTAGCAGAGCTTGGACTTTGTGATGGCGGCGAGGATGGGGTGAGGATCTGTGGGAGGACGAGGCTTAGGCAAGGAGACGCAATCTTCGTCGAAATCGTCGTCAGTGAGGTTTGTAGGATAGCCGACATCGCAGGTTTCCTGTGTAATGATGGGCGGCATGCCGTTTTGAAAGGAGAATAGCAGATCTGAGGATTGGATCTGGAACCAGGATCGGCGCCGCATCTCGGCTTCGAACGGCATCATGGCTCTGCCACCGGGGATCTTGGCCGGATCACGATGGTAGCCCTGTTTCTGCGCAAGTCGCGCGACCATGCCGTATAGTGACCATAGTGAGGAGTCCGAGTCCATTTTCTGGACGTTGCGCGAGTGGGCGTGCATCAGGAGGGCCTCGACGGAGAAGCGCTTGCCTTTGAGGTACTGGCCGGCGATGAGGCACTGCGCGGCCTTGGCCATGTAGAAGCGCGAGTCTGGCGCTGACGAAGACGACGAAGACGAGGTGTCTGTTAGTTCTTTGTGGTTGGTGATCATTGTGCCGATGCTGAGGATGGAGAACATGATGCTGATCCAGAGGAAGCCGGCCGACGAGGGATCCATCCAGAAGGCGTCGTAGCGACGCTTGAACTGGTGCGTATGAACGATGCACACGGCCGTGAACTTTGCCTTGAAGTAGGTCATGATGAGCTTATCCGCGTCCTGCCGCGACGGCAAGCTCTCCATGACCTCCTTGATCGTGATGGGCGGCACGTCTCCTAGTAGAACCTCCGGCTCGGCGGCCTCCTCCGGCGACGACCCGGACTCCTGGTCAGCCACCAGAATGTCCTGGATATCGCGAATACTCTCGACCAATGCAGTCCACGACGTCGCCCCGTGGTAGCTCGTCTCCGGCTGCTCGTCCCTATCACTTCCCGAGCGCCGCCGCCTCTCGCCGTCCGCCTTCTTCTCCGCCAGCCCTCTCACCATCTGCTCCAGCTGGCTGAGCTTCATCTGAACATCCCGCCTGCTGCTGCTCTTATCATACACCGCCGCCGACGACGACGATGCGGTTGAGCCGTACGAGCAGGCTTCGCTGCCGCCGCGCTTCTCGCAGGCGCCGCAGGGATGTTGGCGGTCGCATCGGGACTTGCGGCGCTGGCAGGCGGTGCAGGAGACGGTTTGGCGGCAGCGCTTGACGCGGTGGGCGTCTGAGGCGCGGAAGACGGAGGTGAATTGCGAGATGCTGGGGTCGGGCATCAAGGGCTGTGAGGGTTTGAAATTTGCTGAACTGAGTGAGTTGTATGAGATGCTGATTGCATGAGGCTGATGATTATGCCTCGGTTATGGTGTTGGTGATAGCCTCAAAAGATGCTAAAATGTTGTACACGGCGTTTCTCAATTGAGGATTATCGAGAACAAAAAGGAAGAGCGATTTAGCTCGTTTAAAGACGAAAATCTTTCATCGTTAAGACTTGGCGACTCGGCCATCAGTGAGATGGAGGATATAATAAGTCTGAGTAAGTCCTAAATCCGAAACTTTGGAACGATGGGCTTTGGCCGGCCTTTCGCTCTTTAACTCCCTATAAATGTGGCGACATTCCACTGGCAACTGATATTGCATCTATAAGAAAGAAAGAAAATTCTAAGAAAAAAAAGATAAAGTCTTGAATATTGTTTTCTATTCAATAGATGAGAGTGCTCTATTCTATCTGTTCATCGCCGCCAATGCCAGAGATGTGCTATATAGCTCCTCCCTCCCTACTCCATGGTATCATATCATTTCGCCGTTATATAGTAAAAGAAGAAAAGAATCCCAAGTAGCGCCGAGATAATATGCCAAAAGTGTACAAATCCACGCCGCATTATTCATACAGATCCTCGCCCGCTATCTTTTGTCTATTCACGTCGATGATGCCTTCCATCATCTCCAGTGCCCGTCCCTGGTTCTTCAGCTTCCCAAACGCCTTGAAAGTAAATAGATCAGGTTTGAAGCCTGCCGCCTCCATATCCTGCAAAGTAGACACTGTCTTGTTGATGTTTTGCATTGCTGCATACCCCTTCGTAAGAGTGTTCCACGTAACAAGGTTTGGCTCAACGCCTTGCTCCTTCATAACATGAATCACTTGCTCTGCCAGAATCCGATCGCCGCTGTTGAAGAGACCGCGCACAAGGATACTGAATGTACACAGGCCGGGGGGTGGATGGACTGGAGCTGCGGCGCTTCTCTCCGTACCCTCTGCCGCATTTCTTTGCAAATGATCTTTCAGCATGTCTCCGAAAACCTGTAACGCAGGCCGTGATAGCCCTCGTCTTTCCGTCATAGCCATGATGATGGTATCGTGAATAAGGCTGCCCTGGTCTTCGATCAGCTGAGTGGCGAGGCCATCCTTCCCACCCTGCTCTTCAAGACGAGCCTTGAAGAAGGCATAAAAAGCCATAAGATCATATGGGTTCTGCAGTGTCTTGACGTAGGCTCTCAGCATGATGGCTATCGTCGTTGTATTAGGCTGCAGCTTCGGCTGGTTGCTTGGTGCGGAAAAAGACTTCTCGGTAAGAGGAACAATGGTTTCCAGAAAGTCCCACGTGCGCAGGTCGTTGCTGTCAAACTTCTCCCCGTCGTTGCCCGTTGTCTGTGTTAGCATCAGGGGTAAGGAGTCGGGCAGCCACCACTGCAGTGGTTCCAACTCAAACTTTTTTGCATATGCTCGTAGCATAGGACCAAATAGGGGATAGACCCAAGGTACAGCGAATCGCTTCACGCGGGATTCCATCTCTGCAAAATAAAACACGGCATGGAGGGCATTGTTAAGCACATCCACGTAGGGCGCGTTAGCCGCTTTCGCAACATCGAGACTCTTCGCCACGTTTTCCACTCTGAGGCTCCCCTTGGCACCCCTGAAAATGGTGGACCAAGCCTTGGTATCTAGTTGGACGCCAGACTCGGAAAATAACAATGCCAGCCGTATTCCCTCTTCAACTTCTCCCTGTTGGCATAAAGAGTCGAGAAAGGCAGTTGCATTGATGACATTGGGTACGAAACCCCTGTCCATAAAATATTCCAGAGTATCCTTGGCCGAGAAGGACGAGTTGCTCTCTGACGAACTACCATGGGCTATTCGGCAATGTAGCAGCGTAGTAATCGCGCTCGAGGGACTGGGCGCATTGAGATCTATCCCGCTGTCGGCGAGCCCCTTGAGAATCGCAAACGCCGTCTCTTTATGTGCCATGTCACTGGCCAATTTGCCTGCAAACTGTAGCAGCGTGTTTGGGTGCAGCTTAATGTTGGCCCTCTGCAGCATGCTATACAGTTCGTTTGCTTGTTCACTTGGTAGTTTGCGTGCAAAGAGACCGGCTGTCCGCTGCCCCAAAGGCACATGTCTCGTAGGCGCATCCTCCAAAATTTTCGCCACCAGTTCCAGCACTTCTTCCGCTCTAAGGGTCCGCTCACGCGCGTTTTTGATGCTGCTTAGGCGCAGACGCTGTGCAACAAAGAGGAGCACGTCGTTAATGGCATACCCCGGTGGCAAGGGATCCAACGTGGCTTCCAACACCATGTGTGCCTTGTCGGGGCATCGATCCAGCGTCGAAAGCATGACCAAAGGCCACTGTTTGCGGCGGTCTTCAATCTCAAGAGCTTTCCAAGCCTGATGCATGTTGCGAACACCATTGAGCTCAAAGAGCCACTTTGCATTATCGCGCCATGGCCATGGCAACTTTGGGTCTTCCGGCTTATCTGGTCTGGAAACTTTGAAAAATTTGGTCTTCCAAGATCTAAATTCTTTTCGGGCAGATTGCCGTTCAGATTCAGGATGTTGATGTCGAACGTAGCCCCATTGCGAATGCATCTCTCGCAAGTTCTTTAATTCTCGAGAAGCTTCTCGTGACGGCTCATCTGGTTTCGAAGCTGCCTTATCCACAGCTGAGAATCGGTTGGTAGGTTGCGCTTTGTGCGCAGGGGAGCGGTACAGCCTGTTGTATGTGATCGTATAACGCCTCTTTCTAATAAAGGAAGGTTGTTTCGGAGAATGTGACTTTGTTTTCAACTTTCTTCTGGAATGATTATGATTATTCGAGGGCAGTTGCTGTTCGTGTCGGCCGTTTCTATCTGATCTGGCGGCATGGTGTCTCAAGCGAGGCTCGTCTAGGTTGTCATGGCTGTTTCCTCCATCGGCGGCCACCGTGGGGTCGATGGATTCTTGCGGACTCAGAGACGAGGTGAGATATTGCGTCTTTCGAGGTGAAATGCTATTTTCAAAAGATGGAACATATTTCTGCGGTGCATTCTGCGCTATAGAGCTGAGCGGCCGTAACAGAGGTCGGACGGCGAAGTGAATCCTCGGCCGAAGAAGACCGGCCGCATATACCGTCGAGCACCTGCATTTTAGGCGGCCGGCGCGGGCCATGAGAGCCGCTGGCATTGCAATGGAACAGTGGCCGACACACGGCCAGCAATCTGCATGGTGCACTGCTGCGAGTCTCGATTTTGCTGGTTGACGGTCTCAGCAGTGGTTGGTTGAAGTCGAGGTTGAAATTGAGGTTGTCGCAAAGAATTATTTTAGCAGCGGTTGATGGAAAATGTCCTCGGCCGCTAAAACTCTCGGAGAACAAGCGGCCCTGGCAGGCTTACCGGAGTAGAGCAGGTACCTCCACTGTGTTAACTGTGCCCCACCAAGCTTGAATTCGCTTTTCCATCCGCATCGCGAAGTCTCTGAATTGAAATCGAAATCGACACACTGCGCGTTACCACCAGAGCGCTGCGAGATGAATTCCCACAACAGCCTCAGCGCCGCTTCAGACGAGCGAAAAGCGCGTCTAGCGAAGCTCAAAAACCTCAAACGAAAACAGCCCATTGACGAAGTCGCCACTCCAGAAGGCGACAGAGAGGCATCACCACCCGAAGCGCCTGATGTTGCGAAGCTTCACCTTTCCGGCCGCAACTATGACCCCGAGACAAGGGGCCCTAAGCTAGGATTCGACGCGCCGCCGACGCTCGCACAAGAGAAGCCTACGTTAGAGGAGCAGGCTGCAGAGGTGGAAGCCGAGATCAGGGAGCAAGCTGCCGAGGAGGCGCGAGACGACAAGGGCCTGGATCTGTTCAAGCTGCAACCGAAGAAGCCGAATTGGGATTTGAAACGGAATCTGGGCAAAAAATTGGAGGTGTTGAATGTGCGGACGGATAACGCAATCGCCAATTTGGTTCGAGAACGAGTCTTGGGCGCTCAAAAGGCGGCCCAGAAGACGGCAGACGCAGGCAACGGCGACCTAGATGGAGACGCTGCTGGCGTTGACGGCATCGCTCTTGTGGAGGGTCTCAGGGTTCGCGAACAAGAAGAGCAGGAAGAAGAACAGAGAGAGCGCGAGGAAGAGGAAGCATTGGGTTTGTGAAGGAGGTTGGAATTTGGAGGTACTGTATGTAATTACTTTTATGTTTGCTATACTATCGCATGGGCCGGAGTTTTTGTTTTTTGGACATTACGGCTAATATTTACATTCGGCCAAATTAAGATACCCAATCATCTTCCACCCATATTCATAGACTGAGTCAGTGCTAATCGTTTGCTAAAGGGGCTGAGACTTCGCTCTCGGGGGGCCTCTCTGGGCGGTGCTCTTCCTTGCCCTCCCCCACGCCCGCCGCGGCGGCCACCACGCTGGGGGCCGTCTTCATCTCGCCTTCGATATGGCCGATCATCTTGCTGTGGTGATCTCGATCGTGAATCTGACCAGCTTCGCCGCCTGCCGTGGCGTCGCCCGGGCTCCTGGTCACGCTGGCGCTGCCGAGGGGGTGAAGCATCGTCTTCCCGGCCATGAGAGGGCTGTCCCCGGCGACCTCTATCTCCTCGCGGGAGATCCTCACGCGAAGGAGATGGGCTACCGCGTGATACTGAACGCCGCTCTCGTCGCGGAGGTGACGGGCTTCGGCTGTAGCTGCGGTCACTTGCCAACTCATGGCTGTGTCCCCGTCGGTCAGGAGTAGGAGACCCAGTTCTTCGCCTAGGCGGTGGAGAGCGAGAGTCTCTTGAGGCATCTGTAGAGATGGTTGATACTGAATGTGAAGATACTGATCTTCGGCGCCTGGAGCCTGCATCTAGCAGCTCATCCTCGCGCTCTTCCAGCTCTCGCTTCCTTTCCCGCTCAGCCTCTATCTTGGCAAGCTCTTCATCTGCAACGCCTTTCCTGCGATAGTGTTAGCTGTTTGGTCCGTCCTAGTGGTTTTGTATGCTGCTCACTTTTTCTCCAAGGGGTTTGGAGTATCGCTTGTCAGCTTAGGGACGAGTTTAGGATTGCGAAGCTGCTGTGAGCGCGAGGGCCGAGATACATAAGGCCGTTCTTGCGTGGACGACTTGCACTCATATGAATAATGCCGTGCTAAGCATGTTAGTTCACATAGCCTCATCAAATAACAAATTGATGGTACACATCTCGTTTTAAGCATTTTTGGCACTGGACATTGGCCGGTGTCGACCGGCTGGGCCCTCCACGGCCCTTGGCTCCGAACATGGTTGATGAAATATAGCAAAGTGAAAGTCGCGAAGGATTGTGACAAGGTGGATAGCCGTGTTTGGTGACGCGAAGAATGGCGTTTCAAGTTGAATGAGAAGTGCTCAAACACAGCCTCAGCATGTCTGAGTTTGGATACTGTCTTAGAGAGAGATACGGATCGGGGGTCTAGTGTAGTACAGAGTCTTCAGTGGGCTGTTGGTCTGTTCAGCGCGCACGCGAGCCTACAGCCAAGGTACCTAGACTCCAAGGGAGAACAGCCTCAGACCGCAACACCTCACGTGACCAGCTGGGCGCCAATGTTGTATCCTGCGAATATGTAACTGCAATTTACAAGAGTCATATATGTATATTTGCCATGGAGATTTGCTTGATTCGACATTAATTCTTGATATTTGTCCGCAGTTAGAGATAGAGACAGAGAGAAAAAGGTATTCCTCGACGAACCAAATCGAAAGTGCCGTGGCAGTGTACTGATGTACTCTGTAAAAAAAAAGTTAAGAGCAGCGTCTGCCTTACGTAATCACCACGCACTTTGTATCTCTGGCGCTGTACCGGCGCTAAGACAATCTGAGCTCCCTCTCTCGAGATTTGTAACTGCAGATTCTCCTCGCCCTCACCGCGATGACATCGGCCTGAACTGCGACTTGGGCGCTCCGATCTGTTTGTTTCCCCGTCAAGGTTGTCCCATAGGCGCTGGGGGAGCCACCCGAAATCCATCGCTGTAAGTCAAAGTCCACGTTCCGCTGCAAACCCGCAATGTCCACCCCTCTCAGGGATAACCTCGTTTTGGGACACCCCTCCACAAGAAAGTCCTGTCATCGCCCTGGCCTGCACCGCCAGTGGCCCATTTCCGTCTCGCGCGCAGCAGGCTGATTGACTGACTTCTGCTCCAGGCTGCGAGGTGAATCCAACCTGCCAGTACGCCTCCCCGGCCCCTCGAACCGACGCTGAGAAAATCTTGTTTCGTTCTCGTCTCGCCTCGCCTCGCCGTTCGCCAAGACATTGACCAACTTACGACAATGTACTTCCTACTACAACAATGAGCACCTGCACTCTGTTCTTGATCTTCTGGCTCGTTCCCATTGATTCTGCTTCTTGATCTTGTCTTGTCTACGGTCTTTCCCGCCCACTTTCGATCGATTTCGGCATCAGTCGTCGGGCGCCTTTTGGATTGCGACGCCAACCGTCGAAAAAAACGAAAAGAAAAAAACGTTCCTTCTCTGCCTTGTATTCCGCCTTGATATACACCAGCCATTGACCTCGAGTAAGCGATCTCAAGGCTGTGAGTATCTACTATTATGGCGACAATCTCCTCTGGTTTACCTAAACGCTCCTTTGCAAATGTAAGTGTTCTGCGCTGTCCCCTTCTCAGACGCCGTTGTCATTGGGAGGCCCTGATGACTGACCAATAACCTTCATACACGCAGATAGCTGCGTCTGTAGCGACAGAAAACCCCTCAGCTCCATCCACAAGTCGATCGACGATGCAGCCAAAGGATCACTCAGCTGCCGATAAAGTATCGCCTACTGGCGAGTCCACAGAGTCTCCGCCCCCAGCCATCTCATCGCCCCAGTCGGTGAACCCAATACCAACGGGTATTCCTGGAGCCATGGAGAAAGTTGTGGAGTCTTTAGATGACCTCAGACTTGGATCAAATGTTCCAAGTCTGGTGGTTGATGGTAGCAACTCATCTGCCGCCGCCCGATCGCAGGCTGTCTTCAGCCGGGCTAGCGGCTCGGACGACTCTCAAAAGGCTGATTCCAGCTCGGAACTGGGTACCAAGCCACCCAGTCTAGATGGGAAGAGCATAACTTCTGGCACTACTTTTGCCCTTGACGAAAAGGAGTCTCTCCGTCCAGATGACAGCGCCAGTGTCAAGGCTGCTGCCGAGGATGACGATTCTTTCTCGATCCGGGGATCTCTGATTGCTGGCTCTCGCATGAGTTCAGATTTTGCCGCTAGAACGAGAGGCATTCAGCTTGGAGATATGCCAGATCGGCGAATGGCGCAACCAGTGGCTGGAGCTCATGGACATGGTATCCTTACACCTCAGAGCACATCGTCTGAGCAGCCAGCACAGAACCCATTGAGAAGTGCAAGTGGCTCATCAGATGCTTTAAATGTTATTTACAGACAAGCCCCCGATGATAAACTACTAGAAGCTTTGGCGGCTCCGAGAGACCGACTTTTCCTTCTAAGATTGGAGAAAGATGTTATCGACTTTGTCCAAGATTCCAAGCAAGTCAGCCCTTTTCTAATTTTGACAACTTCAGCTAACGTACAGCGTAGGGAGCCATACATGGACCTTCCTCCATCGAACTCGTTTTGTAGAATGTTGACCCATAAACTGGCTGACTACTACCACATGACGCATTCTTATGAGCCCCATATTGGCTCTGTTCGTATCTTCAGGACACCCTTCTGTCGAGTCCCGCCCTCCCTAGCAACAATGATACCTCAAACAACTATTTCGACTAGTAGCACCCCTCCGCCGGCAGTTTTACCAAGGAAGATTATGCGCCGCGGACAAGATGAAGAGGGAGGTGGCGCCAGTGCTGGGGCCTCCAAGACTACTTCTGAGAATGGAAGTGATTCCAAGGACAAACTGCCGCTGGCCAGTCAAAAGTATGTTACGAGCTTCAGAAACAAAGAGAGAAGAAGAAATATGGCAGATCATTAACCCTTGTAATAGATTGTCCCGAGAAGAACGAGAAGAGATGTACAAGCTGGCTAGACAGCGGATTTTTGGAAGCTCGGAAGATACAACATCTGGTAAGTGGCTTACACGCTCGATTGCACCGAGATTTGGCTGCTAATTCTCCCCACCAGAGATTGACGGCGAATACGGCATATCCCGGACAAGCTCAGTTTCTGCCAACAACAGATCAACTACCAGTAAAAAGGGAAAGCCACCTAAACAGCGGCGTGATGATACCGATGGCTTTGACTCTAGACGCCAGTACACGCCTTATTGGGGACCACAACAGCAAACATGGGTGTCACAGCCACCTAGTCAGTTCGTTCCCCCCGCGAACGGGCAGTTTACTCCGCAACCTGTTCCATCGTACCCTGCTCAGGTGCCCATGTATGGCCAGCAACCTGGATATCCGGCCGTGCAAGGAATGGTGTCGAATGCAGGTCCGCCTTATCAAACCCCACCTCAGGTATGTAATTCATCTCAATGCCTACTGATGGTTCCAAAACTGATATCTGATACTAGCAATATGCACCGCAGCCCATACAGCAACGATACCCCCCGACTGGAAGCCCAATGACAGCTTACGGCTCGCCGATTATCCCTGGAGCTCCTCCGCCGCCGAACTGGCAACCCGGTTACAGTCCCGCTCTCTATCCGCCTAGAGGCCCTACTCCCAGCGGCCCTCATTCACAGAGCGGTATTCCGTATGCATTTGGACAGCTACCTGCGAATTCCAATCCTCACGACCCCAAGAGTCAGCATCCAATTCCAGGAAGCTACAATAGGAATCACGCTTTCAACCCCAAGACTCAATCTTTTGTGCCGGGATCGAACGGCATGCCACCGCCGATGCAGCCACTCCACCCGCCCTTCACGGCCCCGGGCTCTCACCACAGCAGCCCGCAGATTGGGACTCCTCATCTGGCCTATGGTGGATATCCATCGGTCATGCCCCCTCATCCGTATGCCGGCGGATACAACATGGCCCGGCAGGGTTCGAACAATTCCATTGCCGCATACCACACTCCGCCCCCTCTAGTCGCGCCGCCCCACGTCCAGCATATGCCGCCGACCATGCAAAGCCTGCAACATATACCACCTCCCCAGCATATACCCCAGAACCAGCAGGCGCATGCTATGGGGCGAGCAAACGTCCCCCAGGGACCGAATCAAATGTTTAGTAGTAGTCATTTACCCACGTACGGTAATCCTGCCTCGTTGCCGCAGAAGCCGGCCACTGGAATTTAATGAGCATCATACGGCGTTCACCCGCAAACGAGAAAGAAAGCGTCTACTCTTTTCTTGTATGACATTGTTTTTTCACCTCTTTCCGTGTACCTAGGTACCATCTTTTTTTCTAATACTTTGTTGTATTGGAACACCGGGTAGTCTTTTTACCAGATCTCTAGCATTTCTATAGACTTTTACGGAGCAATCGAGATAATGATCCCGTGCCATCCACCTTGAACTGATGCATGTGTCTGATTGAGAATGAAAAACTTTATCCGATATAAGGGAGCGGTACTCTATGATAACAGGATAACTGATTTAGCTACAGCGACAAATGACAATTCTCTTAGTTTACACACATAGTCATATTCTATGATACATCCAACTTTTTCTCCAGATATACACAAATCTCAATCACACCTCATATTTCTCCACAAGTAGCAGTCTCATTCTTTAATAACGTCACTCCTCAGAATTCCCATCACACACTCATCCAGCACCTCTCCATCCTTCTCCAAAGCCCCCCTCCTCACACCCTCCAAAGCGAACCCGCATTTCCTCAAAACCTTCTGACTCGCCTCGTTCCTCGCATACGCAAAGGCCTCAATCCTATTCAACCTCGGCCACGTCTTAAACGCCCACGGCACAACCGCCTTTGCAAACTCCGTCGCATAGCCCTTCCCCCACGCCGACGGCGTGAACCAGTATCCGAGCTCCCACGTACGATAATACACATCACCCTTACTCTCGAGGCCCGCCCCTCCAATGAAGAGCGGCTCAGAGGAACTGTTGTGGCCAGAGTTTGGCTTGACGAAGATGGCCATGGCGTGCGGGTAACCTTCCTCGGAGAAGACGAAGTTGGTGAGGTAGCTCTCTGCGTCGGCGAGGGTGTAGGGCATGGGGAAGCGGTCTCGCAGGTTGGGCGTGATGGAGGGGAAGTTGGCTGCTAAGGCGAGCGCGGGGGCGTCTGAGGGGTGCCAGCGGCGGATGATGAGGTTTGCGGTCTCGAGGAGGATTGTGCCGGGCTCGTTGCTGGGGGGAGAGGGAGAGGTGAGGACTCTGTTGGGGGCCATTTTGCCTGCTGGTTTTTCCTTTGGCGGGATCACATTGATGTGTAGGGGATTGAGTTTTGAAGAGAGTGTGAAGGGGAATGAAGGGGGCTATATATAGGCAGATTGGGACGTGGTCGTGGTTTGAGGTTGGATGATTCTTCATTAGGGGGGGGGGGGGGGGTTGAGCCGATGAGTCAAAGGATCCTTTGCGCGCTAAGTAACTCACCATCAAGCAACAGAGTTCACATGATGATAAGCACCCTTGGAGTCATGCCGAATGAAAAAAATATTTATAGCTGCGCTGCATTTCAATTATTTTATTTCTTTTAATATAAGTCACGGCTGTTTTTTTCTAAGCCGCGCTGTCTCATATATGGCAACATCATGACGCATCTCAACCCGAAATCGGTGGTCCTCCTTGATTAAGCTCCGTTGCGGTAAACCTGCGCTCCTTGGTTTCTAAACATGATTGTATCCCTCCGTTGCAGTAGCATTAGTGACCGATTCAAGGCCTGTTCACTGTAACCCTTCCCTTCCACCATTTCTCTTCGCAGTGTGGCTAGGCTGGTGCTCCAACCGATGGGTAGTCGTCGCTTCAGCTCAGCCTCAAGGCGGCTCACTTCATCATTCATTTCACGGCTGCCCTGGTTGCTGCCTTGGTTGACTGCATCCATGGTAGAGCAAAGGAAGAGGCGAATGGCCTCGTCAACATGTGCTTCAGTTGCAATGGGCGAGAGGGTGAGTTTGGCGAGCGATTCTGTGATTCGGACAATGGCCTCGAGTTGACGGACGGTGATGGGGATGGAGGATCGTGTGTTGGCTTCAATCTCGGCGGCGTGGACTTGTCGTCGGATGGAGACGAAGTGAGAAGACAGCTTCTCGGCGGCCTCAGGGCTCAGTCGAGGAGCGCATCGTCTAAAATAAACATGTTAGCAACATAAGCAACGAGGAGAAAAGGAAGGAAACATACGTTTTGCAGTAGGTAATGTATCGTCGCATCTTCTGCACGGGAATCTCAGACTCGGCTACATCCTCGGCACCGCGGCCATCCATATGAATACCCATGACGTGCTTAGCCATCCTCTCATCCTTTTCTCGGCTGTGATCATCCTTGACAATGAAGATCATGTCAAAACGAGACAGAATGGTTGTTTGGAAGTCGATATTCTCTCCGGGCGTCTTCATGTCGTCGTAACGTCCGAAAATGGGGTTAGCAGCCGCAAGAACCGACGTCCTGGCGTTGAGAATTGTGGTGATACCGGCCTTGGCAATCGATATCGTTTGCTGTTCCATGGCTTCGTGAATGGCTACTCTGTCCTCATCTCGCATCTTGTCGAACTCGTCAATGCACACAACACCACCATCAGCGAGCACCATGGCACCACCTTCCAGATAGAATTCTCTTGTTGACTGATCACGTTGAACAGAGGCCGTCAGACCAGCCGCTGATGAACCCTTTCCGGAGGTATAGATGGAAATTGGAGCTGCCTTTTCAACAAACTTTAGGAGTTGCGACTTTGCAGTACCGGGGTCACCAAGAAGCAGCACATTGATGTCACCTCTTAGTCTCATGCCGTCGGGTAAAATCTTCTTTGATCCACCGAGAAGCAGACAGAGGATGGCCTTTTTGATGTCTCGGTTGCCATAGATGGACGGGGCAATACAATCCGCCATGATGTTGTACAGGTCTGGCCGTCTGCTCAACTCTAAGAACTCTTGTTCCTCTTCTTCTGAAAATGTAGCGTTTCCTTTGGCGGCTTGGTCAATGTCCGTCTGGATTCCCACGGCTCTGAGGTATGGTGTTCGAATAGCAACTGCGCCTCCCGTTGACGAGTTTTTAGACGCCTTATTCTGATAAATGGAAAAGATACCCATCACAGTACACCGAGAGCCAGGGACCACTCGATTGGTTAGATATCTATCAGCGGTGATGAGCACATGGCGAGGCAATTCTCCCACAGGGACCTGATCGGGGGCCTCCTGAAGCTTAATAACCTGCTGATCAACGAAACGACACTTCTCGTGCAGGACAAAGTAAGGATCTAGGGGACAAGTCGGCGTAGGATCCTTGGGAAGACGCTTCCGCCCGCATTGTCTAGGCAGTGTGACTCCTGTGAAGCCGCCGAGGATAGGAAGCGCTTGGGAATGGCTGCAGTTTCTGCACTGAATGTTTAACTCGGTGGCTTTTGAGGACATGACGGAAGCTCCAATCACAATGCCCGGCACGCGGACCATTCGGGCAATTGTCATGGAATCGAGATTGCGAATCGACACATCGTCCGCATCGGAATGCAACAGAAGCTGGTGGTCGGGGAGGTCGACATTCTTTTCGTGGGGGAACACAATTCGATGTGTGCATTTCTTCAACGCTGCCTCGAACTAGACAATTGATTCTTCGTCAACTCTGCCCGCCTTCACGGCAGGTCAGGGGGGCACTCACAAGAGGAATAATTTCGGCAGGCTCTGACACCAGTCTGTGTGCAAGCTCTTCATTGAAGCTAATTAGATCTTTAATATCGACATCGCAGTAGAACTTTTTCAGGAGCGCATTTTCTCTTAGTTGGTCTCTGCATACAAATCCAGTCAGCCAAGGAGTCCTTTGTGTCTTTGGAGGGAAGCTGTGCCATTACCGGTAGACAAAGTTGTTGTCGAGGCGGAAATCCAGGATGAATGTTTCCAGCTGGGACTGCAGCTGCAGTCTGGTGTCGTCGACATCGCCAAAGTTGGACTCGTACACGCGAGCCGAATACACAGACTGACGATCCATGATGTGATGCTCGCTGTGACAAATCAAATCAAATTGCGTCAGTGTCGGACAGGAAGCAAAGTTCGACGATTTATTTGATGCTCAACCCAAGCTCTGCTGGGTACAAACCTGAACTGAAGGGTTGGCGGGGCAAATCTGGCTACAGGGACTCGACGCGCCTAGAAAAGAGACGCGAAACACGCGTTTAGTGGTTGCAGCAGGGTCGTGCCATAGCTGGAAATGGCCTAGCGCACTATTCGCTCCAGGGACCGTATCACGTGTGTTTCGGGAGAATGTCGGGTCAGAAGTACATGTAGCTTGGCAGCGGATTGCTGACGGCATGCGACTTGCAGCTGTTGGCAGCTTGGCGAATGGACAGTCGTCAACTCTCTCTTTGACTGGCAGCTCGACGCTTGATTTGATCCTGCTGACAATTCTCTTGCTTTCTGTTTAATCCTAATCTGGCGTCTGTCTATTCTTTTCCAATCCTATTTGCTAGCGATGATACCCCGATAGTCTCTTCTAATACTCCGTTATACACCTTGGACTTGGAGATCCGCAGTTAGTAGCATTGCTTTCGTCGCCTTGCTCAGCCACAGCCAAATCCGAGCTTCATTTCGCAATCTTCCACGAACCATTGCCGCCCGCCATGTATTCCACTCCCAGCGCCGGCAGATCTGTCGATAATCTGGCCCCATTGTCTCCTGGAGGCCGAGCAGACTATCCTTTCCACAGGTGGGCACTCTTTTCTGAGCTTCGCGGGGAGAGCTATCCGGTAGCTGACGGCAATGCAGCGGTCGAATAGGCCAAGGCCATCAGCGGCCACACTCGAGACGGAGCTCCGTAGCCAGCTCAATTCATTCGATAGGAGGAACTTTGGATACATCGCTGAGCGGCGGCTCCTCTGCTGTATACGAATCTGGACAGAATGGTTTGTTGGGCCGCATTTCGACCAAGATAGCGCTAGCTAATTGAGGCGCCATAGCCATCTCGACGTTGCTGCAACCCCCTATTGTCCGAACAGGCCTTCAGCCTCATACATCAGCGCCAGCCTCGAGTTCTCACAAGCCTCCCACCGCAAGGGACATTCCGCCCGTTACATTGACCAACATACCCAAGGTTGACCCCGAGGAGTTTGCGCCCTACCTCTCCCAGATTGGTGCTCTATACGAGCAACTTCGCCGCGTCAAGGAAAACGAGGAGGAGGAGAATGCCAATCGACGAGGCAGCAGACAAGACGAGCAGGCCGAAAGTACCGGTGATGGGCTCTTGCGGCCGGGAGCTAGAGGTCGTCTTCCTCGGAAAGGTTCTACGGCCTCCTTGTCCTCTGTGACTTCGGTAGACACTGTTAGCTCTTTGCGTAGGCCATCGGCGCTCAGCCGTAAGGCCACACAAGGACCTCCGCCGCTGTCAACTATCCCTACAGTGTATTTTGACGACGACTTTCATCTTGAGAATCCCCGGACTTTTGATGTTGTAAGCGAACGCTCCGAGGTCATACAGAAGCATAAAGATGAGGGAAATGGAAATGCTGTGATGCCGAGGAAAACACTGGCAACGAATGCCATTCTGCAAGAAAAACTCTCCTGGTACATGGATACCATTGAAATTCACCTCATCAACTCCATCTCAACCGCATCGACCACGTTCTTCACGGCACTTGGATCACTGAAGGAGCTCCACTCTGAAGCAGCGGACTCAGTACAGCGAATCAAGGCTTTGAGAAAGGAGCTTGAAGCTTTAGACGAGAGAGTGGCCGCAAACGGCTTGATGATGGTTCAAAAACAACGGCGGCAGGAAAACCTCCGACAGCTCAGCGACGCAATTTGGCAGTTGAGATTGGTTACCGAGGGCGTGGCTAACTGTGAGTCTCTCGTTGATGCTGGTGAGGTGGAAAAGGCACTGGCCAGCATCGACTCGCTGGAATTGTTGATAGCGGGCGAACGCGAAGAGTCTGATGAGCAGGCCGATATGCCTCGATTAAGAGACTTAAGGTCTGCTTCGGTTCTACAGGGGGTCAATTCGGATCTCTCTCAACTTCGATTTCGCATCGGCAAGGCATACGAATCTCAGTTCTCATTCATGCTTTCATCCGATATTCGTCGGCATTTTGAAACTTTCACAACGTCCGACGTCCTCCTTCGATGGAGCAACGCAGCACCAAAAAGGGGCAACTACCCCAGGTCACCGTCTATCTTTCCCACATATTTGGCGGGTACAGACGAATTGAAAGCGCAACTATTGCCAGTAATGACTGGTTTGCATCGCGCAAAGCATGTTGCAGTTGCCGCGACCGCTTATCGTGAGGAGATTCTTCGCGAAATCAGAAACTTGATCCGCCGCCCGCTCCCAAGTTCCAATGATGATGACAACATGTCTATGATGTCAGTTTCTACCGCAAGCGGAGGTAAACACCTGTCGAGCCAGGAGAAGTCTGCGAATTTGGCCCGCAATCTACGGTCGTTGGATGCAGAAGATGCAGAGGCACTTTTTATAAAGATATACACTGGTGTGACAGAGACGTTGAGGCGCGTGTCGACCCAAGTCAAGGTTTTACTGGATATTGCCAGTTCACTTTCAGATCAGCCCAATGGCGATGGACTCAAATCGCCGCCGATTAGGTCTCCCTTGCCTAGCCCTCGATATGATCGGCAAATGAGCAACCCGCTGCAGCCATCCGCGTTTGCAATTCAGGAAGAGCTTCATAAAGCCATTGATTTAGGAAACCTGCTAGCGCAAGCTGTCGATCTGGCTAACGAAAAGATTGTCAAGATTCTCAAAGTTCGCTCAGAGCAAGCTATCCATCTCCCACTCGACTTATTCCTGCGATATTTCAACCTCAACTTATTCTTTACATACGAATGCGAAGCGATATCTGGAAGAAGTTGCTCTACCCTGAAGACTGTGGTTAACAACCACATCAAAGAGTTTGTACAGAAATATCGCGACGCCGAAATGCAGAAGCTTGCCCAGGGGATGGAATCAGACCAATGGGGTGCCAAGGACTTTACAGACGAGAACACTCTGCTCTTGAACCAGATCCTCGAGTGCAGCACTCATGACATAGAAGCTTGGACCGAGAACAGCAGGATATGGATTCCTTTCGAGAGTCCAAAGAAACTGAGTTCGGATATTGGCTCATCGGAAGCAAACGGTGCTAGCAAAGAAAAGGTTCGAAACGCAGTCATTGAGTCGGAGAAATTCGTGCTTCCGAATTCTGCCGTGCTATGCCTTGACGGTATGGGAGATTTCCTGCAGTTGATTGCCGGAATCCCATCCATGACGTCGGATATTGCAACGTCTTTGGTAGCTTACCTACAGCTCTTCAATTCCCGATGCTTTCAACTCATCCTGGGAGCTGGTGCTACTCGGTCGGCCGGCCTGAAGAATATCACAACGAGACATTTGGCTCTTGCATCTCAGGCTTTGGCCTTCATGGCTACCTTGATTCCTCACGTGAGAGAGTATGTTCGCCGTCAGGCAGGCTCCGGTGCCAATGTCTCCAACCTCATGGGGGAGTTTGACAAAATTCGACGATTGTTTCAAGAGCACCAAGACAACATCCATCAAAAACTGATTGAAATTATGAGTGGCCGTGCTGTTAATCATGCAAAGAGCATTCGAGCCATCAACTGGGACACTGACACTTCCGAGGGGCCTCACTCGTACATAGAGATGCTTGTCAAAGAGACAACAACGTTGCACCGTGTCCTGACAAAGCATCTTCCCGAAACGTCCATCCAGCTTATCATGGTGCCTGTTTTTGCAAGTTATAAAACCCAGCTCGGAGATGCCTTGCGGCAAGCAGCCGTAACAACGAAGGCTGGTCAAAGGCGGTAAGTGATGCCATTGAAGCATATAAATGTTTTTCTTTCTAACACATCTTTCCAGCATGATGCAAGACGTAGACGTCTTTGGTGACAAGTTGCTAAGGATTGACGGGTTTGGCGATGCCGGTGAATTCCTTGCCAACATTGTCAGGTCAAAGAAGGTTGAGGAGGATTCGTCTACTGCAACTACAACCGCAACTTCAACTACAACTGCGGCTGCAACTAATGGAACGAGTGATTCTAAGACAGAGGAGAAGGTTGAATCGGAATCAAAGAAATCCTCAGAGGAGTCACCAAAGGAGTGAGAAAGTCACTTTGGTTTATATACACATCCTTTATCGGATGACTTTTGCTTTACAACAGACGCGGGATCATTAGATGGGAGTTTATGGTTGCTTTTTTGTCTTCTTTTTGGTTCATCTTGTTGGATTTGTATATTACGATTGTACAAAGCGAAGAAGCGACGCATGGCTATCCGCGTCGTGTACATATAATGATGTGGGGATAATGATTTGAATCATCGCCCTCTATACTACATTACCTATTATACGGAGTTCTGACTCGGCGATTGCACTATTGCACTTTTGACAAAACGGAAGTTCTACGGCGCTTCCAAAGACATTCTGGCTAGTCATTGATTTCAAAAGAACCGCTAGAATTTTTTTTCTTTTGTCAGGTACAGCACAGTGCAGCTTTTTATATATATTGTTGGCGAGAAGCGCGAGCAGCCGAACAACGGCGCAAAACTTTCACGCCTCTTCAATCATCTCCCACGTGCAGAATCAAAAACAATAGAGCAGTCTTCTTTTTTTGTTTTTTCGGGTTTAATTCCGTTTATCCACACATTATTTGTGGCGCTTGTCAAGTTTAAAACAGTGAGCTGAAAGGTAGACGCCATTCGGGGTCCCTTTTTTTCTTCTCTTCTATTCACGCACAAGTTTTTCCATTTTAGCCGCCTAGGGAAGAGGGAAGATTAAAGGAAGCCCTAAAGTTGACTCTTTTTGTGCGTGGCTTCACGATGTGTAGATCAGATAAAGCTGCTTGCTGTGTTAAAATTTTCTCTATGGTTATGACAAGGTGGCGAAACAGCTTGTTGCTATTACTATATAGCAACCCATAATAAGTCCGACATCTCGGCGATTCTCCACGATTTTCTTCCATTCTTTCCTTCCAAATTTTCTTCTTTCGCCTCCGGAAAAAAAGAAGGCATCGTCTCTTTTGGGCAACTTACGCCGTTGGTCTCGTTGTTAGTGCACGACTCGGTGTTGGTTTTGGTGTTGGCAGCTGGTTAAAAGCGCTGATAGTCTGGCTTTAAAGTAGCAAAAGAGAAAGAAAAAAAAAACCATCTCTTAGCGTCAGGGCCGTTCACACTAACAGAAGTGCTATTCTCTGTCATGAGCAAATTGGTCATCGTCTAACCGCCGAGGCAAAAGAGGGAAAGAAATCGCGTGCTTCTCTGCTTTGGGTGGCGTGGTTGACATGCTTTGTAAGTAATATTCTCAAATCACTCAGAATCACGGAGCAGGGCCATCAAGTCATGAATTGAATCAAATGTCCACATTGCCATCTCTATATCTACCCAGAATCTGTATATAAAGTCTAAATATATACAACAAGAAAAAAGGGGGTATTCATGAAGTGAAGAAAAAAAGTTGTAAAAAGGTTTTGGTAAAAGAGTGTGTGAAGCGCCTCAGTGGGCGGTATAAGTTGAAATGAGTGCCAGCCTCTGGCTCTCCTCTCTTACTCTAGGTAAGAAGAAGAGAGACCAAAATCTGTAAGAAGTGAATGGTTGTGCTCGCAACCAAGTTTGTCCTTTTTTTGTTTCCCGTGCAAAACCTATACCCAGTAACCCGTATCCCATATCATGATAAGTTTTTGCATTTCATCATAGCGTCATGAGTGACCTGGTGCTCAGCACCAAAGGGAGCCAAAAGGCCCCCAGAGTCAAATCAAGAAAAAAGGAAAGTCTGAATACACAGCTATTTACTGTTCCTCAGTGAAGGTGTGAGCAATGGAGCCAGAGCCAAGAGTGGTGATGAGGTCGCTCTCCATGGTGGCCTTGGTCTGAATGTCATCAGGGAGGTAGTAGGCGTTGTTGCAAGGGAAGTTGACGCAGCCAGACATGGGCTCATAGGACTCAGCAGGGAACATCAGCTTGACGTTGTCCTTGTCGTTGGGGTCAACAATGGCGGAGACGTCAAAGTAGGTCAGTCCGTGCCAGCTGCCGAAGTTGACCTCACCGAGCATGCCGGGGACGTTGGAAGCGCCCTCCTTGACGGCGTAGAAGTTGCCTTGCCAAGTATCAGGGAAGGTAACAGTGGTGTTCTTGCTGTTGTCGACGGTGACAGAGTCAATGTCAGCGTTGCCAGGGTTGCAGGTGAAGTAGATGGTGCGCTGAACGTCGTCCAGGGTCCAGAAGGTGACGGTAGCAGCGGAAGAGAGAGCCGCGGAGGCAATGAGAGTAGCAACAGAAGTAGCGAAACGCATTTTGAATGTTTGTTTGGGTTTGTTTGCTTGAGAAGCTGAAGAAAGAGTGTTGTATATAATATGACGGGCCTTGCCGTTATACTCTGCTTTCCAGAAGGAGTGAAAAGGTGTAAAGTACACAAGAAAGAGTGATAGTCCGAAGACAAGTGAAATGAACAGTGATGGTGATATCTTGACAAGAATTCCTGTGAACAAGAAAGGGAGAAAGCCGTCCTCTTTATAATTACTCAAATCACATAGCCAAGAGGGCTCGTCGACCAGCATACGCGTGGCAAAGGGTAGTCTAGTGGGGAGCAGAACAACCGGCACTGTTCTCTCCCCTCTTTGTCCCCCCCTGTGGGCGCCTATCGTGGGTCGATTCAACGAGACCGACGAGCCCAGAAGCTATTTTAGTGCCTGCATGCTTGACCTTGAAAATGCTTTCCATGTGCATAGAGGACAGCGTCTAATGCAGGCACCATTTGTTAGCAGGCGGTGGTGCTGGCGAGTGGTGTGGACGGAAGCGGTAGCATGCTGGGCACCCGGAAGCCGAAGCCGTTGAGCACCCTTGCTCTCAACGCCACAATGGATTACGGTGGGCTCGTAAAGACTGAGCTTCGGGACCCCATTGCGCGGCACACTTGGACCAGCGAGTGGGCCTGTTCAGAAGAGAAAAGAGAAGACAAGAAGACGAATTGCGTCTAGCAAGACTGGTCACCGAGACTGGCCTTGTGCTGGCGCATTTTGAAACGAATGGTGTCCATTTTCAGCCACTTCTTGACATCCCACATGACTAAAAAAGGGCCTCTGATGGACGTAATCCGAGTTGAATGGGAACTGCAGCGCTGTTGCGCGTTACAGTTGCCGCTGCGCTCTCGTTCCCCTCACCTTGTGATGCATGTCGCCCGGCCACGGACGCCTTGCGAAAAAGCATAATCGAATGTTTTTGCAAACGGCCCAGATACTCCAATAAGAGGAGGAGAAGAAACTCTCGTCGATTTGCTGGCGCTCAGCGTATCAGAGCTTGTCAGCAAACGGCAGAGAAAGATGGTGTGCAGTCCAGGGTCGCAAAATTCAAACCAGTGGCACTGTGTTGTCACTGGCTTGGAGGGACGGGTTCCTGACCCGGATTCAGCATCCAGAGCCGAGCAGAAGACTTAAAGTTCGGTGCTCGCAGGTACTTGTCGATAATGTCCATTTCGTAATGGACCATGCGCTTCATCGCCACCCACACGCAGAGGCTGATACCTCGTGTAAGAGTACCCTCCCGACCCATTTCAAAGCTTGCAATTGGCCCAGAGGGTGCCCGACGGCTTGGGGAACCGTCTTTTCTAGCTGCATAACGGCCGGGACCCGGGGCCGTGACTCCATTGGTCGGTGCCTGGCAGGAATGCATGTGGTCTGCCCTGACAGGTCGCCGGACCGGCGGGTGGATCGTGAGAATTCTCCTGTCGTGCCTGTCCGCTGCCTCCGAGCAAAAGCCTGTGTCGAGCCAGTCGCAGAAAGTTGCACGAGGCCTCTTGGCGAGAGAGACTGCAGCGTGCAGTCTGGCTGATGATGGACGACAGTTGCGTCGGTGGCAGAAATCACTGTACAGATATTTGAAGGAAGGAAAAGCAACTGTTTCGGCACTCATGCCAGTCTTTCATCCATCAGGCTCGGTTGAGATCGTGCGCACGGCCTCACACGAATGCTTGTCCCCTGCGTAAATAGCTCGCGACTAAGGCAGTGGATTGGGCACCATCGAGCAATTCTCCTCATCCCCGCCGAGGAGGGCTGAGTCTGTGGTCTTTTTTGCCTCTGCGCCTTACAGGGTTTCCTTCCTTAGGGCATCCGATGCTTCGATCCGTCCTGGGAACCCAGCCAATCCTTGTCACCAAGAATGCAGGGCGCAGGGATGTTGCAACCACCTGCAAACCTGCTTGCGCAGCTTTTCATGAGTCGCAAGGAACGACCAGAAGAGGTGGAACCTGAAAAATCCTCAAGGCTCCATCCACCCCAAGAGCAGCAGGGAGGTTCCATGGCCATAAGCAGCAGGGAGATTCCATGTGATTCCCTCCCTCCCGCTGCCTTCCGCCTCCAGAAACAATCGCGATTTCTCCTCAATGCGTGGGCCCATTGTCACGATCTCAACGCCGGTATCCAACCAAGGGTCACTCTCGGCCGCATGTAAGCCATGCTATCAATATTAGGTGGGAGGCCAACAATAGCCTGTATTATACGGATATCATTGTGCTCAATGCAACACTGCAAGCCACGTAGAGGCGCATCAATAGTAGCACATTGTTAGTTAACACGGCTCTAGGCTGCAAAGCTGATTTGACATGTTCACCTGGGTGCTTGATGATGCAACCCTTCCATAATCCAATACTGCCGGTGGGGCTTCTAGAGAGACCAAGGCACACCGTGTTGGAAACATTTGGACCCTTTTGCGATGGCAACTTTGACGAGAGGGCAGACTCGATGTGTGCGCCTAACACATGTGCCGCATACCAAGAACCGTGGCTCCAGTAACAATGAGACTTGGCAACGGCTGAATAGGTAGCCTTTCAAAAGCCGAGGCTTGCGTGGCAACCGATAAATGGTTCTTTGGAAGCCCTCCAGATGCCCATTTCGTGTCAGAAACTGGCGGTTGCATGATGACCATTACAGCGTTCACCATTCACACAGTGAGGGGTTCCTCTTGGGAGAATTCCAGAATTTTTTTCTCAAATGGACGGCGACAAGAAACAGGTTAAACTGCTTGACCTCCACCCGGGAATATCAGAATGGCCCAGTTATCCCTCACTAAGAATGGACATGATTGCCTGATACGGTAAATGTAAACTTGCCTCTGTATGTAGTGTAAGATAGCTTGGGCCCAGTTCTGATATTTTTGCCAAAGCCAACCCAAAGCTGGGTTAACTGGCAGAGGCAAGAGGGCAACTTGGCCAACCCCAAGAGGAAATCCGAAAGACACGCACAAAAATTTCCTTCATTGTTCACGCCGTGGAAGATCCAACAGTCTAGGCTATTCGGATAGCCCGCACAGTGGCGAGTTCGAGCCGTAAAGCAAAGCCCGAGTTTTTGCCATACTTGAGCTATCGAAACCGGCCTTCGGCCCTCGGTGGGAATAGCCGTTTATCAGGCGGAAATGTGTCTGCGTGTCTTTGGGCTTGGCCGAGAGGAGAGAGCAGCTAGTGCAATTGGGCCGTGAAACAATAGTGTTGTTGACTAACGAGGTGCTTCAGAAACTTGGTGAGAGCGCACCACCTGGATGCCAAAGTTGGGGCCGCATGAGCCATTAAGGCGTCAGGCAAGAGTTGGAATGAGAACGGAGCACAGCGCCAACACATACAAAACCGGTGAGTGAGTACATCGCACAAGCACAGATATCTGTGAAACTTGGAGAAGCATCAACGAATGCGAATCAAAGAAGAGGACGATGTGCCAGATAAAGGCATGGCATGGGTGTGACGAGGGTCATCAAGGTGCACATTATGCAAAGGCGATGGACAAAAGTCCTGTCTTAAGGGCAATTCTCAGCCTGAGGAGTTCCAGCGATTTCTTCGTCATCAAGACAATCTACCTATGGGAAGCAATTTAGTTAGATTTGGTTGATAAGCGGAAAGGGAGTAAAAGTAAATTGAACCTCCTCGAGTACTGCGCTTCGGCCATGAAGGGCATCGTACCGCTATCGTCACTCACTGCTCCCTCGTTCACAGGGCGTAGGAACGTAGGACAAGTTGCTTAATTTTTCCGAAAGGATGCATTTGCATATGACGGTTACAGACGTGGCGCAAGAAGTAAAACTCATGGCGGAAAGCTTTGAGGCAGATTCTCTGCACTTGGTAGTGAGGGGGATTTTGTTGGCCATTCCGTCAAGGGAAGAGGAAGCACGAAGCACGTGTTGAGAGTGTACTTACAGTGTTAACTCAGGTATCATCCGGATAGCACTGTATCACAATACGGCGATAAGCAGCGTTATACAGTGTAAGTCATTCAAGGCAGGTACGATGAGGCCTCGTATTCCTCACGATGCAACTCCAAACTCTCTCGACTTTTAGATTCTTGCACATCAATTTTGTACGTAAAATCCAGATACGGAGGTAAATATTCATACAGATATCATCTAACCTCTTTTTCGTCTGTTTGAGGCTGCATCCAATATACTAACATGCATCCAGACGCGACACATCACGACTCCAAGCTGCATGCCATTCATTCACATGCAAACACACAGCCAGACGTGAAAGCCACCATTCTTCCAACCGCCATCATTTCTGTCGCCAGCCATCATGCAGCTTCTATCGGACCTATTTTTAGCTTAGAGCTCTGAGAGTTTCTTGCCGTTTTTTGGTGGCAAACTCTCTCTGCGTTGCTTTCGGCTGCCAGCTCAGTGGTTGGTTCCGTTGCCGTCTACCCGCATTCCAGTCGGAACTCAATCTGCCAGCCGGAATCATGTAGGCGACATCAGATCGGTGCAAGGCTCCTTAACGCCTAAAAGTCGGCGGATAAGCGTATTACCATTGTCGAACTGCATTCAATCGGACTCTCAGCTGTGATGATTAACGGGGACCGCATGGGAGCACCATGTTTGGTTATCTTTCATTCGATTGCACTCATAGATGATCCCGGATCCAGCCTTCATTCTGCCGTACAATGGAGTATCGGCCCATCGATTTGAAGATGGCGGCTTGCTTTCGGAATTTACCCGAGACGGTTGAACGATTAAGGCCATGTAACGATGTGGTTGGGGCAAGCCTCTGGCATCTTCGGAACTCCCTCTTCTCAATAACTGCTGCTATGGAAGGCATCATGAACTAAATCATGAATTTCATCTGAACACATATTCTACCCAAGATGCTGGCGTGTTAGGCTACTCCAGATAGTTTCTTCTGATGCTTACTTTCAGAGGACCAGTTGACACAATGTCAGAGGGATCATAACTACCGGGCAATCCTCCTTGATAGGAACGTTCATCTTGGAGCAGCAGTTATGGACTTGGCCAATGTGCTAACCCAAGCTTAAACTACATGGTAACGAGATACTCGTATTACATTTTAACCAGCTAGTTGCAGAGCTTAGATGAAACTCTAACTTTGTTTACTAGTTTTTCTCCCCTCTTGAGAGCCAGCCAGAAGCCACCAGCGGCTCGGAAACTCACAGCCTAACCAGATTCTGAACGTTTTCGTGACATCAGACCGTTAGCGGTCCAATTATTTTCATCTGTAACTCCATCCCGGTGCTGTTCGGAAATGAGGCGCTGATCCTCGAGTGCTTCGACACCAGTCAAACGAGTATTTCCCCCCAGGCACATGGATAATACCCACTTGACGTTTTCGTAACACATTTGACATCTAAACCCAATTAGAGCATTCTTTACTTCTCATGTTAGTTATTTCATCTTCATCAATACACTTCTTTATCGCACTAACACTACTGTACCTAGTATGTTTATGAGAAGGCATCATGCAGCCACAGACTAAGCTCCCAAGCCTCCCTCGATCCGGCGATGCTTCTCTTAAGCGACATACGACTTCATGAAGCCTCTCCTCATGCGGCAAGGTGCAGCAATTAAATGCTCGGTCTGAATGCAGCCATCATTATGCGATTGACCCGCTGTTTCTCAACTACAAAGAGGCGCCTTGATCCCGCCATCGACTGGAATTCTTTCTTGCATCACAGCAACGTTCTTTCACTACAGTCTTCAGACGTACACTCGCTTACTGTTCAGAAGTCTCATCTTCTTTGTCTTTTGTTGAGAGTATCAACTCTTTTCCGCAATCATGCGTTTCATGCACATCTTGGCGTCCACCGCGGCGCTCACGTCTGCGATGTCGATCGCGGACTTGAACCAGCGGGATGAGCAGAGCGTTGACTCAAAGGCCGACGGCAACCTTGGTGCCCAGTCCAATGAGCCTAAGATTGACCCATCCGCTATTGGAAACAAGGTTGACGCTTCCAAGCCGGAAGACAATAAGGAAGATGTCAAGAAGGGTGATCAGAATCAGAAGTGGGGTGACAATGGCAACAATGGCAACCAGGGCGAGCACAAGGAAGAGCCCAAGAAGGAAGAGCCCAAGAAGGATGATCAGAATCAGAAGTGGGGTGACAATGGAAACCAGGGCGAGCACAAGGAGGAGCCCAAGTACGAGGAGCCCAAGAAGGAGGAGAACAAGTGGGATGACCACAAGGAGGAGCACAAGGAATACCCGCCGCCCGTCACTTACACTAAGGAGTACACCAAGGAGCACGAATACCCCGTCACCAAGGAGTACACCAAGGAGCACGAATACCCTGTCACCAAGGAGTACACCAAGGAGTACACCAAGAACCACGAATACCCCGTCACCAAGGAGTATACCAAGGAGTACACCAAGGAGCATGAGTACCCCGTCACTTACACCAAGGAGTACACCAAGGAGCACGAGTA